>NC_083372.1:0-600000 GCF_029542785.1 Malassezia japonica | reverse complement strand
CCCGAGCTACTGATGGAGGTGTTGGAGCTCCAAGAGGCGCTGAGCGAGGCCGAGGACCGCGCGACGGTCGAAGAGGTCGGTGTGCAGAACGAAGCGCACCTCACTCGCGTCCTTGGCGAGCTCGATGGGGCGTTTGAGGCTACGCCGCTCGACACCGACCGCATCAAGAACCTCGCGGTGCAGCTGCGCTACTGGACCAACATTGCCAAGGCTGTGCAAGAGTGGCAGCCTGGTCAGCGCGTAGAATTGCATCACTAGCGTACATTACACGACGGTCGCACACACGAGCGCGATGTCGTCTACTTTGCCTCCCGGGTAATGAATGCCGTAGCGGGCCGCCTCGAGCTGGAAGGGCGACACCTTTTCTTCGGTCGACTGGCAGAGCCGTGCGTACTGCATCAGTGTCGATGCGACGATGTTGGTAAAGTCTTGTTTTTCCTCGGCGAGCGTCGAGGGCTGCTTGCGGGTGGCCCAGTGCTCACGGTGCTTGTCCTGCAGCATATCGAGCAGCTGCAGGAGCTCGGGGCGCTGCGGCGCATCGGGCGTCAGCGCCTCTTTTGGCGGGAGCTTGCAGTGCACATTATCCAAGAAGCCGTCAGTCATCAGCAGGACCATGTCGCCCTGCTTCAGCTCCTCTTCGGCGACTTGTGCGTCGCCCGGCTTGTTGCTCAGCGAGCCGGGCTGCCGTAACGCGGCAGGGACCTTGGCAAGCTGGTATGGCGTGTTGAATCCGTACAGCTGCGGCGGCGAGTGCGCCACCACCTCCAGACGGCCGTCGGGACTCGCGGGGTCCGGACGGAGATGCACAAAGCCCGAGTCGCCCAGGTTCGCGCTCTGGATCTTGCCGCGCACCATATCAAGGCGCAGCAGACACGCGGTCGAGCTGCCGGCTTGGATCGATGCGTCGCTGCTCACCTCTTGGAAAGCATGCGCGAGCGCCTCGCTCGGTGGCGGCAACGTCGCCTGCTTTTCGGCATAGAGTGTGGCATAGTAAAGGAGTGCGTTGGAAAAGTGCGAGGGGTCCACACCGGTCTCGGTCCAGCCACCGACACCGTCCGCGACGCCCATCATGACCGTAGCGCAGTCGGGGGTCTTGGTAATCATCAGCGCGTCTTCGCCGGCGTCGCCGCCTTCCAGGAGCGACGCACGCCACTTGCCGAGCTCGCTCTCGGGGTCAATCTTACCGATGAGCTCGCGAGGGTGCTCTTTGCCGTCCTCGTCTTTTTGGTCCTGCTCCCGGGGCTTGGCCGCAAAGGCATAGGCCGTCACGATCTTGGGTTTCAGCGGCTCGGTCGCGGCCGTGTGCGCACTGCGCAACGGCGCGCGCGAGCGCGTCATCGGAACGACAGGACGCATAGGGGCGCTAGGCGCCACCATACGTTTCAGAGTGCCTGCCGTCGCACATGTCGGGCGCCAGGGGCGGGAGCCGCCAATCATCCTCTCGACGAAAAGCGACGGAAGAGTGGAGGAAAAAGTGCGCCGATCCGTGGAGAAGGTTTTTTTTGCATGGGCAAGGCAGCCAAGGGTGCAGGCAAGGCCGCGGCGAAGGCCGCCAAGAAGGCGAAGCAGGAGAAGCTCGCGGAGCGGCGGGCGACGAAGCAGGCCAAGGGCAAAGGAAAGGGCAAGGGCGATATCGACCAGATGGACGAGGACGACCTCGATGCGCTTCTGGAACAGTACCGCACGCAGTGGGAACAGCAGCACGCTGCGGCCGAGGAAAAGGTCGGCGTCGAGCCGACACGCCGCGCCAATGCTACGTACGTCGCACGACTTACCCAGCCTCACGCCATGCCCGCTTGGCAACGATTTGTGGCTGTACGGCGGCGAGTACTTTGACGGCGACTCGTGCGTGTTCTACCAGGACCTATTTCGCTACATTCCGGAAAAAAACGAGTGGCGCTCGTATGCATGTATGTATTCTAGCTGACGCAGGCCATACGCAGCCTGGACCGCGCAGCGCGCATCAAATGGTCGGGTCGCCGGCCAGCGGCGGCCAGCTGTGGTGCTTTGGCGGGGAGTTTGCCGGGACAAAGCAGACCTCGTTCCACCACTACCGCGACCTGTGGGTGTACTCGATTGCGGAGCGTGCATGGGAAAAGGTCGAGACCAAGGTACGGCCGTGCGGGCGCAGCGGTCACCGCATGGCGATGTGGAAGCATTTTATCGTGCTCTTTGGCGGCTTTGTCGACACGGGCATCCGCACGTCGTACCTGCAGGATTTGTGGGTCTTTGATACGCTCGAGTACAAGTGGCACGAAATCAAGCAAAACGACCTGCGCCGGCCCGGCGCGCGCAGCGGATTCTCGTTCCTGCCGACGCCGGAAGGCCTGGTTCTGTATGGCGGCTACTGCAAGAAATACGTCAAGGGGCAACGCACGCAGGGTGTGGCGCTCGAGGATACGTGGATGCTGCACATGGACGAGGACCTGACCAAGATCCAGTGGTCCAAGCGCCGCAAGATTGGGTACGCCCCCAACCCCCCCCGCTCGGGCTGCACCATGGCCTTGTGGGCGAACCGGAGCACTGGCGTGCTCTTTGGCGGCGTCACGGACACGGAGCAGGACGAAGAGTCGATGGACTCGGTTTTTCACAACGCCTTGTACGGCTACCAGCTCGCTGGCAATGGCCGCTGGATCAGTCTTAATCTGCGCAAGCAAAAGAAGAAGAGAAACGACGCGATGGACGTCGACGAAGACGACGACCCTAGGTCGATGCTGCCGCTCGAGCGGTACAATGCGATGCTGGCCGTGCAGCGCAACACCTTGTATATCTATGGCGGGATCTTTGAGAGCGGCGACCGCGAGTACACCCTGGACGACTTTTATACCATCGACCTCTCGAAAATGAACCAGGTCGTTTGCCTCAAAGAGTGCCCGATCGACAAGCTCGAGTGGAAAGAGTCGGACGACGAAGACGACTCCGACTCCGACTCCGACTCCAGCTCCGACGACGACGACGACGACGACGACGAGCCCGAGCCCGAGCCCGAGGAGCAGGAGGGCGTCGAAGAGACCGTCGAGTCGGACGACAACGAACTCATGGAGGTCGCCGATCTCGAGCTCGAGGACATTTCGCCCGAAGAGGCGCAGGCAATCGTCGAGCGCCAGGCGGCGCTCCGCCGCGAAGCGACCGCTTTTATGGGCGTCGCCAAGGACGCAAACCGCACGGAAGAAGACGTCCTTTCAACGCCGCAGCCCGGCGAAGTCCTACAGACGTTCTACCTGCGCACCAAGCACTACTGGGCCTCGCTTGCCCACACCCAGAGCGAGGGCACGTCGCGGGGCAAGCAGCTTCGCCGCGACGGTTTCGACGTACGTATCACGACTAATCCAGCTCGCCGAAAAACGCTTTATGGAATACAAGCCGATCCTCGACGAAATCGAGCGCATCCGCACCGAGGCGGAAGGCGACATTGACGAGGCAGAGGGTGGCATGCCGCGGCGGCCTACTGGGCCCGGCGCCGAGAGCCGCAATCGGCGGTAGCCTCCACATGGACCCCCGTAGTGCTCTATTTATAATCAGCCCGTCCATCGCAGCGAGGCGAGGCGATCGTAGGCGCGATGTCGGACAATGCGCTCCTAGACACGCTGGACCGGATGCCCAAGGTACGTCTCTATACTCATGGGTAGCTCCGGCAGTTTGATGCCTTTCCAAAAGTAGGTCTTTTTTTCCCTGCTGACCCAGACCCAACCCTCGTATGTACGGCGGTCGACACGCGGCGGTGTCGCGACGATTGTGATCGCTGTTGCGATGCTGATTATGATCTGGACCGAGGCCTCGTCCTACTTTATCGGAGAGCACGATGTCGGCTTCAGTGTGGACAGCCACATCAGCAAGCTGCTCCAGATTAATCTTGATATTACCGTGGCTACGCCGTGCAACCGTACGTAACGCTTCTGACGCAGAACTCTCGGTGGACCTGCGCGACGCGAGTGGCGATAGTGTGCACTTTGACGATGCACTGATCGCCAAGGACAACACCGTATTCCGATCGCAGGTCAAGCGCGCGAAGCAGTACGTCCCTCGTCTGACGCAGAAAACGCAAGCAGATGAACAGTCTGAATGCGCTCGACGCGCCCGGCCAAAAAGGCCAGGTCTCGCGCACGAACAAGAAATACTCGCCGCTCGGCCCCCGCGACAAGCACTCGGGCTTTGATCCGACGTGGCCGCTGCTGACGGTCGACAATGCGTGCCGCATCTACGGCAGCATCCTCGCCAAGAAGGTCACGGGCAACTTGCACATTTCTGCACCGTCGCCCTTGTTCATGTTTGGAGCGGCGCCGCGGAACGTCAACATGTCGCACGTCGTGACCGAGCTGAGCTTTGGCACTCACTTCCCCTCGATGGCCGAGCCGCTGGACTCGAGCTCGGAAATCACCGAAGATCGTACGTATATTTGCTTACCCAGCCATGGCCGTGTACCAGTACTTCCTCTCGGTGATCCCCACCATTTACCACAAGTCCAAGACGCACAAGGTGCACACGAACCAGTACAGTGTCTCGGACTACAAGCGCAACCCCAACGGTCCTGCCGCGTTCCCGGGCATCTTTTTCAAGTACGACATCGAGCCGCTCACCATGACCATCCACCGCCGCAGCATGTCGTTTGTGGCGTTCATCGTGCGCCTGACCGGCGTGCTGGGCGGCGTATGGATCTGCACAAACTATGCGCTGCGTGTTTTGCACCGCCTCCTCCTCGTCGTCAAAAAGACGCCGAGCGGCCGCCGGATGCTCGAAACGCTGCACGTCTCCTCTGGCATGGACACGCCTTATGCCCAGTCCCCCGCGCAGCCGCAGGGCCAGTGGGGCGCCTCCTCGGGCATGTACGACAATGCCTACGGCGCGGCGAGCGCGCCCAACTTTGCCATGCGCCCCGATTCGTACGCGACGCAGCGTATGGCTAGCAGTGGATATTAATCTATTCAGGCTGTGCAAAAGGGCTGCGTTAGCAAATAGACATACTTTTCGATCATCTCCATTCCGTCCGAGGGGCTAATCAGCGTCAGCGCAGGGCCGCGCAGCACCGCCAGACCGAGCGTCCGCTTGCTCTTCACGTCGCCCGTCTCGGGGTCGTGCAGCGTTTCTTGCACATCGTCCATCACGAGGTTCATCAGCTGGTCGTATCCTTTGAGGATACCCTCGACCTCACGCCCGCCCGCAAACTTCACGCGGATCTGCTGGTCGACGTACTTGCCGAGGTTCAGAATGGCCTCCTTTTTGGGCTTCTCTTGAGGAGCGGGGGCACCGCCACGATTGTTATGCCCGCCGCGACCGCCGCCACGACCGCCGCGGTTTCCGCCACGTCCGCCACGGTTACCGTGCGCGCTGCTCTGTACTCGATCCGCCATCGTCGTCGTCGACACGCCGGAAATGCTGACTAAGCCACGTGAATGCACGGCCGCTCTCCACGATGGGGACGGAGGACGTGGAGCGCTTCCTCGCCTCGGTCGGCTCGCCGCTCGCTGCGGGCGGCGAGGCGCAAAAGACACTACCTGCAGATGCAGTGCTGCAACTGCTGAATGCACGGATCGAGTCGCTCGCGGCCCCGCTCGAGGCGGCGCCGAAGGCCAAGACCAGCGACAACGTCCCCGGCCTCGAAGAGTACCTCGACGAGGACATGGTCGCTGCGCTGCGTGCGTACGCATCGGCTACGGCACAGTACACACACACATCGGCTGTGGCGAACATGACCAAGCAGCTGTCCGAGGCAATGCAGCACGTCGCCGACGTCCACACGGCCCTCGATGCGCGCGACTGGGAACGCCTGCCGACGCTTCTCCCGCATGCACAGGAGGCGCTCTTGCTGGTCGGCATCGAGGTCGACTTTGTGCACAATGTGCTGCGCGACGTGCCGGGCGACGAAGCGCTCGCGCACTCGGCGACAATACATCGCCTAAAGGAGCACTGCCAGCGTCTCCTTGTCCAGATGCACTCGCAGGTCAACAAGGACTGGGAGCGCGCGGTCCAGGTGCTCGACGCGAGCGGCGATATTGCACTGGCCGTGCAAAACAGTCCGCACGAGGATCCGGAAAGCGCCAACACCCCGAGCCTCTTGGACTTGTGGGAATACGCTCAGGGCATGAACTTGGGTGAGGCCGTCGCCGAACGCATCGCCTCGCTGCTCGAACGCAAGATCGTGCGCCCAATGCTGGGCGATGTAGCGGACTGGCACGCGTCGCAGTCCTCGACCACGGACGATATCTTGACGCAGCTCGTCCTCTCGCATACGCCATCCAAGGATCCGCTCCAGGGCGCGGCCATCCCGGCCCTCGTGCAGGTGCTGGTCTTTCTGCGCGAGACGCTCTTTTTGCCGTCGGCACACGACGGGCCGGCGATCCAGGACGCGCTGCTCGCGCCGACGCTCCAAGTCTTGGTATCCCACTCGCTTGTCCCGAAACTCGTCGCGTCGCTCAAGGCGTACCTGCTCCAGTGCCTACCGACTACAAAAACATCGCTGGAAGCGGCAAAGGAGGCTACAGAAAAGGTTACGCGCCTCGCTCTTCAAGTCCACGACGCACTCGTCGACCATGGGTACGCCCGCGCCTCGACGGACAGCGGATCGATGGTGCGCCGCCCAGGATGGGCGCAGCTCGAGCCACTGACGGACCTCCCGACGTGGGTCGAGCATGTTGGGGGGCTGTGTACGCAGCATATGCTGGGCGGCGTGCTCGACCATGTCCGTGCGGCGATTCTGCGAATGGACGACAAGTCGTGGGACATGATTGACGTCGAACGCCAGGTGCCAGACGAAGGCCCGAATCCCCCGCCGAAGAACCCGTTCAAGGCCGAGCCCAAGCCCAAAGTGCAAGAGGCGAAGCAGGCGCCGCCGCCCAAGATCCCTGAGCCGGTCAAGTCGCCGGTCGTTGCGCCGAAGCCGGCCGTGCCTGCACCGAGCAAGGCCAAGAAGCCGACGCTGGGCGGCGTTAAGAAGCTGGGCGCTACACCACTGCAGACGCCAGCTAAGCCTGCGCCGGCGCCCGCACCGGCACCGGCGCCTGCGCCTACACCTGCCGAGCCTGTTCCAGAGCCAGACGACGACGACTGGGGCTGGGGCGACGACGACTTAGATAATGAGCCGAAACAGCCGTCAACCGATGCACCAAAGGATGCACCCGCCGACGACTGGGACATGGACGATGCCTGGGGCGATGTCGCCAAGGATACCAAGCCATCTGAGGATACTACACCCAGCGGCCCGGACGGCGCTGCCGACGACATGGACGACGACTGGGGCTGGGGTAGCGACGGCGAAGTCGAAAAGATGCTCGACGAGCCCGCGCAGCCGTCCGAGGCGCGGTCGCCCCCTCCGCCCAAGCCCGAAGACAGCTCGTTCGACGCTTGGGACATGCAAGAGCCCGACGTCGAGTCGCCCGAGACTGAGCACATTCCCCTTCCTCCAGAGCCTACGCCTGCCCCGGTGCCTTCCATGAAGTCCGTCTCGATCAAGATTTCGGCGCGGTGCCGCGCTGTCGCGGCGCATGCCGAAGAACAGTTCGGGCTGCTGTCGCATGTAAGCGACCCCCGCCTTCGGCATGCCGTGGCACAGTCGCTCCTGGAATGCTGCCAGCTGTATCGTGCCATGATGCCCGCGGTGCATGCAGCATCACTTCAGCACGTTCCGCTCTTGAGCATGCTCTTTGCGAACGACTGCGACTACCTTGCCGACGAGATGCGCACGTACGCTGACCGTGCCGCGCACCTCCCGGGCCCGGCGGTGAAGAGCGGCCCTCTGTCGCTGGATGCCGCGCTGCAGCACGAGGCGGCTGCCTTGCGGAATGTCGGCAGCCAGTGGCGGCAAGCGCAGCTCGCCCTGCAAACGGCGGCGCTCCACGAGTGCCTGGACCAGGCCGACGGCTTTGCGCGTACCGACGCCGATGCACGCAATGCGACGTGCGAACGTGCCATCGCACAGGTCAGCCACATCCTGCAGCACCTCGTGACAGTATGGCGCCCCGTGCTCTCCCAAGACGTCCTCCTACACCTGCTTGGCGAACTGGTACAGTCCGTTTTTGTGCGTGTCCAGGCGAGTATCGAAGACCTCGAGGATATCTCCGAGGCCGAAAGTACGCGCCTCGCTGCGCTGTGCCGCACGCTGCTCGATGCGCAAACGGCGCTCTTTAGCCAAGCCGCGCAGGTCGATACCGAGGCGGCGGGTGCGCTGGCAGCGACGTCGGTCACGAGCTGGTTCAAGTTCTCCTATCTGCCCGAGCTGCTGACCGGCTCACTGGTGGATATCGAGTTCCTGCTCTTTGACAGCGGTGGCGCGCTGCTGGATTATACACGGGAAGAGATCACGGCGCTGATCCGGGGCCTCTTTGCCGACACACCCAACCGCCGGCGACTGCTGGAGCGGATCCAGCGGGCGCCGTGGGCATCCACGCAAGTAGGGTTGTCGTAGCCTATGGCACACCTCTGGGAGAGGCGCAAGCGCAGCGCCAGTGCTAGATCTGAGAGTACATGAGGGTGGCAAACTCACGCAGGCATGCCTGATGGGTTGTTCGCCGAAAAGATGAACAGATTGTTGGTTGCCGCGATGGCAATCGTCTCCTCCCGGGGGTGGTAGCTGGCGTGCAGAATCTTTTTGTTGAAGTCGATGTTGTTCGGGTTGACCGAGCCAATCCCACCCGCAGACGCGGCCGTGCGACTAGGACCCTTGTTCATCGATGCGAGCTTCTTTGACTTGAACGCGGACTTATCGGCTTGCAGCACCACGCTCGAGTCACGTTCCCAGTCGATCAGGTGGAAGTAGTTGCTGTAGCTTCCGGTGAGCACTGTCGAGCCGGTGGGGCCCCAGTTGCCTTCGAACTTGTCAAAGATGCAGTCGTTTTCGTATAAGTCGCACAGCTTCGGGCGCAGGTAGTCGTGGATAGGGATTGTAGCGAGGGGGCGGCTCTCCATGTTCACATCCCACACTTTCAACGTCAAATAGTCGCGCGACATGATGTACCGACCGTCGTGGCTGAAGCGCACGTCCGAGATGCTGCTAATAATCTCGGAGAAGAACGACTTGGTCGCGGGGTCCTCTTCTTCCTCAAACACTGCGTCAGCAAATTCACGTACACTTGGCATGGCGATCACACAGCGCCGATTCACGCATGTCTGCGAGCTTGATGGTGCCTTTCGAGCTGCTGTACACCAGCTCGTTGCAGTGCGTGGGATGGAACTGCGCAGCAGTAATCACCTCGGTCAGCTCCTCCATATTCACAGGCTTGATATCGACAATGTCTGGGTTAGCATTTCGACGTACTAAAGCTCTTGTCGCTGATACCCAGGTTCCACAGGTTAATGCGGAGATCATCAGCACTGATGTACGTCTCGCCATCCGAGTTGACCGACAGCGAGTTGATGTGGTAGGCATGTGCGTTTGCGTAGATCTTGCGCGGGACCGCAGCAACGATCGTGTCGTGGTACACAAGGCGGGGGAGTCGCAAAAGGCGCGACTGGGCCGCAGAGAGTCTCGGCGTGAGGCCAGCGCCTGGAGCGCCGAGCTTGAGCAGGCTAGGATGCAGCGTGCCGTCGCTCTTGTTCTCGCCCATCGTCTGGCTCGACATGAGCATCGCTGCAGGGTCCTCGCCAGTGGCCAGGCTGCCCTCTGCGACCGCATTCAGGGGCTTATCAAACACTTTCCAGAGCTTGATGGTTTTATCTGCGTTAAGACGTTTCACGTACCATTTGTGCTCAGCAAGAGATGCGCAGCATTCTGCCTCCGGCACCAGCAGATCTGGTTGATTTTCTCTTCAATCTCGAGCGACTTCAGGTAGTCGAACTCGGGCTCGTGCGACTGGAACTCGGTGTGGAAGCGGTACTCGCACCCTTGCTTCTTGCCATTCGCACCATCGTTGCGCTCGAACATCACCACACGACCGCCCTTGTCACCGGTGGCGAGGTAATCGCCAGTCGGATCGAACTCAACGGTCGAGATGATGTCGGCCTCGGTGATGTCGTCGACATCGCCCTTGTCACCAAAGCACTGCGCAAAACGCCAAGGCACGGATGGCGAGCCGGCAGTCGCATTGTCTCGCTCCATGGTTGTGCGCGTTCAAGCGTCCGATCTGTGCAGCGTGCAACAGCCCGTAAGCGCTCGAGGACCGCGTCGCGTCTGCGTAAAGCTAACGCTAAGAGGACGGGGCACCCGCGAAAATCGCACCCGATCACTCACGGCTCCTGACACTGCACGTGACATGGCCCGCACAATGAGCATCGCACACAAGCGAGGCGGAGCACAGACAGCATAATGACACTGGGAAGTGATGCTAATGAAGAGGCTATGAGGATTGCAAGAGGAGGCCAAAGCCTGCAGAGCGAGCAGATCGCCGCCGAGACACGGGAGGGTCGGGAGCCGGATGCGCACGGTCCATGGCTGACAAATAGACACTACCACGTGGCTGTGTCGTGGGGGGTCTGCTGGCGGCCGGTGCCCCGGAAAAGTGGCGGTACTCGGCGTGGAGGGCTTGGGATTGGTGCTCAGGGCGCCGGAACCCTGGGTCAGAAATAGAACATACCGTGTCCTTCACCGGGAAACTCGAGATAGATTACTGCACCGCCATTTTCCTTGATAGCCTCAGCCATACGCCGGCTCTGTTGGGGGGGGACGACCTTGTCTTCGCTGCCTTGGCACAGCAGCACAGGCGTCTTGATACGGCTCGCCGTATAGTAGGGGCTGCGTGCGCGGTAAATATGGGGTATGTCGTCAGAAGTTCCACCAAGCAGATTCTCGATATAGAAATGCTCAAACTTGTGCGAAATGTCGGCAAGTGTCGTAAGGTCACATACGCCATAGGCACTGAACCCCGCACAGAACACGGATGGATAATCGCAGAGTGCACGGAGCACGGTGAGGCCGCCAGACGAACTTCCACTGATACAAATCTTGCTTGCATCGACACGCGCATGTGTAGGAGAGGGAGCGTGGCGTAACACCGCATCGTGTAACTTTTGGTAAGTTTGAATGTACAGCGAAGCGGGGGGACGCAGGTGAGGGAAAACTACGCGCAGCATCTCGCTCTCGGGATGCCCGGGCGTACGTGTAGCAATCGCAGCATAATCCATGATTTGGTAGCGTTGGATCGCTTCCAGCATGAAAAAGTCGAGGATCGTATCGCGGGGAAGAAAGGTGTGCTCTGTGCGTGAAAATTGCGGCACACTGGGTAGGCCACGGTGTGTCTCGAGCTGGACGCCCACATTAGGAATGGCACAGATGGATTCTGTGTGAGTGGGAGCACATACCGGCATAGATGTAAGTGTGAATTCGTACAAAGAGGCAAACGGCGCTGATCGATAGGGCGAGCGCGGGCGCCATCCAATCAAGGCTCAATTGGCGTGCAATAACATAGACCACTGCGCCGAGCGCCAGCGCCGCTCCACCTTCTTGCACGAGGCTCGGAGCGGGGCATGTAAGGAGCATGGTTTGGGCGCCATCAGCACTGCGATCCTCAGTCAGAACCAGTCCATTGAGCTCAGAGAATTTGTTCGATGGCTGATTCGAGCCCTCCCATGGCATCGAGAAGCCACCGAGGTACGCTGCAGCCGCGACGCAATCGCGAACGTCCATATCGCCCCAGTGCGGGCTGAGCCGGCATCGGTACTCGTATCCGTAGCCGGAACTACCTCCATAATTGACAGCGCATACGGCCCAGCCGCGCGAAGTCCAATACAATACAGTGAGGTTGAACGATGCCGATGAACAGCTCGTTGGTCCGCCATGAGCAACCATGCGGCATGGTGGCAGCGTACCTGCTGGTGCCTGAAATTCGGGATTCGTGGGGGGGTATAATAAAGCGTGTGCTGTGCTTGGGTGGCCATTGGGCAGGCGGGTCGGGAACGTAATTGATTCGGGCACGCTCACGTAGGCCTCGGGCACAGCCTCTGCCGCCTCGATCTTCTGCAGAATACGTGTTGGTACTTGAACGGTGTGGGCGTCAAGCACAGGCAGTATTTGGTCCAACCGTATCGCAATGACAGCGGGTGGTGCGTACGGCGAACTTGCAATCGTTACTAGCGTAGTGCTCTGATCGGTATACATGCGCAGCTGCGAATACTGCGAGTAGGCCGTCTCAAGTCGCGTCTTGGCTTTGGATACACGATCCAGCAAAATAAGGGTATCCTTTGCGTCGGCGGTTTCGACATAGACAATGTACTGTGCATCGACAACGACCAATGTTGAATCGTTTAGCGTCCATAGTGGGGGTTGAACATCGATATTTGGTGCGCTGCGAGGGGCGATGTGGCCATTGGATATCAAGCAAAGTTTTGCGTTACGCAAATCAATGCGCGCTTCAAACACGGCACCTCCTTGGGGTCCACTTTGCGTGTAGAGCAAGACCGATGGCTCTGTCCATACCGGTTGCTGTGCAAGATCAGCGCTAATGAGCAGTGGTTGCGAAAGTCGTATTGTATTACCTTCCTCCTCGACGCTTGCAACCCACAGCTGCGACGACCAAAACGGCATTTTGGGATTGTCCCATGTCACGTAGGCGATCATTGTTCCATCCGGAGAGAAGCGTGGATAAGCGTAAAAGTCGTGATTGGCTTCCAGCAGTGACCGCTCCATTTTTTCCGTACTGAGACATACAAGTACGTTGGACACGGGCTTGGTCGCATGATTCTCTTCGATCGCGGCGGCATATAGTCCACTGGGGTGTGCACCAAAGTCGGCGTATCTACGCTTGGTAGAAGGGGCGGCAAGTACCACCCGTCCGGAACCATCACGAGGTATGCGACTTACGCTGTGCTTTCCATCGGCCTGGTGTGCGACAATCGCATCGCCATTCGGGAGCACGCTTAGCGCGCCGCCGCCGTACTCGTGCACAGAGGAGCGAACCGAACCTGGCACGTAGTATTCATGCAGTGCCGTGTCTGTGTTTGTGAATGAGAAAAGGGACGTTTTTCCGTCGTCTGCAGCTCGCGTGATGGTACACCAAACCGTAGATTGCGTACGTATTGCGGCCAATTCACAGAGCACAGACGACTTTTTGGACAATAGATTGGAGTCAATGGGTGACTCCCAAGCACCATAAGGCGCAAGAGTGCGGTATCGCGTTGATTTTGTCATACTTGTATTCGATCGGATGTATTAATACAGGGACCCGCGCCGTGCTGAGAGACGCACAGACCATGCAAGGTCGCCGATGTCGGCGCGACGTGCTCTGGTGGAGGTTCAAGACCTGTGCCCAGGCGCCTAGTTTGCTGACGTAAACTGGCTCGTTTCGAAGGCTATGCAACAGTGTTCATAGGATGTGTTCATAGACAAAGTTAGAGACTTCCTTGGGTGGGTTTCCAGTTTGGTGGTGGGCCAATAAACCCTATGCGGAAGAAGCGTGATCGAGGGATGATCATTTGGACATCTGGGCTACAACACGATGGATCCACCTGTCGCATTAGCAAAAACTGAAACAAACCATGTCAATATGTCCACCGCACTGACCAATGTCATGTATACCGCGAGATTCGTTCAAGAACCTCCCAAAAGTCAAATATTGCGCACGCGGTAAGCACAAGAACAAGAACTGAAGTCAGTAAGAGACGAGTCACGTACATGAATAACAGAACGAATCCAAACAAGCCTCTCGTAATCTGACAAGCTGCTCATTTTTGAGACAAACAATTTGAACTCAGCTCCTGATCCAAATTCAGTCTCATTCCCGATGGTGTCTTGGTGTTGGTCGAAATCGACGATGCCAAATAATTGGCCATTCCATGCACATGCAAACTCAGGGCGGTCTTCTGTCAATTCTCCCTCGAAATCATACATCGACATCATGCCGTCGTCGTCAAATTCCTCGCAAAATGCAATGTCTTTGTCACACTTCGGGTTCAACGTGTGGAATGTGAGTACCCTGCTTAGCTCGGGGATATATCGTCGGTAAAGAGGATCTGTTCTTCCCAATGAGATGATTTTGTATATGAGATCGGCAAAAATGGATTGAGTTAACGAGAGTGTGTCTTCCAATATTTCTTCGAGATGCGCGGACTCGTCCAGTAAAGAATCAGATAAAACTGGGATCCACCCACCCGCGACCAAAGGGCCTGTGCCTTGCCAAAACTCTTCCCTAGAAATGAAAACTGCCTCTTTATAACGATTTAGAGGAACGGGATAGCCATTAGGCAAAGCCAATACTGCTAATCCTGATCGCAAGAGAGGCAATAGCCAAGATTGCCATGCTACTGAAGCGGTGGGCCACAAAGCGATGTAATCTTGGTCAGGCCAAAGAGTGAATAAAGCATACGAAAATGCCCAGATTTGTGACTGTGATATGCTTTGAATAGATTCCTTCCCTTCAATTACGGCCGTCACCAAACGTTTCTCTCCGCAACGTTTGGCCTTGTAACCCCGTTCACTGGGTCGCCGATGCGGGGCTTCCACGCATAAGTGAACATTTTTAGCTGTAAAATCGCTTTCTCTTGGCTTGATAGAATGTAAAGAGATCACATATCTTTGTACGTCCTGGTCCGAAACCGGTGCATATTCAACCTGGAGCTCCAGCTCCGTGTCCATCCCGATCTGCAAGATTTGCTTCCCAGGGTTTACAGGGATGGTGTCATCGCCAAGGTTATAAATTAATGTCGCCACATTGTTTGGCATGCAATAATGGGAAGTCTGGTAGGGTGGCATGCCCGTGTCTAACTTCCGTGCAATGGTGGGTCAGTGCTACAATTCATTTACTAAATTGATGTGGAGGCGTGAACCTTGCGGCTATGATTGTAAAATGAAATGGATGCTATTGTCACTCTAGTCCTCGCTTTTTTCAGGGACCAAGCGGTTCCTCATACCCTCGACATAAGCACGTCCAATCGTGAAGTATTCAAAAAATCGGTTTCTAGGAAACACGACTAGTGCTTCTCGCATATCGCCTGAATTGAGCAACTTGGTGAATTTTGGATACCTACCCTGTCAATATGACCACCAGCTGCAATAAGATGTTCAAGTGCAACTGCGTCATGCGCATCTCTTACTGTGGCAATGCAGCTTATATCTGGAAACAGTAAGAACATCATGTGTATCAGCGACCGGACAGCAATTGGGAAGCGTTGTACATCATGAGCAAACGTGTCTTGAGTGATGATCGAAAACATTGCCCAATCACTTGGAATATTCTCCGCCAAATTCAAACATCCAACGTCATCAAATACTTTGATGTAAGCAAAAGCATTGTTATTAAATGCACAAAACAAAGAGAAGAAGTCCGTGTTGGAAAGCTGATCCTTCCATGATTTGGGAAAAGAGTAGGAATTTGATGAAATTCGTTCCCATTCACTTCGGAAATCCGGTTGTAAGTACCACGTCTCGAGTGACTGGGTATCAAGTTCAGATTGAGGGTCAACAAGCCGGAATATCAAGTTCTGGCCCACTTCAGGAATATACCTTTCATAAAAAGGCACCGAAAGCATCTGGTCACGAAGCTTTATAAATGCACTCGCATCCTTGCATTTTGAAGCGAGATCAGACTCGCTAGGAGGAAAGCAATATAGCAGGAGGTGGTGTGTCAGTTTGTTTGGGAAGAACACTGGTAGTATAGGTGCCCATATCCCCTCTTTTGCACCAGCGCCTTGCCAAAATGCCCGTTTGCGAACCCACAGTATATTTTCTGCGTCGGGATACAGGTCACCGTCTGGACCTTGAAGTACATGATCCTGTGCAGCAAGCCCTGATACAACCATCTGGATTACCCATTCCATGTGTCTCCCTTCCTCAGGCACGACCAAGATGAACGCCAGCTCACCCGGCCACAGCGTGAAGAACACATAGCATAAGGTCCAGATATGATCAAATGTAATTACCTGTGAGCCAAGTTCACCCGTAAGCCACACAAATGCCTGCGTATCGTGCAGTTCAGATTCTTCAATTTCGCCTTCTTCATTCTTATACGGAAGGTAGGGCGGGACGATGCGGAGCCCGACCCCGGGTGCAATCACATCCTCGTCTCCCTTGACTACATGGGGCCATACTAGATGAACTAGCCGATTGTGTTCTTTTCCGTCGTGCGCCACATCCACCTTGAGCTCTGTACCGCGCGGAATGGGCCAATGGTAAGTACCCGACGGTACTTCGGTCGGCCGCTCCATCCTGGATCGTGCCCTTGTTTCAGAGTAAAGCTTGGCGCTTGACCAGCAGCGTATTTCCAAAAATAAATAAAGTTAATTGGCTGGAATGTTTATAGCAGATCCGCATCCTAGAGAACACTCCGAGCTCGTGGCAGGAAAAAGTCGCCGAGAAAGAGAGCAAAAGAACGCTGTGGTTTCCTTCCCCACTCCAGCATCAAGACATACTCTGGTGAATCAGGCAGTATGAGTGGCATGCGTATGATCCCCAGGCATGAGCACCCTGCCCCCACAAGTGGCATGGACGACATGAGCGGCATGAGCATGAGTGACATGAGCGGCATGAGCGGCATGAGCGGCATGAGCGGCATGAGCGGCATGAGCGGCATGAGCGGCATGAGCAGCAGCATGGGTGCGTCGAGCACCGGTATGGGCGACATGGGCGACATGCACGGCATGCACGGCATGGATGGTATGGACGGCTCGTGCGGTATGAGCATGCTGTACGTGTGTTTACGACTAACCCAGCTTTAACTGGAAGGTGGTTGGAACGTGTCTCCTCTCCCCCTCTTGGGTAATTACCGACGAGGCCAAGTTTGCCGGATCGTGTGTCGGCCTTGCATTCTGGGCGATGCTCACCGAGCTAATCCGCCGCTGGGCGCGCGAGTACGACCGCTACATTATGGCTTCGGCGACCCAGTCTCTGCTGGTCGAGAAGGAAAAGTACCCCGAAGAGTTTGCGCAGCAAAACTTCCTCGGCAATCTTGCTGCTGAGCAGAGCCGCCGCGAGGCGACCAAGTCCTCCGGCCTTGGCCGCTACCTCGGCATGGCGTTCAACCCTGCCCATGTGATGAACCCTCAGCCTCTCCGTCTGCGCCCCACGTTGATCCAGCAGGCGATCCGTTCGATTTTGTACGCGATTACCTTTACGAGCGCCTACCTGATCATGCTGGTTGTCATGTCGTACAATGCGTACATCTTCATCTCGGTGATTCTCGGCACGATGATCGGCCACTTTGTCTCGACGTGGGACACGCTCGGCGCGGTCTCCCCCAGTGTGCTCGAGACGAACCAAAACGTGCGCTACATGTCCTCGAACCGCTCGCCTTCCGACGGCACGGTGAACGCGCAGCCCGAGTTTGGCAAGGTCCCTCCCGCGATGTCTGCTGCGCCTACCGCGACACACCTGCCGAGCGAGGGTGAGGCCGCGCGTGTGGACGCTGCGCCCGTCCCTGCAATTGAAACTGCGAACCTCTATACGAATGAGCGTACGGCCGAGGTGAACCAGGTTGGTTCGTCCTACCACAGTCACATGGGTATCTGTTAATAGTCGCGTAATACACCGCTTAGTCCTGGACGCGTCGCTGAGTCAGCAGCGCGCTCTGTTGCGCGCCATGGAGGAGTTGGACGCTGGGACGTCCGGGTGGGCGTTGCTGACGCCTGGCGGTGGCAGCACGCCTGACGGGAGTCATGTATCGATGGATGATGCGCTGCGCCAGTTTTCCGTAGCGTCGAGCGAGGCGCGTCTCGCGTTCCTCGAGGCGCTCCTGCCGCAGTGCAGCGTGCGCGAGCTGTCGCACCTCGAGGCGCTCATTACGCCCCAGCTCAAGGTCGACTTTTTGCAGCGTTTCCCGATGGAAGTCGCGCTGCAGGTGCTGAGCTATATGGACGAGCCGCTCGCGCTGACGCGCGCGGCGGCGGTGAGCAAGACGTGGTACCGCCTCGCGAACGACGAGCACATTTGGGGCACTATGTGCGTGCGCCACGCATACAATACCCAGGCGAAGCTGCGCTGGATGCTTTCTTCGCTGCTCCCCTTGCCGAGCGCGCGCCCCGAGCCGATGGCCGAAGAGCCGCCCCGCCTCGCGCGGCGGCGCTCATTTTTCCAGCTGCTCACGCCCAGCGAAGGCGAAGGGACGTACGCGAACGAGTGCATTTCCTTAAAAGAGTACTTCCAGCTCGCCTACCTTACCGAGCGCAACTGGCTGCACTCCGGACATATGTTAACGCAGTACGCGTCGACGGATCTGGCCGACGCCGATCCCGACCCCAACCGCCGCCTCGCACTGACGTGTTGCGCAATGGACGCCAACTACATTGTGGTCGGTATGACGACGCGCACCGTGTACGTCTTTTCGGCACGCACCGGCGAGCTGATCCGCACGCTCAACGGCCACGAAAGCGGCGTGTGGTGCCTGATGCTCGTGTCCGGCAGCCAGACGACCCCCCCAGCGCTGCCTGGCATCAAAGCCGCGGACGGGATGCTGCGTGCCTTTTGCGACCCCACGCCGAGCGCGCAACTTTCCTTGTCGAACGACGCGCACCACGGCCTGTCGCTTCTCGACGCCGCCGAGGCCGCGCACCTCAGCACGAGCGGGCGCGACGCGGCGATCGGGCGCACGCGCGGCTGGGGCCTGACCGATACGCGCCTCGTCAGCGCGGGCTCCGACCGTTTCCTGCGCGTGTGGAACATGGCGAGCGGCGAGTGCGAGCACGTGTTGCGGGGGCACACGTCGACCATCCGCTGTGTGCAGGTCCTCGAAGGGCGCCCCGTCGCGGTGACAGGCTCGCGCGACGGCACGCTGCGTGTGTGGGACATTGAGCAAGGCCACCTGATGCATGTGCTGGCCGGCCACCAGCACTCGGTGCGGTGCCTCGACACGGCTGGCAACCGCGTCGCGAGCGGGAGCTACGACTTTACGTGTCGCATCTGGGACGTGGACACTGGCAAATGTCTGCACGTCCTCAAAGGGCACCACCTCCAGATCTATGCGATTGCCTTTGACGGGCGGTACGTCGTCGCGGGCAGCAGCGACTCGACGGTGCGTGTGTGGGACGCCGAGAGTGGCGTGTGCCTCGCCGTGTTCCAGGGCTACACGCACGTCGTCGCGCAACTCCAGCTGCACAACGACGTGCTTGCGTCTGGCAGCGGCGATGGCCGCGTGATTGTCTTTTCGCTCAAGACGTTCGAGTGTCTGTACCGGCTGTGTGCGCACGACAGCAGCGTATCGACGCTGCAGATCAACGACAAGTTCCTCGTAACCGGTGGTGCAGACGGCCTCGTGAAGCTATGGGATGCCAAGACCGGCCGCTACCTCCGCCAGCTCTGCGAGCCGTGTGAAACGGTATGGTCCGTCCGCTTTGTGGAGGACAAGTGTGTGATATTATGTACGTCGAAAACGCTCACGCAGGCAAACGCCACGGACGGTGTTCGGTGGAGATTACTTCGTTCCTGCCGCCGGCTTAGCCAAAGTGGAAGCTCGTGCCGCCGTTCGAGTAGCGTGCGCCGGTATCAAAGTTGGCAAAGCCCGGGCCAAAGAGGTCGGCGAGGTTGACACCGTGCATGCCGCCCATGCCGCCCATGCCGCCCATGCCGCCGCCCATACCGCCGCCCATACCGCCCATGCCCATATCCATCTCGTCCATATCGTCGACGCCCGAGTCGTACCTGCGGCGCTGCTGCGGATCGCTGAGCACATTGTACGCCTCGTTGCACAGCTTGAACTTTTCTTCGTCGCCGCCCTTGTCGGGGTGGTGCTTGAGCGATTCTTTGCGGAACGCCTTTTTGATCTCGGGCTCGTTCGCGGTCTTGGACACGCCGAGGATCTTGTAATAGTCCTTCTTCTTGCTGCGCTTTAGGTCGAGCTCGGCCTGGCGCAGCTCGCGGCGCAGCGAGTCGGCTTCGGGCGTGCCGACGCTCTCCTCCATCGCCTTTTTAAAGTCGCGCACTGCATCCTCGTAGTTCTCCTGGCTGAGGTGTGCGCGTGCGCGCGTGCGCAGCGGCTTCGTATAGCCGGGGTCGAGTTCCAGTGCCGTGTCGCAGTCCGCGATGGACGAGGCGTAGTCGCCCGTCTTGGACTTGAGGATCGCGCGGTTCGAGTAGATCACCGCCTTGAACTTTTTCGGCTCCGCGTCGCGCTCCGCGTCCTGGTCGGCGACCTGGAGGATTTCGGCGTACTTGGCGAGCGCCTCCTCCGAGTTGTTCGCCTTGAACGCGGCGTTCGCGGCCTCCTTGAGGGATGCGAGCGCCTTGCACTTGCGCAGGAACTGCTTCACGTCCGCGCGGTCGGGGTCGTTGCGCAGCGCCGCCTGGACCTGGGACACGGCCTTCGCCACGTCGTTGTTCGCCAGCATGACACGCGCACCGAGCAGCAGCGCATCCGTGCTCGTGGGGTCCGCGCGGTACATGTCGGTCGCGACCGAGTGCGCCTGCGAGATCTTGCCGCGCTGCAGGTAGAGTGTCGCGCGCAGCAGCTTCCAGTGCGCCGGGCTCGTCGACTCGGAGAGCTTGGCGATGCGCTGCGCCTGGTCGAGCGCGATCGAGGCGAGCGTCCAGTTCTTTTCTTTGATGTAAGTGTCGAAGCTCGCAAGGTGCTTTTCGATCTCTTGCACCTGCTCGGCGACGTCGCGCGCCTGCGTCTGCTCCGCCGGCGTCGCGCCCGGCGCCTCGGCGGCGGCGCGTGCGCTTTCTGCGGCCGACGACAGCTCGCCGAGGCCGATGTAGCACTTGGCCACACGCGTAAGCGCCTTGGCCGACGGCGCGCCCTGCTTCTGCACCGCAGAGCGTCCGTCGTTGAGCGCATTCTTAAAATCGTTCAAGGCCAAGTACGCCGCACACCGGTTCAACAAAAGGAGCGGTGCGTTCGCACTATCTTGCACGATCGCCTCTGTATATGCCGCAACAGCATCGCGGTAGTTACCCGCTTTAAAGAGCGCATTTCCGCGCTCCTTGGCGGCGTTCGACCCCGCCTCGGAAGACATGCGCGACCTTCGTTTCTACGCGCCGACAAAAGAAGTAGCGTCACGTGGACAATTACCATGGCGAAGCGTGCCGCGGAGGACGGCGCGTCGGGGCAGGAGCCCAAGGTCGCGCGCACGGAGGGCGACGATCCGACACGCGATGCGCAAGGCAGCCGCCTCGCGAAGCGCAAGGTCGCCATCTTTTTCGGCTACTGCGGCTCGGGCTACTCGGGATTGCAAATGTACGTCGCGTTTCTCACCCAGCAACCCCGGCGTGCCAACGATTGAGGGCGATATCTTTGACGCGTTTTGCCGTGCGGGCGCGGTAAGCGAGGAGAATGCCGTGAACCCCAACAAAGTGCAGCTGCAGCGCGCTGCGCGCACCGACCGCGGCGTGCACGCAGCCGGCAACCTACTCACCCTCAAGCTCGTGCTCGAGCCGAGCTCGCTGCCGGAGGGGCAGACGCTCACCGAGTATGTCAATACGCTCCTTCCGCCGCAGGTGCGCATCTGGGGCATGCGGCGCGTGCAGAGCGCGTTCAACGCGCGCACGAGCTGCGACTCGCGCCTGTACGAGTACCTCTTGCCGACCTATGTGTTTCTGCCGCCCAAGCCCTTTTCCTCTATGTGGAAGATGCTGCGCCGGCTGAACGGCGCTGAAGGCGAGAGCGACGTTGCGCCGTGGGACGACCCGGCGGTGCGCGACCTCCCGCTGCTCAACCACCCCTTTTGGAAGGAGCAGGGGTACGAGTCCGACTTCAACGAGGACATGCACGCGAAGCGCAAGTGGCGCATCTCGCAGGACGAGCTCGCGCGCGTGCGCGCGGTCTTTGACGCGTACACCGGCTCGCACAACTTCCACAACTATACCGTCGGCAAAGAGTTTCGCGATCGCAGCGCGCACCGCGTCATGAAAAAGCTGAGCATTTCCGAGCCCAAGATTATCAACGATACCGAGTGGGTCTCGATCAAGTTCCATGGGCAGTCGTTTATGCTGCACCAGATCCGCAAGATGATTGGGCTGCTGGTGCTGATCGGGCGCACCAACGCCCCGGTCTCGCTCATCACCCAGTCGTTTGGGCCGGCGCGCATCCACGTTCCCAAGGCGCCCGGCCTCGGGCTGCTGCTCGTCGAGCCGCACTTTGGGGGGTATAATATCAAGGTTGCGAACAACAACGAGCGCATCGACCGCATGATGGCGCAGCGCACGAGCGCGGGCAAGCCGATCCCCGAGAGCGTCGAAGGCGGCAAGCGCGAGACGGTCGACTTTCACGAGTTCCAGGAGAAGATGGACCAGTTCAAGCAGACGCACGTCTACGACGAGATCCACCGCACCGAGGACGCCACGTCCGAGTTCGCCAAGTGGCTCAACTACCTCGACGTGTTTGTCGGGCCAGATTTGTACGTCTACATGCTCACCCAGCGAGTTCCTCAATCCCGAGGGGCATATTCCCGAGTGTGCGATCCTGCGCCTGGGCGAGCAGCGCCGCGCGCCGGGCGGCCAGCCCAAGGCGCAGGACTCCGACTCCGAGACGGAGGTGGGGGCTACCGATGACCAGGAGCTAGAGGGATAGATTAAAAGTCGCCTAGGTCGATATCGATCGTCGGCACGACCGCCGTGCCGCTCGGCGCAGATGCGAGCGCCGCAGACACCGCGGCCTGGGACACGGGCGCGGCGGCGGCCGTGGGCGCGGGCGCGGCGGCTTGCGCCGCGAGGCGCTTGGCACGCGCCGCGCGGCGCTCCGCCTCCTGGATGCGCTCGCGGTCCTGCCGCCGGTTGCGCTCGTTGATCTGCGCCATGGCGTGCTCGTCGTACCGCACGCCGCTCGCCTGGGGAAGCGACGGCGGGGCACTGCGGCCTGCGCCGCTCGCCTCGGCCGCGGCGCGCAGCTCGCGCTTGCGCACGACAATCTTGCGCACGTCCTCCTCGGTCAGCGGCGTGGCAAGCACTTCCTCGACCGCACGCTGCTTGTCCTGGATCGCCGCGGCGCTGGGAAACTTGGTCGCATTGCCCTTCAGCGCCGCGATCCAGCGCTGCCGCTCCGAGTCGCTGATCGGCTGCGAGCTGACCGGGCGTAGGTCGACACTGTGCTCTTTTCCGTTCCAGTAAAACGAGATGTAGGTGTTGAGGAAACGGCCCGAGTGGTCGTTGCTCACGTCGTAGTACTTTCCGTCGCGCTGCGTCACACTCGTGATCTGGTGGACGCGGTATACGTGCTCCTTACTCCCGTCGGGCCGGTCGCGCATGCCCCACGAGCAGCGGATAAAGCACCCCCGGATCGCCTCGGCGCCCGCCGGGAGGAATACCAAGCGCTCGAGCTCGTCGCGGCCCACGCGGATCGCATTGAGCAGCTCGAGCGACGGCGGCTCGTCCTCCGAGGCGATCAGCACCTCGGACTCGAGCGGCGCGCGCCGCGCCGGCCGGCGCTCTTCGTAGTCCGACTC
This sequence comes from Malassezia japonica, assembly GCF_029542785.1. Classification (NCBI taxonomy): domain Eukaryota; kingdom Fungi; phylum Basidiomycota; class Malasseziomycetes; order Malasseziales; family Malasseziaceae; genus Malassezia; species Malassezia japonica. Next base: position 576,777 of record NC_083372.1, on the reverse strand, counting down.
GCTTTCGTACGCCGAGTCCGAGTCCTCGCGCACGCGGCGGCGGCGCGGCGCGGGCTCGTCGTCGCTCTCGTCCACGCGGCGCGATGCGCCCCGCTGGCGCTCCTGGCGCTTGCGGCGCAGTTCCGAGAGTTTCGACGCTTTGGTCGTCGACGGCCTGCGCGCCGGCGCGTCGGCGTCCGAGTCTGACTCGGCAAACACGTCCTCGTCCTCTGACTCGGCGAACGGATCGTCGAGGTCCTCGAGCTCGCGGCGCGCCATGTCGCGCGAGCGCTTCCGACGTTGCGCGCGCTCCGCCTCGGTCATCTTGCTTTTACGCGACTTGCCCGACGCCGCCTGCTGCGAGCGTACCATCGCGGCGAGCTGCTCGTGCTGATTCTTACGCGAGATCTCATCACGGCGCTGCGCAAGCACCTCTTCGCGCTCCAGCTCGTTCATCGCGAGCAGCTCCTCGCGGTCCTCTTCGTCCTTGTAGATGCCTTCGAGCGGGTACGACATGCCTTTCTCCTCCTCCTCGTCCGAAGAGTCGCCAAGAAGCGTCGAACGGCGCTGCGCGCGCCCCGGCGACGCCGGGGGACTCGACTGCCCCTCGCCAACGAGCGCAATCAGCTCCTCGTCCAGACCGTCTTCCGACATGGCGGCGCGCGTTGAATTGCACGTGGCCCCACGTGGTATGCCCGTGCGGTGCGCCGCGGGCCTTGCTTGTCGCGAGCGGGGTCGAGATGGACGATTCGCGGCCTGTTGTCGTGGACAACGGTACTGGCGTATGTATTTCGACTAACGCAGTTTGTCAAAGTCGGATATGCTGGCTCCAACTTTCCCGAGCACGTCTTTCCGTCGATCGTCGGACGCCCGATTCTGCGCACGGAAGAGCGCGAGTCGATCTCCGCGAGCGGCGTCCAGATCAAGGACCTGATGGTGGGTGACGAGGCCGAGGCGGTGCGCACGTATCTGCAAGTGTCGCAGCCGATGGAGCATGGTGTGGTGAAGGACTTTGAGGATATGCGCCATGTGTGGAACTATACGTTTGACGAAAAGCTGCGCATCGATCCCCGCGGCCGCAAGGTGCTCCTGACCGAGCCGCCGATGAATCCGAAGCGGAACCGCGAGGAGATGTGCAGGATCATGTTTGAAGAGTATGGCTTTGACGGCGTCTATGTCGCGATTCAGGCCGTGCTCACGCTCTACGCCCAGGGTCTCCAGACCGGTGTCGTGGTCGACAGCGGCGACGGTGTAACGCACATTGTGCCGGTGTACGAGGGCTTTGCGATGCCGCACCTCACGCGGCGCCTGGACATTGCCGGCCGCGACGTGACGCGCCACCTCATCAAGCTCCTCTTGCTGCGTGGCTATGCTTTCAACCGCACGGCCGACTTTGAGACCGTGCGCCAGATCAAGGAGAAGTTGTGCTACGTGAGCTACGACTTGAACCTCGACAAGCGGCTCGCGGATGAGACTACGACGCTCGTCGAGAGCTACACGCTCCCGGACGGCCGCGTGATCAAGGTCGGCTCGGAGCGCTTCGAGGCGCCCGAGTGCCTCTTCCAGCCGCACCTCGCGGGCCTCGAGCAGCCGGGCGTTGCGGAAATGCTCTTCCAGACCATCCAGAGTGCCGCGGTGGACGTGCGCGCGGATCTGTACAAGCACATTGTGCTCAGCGGCGGCAGCTCCATGTACCCGGGCCTGCCCAGCCGTCTCGAAAAGGAGATGAAGCAGCTGTATCTCTCACGCGTGCTCCAGGGCGACGGCAGCCGCCTGAACAACTTCAAGATCCGCATCGAGGACCCGCCCAGGAGGAAGCACATGGTCTTCCTCGGCGGCGCGGTGCTCGCGGATATCATGAAGGGCCGCGACAGCTTCTGGATCTCGCGCGAGGAGTGGTACGAGCAGGGGCCGGCGGCGCTCGAGCGCCTCGGACGGAACGCATAGCCAATGTAGAGCAGGCAGCGGGAAATTCGCAGTGCTTTGTACATGTGTGGTGGTCTCTCAAGACAGTTTACAACTCGCTAACGTACACGACCTACTTAATGGCGGAAGTTCTTGGCAATCTCCGACTGCCAGTTGGCCGCACGCTCAAAGCCGTTGCGGTGCGCCTGGAAGTCCTCGACCGCCTGGAAGACCTCGCGCTGAGAGGTCATGACAAACGGCCCGTACTGCACCACGGGGTGGTCCATCGGCTCGCCGGCAATCAGCACATACTGCGCGGGGGCATCGGTGGGGTTCTCGATGCGCACACCGTCCGTGTTGCTCAGCACGAGCTCGGCCTCCTCGGCCGTGTCCGTCTTGCGCGCGGGGTTCGAGAGGACAAGGGTATGGTGAGCGTCGTACAGCTTTTCATTGTCGCCGACCTTCACACTGCCCTTGAGGCCGTACAGGAAGGCGTTCCAGCCGTGGGGGATGTCTTGGAAGATCCAGCCGCCGGGCTGCAGCGTAATGTCCATGTAGTAGCATCCACCGTTCTTGGGCAGGCGCACAGGCGACTCGACGCCGTGGCTCGTGCCAGAGATAACCTTCATCGACCAGCCGTGGCCCTCGGTCTCCTTCGGTTCGGACGACCGGGGGGTCTGCGACGGGATGTTCTTGCCAGAGAACTCCTGGTAGGAGGGGTCGGCGGTCTTGGCCTCGACCGGCAGGTCGATCCAGAGCTGCAGGCCGTGGGGGGTCGGCAGCTTGTTGCCGTGCTCGTCACGGTGCTTGGGCATCTCGGCGTGCATGATACCACGGCCGACCATCATCCACTGCAGGTCGCCGGGGCCGATCGTGCCGCGGTGGCCAGCAAAGTCTTCGTGCTCCATGTTGCCATCCAACATGTAGGTCACCGTCGTCTGGCCACGGTGAGGGTGGTCCGAGAAGCCGGCGCCTTCGCCGACCGTAAACTCATCGAGCATCAAAAAGGGGCTAAAGTTGCGCAGCTGGCGGTTGCCCATGGCGCGGCGCACCTTGGCGCCGACACCTTCGCCTTGCTCAGCAGCGTGCACGGTCTGAACGACCTTGCGAGAGATCTGTTGCATGGTGCGCGTCGTCATATTTTTTGAAATTGTTGCGATGAAGAAGGCCGTGGCCGAAGTGCGCATTTTTATACCTTTCACGTCCACGCCAAAAGTGGCGGCTCGTGCGCACAGTCAGGCGCAGCCGGGGTTACACTTGGAAGAAACACAATTAAGCGGCCTAACAGGTGCAATAGCCAAGTGCACGGGGACAAGCCACGCGGCGTTACGTAAATGAAATACGGCCTACGAGGCCGATTCGCGTGTTCGAAGCGGCCTCGGCCACAAATTTTCCGTGAAGGATTTGCGTCGGACAGACGGCGGGCCTCGTAGGTCGCTTGTCCGTGTCACGCGGCGCCGGGAAGAGGTGGAGGTCTAACACACAACCCGGCCCTACTAGGCTAATTTTCGTGTTAAGCAGGCGGACGGACCCTGCACCGGAAGTTCTACGACGATCGAGATGAGGCGAGGCCAGCAGGTGTCGTGGGCCGATATGGGCGTGATCGCCCAGTCGGTCGCGCGTCTCGGGCAGAGTGTCGTGCTGACACAGCCGCCCCGCGCGGACACTCGCCAGACCGCCGGCCCGTGGCCGACCCAAGGCCCCAAGGACCGGCACACGCCGGTGGCTGAACCGCGGCCGCCGAGCACGCCTTGGCCCTCCAAAGCGCGCGCAAGCGCGCCAAAAAGTGTGCCGAATACCATCCAGATACCAGAGGCTGAGACGCCCGCCACAGCGACAGCACAGGCCGAAGTGGCCGCCGAAAAAGCCGCCGCCGAGCAGGTGGCTGCCGAAAAAGCCGCCGCGCAGCGCGCCGCCGAGGCAGACGCTGCACCCGCGCCAGCCGCGCCGGCTCCCAAGGTCGAATCGCACACTGTCGCCGAGGCGCAGCCGCCACGCCCTGCTGTGCACGAGCGCCCTGTCGCGTCCAGCGCTGTTTCGGACGCCACGGCCCATACCCCCGAGGACGAGTACGATGCGGCGACCGAGGAGCGTGTCGCCCCGCTTCGCGCTGCGCGTGTGCCATCTTCGCGTCTCGGACGTCTCTTGCACTACGGCAGCCTCGGCGCCGGCCTTGCATGGGGCTCTGCCGGTGAATACATGCGCCGTGCGACGTCCGGTTCTTCGGAAACCCCCTCGCCCGTGTTCCTTTCCGAGGCGAATGTCAACCGCTTGGTGGACAAGCTGAGCACGATGCGTGGCGCGGCGCTCAAGCTCGGCCAATTCATGAGCATTCAAGATAGCCACATGCTCCCTCCGCAAGTCGAGGAGGTGATGCTGCGTGTGCAAAACAGTGCGCACTACATGCCTGCGTGGCAGCTCGAGCAGGTCATGCAGGCCGACCTCGGCGATGACTGGCGGACGCACTTTTCCTTGTTCGAGGAGCGTCCGTTTGCCGCTGCCTCGATCGGGCAGGTGCACAGCGCGGTGCTTGCCGATCCCTTCCCTGCGCAGCCGCACATGGCCGGCAAGCGTGTCGCGGTCAAGGTGCAGTTTCCCGGCGTCGCGCAGTCCATTTCCTCAGATTTGTCCAACATCAAGTGGCTGCTGATGGCCTCGGCGCTGCTGCCGAAAGGTCTCTTTTTGGAAAACAGCGTGCGTGTCCTGCAAAAAGAGCTCGAGGAAGAGTGCGACTACACGCGCGAAGCCGAGATGGGCCGCCGCTTTCGTGCGCATGTCGACGCGAGCGCCACAACGCCCGGCGCGCTCCGCCTCGAGGTCCCCGAAGTGGTCGACTCGCTGTGCACGCCACGCGTGCTCACGACCGAGTTTATGCGTGGGCGTCCTCTGACGCACGCCGCGCGCCTCGACCAGGCGACGCGCGACCGCATCGCGCATGCGATCATGGAGCTGAGCCTGCGTGAGCTCTTCGAGTGGCGCTTGATGCAGACCGATCCCAACTGGACCAACTTTTTGTACAGCGAAAAGAACAACAGCATCCAGCTGATCGACTTTGGCGCGTCGCGTCCCTACTCGGCAGAGTTTATGGACATGTGGGTCAGCCTACTGCGCGCCGCCGTGGCCGGCGACCGCGAAGCCTGCGAGAAATGGAGCATTGCGATTGGATACCTGACCGGCGAGGAGTCCGAGGTGCGTTGCCTGGCTAACCACAGAGTATGCGCACCGCGCACCTGGACTCGATGGTCGCTCTTGGCGAGCCGTTCCGCGCGGACGCGCCGGTGCCGTATCCGTTTGCGAACCAAACGATCACCGACCGCGTCCGTGCGCAGATCCCCGTTATGCTGCGCGAGCGCCACCGCCCCCCGCCCCCAGAGACCTACTCGCTGAACAGGAAGCTCAGTGGCGCTTTCCTGCTTTGTGCGCGCCTCGGTGCGAGCGTCGACTGCCGCTCGATGTTTGACCGGGTGACGAGCGACTATGTCTATGCGGGCGGAAGCACGGCCCCCCCGGCCGTGCCGGGCACGCGCCGCAACATGCACAGCATAGCGCGCAGGTTGGCGACGGCGGGCCTGCGTGCCCCCCGCGCGCTGCACACCGTCCCCCACCAGCACCGTGCGTAGCCCGGCTGACCTAGGGATCGGACGCAATATTGGTGATCGCTGGGCCAAGATGGCGCTCAACGACTATGTTGTGCAGCAGGCACAGCACGCCGAGCCCACGCCTCCCAAGCCCAAGTCCCAGCCGACGGCCATGCCCTGGTCTGCCGGCGGTATCCGCACCGAGAGGCCGGGTTCCGTGATGATCCGCGGCGTCGAAGTGCCCATCCGTCCGTCCCCACCTGGCCCCGAGGACTGCTGCATGTCGGGTACGTTGCCTTGCTAACGCAGGCTGTGTCAACTGTGTCTACAATCTCTATGCGGACGATGTCGAGGACTGGAAAGAGGACATCACCAAAGCACGTGCCAAGCTCGAGCACGCCTCGCCCCCTATCACGGTGGACGAGTGGGACACGACCAAGTTTGGCCGTCTCCCCGCACAGGTCGTCGAGCCCGACAAGGAGGCAGCGGCGGAGCGTGCCATTGGCCCCGAGGACCCTGTCCTGAAAGCCTTTATGCACCTCGAGCAGGACATCAAACGCAAGCATCGGCAGTCGCCGAATCAGCGTGAAGCTAATTCCAAGCTATAGTGGTGGTGGCCGCAGTAATTACGACGAGTAGATCTCCTCCTTGAGCGGGACATTGAGCTCCTCACGGACCGACGAGAGGGCGTCCAGGTACTGCTTGTACTGCGAGTCGTTCTCGACCTTGAACTTGAGACCCTCAAAGATGCGAACCGCGAGCGAGAAGTCGTTCACACGCCGGGCGGCGCGGAGGGCGCTCTCGATCACCTCGGGGGAGGGCACAAGGTCGTGCGCAAAGGCATTGTTCAGGCCGCGCTGCGCCTCGAATTGGTCCTCGACACCGTCAAAGAACTTGACAAAGCGCTCGTTGAACTCCTCGAACGACTCGGCATGGTCAGAGTAGGCGCGCACTAACGTCAGAAAAAAAGGGCATACGTACCCTGCACGGCAAGCGGCGCAGCACGCGACATGAGCGCAGCACGCGCACCAGCAGAAGCGGCAGCAACACGGAAAGCGCCAGTGAGAAGAGCCATGGTGGATACGGTGCAAAAAGCCGGGCCGAACCGTCCGCGCCCGCCCGATGTCACGTGCCGATCGACACCTTGTCCTGATGCGCCACGCGTCGGTGCGCGTCGCGGTCGGCGGCGAGGCGCTCGCTACGCGCCTCGCGCTGGAGGCGCCGCGCATCACCAAGCGGCCCCATGGCGCAGTTGCACACGGCACGGGCTTGGTGCAGGTCGCCGCGCAGGGTACGTGCACCGGCCTTGCGCCCGAAGAAGAACGCCTGATCGACGACGCACAGGCCAGCGACAGCGCGCGCGACGCGGCAGGCCTCGAGGGATATAGCAGCTACGTCCAGTTGCGGACAGCAGACGAATGGCAGTCGCGCATGCTGCCAGGCACGCTGGTATCGCCCCAGCACGCCGCATTGGTCGACGTCATGGTGCACGAGACGCGCCTGCTTACGCTCCCGTTGGCACGCACAGAGAGCCATGCGCCGCTCTCGGCATGGATCGTGCAGCTGCTCGAACTGGAGCGCACCGAAATGGTCACAGTCTGTGCGTGGATCGAGTGGACGGACGCTGGGCGATTTTCGCTCACACTCGACGTGTCGCTTCCAGAGGCAGTCCTGGGGCGCCCGCACGCGCCGGATACGACAGATCGCCTGCTCGCGGTCGTCACGGCAATCAATGGCTTGAAGCATGCGCAGACGGCGGCGCCGCAGCCTAGCGACGCAGACCTCGTCTATGCCAGCCTCTGCCGCCGCGAGCTGGACGAGGCGACACGCATGCCGGAAGCGCCACAGCCCCGCGCATTGCACGCACACCTCCTTCCCTTCCAAAAGCGGTCGGTCGCATTCCTGCTCGAGCGCGAAGCGGCGCCGGGCGACCGCAAGCTATTGCAAGGCCTCGGGCCATGGTGGATGCACGTCGATGCCCCGACGCCGCTCTACTTTCACGTCCTCACTGGCGTGCTGACGCTATCGCAGGATTTCGCATCGCACGACGTATGTAGCGCCATGCTGTCGGAGGAGATGGGCCTGGGCAAGACGGTCGAGATCCTGGCGCTGCTGCTGGAACGGCCGGCGCCTCACCGCAATGCCTTGGAGCCGTTCTACGATGTGGCAAACGAGGTGATGGTGCAGCCGGTCGGCACCACGCTCATTGTTGCACCCGAGACGCTGCGGCGTCAATGGCTCGACGAGCTCGCGGCACATGCGCCGTCGCTACGTACCTACTCCTTCCTCGGACACAAGCAGGCCGAGAGCGACGTACGCCGCGCGGGCCACACGTCGTGGACCGAGTGGGCGAAGGAGCTAGACGTGGTCGTCATCTCGTTCGAGACGCTCGCCAAGGAGCTCGCTGTGTCGACCAAGGCGCCCGTGCGGTCGTTACGACGGCCGGCACGCTACGACCGGCCACGCAGCCAACTCGTCCAGCTCGCGTTCTGGCGCGTTGTCATGGACGAGGTCCAGCTCGTGGGTGGCAACGCGGCCAAGACCATTGCCATGGTCCGCCGTGAGGCAAGCATCGCCGTGTCCGGCACGCCGGTGCGCCGCCTCGACGACCTCCGCACCTGTCTTTGGTTCATGGGCTTGATCCGGTCCGCATCGCCCACCAAAGAGTGGCAACGCATCCTGTCGCCGGCGCTTGCGCCGCACCTCGCGCGCGTACTCGAATGGGTCGGCATCCGCCACACCAAGGCGGACGTCGCCCACGAAATGGTGCTGCCGCCGCAGCGCCGCAGTCTCATCCCGGTCGAGTTCACCTACACCGAATCGGCCTTTTACCGCGACGTATACCGCGAGGCGCTCGAGGCGCTCGACATTACGGAGGATGGCGCGCCGCGCTCCGAGACGTGGCAACTCGACACGGGGGCGCTGCGGACGCAGCTCCTCCGCCTGCGGCAAGCATGCACGCATCCGCACGTTGCACTGCGCGCTGGCCACATGCTGGGTGGCGAGTCTGGCGCGACGCACGGCCTCGTAAATCTGCGCAGCATCGACCATGTGCTTACAATGATGCTCGATGGCGCACGGAGCGAGCTGCTGACGCTCCGCCACAATTTTGTGCTTAAGCGCATCTACCGCGCGGCCATTCTGCTCTTTGCGCCGGTGGAAGACCTGCGCACAGCAGCCGTGACGACGCACCCGGACGAGATTGCCTTGCTCGAGTCGCTCGCGACACGCGACCGCCTCGCCCTCGCTCAGCACCAGCTCGAGCTGCTTCTCCCAGAAGTCAATGACCAGCTGGCCAAGCTCGAGAAGGAAATGGACGCAGCGCATGCGCAGGGGCCCTTGTACCAGTTCACCGAGGCGGAACTCGCTGCAGAAGCGGCGTACGAGCGTGCACACAAGCACAGCGACACGCCGTGGTCGGCCGCACCGGATGCGCCGTACGACAAGCTGCGTGCGCGCCAGCAGCACCTCGGTGCGCTCCGCAACCGCATGCGCCATTGGCTGCAGATCCTGCATCGTATCTACCAGTTCTCTGGGCACTGCTTTTACCAAATGGGCGAAGCGCAGCAGGGAAGCAGCGAGGCGCCCGATGCCAAGGCAGAAGGTGCCGTCACCGTCAAGAAAGAAGAGACGGGCCTTCGCGAAAAAGAAGACGCGGCGTACGCAGCCGCCGAGGCCACGCGCCAACGCCTCTTGGCCGATGCGCGCGAATCGGTCGAGCAGTGTGTACGCACCATGCAGCGGCAGCGCACAACGCCACTCGATGAGCTTTCGCCTCGCATCACCATCCATACCCTTGCGGGCCGCAGCGTGCTGGACATGGTCCAGGCGCGGCTCAAGATGCTGCGTGCGCACGCGGCACTGATCGTCGACTGGCGCAACCAAATCATCACGCGCCTCTCCAAACCCGTCAACCGCGAAGTGGACAAGGAGCGCGAAAATGACGACGTCTACGCCGAGAACCTCGACGCACAAATCGAGGCGGAGACGCTCCTGGAAATGTACAGGCCGCTCTTGGCACAGCGCGACGAGCTGCTTAGCGGCCGCATCGCACTCGGTGCGACGGCTCGGCCGCAGCTCTTTGTCGAGTTGGACCGTGCGCTGCGCGTGGTCAAGACGCGTCTTTTTGGTGCTACAGAGGAGGAGGAGGAGGAAAGCGCGCAGCGAGAAGCGCAAAAGCTGCAGCTGGCGCACTTCCAGCGCCTCGATGCGGCACGTAATCAGGTTGCCTTGCATGGCGAGCCGCCGCTGAGCGAGCTTGTAGCGCGTCTGCGCGAGCTGCGAGAGTTGTCGACGCGCGCTGATGAATCGCACCTGCTTGCTTCGGCGCATGCGACTCTGCAAGAGATTCTGCGTACGCAGATGCAGGCAGTGGAGCGTCTGCGCAAAGAGCAAGGTGCCTTTCAAGCGTGTTTCAATGCACGCAGTCTCTACTTTAAGCAAATGCAGGAGCTCTCGGACCAAGTCCAGGACCCCGAGATGCCTGACGGCGCGGTGCCGAGCCTCCTCGCTGCCTTGGCTCAGGAGCGTGCGTGGCGGCAGCGTATCGGCGCCGTCGAAGGCCGCATTCGCTACCTGGTCCACCTCGAGCAGATCCAAGGCGGCAGTGCCGACGACGAGGCGCGGCGTTGCTTTATTTGCACAAACCTCATCGACACGGGTATCCTGACCAATGCCTGCGGTCATCTCTGCTGCCAGTCGTGCTTCTACGCGTGGATGAAGCAAGGCAAGCGCACGTGTCCGATGTGCAAGACGAAACTCGCGCTGAACGACGTGCACCGTGTCGTCTATCGCTCCTCTGTTCCCCAAGGCGAAAGCGAAGGAGGGCACGCGCCCTCCGCATCCCAAGCCTACCGTGTGCTTCCCGATACCCTGCGTTCCGCGATTGAGCGGACTGCCTCGGAAGGACGGTACGGCAGCAAGCTTGATCTCCTTGCCAAGCACCTCGTACATCTGCACCGCACGACCGGCGAAAAAAGCTTGGTATTCTCCTCCTTTTCGCGAGGCCTCGACCTGGTAGCTGAGTCGCTGCGTGCGAATGGCTTGCAGTATGCCCGGCTGGAAGGTGGGGGAAGCAAAAAAGTGGGAGCGACTGTCGAGACTTTTCAGCACTCGCCGCACATCAATATCTTATTGCTGCACAGCGAGGTGCAGTCGGCAGGGCTGAATCTGCTCGCAGCGACACACCTCTTCCTCCTCGAACCCTTGATGAATCATGCCTTGGAACTCCAGGCGATCGGGCGAGTGCATCGCATTGGTCAGACGCGCGCAACGAATGTGTACTGTTACATGGTCAACGATACGGTCGAGCAACGCATTGTAGCACTGGCCACTTCCCGTGCCCAGTGTCTGTACGTCGCGCGGGATGCGGATGCGAATGCGGCTGACGCTATGGATAGTGCCGCGCTCCAGGCACAGCATCTCGAGCACGTCGACGGCGACGTTTCGCGCGAGGCGCGCCGTGGCGACTTGATGGGCTCGACGGATGACCTGCTTGCATGCCTGTTTCAGGAGCATATCCCTGGCGATCCATACGCCGAGAACGAAGCCATGGGCATAGACGAGATGCGCGCACGCCGCATTGCCACATTACAGCCAACCGATTAGTATGTATATGATACATTGGCCCTGCTGCCTCTATGTTCGTGTATCAGAGGAACTGGCGTAAATAAATTCAAGGCAAGACCTTAAGGCAAGACCTTATTGCGATGGCGTAGAACGAGGCTGTGTGTTGTCCCTGCGAGAGCGCGATGCGGATGGGTCCCAAGCGGAGGACGTAGAAAGTGGGAGCGAGTTCGACTTGTCCATGGACATGGAGCCAAACGTTGCACTTGGGTCATTCGGCCCCTGTGTCAGAAAGGGCGAAACTGATTTCGAAAAGGGCGCAGTGAGCACGCCCTGATCGAGGCCCGAGGAAGGAAGCGTACCCCCCTCGAGGGACGACGAGCCAAAGAGCGGATTAGGATTAAGACCATTCATTTCCGACAGTCCCATCCCCAAAATCATGTTGGCTTCGTTCTGGACAGATGAGGTCGAAGCAGTTTCTGAAACAGACTTGCTCATCGTCGACATCGGCGTAGTGATCGGTGCTTGCATGCGAGCTGCCATCTTGGTCATGTCCGAATGATCAACAGCAGGAGACGAAGGAAGCGCTGCGGGAGCAGAGAGAGAACTCATTAGGCCGCCGCCCACGGGGTGAAAGTGAGACTGACTGCTCTCCGTAGTCGTAGAAGGAGCATGGGAGAGGTAGTAGTCTTGGGATAGCGGGGGCATGCTGGTCTGCAAAGGTGGGAATAACGAGACGTTGTTCAACTCCGAACCACGGCCCATGGGATAGTCCTGTGCGGTGACATCCCACGCGCGGTCCACCGAAGAAAACTCGGGCTCATCACGCCCGCCCAGCATTGGGAACGAGTTGGAAGGAAGGTCGCCGTACGTAGCGGAACGCGTCCGCTGCTGTCCGCTCGGCCAAATACCTGCACTCGGTGCCCGATTTCGAGGCGAAGGTGGGGCTAATGAGTCGCGGGGCACTTCCGGTGCGGTTGTCCGATTTAGCACTTGGCCTGGATGCGAGTTGGGGTCGAACCATTCCATAATGTTTGCGCGATCAAACGGCACGGCTGAATCAGACCGAGCCTGGAGCATGACAGGACTAAGCAGTGCCTGGCTGTAAGGAAATCCATAGTCCGCATTGATCGGCGTTCCGTATGTTTGCCAATCGACGTGGGCAGATGACCCGTTGGATGCCGTCTGCATCGACGTATACGCCCCCGATACAGGCACGCCATTCTGGGTCTGGGTCTGATGCTGTACATGGGGGGGTCCGGAAAAGTTCTGTGGAGCAGTTACCGTTGTAGATACCGCTGCCGCTTCTTTGGCTTGAGCTGCCGCCTTGTTCTTGGCCGCATTCTTGCTCTTGGCCTTGCTGCGAGGCTTGTAGCCGGCGCGCGCATATTCTTCCGGAAAGGCATTGCGGAAGCGATCACGAACGTCTGTCGAGCGCCGCTGGTTTTTAAAGGCCGGATCACGGGCAATCAACGCCCAGTGCGACCCGTACAACTTGTAGCCGCGCAGTAATGCGCGATCTTCTTCCTCAGTGAATGGACGTCGTTCCTTCACTTTTCCCTTTTCAAAAATGCTCCGTCCGTCAGGGGCCTTGCCGCGTGATTGATTGCCCCAATGCGTTTTTGCATTGGGATACATCTCATGATAAGAGTCCGGGAAATATGTACGAAAACGATCCTTTAGATCGCCTGGTGTTCTGTCAGAAAAACGAGGCATAAGCTCAGCGTCGGAGAGGATTTGGGTCCAGCTTCCAACGCCATGTTTATTGCAGCCCTCAACCAGGGCTTGCGTCTCATCTTCCGTCCACTTCAGCTTGGCTGGCCGAGAGCCCGAGCTATCGCCGCCTGCCTCCGACGACTCGCTTACGGTCGTGGAAGTCGTCACGCTCATCAAGTCTGTATTATTCAAGCTCTGCTGGCATGCGCAATTTCGCTGAGTGGATTTCGAAGCAGCAACTGGTGGGTGCGAAATCGCACTTGGTAACAACGATATACCAAGAACTAAAGTGCGGACTCTTGAAACACGCAAATCTTGAGCCACCCGGCTATAAAGCTCGATGACGTTGAGGACCCTGAAGACCGGATGCGCGCATAATAAAATCCGATTTCATTGGTCAGAATTTTATTTGAATTTCTCGGGATAACTGTGCAGAAGAGCGAAGGAACTCGTCGTATGTGGCGCTCCGTAGCCAAGGTCCCTGCATATGAGACATGCACAATTAACGAAGATGAATGCAAGATTGACAAACAATTTCGTACCATACCGAATCGGGGTATCGGGGTGGCGTTCTTGCGCAGGGAAGACGCTATGGAATGGTAGGTTAATCTGCACCGCCGGCTTGACGCAAGAGCTCAGCAACGGCCGTGGGAGAAAGGGTCGATGATTGACACGTGTCATCTTTTTCGGCATAACCTCCAGGGTCCTTGTCCCCAGGAATAGGTATTGCGTCAGAGAGCGCAGGTTGCGCTTCGATCGGCGCTTGCTCGCTCGCTGGCGTCTGGGAGGGAGGCGGTGCAGGGTCGCGAGCAGGTGGTTGTTGACTGGCCTGTAAGGAAGCAAGGAGCTGGCGTTAGGAATCATAGAGTGAATACGTACCTGCTGCACTTTCTGAGCCTGTTCCAGCCGCTCCTCGGCAGGGGGTGGTACAGGCTGAGCATGTTGCGTAGAGGGGCTTGCGCCACTCGCCGACCATGGTGAACCAGGCAGGGGCGCAGGCTCCGCAGTGCCGTCGCGCGCGCGCGCCTCGGCCGCGGCCTTGGCCTCGCTGCGGTTCCTCGCGTCGGTCACGAGCGAGACGGTAGCCAAGTCCCAAGCGAATTTCAGCTGCAGCTCGCCCCCCAGGAACGGCGTCTGATTCAGCTGGTCGTGCGCCGCGACGCACGCGCGACTGTCCCAGTACTCAATGAAGCGCGTATTGGCCTTGTCTTTGTACGTCCGGATCTCGCGGATCTCGCCAAAGGGACTAAAGTGGGTACGCATCGCCTCGTCCGTGATGGGCTCGGTGGCATTGCGTACCAAAACAAAAAGGGTCCCCTGGTTCTTTTCGCGGTCGCAGTGCTGCTGCTGATCTTCTTCTTTGGGAAGACTGTAGTGTACATCCAGGATACGCCCGTACATCTTGCGCTGATTCATGTACTCCTTGGCGCGCTCTGCCGCGCGCGTATCAAAGTAGGTGACAAACAGCAAACCACGACGCTGGATCAAATCAAACCATGTCTTGATCGCCCCAAACTCGGCAAACTCCTCTCGGAACTGGTCAACATTCACCTCAAAAGCCACGTTGCGCACAAACAGGGTGCGGCACGGCTTGCTATCTTCAGGCCGGTCCGCGTTGGGGTCCGGCTGATAGACACTCTTGGACGGGCGCGGATGCGCGGGCGTGCGCCGGCCGCGGCCCCCGCGCCGGTCCGGGCGGCGCCGGTCGCCGGGCGGGGACGCCCCATACGGCGGCGTGCCGTTGTACGGCGGCGTGCCGTTGTACGGCGAGCCGGGCATGGGCATACCGAACGGCATGCCCCAAGGCATAGGTGGCATATTACCATACATAGGCTGACCCATTTCTACATTAGTGTCAGTACGCACCTGAAGGATAGGCAGGCATCGGAAACGGAGGGTAGTCTGGCATGCCAAACTGACCGCCGCCCATCGGAGGAAAAGGCATGCCAGGCCATGGGGGATAACTGACAGGATCGGGGGCGCCGTACGGCGCGTAGTTCGCACGCGGATCCGCCGCGGCCGCGGCCGCTGCCGCCGCGGCCGCGCGTCCGCGAGGCAGATGGCGGCCGCTCCCCGGCCCACCGCGGCGACCACCGCGGCCGCCTGGAGCGCCCTCGTACCCTCCGTAAGGATGATGCCGCTTCATGCTCTCCAAGACAAAGGAGACTGCTCTACAACGATGCTGACCGGAAGGCTTTCTCCACGCGAAGCGCAACAAAGAACGGTCGGGGAATTACGCGGGCTTTGCGCCCTTGCCGCTCGCCCCTTGCTGCGATGAGCGGAGTTGTGAGCTTTAAGCTAGTGCTGCTAGGCGAGTCGTCTGTTGGCAAGTCCAGGTAAGCGATTCAGTCCGTGGAGGCTAATGCAGCATTGCGCTGCGCTTTGTCAAGGACCAGTTTGATGATTTCCGCGAGAGCACCATCGGCGCTGCGTTCCTGACGCAGACGGTGCGCCGCGACGACGATACGACGGTCAAGCTCGAGATCTGGTACGTCGCGCCGCTTACGCAGGGACACTGCCGGACAGGAGCGGTACAAGTCGCTTGCGCCGATGTACTATCGCAATGCGCACTGCGCCATTGTGGTGTACGATATCACCGAGGAGGACTCGCTCGAGAACGCCAAGAGCTGGATCCGCGAGCTGCAGCGGCACGCGGATGCGAACATCACCATCGCCTTGGTCGGCAACAAGCTCGACTTGGCCGATGGGCGCCGCGTCATCTCCACCGAGGACGGCGCCAAGTACGCCGAGGCCGAGGGGCTGATGTTTATGGAGACCTCGGCCAAGACCCCCACAAACATCACAGAGCTCTTTGAGGCTGTCGCCAAGAAGCTCCCGCTGGAGCGTGGCATGGGCGCCGCCAAGCGCCCGGCCACGGGTGCCGGCGCCGCGCAGCAGCGTCCTGCAGGCAGCGCGCCGGTGCAGCTGAACAGTGCGCCCCAGGCACGCGAGGATGCATGCACCTGCTAAGTAGCCTTTGTATTCTACTAGTCTAGCGAGAAGCCCAAAAGCAGATTGTCAATAATACGCGTCGCGGGCTTGGCGTCTTTTGCGTCGTTGTGCACCCAAAGCGCACCACTGAGGATCGCGCCGGTGCCCGCGTCCGACGTCAGCTCCTCGAGTGTCGCAGGGTCGTTCAGGCACACGTAGTCGAGCGCGACCTTGGCACGCTTGGCCTCTGCAGGAGTCTGCGCGGCGAGCGCCGCGGCGCCTTGGTCGACCGTGTGGCGCACCGCGGCGAGCGTCGCTTCGATGCGCTCCGAGGCCGGGACGTCTTGCGTGAGGAGCGCTTCCCAGGTGCGCTGGCCGTGCGACAGAGCCTGGTACAGGAGGGGGGCCGCGCCGCGGCCCTCCGTGTCCAGATACGCATTGCGGCTGCTCAGCGCGACCTGGTCCGCTGGGTCGCGCTCGGTGGGGAGCACGCGGACATTCTGGCGCCCGAGGGGGTAGCGGAACAGGAGGTCGTCGACGAGGCGACGCAGCACCATGGCCTGCTGGATATCCTTCTGCCCAAAGTACGCGCGGTCGGGCTGTGTGAGCATAGAGGCGTACCATGACAATGTTGAAGAGCTTCGTGACGACCGTCGCGACGCCGCGGAAAAAGGTGGGGCGCGTCGTACCCTCCATCTGGTGCGAGAGCCCTTTGACCTCGACAAAAGCTCCGATCTGCTTCGCGACTTCCTGTGTGAAGCCGTGGGGGTACATGTCCTTGACGGTCGGCAGCAGGACGACCAGGCGCCCGTCCGCGTTGGCTTTCTGCTGCCGGGCGTGGAGCTTTTCGAGGTCGCCCTCGAGCGTGCGGGGGTAGCTTGACAGGTCCTCGTGCGGCGCAAACTGCGCAGGATTCACAAAGATCGACACGACCGTCATTTCGTTCTCAGCGAGCGACGCATCGACGAGGCCGAGGTGGCCTTCGTGCAGCGCGCCCATCGTCGGCACAAAGCCGACCGTCTGGCGCTGACGCAGCGACTCGTCGCGCCAGGTCCGATAGGACGCAACGTTATCAAAGGTGCGCACAGGTGCGGTATGCATACTCCGTACTCCGCTCATCCAACCGCTGCCCCACACCAAGCGCTGGGCTGCACGGAAGGCTGACATCTACCGCTCTTCCTCCACACGGCGCAAGCGATGAGCGGAATTTTTGATCCGTTTGAAAAGGTGCGCGGCTTCCGCTACTCGGGCGGGGTCGTGGCCGCGTACCCCCTGAGTCCCAAGACCAAGATTCCGCCGTCGATCAAGCGCCCGAACTATGGTCGCGAAGCGGTACGTCGCCCCACTAACGGCAGCTCTTTACCTCGCGCAAAATCAAGGTGAACTCGATCGAGGAGCAGGCGGGCGTGCGCCTTGCCGCGAAGCTCGCGCGCGAGGCATTGGAGGAAGTCGCGGCAAATATCCGGCCGGGTATCACCACTGATGAGCTCGACAAGATCCTTGTGAATGCAGCGATCCAACGCAACTGCTACCCCTCGCCGCTCGGCTACCACGGCTACCCCAAGAGCGTCTGCACCTCGGTGAACGAGGTGATCTGCCACGGCATCCCCGACCAGCGGCCGCTCAAGGACGGCGACCTGCTCAACATTGACGTGACGCTCTTCCACAATGGATTCCACGGCGACCTGAACGCGACTTATCCGGTGGGCGAAAAGGCGGCCAAGGACGAGTCGCTGATGCGTGTCATCCGCACCGCACGCGAGTGCCTCGATGCCGCGATCCAAATTTGTGGGCCGGGCATGCCCTACGCCGAGATTGGCCATGTGATTGCCCCGATTGCAGAGCGCAACGGATGCGCGGTCGTGCGCAACTATACCGGACACGGCATTGGGCGCGTGTTTCACGGACCGCCTACCGTCTTCCACCACCCTACCAAAAAGGCACACGGCATCATGCAGCCGGGCCACATCTTTACGATCGAGCCCATGGTCAACCTGGGCTCGGATTGGCGCGATATGGAATGGCCGGACGACTGGACTATTGCTACGGTCGACGGCGCCTTGTCTGCTGCGGCCGAAGAGACTCTGCTTATTACCGACAACGGCGTCGAGATCCTCACCGCCCAAGGCGGCGCCCGCCGCTTGGACACGACCGAGGCGCGGCAGCGCCAAATGGAGGCGCGCCTCGCACGAGCCGCGACATAGTCACGTGATAGCAGCGGCCGAGGCCGGCCCGACTGGCGACGTTTGCATTTATCATCCACCACCCTTGGTACGTAGCGCCGGCTGACCCAGACAATGCCTGTTGGATCTGTTGCTCCTATCACCGGCAAGCTCCGCAGGAAGTTCTTCTTCGACATCTCGATGGCCCTCGGCGGTGGCACCATCTTCGGCCTCGCCTTCTGGTACGTGCAAAGAAAAAAAACGGCTAACCACAGGTACGGCGTGCACGTTCCCCGCGTGCAGCAGCGTATGTTGACTTGCTTGATTTGCTTACCACAGGTGACGCGTACTACGCCAAGCTCCAGAACAACCAGTAACTGGATAGACAGCTATATGGAATACCATCACTCTGCCTACCGAGTTTTACCAGCACTCTTCCTGCCAGCGGTGTTCGGCCTCGAGTGTCATGAGGTATCGTGCCGCCTGGTCGTCGTCCATCTTTCCGTGCTCTTGGAAAATGTCGAGCATGGCCTGGCGGACTTGTTCGGGCATGCGGCCAGACGAACTGCTGTCAGAAGGAAAACGCACCCAGAGAGGTAGGCAATGCCGCGGCGCTGGCCCAGGATGGACCAGACCTTTTCGCCGTGCTTGCGCAGCACATCTTGCACGTAGATTTTGTTTTCTTGGTCGCGGCTCGCCGCGACGTGCAGCTCGATCAGGGGGGTCGACGAGAGACGCAGCCGCTCGATCGCGTCCGCGACCGAGTCGGCGTCGTTTGCAGCGGACGGGGCCTCGCGCGCAGCGAGTGTCTCCCATTCGTTTCTGAATAAAAAGTCGCACGCGGCGTAGCGGCAGCCGATAATGACCAGGTTGTCGTGTGCAGGGGGCGTGGATGCGATGCGTTCTTGCACAATGGCACGCAGAGGCGCAATGCCCGTGCCAGGGCCGATCGTAATTATAGGTGTCTCTGCGTTCGCAGGGACGAGCAGCGTGCCAGGGACGATGCGCAGGGGGAGACGCACGCCGGTGTCCAGGCGCGTGATCCATGCACTGCAGATGCCTTCGCGCGGCTTTTGCAGACGCGTTTTGTACTTGACCAGCGCAATCGCAAGCTGGATACGGCGACGATAGAGCTGCGTTAGTCGGAGCACGTACAGTAGGGCCGCTCGCGATGCTAAATTGGCGCTCACGGAGCACCGGAAAGACATTCATGACTTGCTCCACGGGCAGCGCAACGCTCGTAAACTCGTACAACACTTCGGCCATTGAGCGGCGTACGCGCTGCGCGTACTCGTACATATCGTCCGTTCCCTCGCCGGGCTGGAGGTATTCTTCGAGCTTCTCACGCTCGCGGTGGTCCGCGGGCGAAAAAGGCGCGATCGCTTCAAAGAAACTCTTGCGGGGTACAGAAAATGGGTCGAGGTGCGCGGTGAGCAGACGGCGGAGCGTCAGACTCCCGTCCTCGTTTTCATGAGCGAGATTAGGGGGAAGGGGGCGGTCTGTTATCAGTAGCGCCACGTACGAGGGTCGGTATTCGTGAGCAAGAGGCGCTGGTCGGCAACGTCGGTCCATCCCAAGCGCTCGAGGAGCTTTTCCACTTCCTCGGGGTCATTTTCCGGCATGAGTGCAACGACGTCGCCTGCACGGTAGGCCGGCAGCGAGGCGTTCTCGTCGAGGTCCAGCTCGAGCAGGCGCACGTCCTGCCAGTGCTCCGCAGCCGTCATGCGCTCGTTCGTGACGAGCGTCGCGTGCAGCGTGGCATGGTCGTGGAATGCGGCGGGCGCCTCTTTTTCGACCTTGGAACGTACGCGCGGAGGAAGCAGCTCCGTGTCGGGAATCGGCTGCATTCCCTCTGGCATCGGCATGTCCTCGTCGAGCCGCGTTTTGAGCTCGTCGAGCCAAGGCAGGAGGATGGTGTCAAAGCCCAAGTAGTGCTGGTCGTCTCCCTCGCCCTCGTCCATCCACGGGTGTGCGCCGAGCTGTTTGAGCCGCGCGTGCAGCATACGTGCGGCCCAGCAGAAGCGCGCGTAGGTCGAGTCGCCCAGTCCGAACGTCGCAAAGGCCAGGTCCGACAGTATATCGCCCGGCAATGTGCTGCGCAGGAGGAAGCGCCAGAACGGACGCGCGGATACAGGAAATTCGCCGTTGCCTGTGGTGGATACGACAAAGATGACGTGCGTCTCGTTGATCAACTCCATCTACATGAGCACGTCGACGTACCTTGTCATAGTCGGCGATGTTGTACAGGCGCACCTGGATGTGCCGCCGGTACGCAATGCGCGCAATGCGCTCGGCGACCTCTTCGGCATTGCCTGTCTCGGTTGCATAGAGGATCGTGAGCTCGCGCCCCTCCTCGTGCGGCGCCTCTGCCACGACCTCGCTGCGGCGCTCCGCCGTGGACATGACAAGGAGGCCGCCTCCACTTGTTCAATTGGAAAAAATGGGTCGATTTCTCGGATCGACGAACTACGAAGCAGCTTACTTAAGGATCTTGCCGTCGGCCCACTCCTTGCCATCGACGGTGGCCTCCCAGGCAAGCATGTCCTCAAAGAACTTCTTGTCCTCGGGCTTGTCGAGGTCGAGGCGGTTGACCGAGTAGCTGTCAATGTCGGGCGCAACGCCGAGCACGGGCTCCCACTCCTGGCCGCGGAGGACGACAACACCAGCAATGACGCTGTCGTTGGCGGTACCAAACACACCGGCAGTACCCATGACGTACTTGCGGGTAGCCTCGAGGCGGGTGAAGAAGCCACCGATCTGGTTCGAGCTCATGAACACCTGAGTGAGCTCGTCGTTGTACTTGAAGTCGAAGCGCCAGACACTCCAGCCCTCCTTGTCAAAGTGCTCGTGGAACCAGGGGATGGCCTCCGAGCGGGTGTCCTTGTTCGAGTAGCACACCTTCCAGTCGTTCATGACGAACGACGACTTGGGCAGGGCATCGAGGGGGTTCTTGGCCGGGGGAGCGGCCTTCGGCTCGTCGTCCTCGTCTTTGCCGGCAGGGGCAGCCGCGGCAGGGGCAGCAGCAGCCTTGGGCTGCTCAGCCTTGGCGGGCTTCTCCTTCTTCGGGGGCACAAACTTGGCGTCCTCCTCGGCGAACTTGGCGTCGAGGGGGATCGCGCCGCCCACCGCGCGCTGGTTCACCACGTTGGTGTAGTAGCGCTGGGTGTGGGGGTACTTGGCGCGCGAGCTGGCACCCAGGAAGCCGGTGAAGAGCGTAAAGAGGGTCGAGGCCAGGGTCAGGTCGGCCGCGGTCAGGCGGTGACCGACGACAAAGGTCTGGCCGGCGAGGTACTTCTCGAGGTAAGCGAGAGCACGGTGGATGGCCTCGGTGTGGTGAGTGTCCACGGCCTTGCTGTACGGGATGTAGCCCTTGTAGAGGACAAAGAGACCAATGGCGTGGTTGGTCAGCTCATCGTCGGTGAACTGGACCCACTGGTCGACCTGGGCAGCGGTCTTGGCGTCCGAGCCGTACAGCTTGGTGTTGTCCGAGAGGCGGGCGACTGTGTGGTCAGCATGCTCTGCAAGATGCGGTGGGCAAGGATCAGGAAAAAATACCACGACGTGCTAGGCGCACAACCCTCGACACAGTAGATTAAGTCAGGGATAACTGAAAATTACGCATCCTTTTCTTGCCTACACCGCATCATTCAACGTACCATACGCAAAGATGGCGCGCGACTCGGTCAGCAGGAAGCCGTCCGGGCCCTCGAAAGCAGGCACCTTGCCGAGCGGGAACTTTTCGCGGAACTCGGGCTTCTGGGTGTCCGCAGGGGCCGAGGTCGGCACGACCTCGACCTCGACGCCGTTGACCTTGGCCGCGGCGACGGTGCGAAGCACGCGGGGCGACTCGCGCTGTCCGTACAGTTTACCAATGCTCATTGTGTGAGGATAGAAAGACCCAGAAAGAAAACCGCCCGTGCTTTTTTGTCGCGCTGCACGCCAGTGCCACGTGTGCGTAATTCCAAGCCGAAGTGATCGACGGCCGCGTAGTCTAGCTGCGTCGGCCGTGCCCAGGCTTTCTTGTGAGATGTCGCGTAGGTACGATTCGAGGACGACAACTTTCTCGCCGGAAGGGCGTCTCTACCAGGTCGAGTATGCGATGGAGGCGATCTCGCACGCGGGCACTGTTCTGGGCATCCTAGCCAAGGACGGTGTCGTGCTCGCGGCGGAGAAGAAGGTCACGAGCAAGCTCCTGGAGCAGGACAAGAGCTCTGAAAAGGTGTTCCAGCTCAGCGGCAACGTCATTGCAGGCGTCGCTGGCCTGACGGCCGATGCGAACTCGCTCGTGAACTACGCGCGGAATGCGGCGCAAAAGTACCTGCTTTCGTACGATGACGAAATCCCTGTCGAGCAGCTCGTGCAGCGCCTGTGCGACATGAAGCAGGGCTACACGCAGTTTGGTGGTCTCCGTCCGTTCGGTGTGTCTTTCCTGTACGCAGGTTACGACCCCCACCACGAGTTCCAGCTGTACCAGTCGGACCCCTCGGGCAACTACTCGGGCTGGAAGGCGATGTGCATCGGCATGAACAACGGCACGGCGACCAGCCTCTTGAAGCAGGAATATAAGGAGGACTTTAGCGTCCAGGACGCACTGGGCCTCGCCGCCCGCGTGTTGAGCAAGACGATGGACACGACGGCGATGGAGAGCGACAAGCGTACGTTGGCCGACTAACGCAGTGGAATTTGCCGTGCTTGTGCGCAACCCCCGGACAGGCGAGCCCCAGCCGCATATCCTCTCGCCGGAAGAGATTGATAGCGTGCTCAAGCGGCAAAAGCTCGCCAAGGTCGACGAGAACGCGACGGGTGACACGATGGCCGTGGATGCATAGCTAAGATAGCTATTCCTTTTGCTACATACGCTCACCGACGGATCGCCGGAGGCCGGGGCGCAGGGCGTCCACGCCGCGATTGCGCTGCGTCAGCAAAAGATACGTACCACGCATAATCGTCGCACGTCCGCGCGCGCTGCCGATACCGCGTCCCTTCATTGCATTCGGGCCAACGCGCTTAAACATGGGGGCCTGCTGGAGCATGTCCGGCACCACCATAAACCGGATCATGTTTCCGCGGATGTATACACTGTCGAGATGCGTCTGCTTGCCATCGCGAGCGGTGACGGTGATCTCTTTCATGGTAATGTTGAAGTTGTCCTCGGCTGGGTGAGCAATACAACATACCATCAAACAGACGACCGCGGTAGCTCGAGCCACCCTTGAGCTCGATCGTAATGACGTGCCCCACGGCCTCGTGGAGCAGCTTCACCGGAATCCCCACCGTTCCCATGGCGACGAGGTTCAGACGCTCGACGAAAAGGCCACGTGACAGCGCACGCGGGTGGGTCGCGCGTGGCGTAAACACATGCGCGGGCCGGGCAAGTGGAGTGCGCGCCGCGCGGGTGGTCTGGGCTCGCGCCGCGCGGAACCGTTCCCTCCGCCAAAACTCCATTGAGAGCGGGGCCTGTGGAAATCAACACTCGCGTGTCATTTCACCCGTGTAGAAAACTTTTTTTCGCGCCATCACTCAACAGTACGTGTATGGGAGGGAGAGACTTATACAGACTGAACAATGCCTAGGGAACCCAAGCAGAAGGTGGCCGCTGGCGGTCGCAAGACCAAGGCCAAGAAGGACCCCGCCGCGCCCAAGCGGCCGCTGAGCGCGTACATGTTCTTCAGCCAGGACTGGCGCGAGCGTGTCAAGGCCGAGAACCCCGAGGCGGGCTTTGGTACGTGGATGCACTAACGCGATAGGCGATGTTGGCCGCCTGCTCGGTACCAAGTGGAAGGAGATGAGCGATGAAGAGAAGAAGGTACGTTGCCTATCTTACAAACAGCCGTACAACGACCTCGCGAACCGTGACAAGGCGCGTGCCGAGGCCGAGAAGGCCGCTTACGCCGTACGTGTACCCGCTCACACAGAACAAGGAATAAGCGTTGGCGCGCATTGCGTGTTTGTCTTTAGTACCGCTATGCCGGGCTGCCCCTATCGCGCTTGCGCAATAGGGCAGCAGCCTGCACACGAGCTCCGTACACGGTCTGTATTTTTCCTTAATTCTCTCGCACCTGGCTTGGATGTCTATTTGCCAAACGTACGATCGAGCAGGTCCATCGTTTGTTCATACTGCGTGAGGGGAGGGGACGTACCACCGTGAACACGATACCACCGCTGAGCATCAGACGCGCCAGACGGGGGGTCGCACCGCGCCAGAACGCGAGGATGCCTTCGTTGCGCAGGATCTTGGCCATGCAGTCAAAGGTGCCGCTGTAGTGCTGGCGCGCCTCGAGACTCTGCATGCGCGTCTTGACCACACTGGGTTAGTTGTTAGTGTACATACTCGAGGGGCATGGTTGCATCTGGGTGAGCAGCGGATACGTACAGACTGTCACAATACCGGCGATCGCGCCGATGCCAAAGGTAATACCACCGGGAAGCGCCTGGCCAGCGCGCGACGAGCCCTGGACAAAGTTGCGCAGCGTCGAGTAGGTACCGAAACGCACGGCACTGTTCGCGCCTTGGCGCAGCATCACCGGCACAAGGCCGCGGTAGATACCGCGCAGGCCCTCGTCCCCGATAATCGCCATCGAGCCGCGCAGCAGGCCGGGGGGGTACTTGGGCACCGCACGCTTCGCATCGTCAATCAGCTTCGTCCTGCGTCAGAAAAGGCACGCACTTGATCGTCTCGCTGGGCGTCACGGCAAAGATCGCCTCGGCCATACCGGCACCGAGACCCGAGAGGAGACTGCGAGGGCCACTCAGCTTGCCGTTTTCATCCTTGAGCAGCGACTTGAAGTGGTCATAGGACAGGAAACGCACGCCGGCCTGCGTCAGCTTGACCACCTACCTTGAGCGCATTGCCGGCCACCAGAGCACCACAGCCACTGTACAGGCCGCTGATACCGTGCTTGGCAACCGTCTCCTTGACAATCACAAGGGGGTTCGGCGGCTGTGTGAGCGAGTCACTTGGACCTACCTTGGCGCCCGCCTTGGTCGCAAACTGCGAGACGGTCTTGGTGTACTCGATCGGATAGGTCGCGAAACCCTCCACGGCACCGGCAAAGGTGCCCGACGCGAGCGAAAAGAGAGGGTTCGTCTTGGCCAACGCGTTGCGCTCCTTGGTCGCCATTTCCAGTACGGTCGGTAGGAGTGGAGGATCTACTTATTCGGCAAGGACCGGCCTATAAGACGCATCCACGCTCTGGATCGTGGAGGTGGAGAGGTCGTCGAGGGGGGCGCTCTGCGACGGGGCCGAGGTGCTCTTGGCATAGTCGCGGCTTGCGCTGTGGGTCTGGTTCGGCGTAGACGCGGCGTGGCGCTTTTCCTGGAGCATGCGCTTCGCCGCCTCGCTCGATACACGCCGCGCGTTCGTCGAGACGGGCTGCAGCGGCTTGCGCTCGGGGCCGCTGCGCTGCGCCAAGAGCTTCCAGTAGGCAGGCGTGTCCTGCGTGCCGCGCTTCAGCATCTGGACCTCTTGTTCTTTGGCGGACAGGGCAAGGGAAAAGTGCAGCGCCTCTTTGGCCACCTGCTCTTTTTGCTTCTCGAGGCGCACCAGCTCGAGGCCGCGGTGCGCCACGTCGTGCTCCAGCTCGCTGATCCGCTTGCGCTGCTGGTGCAGCGCAGCAGTGAGCTCGGCCTCGGCTTCTTGCTTCGCGGTCGAGAGCTTGAGCACTGCATCGGCGCTGTGGTGCACCTGCATCTCGAGCTCGTCGATCCGCGCCTCGAGGCGCGCTTGGAGCTCGGCCATCTCGAGCTCGCGGTCGCGGTGGCTCTCTTGCTCGGCGGTCATCGTCGCCTCGAGCTCGTCGAGGTACTGCTCGAGGTTCGCGAGGTGCTCTTCGCGCTGATCGACTTGTGCGTCCTCGAGCTGGGCACGGAGCGTCTCGACCTCTTCTGCAAGGAACTGCTCGCGCTCGTGCTGCGGCGCGGTCTGCAGCTCGGCAAGCTGCGCACGCAGCGACGCGAGCTCCTCGTGGGGCGCCGCATCCTGCGCGAGCTCCTCACGGACTTGGGCGACGCGCACGTCCGCATCGCGCATGCACGAGTCGCGCGTGAGCTCGATGGCCTGGGCGATGCGCTGCTCCATCTCTTTGCGCGAGACAAGCTCGTCATCGGTGCTTGGCATGGATGCGAGGCGGATCTCGAGATCGCGGCGCTCCATCGCAAGCTGCGCGCGCTCCTCGTCCAGCGCATGCCGCTCGGCCTCGAGGGGGTCGGCGGGCGCGATAGCAAGGGGGCCGTGGCTGGGGAGCACGCGCAGGCGCTCCTCGAGCTCTTCCGAGAGCCTTTGCAGCTCGGCATGCGCATGCGTCGTCGAGTCGGCCTTGTGCTCCATGAGATCGTGCACATGCGCCTCAAACGTCCGCGTCTTTTCCTGCGACTGCGCGAGACTCGCACGCAGCACTTGGTTCAGGCGGTGCGCACGCGCAAGGCGGTGCTGCAGGAAAATGGTCCGCTCCGTATGGGTCCGATCGAGCTGCGCGACCATCTCGAAGAGCTCGCGCGCATCGACATTGCCGAGGCGGTCGATTGCAAAGAGCTTGCTCGAGAGCTCCTCGACGGCAAAGGGGACAAGCGCACCGGCATCGTCCTCGTCCAGCTCCTCTTTGTCGGACAGGTAGCTCAGCTCGTGCATCCCTGGCCAGTTGCCGGGACTCGACGGACTGCGGCGCGACGAGGGGGACTGGGCGGCACTCGCCTCTGTGCGCGGCGTCGCCCACGACGCAAGGCTCGACGCAAAGCTCGAGCTGCCGGGCGTCGCGCGGCTGCGGCGCAGCGACGTGCTCAGCCCCGACGGCGTCTTGGGCGTATGTGCAGCGGGGATCGGCAGCTGCGAGGCGGGGGACTGCGACGAGGACCGCGAGAGGCGCAGCACATTGCGAGGGGGGCGCGGCAACGCATCCTCGGACGTGTCGGCCGCAAGTGGCTCGGCTGCATGCTCCGTGGTCTCGGTTTCTGTAGGCGTCTCGGCAGGGTATCTGGAAATGGCGTCGCGAGCAGGGGCATTTTCAACAGGCTCGGCCACTGTACTGTTTTCGGCTTCGGGCACATTGGCAGGTGCTTTGTCGAGTTCCTCGACAGGCGCCCCGACCGGCGCCTCGGCAGGTCCTTCCGTCTTGTCGGCCACGACAGGTTCGGCCGCTTCGACGACGGCGTCGCCCCCAGCATGAGCATCGGCCTCGTCGGCGTCCTCTTGCACAGGAACACGCACCGTAGCCGACGCGCTGTCGTCCGCACTCGCTTGGCCACGCACCGTCGGAGAAGAGAGCGGCGACGTCGACTCTCTTTGCGACGAACGCAGTGTCTTGGACGGCGACGTAAGCGGCGTCGTCGACTCTGGCTCGCTGGGCTTTTCGTGCTCTTCTGGCACGCTCGGCGCCGCAAACGCAGGTTTGGCAGGCGACGTTGCCGGCGACGTCGACACGGCACGCATCGGCCGCCGCGGTGAGCTCTCTGGCGAGTCCACCTGCGGTGCGGCGGCAATGCGCGGTGCACGCACGGTATTCGGCGCACTCTCGTCGTCCGCACCCTGACTTTGCATCTGGGCACTCGCCTCGTGCCCACGGCCCGGCGTCTGGGGCAGGACGTCGGCTGGGGCCGACACGCTCTGGCGCAGACCCTCGAGGGCGACGCCGACCTCGCGCTTGAGGAAGCTCTCCGAGAAGCTTAGTTCCGAGTTCACGCTCTCATTTCCCATTTCAATCCGCTGTGTCTCGATGCTCGATACGTCCTCGAGCTGCATGCTGGTGCTTTGGTCGCCTTGCTGGCTCGGTGCGACGCTCGAGTGCGATGCCGACAGCATGCTCTCTTCGCCGTCTTCGTATTCACGCGTTCCAAAGCGCACACTACTCCCCGTTCCGGGTGTATGGGGCGTACGCAGGATACTTGGGCCGCTGGGGCGCGGCGTTCGCAGCGCACCCTCCATCCTGGGTGTGGAGAGACGTGTTGCTCGCGACGCGTCGGATCACGTGCTGACCGAAAAAAGTTTGCCGCCCGCTTCGATCTGGCCTGGCCGACGTGCGACGATGTCGCGGCTGATTGTCAAGGGCTTGCCCTCGTACCTTACCGATGTCCGTCTTCGCGAACATTTCGCGGAGAAGGGCTCGGTGACGGATGCGAAGCTGATGAAGCGCCCCGACGGCACCTCGCGTCGGTTTGGCTTTGTCGGCTACCGCAGCGAAGAGGAGGCGGAGGCGGCAAAGGCGTACTTTGACCGCACCTATATCGATACGTCGCGTATCTCGGTGGCGATTGCAAAGCAGATTGGCGATGAAGAGCTGCAGAAGCGCCGTCAGGCGCGTATGGCGAAAGACGAGCCGAAGCCGAAAGAAGAAAAGAAGCGCAAGGCTGAGCCGAGCGCCTCGTCGGGTGCCTCCTTTGAAGAGTTCCTCGCCGTCATGGCACCGAAGCTCAAGCGCAAATCGTGGCAAAACAACGAGGACCTCGAGCAGGTGCCGGAAACCGACGAGCCGGAAAAGAAGACCAAGAAGAAAAAGACGCAAGAAAAGAAGGAGGACGAACCTGCGCCTGCACCCAGCGACGAGGCGGCCGCAAATGAAGAACTCTCGGATCTTGAGTACATGCGCCGGCGTATGCGCCACAAGGTCGCTGGTGGCGAAGAAGAAAAGGCCTTTGTGCAGTCTGATTCCGAAGACGAAGAAGAAGAGGAAGAAGAAGAAGAAGAAGAGGAGCCCGAGGACAATGCGCGTCGCCGTGCGCAGCTTGAAGAGGAGCAGCGCAAGGACGAAGAAAATGTGGATACCATCATGCAATCTGGGCGCCTGTTTGTGCGCAATCTCCCCTTTTCTGCGACAGAAGACGAGCTCGACCAGTTCTTTTCGACATTTGGCGCTGTGCAGCAGGTACGTGACTCACACAGGGCGGGTGCAAGGATGACTTGCAGTATAGGGACAACCGAAGCATTGCTGATGCGGATGCAATACTGGGAAAAGATAGTAGATTTTTCTGAGACACCCGCCCCCCCTCTCCAAGAGCAGCTAACAACAGGTCCATATTCCCCTGGATGCCGAGACCAAGGCATCCAAAGGTCTTGCATTTGTCAAGTACCACGACCCTGCGCATGCGCTACTTGCCTATCGCGGCCGCAATGGCGCCATCTTCCAAGGCCGTCTCGTGCACGTGCTGCCTGCTGTGGACGTGAAGCCCAAGCCCGAGACGCCTGCGACGCTCAAGCAAAAGCGCAGCGCCGCGCAGAAAGCCAATGCCGGCAAAGATTTTAACTGGAGCATGCTGTACATGAACAGCGATGCGGTCGCTGCGTCGATTTCCGACCGGCTCGGCGTGTCCAAGAGCGACATTCTGAACCCCGAAGAGTCAACGACGAGTGCTGCGGTGCGTCTTGCGCTGGCCGAGACGCGCATCATCCAAGAAACAAAAGAGTTCTTTGAGCAGCACGGCATGCGCCTGGAGGCGCTCGAGAACGTGAAAGAGCGCAGCGACGATACCATCCTCGTGAAGAATATTCCCTATGGCACGACCGGCGACGAGATCCGTGCGCTCTTTTCGCGTTTCGGTGACGTTGCGCGTGTCCTGATACCCCCCTCGAACACGATTGCCGTGGTCGAGATGCCGGTTGTCGGCGAGGCGCGTGCCGCCTTCCGTGGCCTGGCGTACAAGCGTTTCAAAGACTCGGTGCTGTACCTCGAAAAAGCCCCTGCCGCGTTCCTCCCCGAGCAAGGGGCGGGCGACAAAGAGACCATCTCTGGTGTGCGTGGCATTGCGGCGCCTGCCTCGAGCCGTTCGCTGCTCACGCCCGAGCAGGAAGGCGATGTGGCTGCGACGCTCTATGTCAAGAACCTGAGCTTTGCGACGACGACCGAGCGCCTTGTCGACGCGTTTCGGGCGATGGACGACTTTGCCTTTGCGCGGGTGCAGACCAAGCCCGATCCGAAGCATGCCGGTGCGCGGCTCAGCATGGGCTATGGCTTTGTCGGCTTTACGTCGCAGGCGAGTGCACAGGCCGCGCAGCGCGCGATGGACGGCTATCTGCTGGATGGCCACACGCTCGCCGTGACGTTTGCCAAGCGTGGCCACGACGCGGACGACGTCAAGCCGCAGCGTGCGCCGAGCGCCAAGATGCTCGTCAAGAACGTGCCGTTCGAGGCGACCAAGAAAGACCTTCGCGAGCTCTTTGGCGCGCATGGCCAGCTCAAGAGCGTGCGTCTCCCGAAGCAAGTCCACGGCCGCACGCGTGGTTTCGGCTTTGTGGAGTTTGTCTCGCGCCGCGAAGCCGAGACGGCGATGGCCGCGCTGAAGCACACGCATTTGCTCGGCCGCCACCTGGTCCTGGAGTGGGCCGGTGCAGAGAGCGAGGACGGTGTCGAGGACCTGCGCGAAAAGACGCGCAAGGCGTACCTCACCGACGCCGAGCGCCACTCGGTCACGGGCCAGCGGCAAAAGATCCGCCTCGGTACAGAGCAGATTGCCGATGCCCTGGCCGCGGCGCAGGGCTCGGACGACGAGTAGTGTAGAGTAGATTATTGTATATGTACGAGAGGCTCGTCTAGCTCGTGTGGCGCATCTCCTCGTCCAAGCTCGGCTTGAGCTCTGGGAACGCCTCGCCGAGCGCCGCGCCGAGTGCGTCGCGATAGGCCTGGATCAGCACAAGAACGTACGCGGATCGATGCGTGTTGGCCGACCGAGTACTGGTTCTCGCTCGCGAGCCGGTTGACAAACGTGCGCGTGTGGCTGTCTGGATTACGCCCTGCGTCGACGAGGCTGGGTCAGCACAAGGACCTACTCCACAGCGTCTTTTGGGAGGAGCGCATGAATATGCCCCCGCATCACGTCTACGTCCGCCAAGCGGCGCACCGTATTATTTCTGTATAAGTCGCCCCACGTACACGCTCTCGCCCAGCTGTGCGCTCGGCTGGACGTCGGCGGCGCGCGTCGCGAGTTCGTACAGCGCGTCGACCACGGCGCGTGTCCGCGTCTCGAGGTCGCGCCGCACAATCTCGTCGATCGGCAGCTGTGCGCGCGGCACCTGTGCCTGCGCTGCGTCGCCCCCCTGCGCGCGCTGCGCCGGGGGCGAGGGCGACGCCGAGGTCGGCGTCACCGGTGCGTCCATGGTGGAGGAAGTGCCACGTGGCTACGGTCTACGGCCAGTCCTCCTCCGAGTCCTCCATGTCGCCGTCGGCGATTTCGTTGGCGAGTTCGCGCTCGCGCTCGCGCGCGGCCGTCGCAGAGGCAAGCTCCGCGCGGTGCGAGTCGAGCGAGTAGCGCATCGCCTTGACACTGTCGTTGTGCAGCTGAATGCAAAAGTGAATGCGCTGCTGCAGCTGCGCCTGGGGCTCGTTGGTCGCGTAGATATCCACGGCCTCGTTCGAGACCATCGTCGCACTGTCGTGCTCGACACGCGCATCAATCACGCCGTCGCGGATCGCCTTGGCAATGACGTACTCCGCGTCCTCCTCCGACTCGAGGTGCAGCTTGCGCGTAATGTCCGCGAGCGAGATGCGCGAGTACGCGAGCGAGATGCGCCGGATACCCGTCTTGATGACGTTGTGGCGCAGACGCAGGATCAGCGAGTAGGTCCTGTCGCGCTGGAACAACGCCTGGTGCTGTTGCAGCGTGGTCTGGAAGAGCGACAGATCACCCACACGCACTGCCTGCACAATCGGCAGGTACGACGCGAGAGCGCGGCGCAGCATGGGGATACGGAACACGGCACGTTCCGGCAGCTCGCCCATCAGCAGCTCGACAATGATCAGGAACTTGTACGCGGTCTGGAGGAAGCCCGCCGCCAGCGTCTTGCTCGACGCGTCCTTTGCACTTGCGCTGTTCACCTGCTGGCCCTGCTGGGGGGCGCGGCGGATCGCCTGCTGCAGATGGGCGTGCGCGTCGGAGTAGTTCAGCTGGACGGCGCGGATGCGGCCGACGTAGTAGTCGTAGCGCGCCACCTGGGGGTTCGACGCGTTCGCGCGGGGGAAGGGCGCACGCGCCACGAGCTTGTCTGCCTGGTCGTACAGGTTTCCGTCGACAATGTAGAGGCGCAGCAAAAGGTTGATCACGGTCGCATTCGTCTCTTCGTCGTGGCGCAGCGACGCGGTGCGCTGCAGGCCAAGGAGCGTATCACGCAGCGCGGCAAGTCCGCCAGCACTCAGCTCGTAGCAGCGACCGAGGTAAAAGACCAACTTGCCACCCAGCAGGTCGAGCGAGCGCCGGTTCTGGCGCAGGACATCGTCGAGCGCCTGCTGGCACAGCTGCGTTGCTTTCGGCACGTCCTTCAGCTGGTCGAGCGTGTAGACAACCGCGAGGAGGCGCAGGTACGCCACCGTCTCGGGCACGGCTTCGGGGCTCAACGACGGTGCGGCCGGCGGCGTCTTTTCCGCCGGAGCGTCCTCGTCCATCGCCTCTTCTTTGGCGGGCGCCTCTTGCTGGTAGGCCGCAGGGAGCAGCCCCAGCAGCGCATCGCGCATACCGGCAGCACTGGCCTCCGGCAGCGACTCTTGCACGACGAGCGCCAGCACATCCGCCTTGTCGTGGAGCTGGCGGCGGACGTAGGGCAGCGACCGCAACACACGGCCGAGGTAGCGCTGCTCGACGTGCAGAACACTACGCTGGATCAGCGCAACATTGTGGCGCAGCAGCGCAAGGTACTGCGCTTTGCTGCTTTCTTCCGGCACGGCCTCGGCCTTGCCGTGGGCAGACATGTCGGACAGGGGCAAGCGGCCGATCGAACGCGCGGCTGATGACTAAACGTGACTTTCGTGACAGGGCTATGGTCGTAACGAGGGTGTTAGGGCGCGGCCTGCAGGCTGCCCAGCGACTCGCGGATTACCAGGTGGACCGAGGTCGTGACGACAATGTCACGCAGCTCCTCGCGCGAGAAGCCGCGGCCGTCCGGACCCAGTCCGCTGTGCCGCAGATCGGGGAGGGGGTTCGGCAACTTCAGCTGGCACACCACCAGCGGGTGGTGGGGCGCCGGCGTCAGCTGGCCGACGGGAATACGTGTAGCATCGTCCAAAACAAGATAACACGTCCAAGGGGCATATTGCATCTCGGCTTCCACATCACTGGATTCCGACGTACGCCGGCCGTACGTCGAGGTTTGGTCGCCGCTCACCTGGCGCTTGCGCTCTGCCACTGGCGTCGTATCGCCGTCGGGGACGAGCGTGCGCGTTGGCGAGCTGCGCGGCGAGCGCGACTCGGAGCGGGGAAGGCCCGTCGTATCGCTTCCGGGCGACGTCGGCACATCGTACTCGCGCACCCACTCAAAGCGCACCAAGATCGTGTGCGGGGGCGGCGGAGGCACGGCGTGACCGGCGCGGTTGTGTACATTAAACTGCTTCCAGATGCGCGCCAGAATGGGGTTCATTTTGCCACCGTGCACAATGTGCACGTGTCCGTTGACGTCTTCGCCTTCGCTGGGGCGGCTCAGGCGCTTGATCTCCCAGCAATACGCCGTCGTCATTTTGCCATTCGCAATCCCCGCGCCGGGGGTCAGCTGGGGCACCGACGGCGTGGAGTGCGCAGGCGCAGAAACGAGGGGCGAATGCGCGGCGTCTTGCGGCTCGTTGAGCCGCAGCGCCTCAAACGTCGGCGCGGTGTTGGTGCGCGTCACGCTGCGGATCGACTGCGTGCGCGTGAGGGTCGGCTGCCCTTCGCCCTCCTTGTTGCCGCGCAAATGATCGCCGAGGCGCCGGATGCGATGGAAAAATTTGTTGCGGAGCACCTTGGAGGGCTCGTCCGGAGACGTGCCGAGCTCCGCTTCGGACGGCGCCGCAGACTCAAAGCTGCGGCGCGGGCCCTCGGCATCGGACACGTTTACGGATGGCACGTTGCTCGGCGACGTGCCCGAGGCCGCGCGCGTCTGGTGCCGGTACACCACTTCTTGGGGCTGGAGCAGCCCAAAGTTGTCGATTTCCACGCCGCGGCGAGTGAACTTCGCCACGTTTTGGTCGGTGCCCGCATCGAGAATGTGCGTCGCACGGATATGGTGAAAGTCGAGGTTGTACAGCGGGATCGCGCGGCGCGCTGTCGCCGTCGAGGAGCTCGCCGAGGCGTCGGAAGCGCCCGAGCGGATCGACGAAATCGAGTTGGAGCGCCCGAGGCCCAGCGACGGCTGCAGACTCGCACCCGAGTTGCTGCGCGAGCGGCTCTCCGAGTGGCCCGAATCACTGTTGGGGTTGGAGCGCACGGTGCGGCTCAACAGCTGGATCTGCAGGTTGTAGGGGTGGTGGTGCTGGCGCTTGAGCGACGGTTGCACGATAATCAGCTCCTCGGGCGGGAACGTGCGCTTCTTGTGCTCCCGCGTGCTCGGCAGCGCATGCGCTGCCTCCTCGCCGGACAGGGGCGGAGTCGTGGGTGCCTCGGGCCCGGAATCGGTTGTGTGGCCCGTCCCGTCCTCGACACCGGGATCCGTTGCGGACGGCTCCGTCTCGGCCACTACGGGCATATCTTGCGCAAGCACCGAAGACTCGGACAAATGCCGGGGCGATTCCGTCTCGAACGGGATCGTCCCTGGCATCTGACTCGTGGGCTGTACCTTGTGGTACGGAAAGGCACAGGGTAGAGTGATCACTTCTGCCATCGCCAAGTATGGCACACGTAGGCCAGCTCAGGACAGAGTGGTGACTAGAAAAAAAGGCGCGGCAGCTGCTTAGTAGCAAACGGGCACGCAGTGCTGATCGTGTTGAGCAGAGCCTTTTGACCGATTCGCGCGAACAAGCTTGGCACTGGCCTTGACCGCGCCACCCGCTCAGGCGCGGAATTAATTCCTTCTGCGCCGCTTGCACCGCGGCCGCCACGGAGATGATTTTGGACAGAGGTGATTGGCTGAACATGCATCGAGCGCGGCCCTGTGCCTATCAGGTCCGGGACTTCCGCGTAGTTAATTCCCCTCTTTTTTATCCAGGGTCCATGCGCGTGGAAACTGTTCGGAGAAGCGCACCGAGTCCACGGAGATGGCGGCGCCCGTCCAGCGTGACTCGCTCGAGGGGCGGAGATAAAAAGCCTCATTTGACTGAGAAAATGAATTCGATGGCGTTCGACACGCACTTTCTACGGACACCGCGGAGCTCATGTTGCCATGTCTGGAAAGGACAGGCCCGCTACGCCGATACCGCGGGGGCCAAAATGCTGTATAGGTTAGACGAGACACGTACCTTGGCGTAGCACATTCGACACCACGTGTTCGGAAGACCGCGGTGCGCGAGGTCTGCAGGGCCGTCCTGCACCTTGCCGGGGTCCAGCGACGTGTTGCACCCGTCGCACCGCAGGCACGCCCGGTGCCACTTGCGGCCGGCCGCCTGCTTTTGCTCTGCAAAATCTGCGTTAGTTTCTGCACGTACACACTGGCTTTTGGCACCGCGCACAGAGCGGCGTGCCGCTGATGATCGGGGCGGACGGCGAGGTGATCGTCGGTGCCTTTTCAAACGAGAGCTCGCTCTGCGCCGCCTCCATACTCCGCTCGCCCAGGCTCTGTCGGCTGAGGGAATTGGGAAGCGACAGGGGATTCGCACTCCCACTCGGCGTCGTGGGCAGCGGGCGGCGGCTTGGCGACGGCGTCGCTGCGTCGGGTGTCGCGCGCGCGAGGCGGCTCGGCGTGTTCGGCTGCGACGAGCCTTCTGATTTCTTCGGCGTGACGTCAACCTTGGGACGGAGCGGCACGGCCGTCCCAAACTTGTCCTTGCCTTGGCCGAGGTGCGTCCGGTGGCAGTTGTTGCAAAAGGGCTCGCCTTCGTGCTCGAGCAGCGACACACTGTCGAGGAGCTTGTTGCATACC
Source organism: Malassezia japonica (assembly GCF_029542785.1). Taxonomy (NCBI): domain Eukaryota; kingdom Fungi; phylum Basidiomycota; class Malasseziomycetes; order Malasseziales; family Malasseziaceae; genus Malassezia; species Malassezia japonica. Next base: position 541,204 of record NC_083372.1, on the reverse strand, counting down.
ACGCATTTTAAGCATTGCTTGTGATATGGCTTAGCCATAGGGCCTAGAACTTGCTCCGCTGCATATACGCGGTCATTGCAGCGCGGACAGCGCGGCGCTTCAACAAAAATGCGGGGGGCCATCGCGCCGCACCGTCGCCTCTCGCAACCAACACACGACATGTGTCACGTGCAAGTCCCTGCGCACGATCCACCTGCACGTGGCTACCCCACGTGGGTATGCACGGAGCGCGCGATGCGGCGCTCCGACCCGCGCCGCACGAGCACAATGCAGAGGCGGAACGCCGGGCAGCCTGGCAGCGCTGCTTCTTCCACCACCGGCCTTGGATCCCGACTCCACGAGTCCACTGCACGCGTTGGTGTTATAAGTTCGAGCCGCGACGCGAGCGAGGTGCGTGCACTGCACTGATAACAGGAGGACAACGACGACGACGTTCGGGAAGCCGAGTTTGCTTTTTCCGATCGCAGCAGAATGGAGCATTCTCTAGAACACAGCCCGGTCACTGCACCGCTCCCGAGCCTGGGCGGGGTGGCCGCGGGGTCGCTGTCGTCCGACGGCGCCGACTCGGACGCCGCTGCGCCGTACGACGGCGACGTGGAGTCGAGCGGGCGCCGTGCGCACCCGGGCCACACGAGCGCGCCGCTGACCCTGCGTGGCCAGCCCACCGATGCGACCTCGCGCTCGTTTGACGTGCTCATGGGCGGCGCCCGGTCCAAGGAGGACGGGCCGCGCATCGCGCCGATCGCCTGTGCCGCCTCCATCCGGCAGTGGGTCCACGCGGCGATCTACTCGCCCGCGCCCGAGCGCCCGTACCGTATCAACCACCCCCCGCAAGATCGCCCTGTCCGTATTTACGCGGACGGCGTGTATGACCTCTTCCACTATGCGTACGTCACTTGACTCATCCAGCCATGCCCTTCAGCTCCGCCAGGCCAAGCTTTCGTTCCCGTCTGTATACCTGATTGTCGGCGTTGTGTCGTCGGAGCTGTGCGAGCAGCACAAAAATCGCCCGATTCTCGAGTCGAGCGAGCGCTACGAAGCACTGCGCAACTGCCGCTGGGTCGACGAGGTGCTCGAAGACGCCCCGTGGGTCGTCGAACAGCCGCTCATTGATAAGCTCGAGATCGACTATGTCGCGCACGACGAGCTCCCGTACGCCATGAACACGGGCGGCCCGGCGGTCGCGAGCGACGACGTGTACGATTGGCTGAAGCGCCAGGGCAAGTTTCTGCCCACGCGACGCACCGAGGGAATCAGCACGAGCGATCTCGTGGCACGCATCGTGACCATGTACCGCGAAGGCGACCTCGACGCTAAGCTCGAAAAGATGGGCGAAAGCGAACTCACGTCCACCTCTTTGTAATGTCATAGACAGGACATGTGCACTTAGTGTGATTTCTACGCGTCGGCTGCAGGCTCCGTGTCCTGCTCCCTCGTGTCCTGCTTTGCGTCCGCGGGCGCATCGCGGGCGTCGGTCATTGCATCGTTTTCTGCGCGCGGGTCGTCGCGCGGGTCATCGTCGCGCGGGTCATCGCGCGGGTCGTCGCGGCCGCGGCGTGCATCCGTGTCGCGGGCTGCCTCGTCCTCGTGGCCCCCGTCCAAGTCCCGGTCGAGGTCACGGGGCGCACGGTCCTCTGGCGAGCGCTCGCGCGGTGCTCGGCTGTCGCGCGGCGGCTCGCGGTCGTACTTCCTCTCGCTGCGGCGCGGCGACGGCGAGCGGCGGCGCGGTCCGCCCGACCGGGCAGGCACCGACGGCTTGGACTGCGTTAGTGCGGCGACGTACCTTGGCGTACTGGACGTCGATCTTGTACGATCCAAACGGAAGGCCATGCAAGTCATGGTATGCGTCCTGCGTCAGTCTAGCGGCATACCTCTGCGTCGCGAATGTCGTCGTACTCCACAAACGCATAGGGTTTGGAGGCGGCGCTTTTGGGGGCGGGAATGTCACAGCGGACCAGCGGCCCGATGCTGCGTCAGAAAAATCAACCTACCGCTCGAAATCCTCTGCGAGCTCACGCGCAGAGATTTTTGGGGGGAACCCCGTCACGTAGAGGGTCCTCGAAGGCACAGGTCGGCGCCCGCTGGCCATGGTCCTTGTCAGCGTCCCTGAACGCTGCACGGTCCTTTTCGGCCACGAGGAGAACACGTGACGTCGGTCTCCGCCCAGCGGCTGGCTGCGCTCTGATTTCCAAGCGATCATGACGACTATCCCGGCGCGCTTGGCCAAGACCAGCCAGGTCTCCCTGTCGCTGGCGCACGCTCAGAGCCGCTCGCGTGCTTTGTACCGCGCCCTCTACCGTGCTGTATGTTTTCTGGCGCGATTGTACTAACTGCTAGGCCCCAGAGATTTGCGCTCTGTACCCGCTCGATGTCCCCCCTGCGATGATCCGCGCCAAGTTCCGCACGATGTTTGAGCGCAACCGCCACATCCGCGACGTTGCCGTACTCGATGTGATGCTTCTCAAGGCCCACCAGGAGTACCAGGAGACGATGAACGCCTGGAAGCAGATGCCGCACATCATGCGGTGGTTCGCCGAGGAGGAGGCGCCCCCCCGGCCCAAGGGCTTCCTGGAAAAGTTCTACGCTACGCGCGACGAGGGCCGTGGTCCTACCCACGAAGGTCTCTAAGCACTGCTTGGTATACAGCCTATGCGGAGGTAGAAATACAACACACTATATACGCAGTGGTTGATGGGTGTCTTGCCTGGTCACAGGAAGTACTGCGACGCGGTGCTGCGCGCAGGGAGCATGCGATCCTGGTCGGGTACCGCATCGAAAATCTTAAAGTGCGACGGACCGAACCGAGACGCATTGTCGTCCTCGTCGGTCTTTTGTGCCTCGCCGGCCTCCTGGGCCTCTTTTGCGGCAGTGTCCACGTCCAGCAGGTCGTCTACCTGGAAGACGGACGCGACGTTTCCGCAGCGGTAGCAGTAGTTGGGGGCCGACCAGACCGTGACGATATTTTTGTCGTGCATCAGCTTGTAGCCTTCCTGGACCAGCTGGTGCGCACGCGCAATGAGCTCGAGGCCATTGAGATGATTAAACTCCTTCGTAACCTGGCGGCCAAAGAGCCAGCCAGCACCGCGGGGGCTCACGCTCCACGTCTCGATATCTTCGGGATCCGACCACATCAGGTCGCAAAACGGACCCTCGTGGGGGACCTCTTGCACGCGCATAATCGTCCGGATCTGGTCCAGGGAACGCAGCTCAGGACTCAGGCCGCCGTGCACACACAGGACACGCCCGTCGATAATCTGGGTTAGCACACGCACGTACCGCCGCAATGTTCAAATAGTCAAACACCTGGCAACAGCTCTTCCACACGGTCGTGCTACCGTATTTTTGCATACACTCGTCGTAAAAACCATAGACCTGCGTGATCTGGCGACTTTCGTGGTTTCCACGCAGGAGCGTGATACGGTGCGGATACCGTGCTTTCAGCGCCATTAGGAGAGAGAAGGTCTCGAGCGAAAAGTAGCCACGGTCGACAAAGTCGCCCATAAAGATGTAGCCCGTCTCGGGCAGGTTGCCGCCGACGCGGAACAGCTCAAGCAGGTCCCAGAACTGGCCGTGGATATCACCACACACCGTCACAGGACTTGACACCGGCTGGATATTGCTTTCTTCCATCATAATGTTGCGCACCTGCTCGCAGAGCGCTTTCATGTCTGCCTCGGGCAGATACTTGCACTCGCGCAGCTGGGCGATCCATGAGTCGGGGTTACCAATCACCATCTTGCTAGATAATCACCCCGAGGGCACACCACACCAGTAGTAGCAGAAATACGCTACTCGCTCGTTGGTCCGCGCGCTTGTCGCTCGCTGCACCGAAATGCACTAGCGGACTCGTACAGGGTCCTCCACGCCGGCGGCTGGGAATAAGAGACGAACCGGCTTCGTGCGGTTTTACCCAACGCTTAATTCCAGATTTGTACGATAGCACGAGGGATCGCGCGCGAGCGCGGCGCGAACGCGCCTGGGTGGGGAGAGTGGTTGGGGAGGGGGATTGCATAGCTACGAGATAGATACACCTACAAAAGGATCCTAGGCCCAGCCTGCCGCCCCCTCGCGCCGTCATCTTGTGGAGGTTGCGTGGTGTACGGGCGCTCTTTTGCGGCCATGCTGCGTCGGACCCTGCCGGTGCTCAAAAAGCCTGACGCGCGGAGCAGCGCGTCTACTCCGGTGCCGCGCGCCCAGCGTATGTCCCGCATCGATCAGGCGCCTACTACGCCTCAGCAGCCGGAAGAGAAACTGCGCCGCCTCGCGCGCAACGTCGACGCGTGGACCGAGAAGCGGAGCGACAAGTCGCTCTGGGAGAGCTGGATGGGTACGTCGACCGACTAAAGCAGCGATCCCCCCCCGCACGCGTATTATCATGGGCCTCGGCGCCGTGGGTAGGTGCTCTGACTAACGCAGCCTTTTCGCTAGGTGGGATCTATGTAGCCGACTGGCTCGAGAAGCAGTACCCCGAGCGTAACCGGCGCGCGGGTGTGGCCGAGAGCAGTGTCTCGCCGCAGCTGCACGGCGGCGAGAACCGCACGCCGCGCCTCTTTTCTATCAGCGTTGTAGACCACAAGCAGTCCTAGATAGGCTATACCACTGCGTCATGCGCCTCCTCGCCGACACGTTGGGGCGCATATGAAATCGGGGAAATAACGCGGCGGGACAGTATTTCCGAGCTGGCCCCGCCGCGCGCCTTTCGACTACGACTTTTCGGACATGCTGGGCTCTGTTCTTTCGCGCCCCCCGCGCCTTGCTGCTCGGGTACGTTTGCTGGCTAACCATAGGCTCTGCAGCAGCCTCTTTCGCTCCCCCGTGTTTCGCCTGCGGTGCGCACGGCCTCGCTCGTTCGTGGGTACGCCTCCGGCTCGGAGCCGTACGACGTTGTGGTGATTGGCGGTGGCCCCGGTGGATACGTCGCTGCGATCAAGGCTGGCCAGCTCGGTCTGAAGACGGCGTGCATTGAGAAGCGTGGCTCGCTCGGTGGCACCTGCCTGAACGTCGGCTGCATTCCCTCCAAGTCGCTGCTGAACAACTCGCACATCTACCACTCGACCAAGCACGACCTGCAGAAGCGCGGTATCGACGTGGAGAACGTCCAGCTCAACCTGCCTACCATGCTCAAGGCCAAGGAGGGCGCCGTGACTGCGCTCACCAAGGGTGTCGAGGGTCTCCTGAAGAAGAACAAGGTCGACTACATCAAGGGCACCGCGTCCTTCGCGTCGCCGACCACCGTCAACGTGCAGCTGCTTGAAGGCGGCGAGCAGGAGGTCGAGGCCAAGAACATCATCATTGCGACCGGCTCCGATGTGGCGCCCTTCCCGGGTGTCGAGATTGACGAGGAGCAGATCATCAGCTCCACTGGCGCCCTCTCGCTGAAGGAGGTGCCCGAGAAGATGATCGTCATCGGTGGCGGTGTCATTGGTCTCGAGATGGGCAGCGTGTGGAGCCGCCTGGGTGCGCAGGTCACCGTCGTCGAGTTCCAGGACGCGATTGGCGGCCCTGGCATTGACGGCGAGGTTGCCAAGCAGTTCAAGCGCATCCTCGAGAAGCAGGGCATCAAGTTCCAGCTCGGCACCAAGGTCTCGTCCGTGACCAAGGAGGACGGCAAGGTGAACCTCAAGGCCGAGACCGTCAAGGACGGCAAGGAGATTGACCTGGACGCCAACGTCGTCCTGCTTTCGATCGGCCGTCGCCCGGTGACCACCGGTCTGAACCTCGAGGCTATCGGTGTCGAGGTCGACAAGAAGGGCCGTGTCGTGGTGGACGACGAGTTCAACACGTCGTGCAAGGGCGTGCGCTGCATCGGCGACGCCACCTTTGGCCCCATGCTTGCGCACAAGGCCGAGGAGGAGGGTATCGCCGCCGTCGAGTTCATCAAGAACGGCTTCGGCCACGTGAACTACGACGCGATTCCCTCGGTGGTGTACACCTACCCCGAGGTCGCCTGGGTCGGCAAGACCGAGGAGGCGCTCAAGGCGGAGGGCGTCGAGTACAAGATCGGCAAGTTCCCCTTCATTGCCAACTCGCGCGCCAAGACCAACGGCGAGACGGATGGCTTTGTCAAGTTCATCGTCGAGAAGGAGACCGACCTGATCCTCGGTGTGCAGATCATCGGCCCCAACGCGGGCGAGATGATCGCCGAGGCCACGCTCGCAATGGAGTACTCTGCCAGCGCCGAGGACGTCGCTCGCACCTGCCACGCGCACCCCACGCTCTCGGAGGCGTTCAAGGAGGCGGCGCTCGACTCCTACGCCAAGCCCATCAACTTTTAGGCCGTAGCCCGATAGCCCGATCGATTCCGCTATGGAGACCCCAGCTCTGCACGCCATGCGAGACGAGGCGCCGCGCTGGTGGATCGGTATCTCGGTCACAATCGCAAGCAATGTGCTGATTTCGCTGGCGCTCAACTGCCAGAAGCTCGCGCATATGCGTCTCGAGGAAGAGGCGCAGGAGTCGGGCACGTCGCCGACGTATCTCGACGTCCCCACAGAGCAAACGCCGCTCGTAGAAGACGCGCCCCGCGCGTCTTATCTGCGCAGCAAACTGTGGTGGACAGGCTTTGGGCTGATGGGGCTGGGCGAGTCGGGCAACTTTTTGTCGTACGGCTTTGCGCCGGCATCGATCGTCGCGCCCCTCGGCGCGGTGTCGCTCCTGTCGAATGTCATCATCGCACCGGCGCTGCTCCACGAATCGGTCCACGGCCTGGACCTGCTCGGGATCCTGCTCGCGATCATGGGCGCTGTTGCGGTCGTGAGCAGCGCAGGGACGTCGGGCAGCGAGCCGCAGGACCCGGAGCACCTGTGGGCGGCGCTGACGCGCCCGACGTTTCTGCTGTACTCGGCGGGGATGGTGTGCCTCGGTATGGCGCTCATGGTGCTGTGCAACACGCACATCGGAAAGCGCTCGATCCTCACGCACGTCGGGGTGTGCGCCGTGTTTGGCGGCTTTACGGTGCTGGCCACCAAAGGCATCTCGTCGTTCCTGGTGCTGACCACGGGCGACAACAGCGCGTGGCTGTTGCACGAGCCGCTTTTCTACGGCCTAGTTGCGGTGCTTGGCGCGACGGCCGTGCTGCAGCTCGCCTACCTGAACCGCGCGCTGCAGTCGTTCGACTCGCGCCACGTCATTCCGACGCAGTTTGTCCTCTTTACCGTCTCGACGATTGTCGGCTCGTCCATTCTTTACCGCGACTTTGCGCACATGTCGCAGGGCCGCATCGTGGTATTCGTCGCTGGCGTGCTCACCACGTTCCTCGGCGTGTTTGTCTTGACCTGCGCCCCGGACACGATCGCCGACGAGGAGAGCGACGCGTCGCCTTTGCCGAGCACCGTCGAGATCGTCGTCGAGGGCGACGCAGAGCAGCCTGCGGCGGAGCACGCGGTGGACACGCCCACGCCCGCGCAGCCGCTTCGGCCCCAGGGGGGGCGCCGGCGCGCGTACACCGCGCCGAGCCTCGACGAAGCACAGCCGATGCAGCGGCCGCACCAGAAGCTCGCAAATATGGCCGCGGCGCTCGTCGAGCAGTCGCAGACCTACTGGCGGGGCAGCCTGCCGATCCCGCGCCGCGCGCGCTCCGCACAGCGCCACGACATGCGCCCGTCGTCGTCGCTGCCGGGCCTCAGCGACGACGAAGGGGCGATGCTGCGCGTTCCTTCGCACGCCTTCCTTGGCATCAGCCCGGGCCGCAACCTGCTTCTGATTCCGAGCCAGGGCTCGCCGGCGCTCCTTCCGCTCGATCTCCCGCCCGAGCTGGCGGTGCGCCGCGGACGTCACCGGCGCCACGGCTCGGCGCTCGCATCCTACTTTACTGCGACCCCGCACGAGTCTTCATAGATACCCTATTTTTCAAGTGCACGCTGGCCTCGGCGCAGGACTTGGGCCTGGGCGCCACTCAGGCGCTCGCTGCCGCTCGGTACGCTGACCGTGGCGCGGCCGCCGGCGCCTTGGCCGAGCAGCGCGCTGCGCGGCGGCTGCGGCTGGTATACCGGCGAGCGGAACGCGTAGGACTGGGGAACGTATGGCGCGGGATGCAAGTACGCATCCATCTGTACAGGCGCCGTGTACCCGTACCCGTACGCATTTTGGTAGTCGTACGGCGGCGCGTAGGCATAGTTGCCGGGTGGATAAGCGTAGCCAGGCATGGGCGGCTGCGCGTAGCCCTGCATGTCGGGAGTATAGCCCGGCAGGCTAGGCGTGTCGGTGTATCCATGCATATCCGGCGTGGAGTAGCTCGGCAGGGCTTGTGCGTAGCCCTGCACGCCTGGCCACGGTGCATAGGGGGCGTCGAATGCATAGCCCGTCGGCGACGCGTATCCGCTGTGGCCGGGCGAGTAGCCCGCTGGGCTCTGGGTGCCGGACGAGTACGCTGGGCTGTGTCCGTAGGGCATGGGCTGGGGGAACACGTTCGACGTGGGGCTCGGCCCAAAAGGGAGGTAGCTGTCTGACTTGGCGTGCTGCATCGGGATGCTCGTCGCGCGCGCCGTGCGCGGCGGCGTTTTTGGGCGGAGATTGTCGCACACCTCCGAGTACGGCAAGAGGTTGGTGCGCATGTGCAGCGGGCACCCCGGGGGATCCGTCGTAAAGTGCGAGCGGTAGACGTGGGAGAGCGGCTCTGCGCCTCTCTTGTCGTCCCACTCGGGGTGCTCCGGCCCCAGCTCGTTGCCGACGGTGAGCCATCCCCGGCGGATGTTGCGGTTCGTGCCAAAGAGCTCGAGGCGGCGCGTGCCGAGGCAAAAGTTCTCGGCGATGGTATACAGTTCGTGGGGTTTCTTGGTCGGCGCGATTGCGCCGCCTCCCGCGAGCGGCTCGCCCGGCCAGAGGATCACGTCTGTGTCCACGTTGCAGTGCACAAAGAACGAGTCTGTGCTGCGCACGACCGTTCCTCGGATGCCCATGAGGCAGTGTTGGACCGAGGTGTGCAGGAGCGATGTCGAGCCGTGGGCCGCGTCGTCCTCGTGGTTCGTCCGGATCCACACCACGTCCTCGCACCGCCGGTACCCCCACTTTGCGAGTACCTCGCGCCCCCGTTCCAGCCCATCGCTTGTCCCACTGCCGACCCAGAGAAAGACGAAGCTATCGCGCGACGCGAGCTGCGGCACGGGCAGCGCCGCGATCTCGTCCCATGTCCAGCACGGCGTGCGCGGCAGACTCGGCTCGTCCCATGCGTAGGACGCGAGCGGCGGATCGAGCACAATCACGTCGTATGTCATCCCCTGGAGCTCGAGCGGGAGCGCGGCAGGGTCGGGCGTCTGCCACGCACGCAGGTCTGTGCACAGGTATGTCGGTGGAATCGAGGCCTGGTCGACGAGCTGCGCCTTGGCCTCGAGGAGGCGGCGCAGCTTTGGATGCTCGCTGAACCGTGTCTCTGGTGCCACATTCTGGACCCACGAGCCCGGGAGCGTGCGCAGGCGCGAGTCGACAAAGTGCTGGTTGTAGTTGTTGTAGAGGATGTCTTCCTCGGCAGACTGGGTCAGCTGCTGGGCAACGTACATGAGCAGGTCCGAGTACCTGGGCCTTGGTGCCGAGCTGTAACGCCTCGAGCACCTTGGACAGGTCTTCCGTCCGGTCGTCCTCCAGCCCGAGCTGGGCCCAGCGGGGATGCCGTGCTGCATAGCCACGCGGCTGTGGGGTGTGCGTTCCTGGCGTCGTTCCTGGTGCGCGAATTTTTGCCCCCGGCCCGTGCTCCTTCTCGCTGACCTTTGTATACCCCCCCTCTCGCAACCTGCGCGCGTGGCGCTGCGCGACGCGCGTCTTCAGCGCGCAGTGCGCCTCGCTCGCGACCGTCATTCGATCCGAGTGGAGGCGTGGGCGGTGCGTCGATTACGGCAGTGAAACTAGGAAACTATGTGCAATTAGTCGCTCTTCTTGTCCGACACGGCAGACTGGGCCTTGGCAAGTTCGTCCGAGAGGCGGTTGTACTCCACCTGCTGCTGCTGGACCTGCTTCTTGAGGGTCTCGACCTCGACCTTGTTCTTGCCCGTGTCCGTCGAGCCTGAGGAGTCGACGGCCGAGGCGAGCTCCTCCTGCGCGTTGATCAGGTCAAGCACGAGGGAGTGCGTGCGTGCGAGGATCATGCTCAGGAACAGCGTGAAGCCGGTGAGGTACACGTTGCGCTGAGCGTAGAACTTCTTGGCGTGGTAGTTCGTCTCGCTGCGGAAGTCGGTGAAGCCCTGGTGCTCCTGCGCCACGTGCGACTCCGACGAGACCTTCATCATGCGCTGGAAGGCGTCGATGAAGAGGACCGCGACGAAGATAAAGGTGATGCGCACGCAGTAGTTGATCTTGGCCACCACGTCGCTCGTCGCGAGGAACTGGAAGAGCTTACGGCGCGCCGAGAACGGCAGCGGCACAATAAGCACCATAAACATCGCCATCTCGAACACGAGGAGCGCAAATACAATCGAGTAGTACAGCGTCATTTTCGCACGGGAGAAGGAGTGGGGATCCGTTTCCCCGTCCTGGCCCCTGCCCGCCTGGTCACGAGACTTGCGCACGGCGCACCGCCAGACGGCATATTTCCACAAACCCGGCGCCGTGCGGCGCCGTGCGCAGCCTCGACGACGATGAGCGACCGGAACCACGCCTCGGCACGGCCTGCGAGCAAGACGCTGCTGAATCTCGGCAATCTGCCGCCGAAGCAGATGAACTTTACGACGGACGGTACGGGCTCGTACCCCCGTACCGCGTCGCGCGTCGACCCGAACAACCCGCCGTGGCCGGCGTACCGCGGGTACCACGAGTACTCCTTTGCGCACGAGACAATGGGCAAGCGTCTGCCGACGATTCTCGGCAACGCTGTGGACGACGTGGTGCGCACGCTCAACGAGGAGTCCGACGAGGAGCGCATTACCGACCTGCTCGGCTGCATCGACCGTATGCACACGCTCATGAGCGAGCTGCAGTCGAACCAGGTGCTGCGTCCCATCATTGACGACGAGGAGGGCGATATTCCGCTGTGGAACAAGGCGATTGCCAAGTACTTCAAGGGCAAGGACTTTATGAACGCGCCGTGGCTCTTTGCCGAGGCGTACAAGTACCGCCGCCTGCACGAGTGCTTCTCCTTGTCGCGCAACTGGCGCGATTACGACGTCTTTTTCCGCCAGAAGTGCGACACCTTTGCGCGTTCAGACAAGGCCGTCTTTGAGCTGTCTACGCGTTTTGCCGTCCCGCACAAGCTCGACGGCGACGCGAAGGACACGGTGCGCAAGATGCTCTTCCTCGAGCTCACGCAAATCTCGCTCTGGGGCAACGCGACGGACCTTTCGCTGCTGATCAACATGACCGAGGAGGACATCAAGAAGATCCAGTCGACCGGTGGCGAGCACCTCGCTGCCACCGAGAAGAACATCCTCGGCAACCACCTCAACCGCCTCTGGGAGCTCGTGGCGAACATGAAGGGCGGCCGCATCGACTTTGTGCTCGACAATGCTGGCTTTGAGCTGTACTGCGACTGCGTCTACGCCGACTGGCTGATCCAGTCGGGCATCGCGCGCGAGGTGCACTTCCACGGCAAGCGCATCCCGTGGTTCGTCTCGGACGTGACGCGCAAGGACTGGAACTGGCTGCTGAACTCGATGACCTACGGCTTCCTCTTCCCCGACTCGACCGACGCCGAGATGCAGTCGCTGCGCGAGCTCGGCAAGCGCTGGAAGCAGTACGTCAAGGAGGGCAAGTGGATCTACGAGCAGCACCCCTTCTGGTGCACCGGCTACACCTTCTGGTCGATCTCGTCCGAGGCGCCGGACCTCTTCCATTACCTGTGCGAGAGCGACATGGTGATCTTCAAGGGCGACCTGAACCACCGCAAGCTCACGTACGACTGCCAGGCGCCGACCAGCACGCCGTTCGACGTGGCAATCGGGCCGCTGGCGAGCGAGGCGGGTGCGCCGCCGGTCGTGTCGCTGCGCACGATCAAGTCGGACGTCGTCGTGGACGTCCCGCTGGAGGTCTCGGAGCGCCTCGACAAGGCCGAGCCGGGCTGGCGTATCTCGGGCAAGTACGCCGTCGTGCTCCTCAGCGACGACGAGCGCCGCAAGGAGAAGGCGAGTGCGCCGCAGGCGTCTTCGTAGTCATAGAACTATGGGTTACACGGTGCGCAGAGGGTCGCGGTCCGCGTCAGAGACGTACACCGTCAGCTCGGGGAGCTGCTCACGAAGGAGCGGCGCAAAGAGCGTCCGGAAAAAGCGGCGCTCAGTGTTGGTGTGGTTCGTGACGATGACCGAGATGCCCTGCGCGTTCGCCGCGAGGATGTCGTGGTGGCCAAGCTCGCCGCTCACCCACACGTCCGCGTCGGTGCTGCTCTTGAGCACCGACGCGCCGCTGCCGGCGCACACGGCCACCTTTTGCACCGGCGTGTCGATGGTCTTGCCGACACCTTCGGCAATCTGCACATGCTCGATGCCAAAGTGGCGCTTCGCCCGCTCGACCAGCGCCGCGAGCGTGCACGGCTCGGGAAGCGTAAAGGCGCGGCCGATGCCTTCGGTCGGCGTCCGGGCATTGGGCGCTTTTTCGCACGGCTCCGCACCAGAGCCGTCGCGCACGCGGCGGTACAGCACATCGTCACTCAGCGCCTCCTTCTCCCACGGGTGTTGCAGGCCGGCGGCGATCCAGTCGTTGATCCCGCCGTCAATCACGTCGAGGGTCGTGTGGGGGCAGTAGATGGAAATGCCCGACGCGATGCACTTGAGGATCGACGACTGCAGCGGATTCGCCATAGTCAGCGAGCGCACCGGCGAAAAGACCACGGGATGGTAAATGATCGCCGTGTTCACGTCCTTCGCGAGGAGCTCCTCGGCGACGGCGGGGGTCAGGTCCACCGCCAGGAACACGCCTTTGGACGCGCGGGGCACGGGAGATTCTGCGTTAGCCAATGTACCTACGCGCAATCAGTCCCACATTGTCCCAGCTGCCGGCGAGGCGCGCCGGCGCAATCAGCTCGAGGAACTCGACGACGCGCCGCAGCGTCGCATTGCTCTGGAGGTGCGCCATGGTCGTGCGCAGTCACGTGCAGAATTTTTCGGTGGCGCTTTGTGGAATCGACGATGCACGGCGGGCGCAGTGCGGCGCACCCCCAAGCCAGCGGCATGGACGCGGTGATTGCCGAGGCGGAGCGCGCAGGCAAGCGTCTGGGCGACCCCGTGAAGACGATCGAGGACAAGTGGATGCTCTTGCCCGCGTTTCTCCAGGTCAAGGGGCTCGTGAAGCAGCACATTGACTCGTTCAACTACTTTGTGGACGTCGACCTGCGCAACATTATCCGCGCGAACGAGCGTGTGACGGTACGTGAAAGCGCTGACGCAGTCCGACATCGACCCCAAGTTTTATCTAAAGTATACCGACATCTCGGTCGGCCGCCCGGAGCGTGCCGATCCCGACGCAATCGACCGCAGCATCACGCCGCACGAGTGCCGCCTACGCGACATTACGTACAGCGCGTTCATCTACGTGGACATTGAGTACACGCGCGGCGGCAAGATTGTGCGCCGCAAGAATGTGCCGATCGGCCGCCTGCCGATCATGCTGCGCAGCAACAAGTGCTGGCTCGCGGGCCAGGACGACGCGGCGCTGGCGCGCATGAACGAGTGCCCGCTCGACCCGGGCGGCTACTTTGTGGTAAAGGGCACGGAAAAGGTGATTCTCGTGCAGGAGCAGCTGTCCAAGAACCGCATCATTGTCGAGGCGGATGCGCGGAAAGGGCTCGTGCAGGCGTCGGTCACCTCGTCGACGCACGAGCGCAAGTCCAAGTCGTACGTCTTGACCAAGCACGGGTTGATCTATGTCAAACACAACTCGCTGCACGAAGACATCCCGATCGTGATCGTCTTTCGCGCCCTCGGCATCCAATCCGACCGCGAAATCCTCCAGCTGACCGCCGGCCAGGACGAGCAGTACGCGGAACTCTTTGCAGTGAACCTGGAAAAGGCCGCCAAGCTCGAGGTCTTTACGCGAAAACAGGCGCTCGACTATATCGGCGCCCGCGTCAAGATCATGCGCCGCGGCGTCGGCCTGCGCCGCTCGCCGGCCGACGAGGCGGTTGAGGTGCTCGCGACGGTCATTATGGCGCACGTTCCAGTGGAAAACTTCGACTTCCGCAACAAGGCGATCTACATTGCGGCAATGGTGCGCCGCGTGCTGGTTTGCATGGTCGACGAAAGCAAGGTCGACGACCGCGACTATGTCGGCAACAAGCGCCTCGAGCTTGCCGGGCAGCTCCTCTCGCTCCTCTTTGAGGACCTGTTCAAAAAGTTCAACCACGATTTAAAGACCAACATCGACAAGGTGCTCAAGAAGCCGAACCGCACCGCCGAGTTTGACGCGTACAACCAGTTCTTTTACCACGGCGACTACATCACCGCGGGCTTTGTGCGTGCGATCTCGACCGGCAACTGGAGCCTGAAGCGTTTCAAGATGGAGCGCGCGGGCGTGACGCACGTCCTTTCGCGCCTGAGCTACATCAGTGCTCTCGGCATGATGACGCGCATTAGCAGCCAGTTTGAAAAGACGCGCAAGGTCTCGGGGCCTCGTGCGCTGCAGTCGAGCCAGTGGGGCGTGCTCTGCCCGTCCGACACGCCCGAAGGCGAGGCGTGCGGTCTTGTCAAGAACCTGGCGCTGATGACGCACATCACGACCGACGTCGACGAGGCGCCGATCGTCAAGATGTGCTACACGCTCGGCCTCGAGGACATCAACCTCCTCACGGGCGCGGAGCTGTATCAGCCCAACATGTTTGTCGTGTACATCAACGGCAACGTGCTCGGCGTGACGCGCTTCCCCCAGCGCTTTGTCGCCCAATTCCGCCGCCTGCGTCGCGCCGGGCACATTTCCGCGTTTGTCGGCATCTACACCAACGCGCACCACCAGACAGTGCACATTGCCTCGGACGGCGGCCGCATCTGCCGCCCGATGATCATTGTGGACCGCGGCCAGCCCCGCGTGAACAGCGCGCACATCAAGGCGCTGCAGGAGAAGCGCATGTCGTTTGACGACTTCCTCACCGCCGGTCTCGTCGAGTACCTGGATGTGAACGAGGAGAACGACAGCAACATTGCGCTCTTTGAGCACAACATCAGCAGCACCACGACCCACCTCGAGATTGAGTGCTTTACGATCCTCGGCGCGGTCGCGGGTCTGATTCCCTATCCCCACCACAACCAGTCGCCGCGCAACACGTACCAGTGTGCGATGGGCAAGCAAGCCATCGGCGCGATTGCGTACAACCAACTCAACCGTATCGACACGCTGCTCTACCTCATGGTCTATCCCCAGCAACCAATGGTCAAGACCAAGACGATCGAGCTGATTGGGTACGACAAGCTTCCGGCCGGCCAGAACGCCATGGTGGCGGTCATGAGCTACTCTGGCTACGATATCGAGGACGCGCTCGTGCTCAACAAGGCGTCGCTCGACCGCGGCTTTGGGCGCTGCCAGGTGATGCGCAAGCAGTCGACGGTCCTGCGCAAGTACGCCAACGGCACCTTTGATCGCCTTGCGGATGCGCCAGTGACCGACAGCGGCGAGCGCATGCGCCGCTTCGAGTGCCTCGAGGCGGACGGCATTGCGGGCGCGGGCGAACGCCTCGAGCCCGGCGACGTGTTTGTCAACAAGCAGATGCCGACGAATGCGAATGACAACAGCGCCGGCACGATGCTCAACACGGCCGTGTCGTACAAGAGTGCGCCGCTCTCGTACAAGGCCCCGGTCGAGGGCTACGTCGACCAGGTGCTCATTTCCGACACCGACTCGGACCAAACGCTGGTCAAGGCGCTGATTCGGCAGACGCGCCGCCCGGAGCTCGGCGACAAGTTCTCCTCGCGCCACGGCCAAAAAGGTGTGTGTGGTTTGATTGTGCCGCAGGCCGACATGCCCTTCACCGACCAAGGCATCTGCCCGGACATTATCATGAACCCGCACGGCTTCCCGTCGCGTATGACGGTCGGCAAGATGATCGAGCTGCTTGCCGGCAAGGCCGGTGTCATTGACGGCTCGTTGCAGTACGGCACGGCCTTTGGCGGGTCCAAGGTCGAGGACATGTCGCGCATCCTCGTCGAAAACGGCTACAACTATGCCGGCAAAGAGTTCCTCACGAGCGGCATGACCGGCGAGCCGATGGAGGCGTACGTGTACTTTGGCCCGATCTACTACCAGAAGCTGAAGCACATGGTCATGGACAAGATGCACGCCCGTGCGCGTGGACCGCGCGCCGTCCTCACCCGTCAGCCGACCGAGGGCCGCTCGCGCGATGGTGGCCTGCGCCTCGGCGAGATGGAGCGCGACTGTCTGATTGGCTACGGCGCCACGCAGCTCCTCCTCGAGCGCCTCATGGTCAGCTCAGACGCGTTTGTGGTGAATGTGTGCGAGGAGTGCGGTCTCCTTGGCTACAACGGCTACTGTGGCTACTGCAAGAGCTCCAAGAACGTCGTCAAGCTCACTGTCCCATACGCAACCAAGCTCTTGTTCCAAGAGCTGATGGCCATGCAGGTCGTCCCCCGTCTCGTGCTCGAAGACGCCGTATAGCCTTATACCCATTTGTCACGTGCCTTCTTTCTTTTCGTCTTGCCATGGGCGCCCAAAGCTCGCGGCCGGTCGAGGCGGCGCCTGCGCCGCCCCGCCGCGAGTTCGACGATCTAGTGAAAGAGGAACTGGCGCTGCAGGCAGCCGCTACGCCTGCAGATGAAATCCCTTCGTGCTTGACGCTCTTTGATAAGTGGCTGTCGTGTTACGCGCTCGGCGTGCAGTTCCGCAACGCCTACCGCTACGGTACCATTGCGGACTGTGCGCCGCGCCGCGAGGACTTCAAGTTTTGCTTGACGCTCCGGCAGCTGGATCCCGAGATGCGCCGGCACGAATGGCTCTTGCGCCGGGCCGAGGAGCGCGCACACCAGCGCAAGGGCTTCCACACCTCGGAAGCGGTGTGGGAGATGCGCCGCGACCCGCTGCTCGATCCGCACTTTGTGGACGAAGCGTATGTGCCGCCGCAATAGGTACGTGCTCCAGGGGGATGGAGGATTCGACTTTTTTCTATACAGTTCTGCTTCCGAACGGAATTTTCCTTGCGGACAACCTATACCAAGCTTACCATTATATGACATCCCCCTCTTTGCATGAACAGGCTAACCTTAGATTGGATACCCATCAGGTACGAACCTCGGGGCAGCCGCGTCCGGGATTAAAACAGTACATCCATTCTTTGAGGAGTGTCGGCGAGGAGCCCAAGGGTCCGTGGCGAGGTAATGCTCTGCTGCGCTTTGGGCGAGACGCTGACTATACTCCAAAGATTCTCTAATCTTCTCGATGAATTTGCGGCTGCCCATCACCGATGAACGTGACTAACACACAGTTGGTACGTGTCTTGCCCATTGGATCATGGGATGATAATACACCATATATTCAAGCATGGTGAGCCCAATGGGTTATGAGCCTCGCTTAAACATGCATGTACGTTATGCATTCACTTACCCAGCACCAACTGATCTCTCTGGCATTTTTTTGAGCAGACTAACACCAGATACCCGCAAATCTATAGAAGCTAGTTTGCATCCTTGACAGAAAGACGGGCGAGTGACGATGCTAATGCGTCGTGGGAGGTTGGCGTCGTTGCACTGGTCGTAGAGGGCTTGGGCTGTAGCTCGCTGGACGGAGCCGTGCTCGTGGGAGATGAGTCGAAGGACTCGGTGTCGCGCTTGTCGGTGGGCTTTGCGCCGTGTTTCTCCTCGTCCGTCTTGGTATCGGTGGTCTCCGCGTCGGCCTTGTCGGCCTTGGCCTCGTCGCGGGCGTCCTTGGGCTCGGCAGCTTTTGCGCCGCGGCTGGCCTTGGCATCCTTGACTGCGTCGCCGGCCTTGGCGTCGCCGGCGCGTGCCTCGCGCTTCTCGTCCACCTTGGCCCCCTTTTCGGGAAAGAGCTCGCGGCCAGCCGCGCCTTTCGCACCCGTGCTGCGCGCGCTCGGCGTGACCGACGCCTCCTTCTTCCACGACGCCGCCTGATCTGCACGCGATTCTCCGTGGTCGCTGCGCGGCGTGCGTGGCGCGCGCGGCGTGTTCTGGCTGTCGTTTGCACGCACGAGATCCGCCAAGCTGCGTGCGCCCCCCCTTGGCCGCGGCGACGCCGCGCTGTCGTCGCGCTGCGCGACGTGCCGGGGCCGGAAGCGTTGCACGTCTTCGGCGGGCGTGTATCCCGGCCGGACCTTGCGTTCCTTGCGTACACTGCGTCAGCCAAGCTACCTACGACCCATCTGCGCGCACGCTCGAAGGCACTACGCGGTCGTCCCCCCCCTCTACAATTCCCGACGGCGCCGCGCGCGGCGTCCTGGGCGGCGTCGTCATGGCGAGCGAGGCGCACCTCCACAGGGCAGTACGTCACAGTAAAGGACTATAAGCTAGCAATTTTGAGGTCGGTGATGACCTTACTTCTTGAGCGCGGCGCCGCCCCGGGGAAGGCGCTCACGGGGAACAAAGCGCTTGCCGCCCTGCGAGCGGACAATGGCGGTGGCGCGGGCAACAGCAGCTGTAATGTTAGTATAACTGTACGATACGCCAGGTCTCGGCAGGCAGCCCAAGCTGCGCGCCTCGTAGAGGCATATCTGACTATTGTAGCATCACAAATACGCCCGGCCCGTCATTGGCATTGCCCATCAGGGGGGTTCTAGCGTGATGCGCCGAGACCTGTGAGTGATACGTACCCTTCCGGAGGTCGGGGCGGTAGCGGTTCTTGGCCACGATGTTGGCGACGGCACCGGCGACGCGGCGGGGGCCACCCTTGACGGTGGTCTCAGCGCGAGCACCCTTAACAGCAAGGGGCGAGGCCTTGGTCTTCTTCGTGACGACGTTCACACCCTTCTTCTCAGCGGGGGCGATGCCGACCGACTTGTCGTTCACGACACCCGAGTACTTGTAGCTGTGGAGAGCAGCGAGGTTGCCGGGCTCGCGCGAGAACACGCGGCCGAGGCCCTTCTGCTTAACGAGGTAGCTGTTCGACTTGCGAACAAGGAGCCACTGGAGATCCTGGGTCGACATCACGTACAAGGTCGGGGGAAGCACCGCTTCGCCGCGGCCTCTTTGTTTTCAGAACTGCATTTGTCACGTGATCGATACTCCACGTGGCACACCGCCGTGGCCCAAGCCCCCGAGCATCATGGCCGCCGCGGGGCCGAGTGTGGAGACGAACGCGCGCGGGATTCCCGCCGCGCCGTTTGTGGTGCGTGTCGAAACTGATGGCAGGAGGATGTCGTGAAGCATCTTGGCAGCGAGGACGCCGAAGTGATGCCGACGCTGCAGACCTTTCAGGAGGCGATCTCGTACGTGACGCGACTCACCCAGCAAGTACAAGTTTATGGAAATGAGCACGGCGCAGCGCCGCAAAGGTCTCGAGCAAAAGATTCCCGATATCACGAGCACACTGAATATGGTCGAGTACCTCAAGAAGCGCAAGGACGACCCCGAGCCGGTCGAGACGACGTTTGAGCTGAACGACACGCTCTACGCACGCGCCAAGCTCGAGCCGGTGGACCGCGTGCACCTCTGGCTGGGTGTATGTACAGAAACTGACACAGGCAAACGTAATGCTCTCGTACGGCATCGACGAGGCAATCGAGCTCTTGACCGAAAAGCTCTCCAACGCCAAGACGAACCTCGCGACGGCGAACGAGGACCTCGGCTTCCTCCGCGACCAGATTACGACTATGGAGGTGAATACGGCGCGTGTTCACAACTGGGACGTGAAGCGGCGGCGCGATCGGTACGTTCCCATGCTAATGTAGCCAAATGCAGCAGGCCCAAGAGGGCGCCAAGAGCACATAGCTTCTAGAAGGAGCACGGACAGGTGCTCATGTGGAGGTTCCGATTTTGTTCTTCCATGTTTCGTGCTGTGTCGAGCCGAGGGGTGCGGCAGGCGTGTGCGCACACGGCGCGCGCGCTCGACGTAGGTGCGCGAGCAAGAGAGCTTGCGCAGTGCTCTCTCCACTCGAGTGCAGCGGCGTGGCGCGGCGAGCAAAGCGGCGCGCGGAACGAGGGGCGCTCCGCCAAGCCAGGGCCGTCGCGCCAACAGCGTGGCCCGCAGCGCCCGGGCCAGGCGCCCGGGCCGCAGCGCAACGGGCCGCAGCGCAAGGGAAAGATCCCGGGGCCCAAGAACTGGGCACGCCCTGATGCGCCGCGCCAGGCCGCGCCCAAGAAGGAGGCCAAGCCCGCAGAGAAGCCCAAAGAGGCGCCGAGGCGCGAGGCACCGAGGCGCGAGACGCCACGCACGCGCGAGGTCTCACTGCCGCGCATGATCAGCGTCGTGAACCTGGCGCGTGTGCTGGGCGTAAACATGCGCATGCTCCAGTTCCGTATGGAGAAAATCGGCCTGACAGACGTCCGGCCGGACCACCTGCTGAAGTACGACGACGCGGAGCTGCTTGCGGCCGAGTACAACGTCGTGACAGTCGCCGACGAGGAGAGCGCATTCGACATTTACCCCCGCGCACCGGTCGACGATGCGACGAAGGCCACGCTTCCCCTTCGCCCGCCGGTCGTGACGATTATGGGCCACGTCGACCACGGCAAGACGACGCTGCTCGACAAGCTGCGTTCCGCCTCGGTCGCACAAGGCGAGGCGGGCGGAATTACCCAGCACATTGGTGCATTCTCCGTCCCGCTCAAGCGCGAGGGCGAAATCTCGACTATTACCTTTTTGGATACGCCCGGCCATGCGGCGTTTTCGCTGATGCGCAGCCGCGGAGCATCCGTCACCGACATTGTCGTGCTTGTCGTGGCCGCGGACGACGGCGTGATGCCGCAGACAAAAGAGGTCATCTCACTGGTGCAAGGCGACGGCGGCCTCAAGGTGCCGCTCGTTGTCGCCATCTCCAAGATTGATATGCCGAATGCGGATGCCCAGCGTGTCAAGTACGACCTGATGGGCGCCGGTGTCGAGATCGAGGAGCTTGGCGGCGACGTGCCGTGCGTCGAGATTAGTGCCAAGAAAGGCCTCGGCCTCGACGCGCTCGAAGAGACCCTCGCTGTCCTCGCCGAGATGGGCGAGCTGCGTGCGGAGCACGACGGGCCGGCCGAGGGCCGCATCCTCGAGAGCAAGGTCGACAAAGGGCGCGGCAACGTCGCTACGGTCCTTGTCCAGCGCGGCACGCTGCGTGCCGGCGATGCACTAATCTGCGGCACGACGTGGGCGCGTGTGCGCCAGCTCATGAAGCCGGACGGATCGTCGACCAAGGCCGTGCTCCCTGGCACACCGGTCCAGGTCGCCGGATGGCGCGAGCTCCCGGCGGCGGGCGACGAGTTTGTCGGCGCGCAAGACGAAGGCGCGTGCAAGCGCGCCGTCGAGAACCGCAAGCGTGTCCTGGAGCAAAAAGCGCTCCTGCACGACGCCGAGCAGATCGACGAGCAGCGCCGCAAGCTCGCTGAAGCCGAGGCGCAGCGCGAAAGGGCCGCATTCGAGGACCGCCAGCGCATGCGCGAGCTGCAAAAGAAGGAGGCAGAGGGCCAACTCAAGCCGGAAGAGCTCGCTGCGGTGATTCAGGCACAGCGCGAGGCCAACACCGTCCCGGACGAGGTCGAAGAAGTGCGCAAAGAGCTGCTCCTGATCCTCAAGGGCGACTTTTCCGGCACGGTCGAGGCGCTGTCTGGCGCGGTGAGCGGCATCGGCAATGCCCAGGCCGGCGTGCGCATCGTGTCGCAGAGCGTCGGCGACCCGACCGAGGGCGACGTGCAGACCGCCCATGCTGTCGGCGGTCAGGTGGTCGGCTTCAATGTCAAGGCGCCCAAGAGCGTGCAGACGACTGCAGCACGACTGCAGCCCCGCGTCAAGGTGCACTGCGACGATGTCATCTACCGCCTGATGGAGCACGTCACGAGCGAGGTGGCGGCGCTCCTTCCGCCCCGCCAGGAGCTGCGTGTGCAGGGCGAGGCGCAGGTCGCCCAGCTCTTCCAGATCAAAGGCTCTGGCGGCAAGGCGGCACGCAACATTGCGGGGTGCCGTGTGACGAATGGTCTCATCAACCGAACCTATGAAGTGCGAGTACTGCGTGGCGAGGACCGCGCCGAGATCTTCCGCGGCAAGCTCGACGCGCTGCGCCAGGTGAAGAAAGATGTACAGGAAATGCGCAAGGGTACCGAATGCGGTATGTCGTTTGAAGGCTTTGACGACGTGCGTGTCGACGATGTGATCCAGTGCTTCACGACCGTAGACGTTCCGCAGACCCTGTAATTATCCCAGGACCGTCTCTTCGACGCGGCCTTGGACATCGTCGCGGCGGTGCCACGTCGTAGTGGTCTGCCCAAAGTCGGTGATGCGATAGACACGCGCGCGGCGCGCAAAGCCCACTTTGCCATAAGCCGCGTAGCTCACACCGCCGCCAAAGCAGATCCACACGCCACGCACGCGGCGGCAGTCCTCGTTGTTGTGCATGTGGCCGTGGACATAGAGGCGCACGCTCGGCGTCTCGGCGTTCCGCTCGGCAAGCATCGCGTCAAAGACACCGCGGCGTGCCTGGCCACCGAGGCGCGCATACCGCTCTTCGCGCACACCGACACGCAGCTCTTTGCCACTCGCATCCGTGTCGACCTTGTCAAAGGCCTCGGGCAAAGGGATGTGCACAAACACAATGCCGGGCGGGCGCTGGGCAGGCGCACGGCGGCTGCGCACCACGGCCGGCGGCTGCGCTTTGGGCTTGTACGGCCACGGGATCGGCACGCGGCTGCGCAGCGCATGTACCATCCACTGTACCTGGTCCGAGTGCACCCAGTCGTAGAGGTACACCTCCCATGGGCGCAGCACCGAGAACGAGGGGTGTGCGCCCGAGTCCAAGCTCCAGAGCGTCAGCAGCTCGGTGTTGTCCGGCGCGGGCGCATGCACGGCGACGTCGTAGTTACCCGCGCCGTGCACGTCGCGCGGGCCTACTTGTGCGAGCGAATAGGGGTACAGCGCGAGCAGCTCCATCTGCTCGCGCCGCGTCAAAAAGCCGCTCTCCGAGTCGTGGTTGCCAAACAGCGGCAGCCACGGGATCTTGCGCCGGACGACGGGGATGAGCCAGCCCGGCATTACGCTGTGCTCGTCCCACGACGTGCCTTGGCCATTGAGCTGGTCGCCGGTAAACACCACCAAGTCCGGCTTCTCCTCGTCGAGCCAGCGCTCGACCAGTGCCAGGGTATCGTTCTGCGACTGGCACCGCGCGACGTCTTCCACGTCGCGGCACGCCAGCTCTTCCACGGAAAAGTGCAGATCGGCGAGCTGCAAAATCTTGAACGAGCCGTCCGCGTGGAAACGCAGCGGAGGCGCACGCGGCGTGCGTTCTACCTTGCGGCGGATAATCAGCGCCGCGCGCGGCGACACCTTGCCGTCCTTGTTGACGACGGGCGGGAGCGTCGCTGCGACGGCAAAGCCCGGCGGCGGCGGATTCGGCCCATACATCATGTCGAGCTCGGTAATGGCGTCCTTGGCGTCCATCTCGGTGCGGAATCGGACCTCGTGCTCCTTTGCCTTGCGGAACGGCGCAGCAGATGGAATCGCGACGCGGTGCCAGCGCCCCGTCTCGGGAAGCGGCGCATCCCTCGGGACGATAGACACCTCGACAATGTGCTCGCCATGGCGCTCGAGCGCGCGGCGGTAAAAGAGGTACGGCGAGCCATACCTGCTCAGCGACTTGCTCGGCCCTCCGCGCCCCGAAGTGCCCCGCCACTCGGCGACGTGCGCGCTTAGCGGGCGCTCGACACGCACCCAGTCGCCGGCCATGTTGTCGCTGCGTGAATGGACAAAGCAGCCGAGCACCGGGTAGCACAGACCCACTGTGATATTGTAGATAGGCAGTATATTCGGTTGCAGCGGTGCAAACGTATGCACGTTGGCCATGCTCTCGACGAGCGCCATGGGATCCTCGTCGATCGGCAGCGAGGCATTGCGCTGCGACTCTCCCCCTACGACCGGGCGGTGCCATGTCTTGCCGAACTGCAGCATCTTGTACGGTTCCTTGGCCATGTGCACATACGATACCAGGATCACTGTCCATGCGACGACCAGCGCAAAGGCCAGCGCCACGCCGGACCACCGCCGGCGAGCCATCATGGTGAGCGCCACGTGCATGCACAGACCACTTTTCACGTGACGCGCCTGCGGCGGCGTGCGCGTCTTTGAGCATGGCGTCCACCGGAGGGAATGCACTGCTGCTGAAGCGCCAGCTCATGGAGCTGCGCAAGAACCCTGTGGATGGGTTTAGTGCGGGCCTCAAAGATGAGAGCAACCTTTTTGAGTGGGAGATTCTGATTATCGGCCCGATGGACACGCTGTACGAAGGCGGCTTCCTCAAGGCCGAGCTCAACTTCCCCCAAGAGTACCCCCTGCTCCCCCCTACGCTCAAGTTCAAAACGCCCATGTGGCACCCCAATAGTGCGTTGCGAGGCTAACTCAGTTTACGAGGACGGCACGCTGTGCATCTCGATTCTGGTACGCTTTCTCCCTAACGCAGCACGCGCCTGGCAAGGACGAGTATGGATACGAGGACGCGAGCGAGCGGTGGCTTCCCGTGCATACGGTCGAGTCGATTGTGCGTATATGACCTAACGCAGCTTGTCTCGGTCATCAGCCTGCTGAGCTCCGACACGCCCAACACCGACTCGCCAGCGAACATTGACGCGGCCAAGCAGGTGCGCGAGGACCTGCCTGGCTACCGTAAAAAGGTCCGTCGCCTGGTGCGCCAGTCCGCCGAGGAGGCGTTCGAGTAGCGTGTCGTAGTGATACAGCGCAGAACGCGCATGCTATAACCTCTATGCGGCCTCTGCAGCACGGCGGCCGGCCGGAACGTGGGAGCTCATCGGCGAATGCAGCGGGGCGCTACTTCCCGGGGTAAGGGGCGTCGGTACGACGGCCTGTGCATGCTGCATGCCCGGCGTCGTGACGCCATGCGCTTGGTACACGATGCTGCCCGATGGCAAAAAGACAGCGCTGGTGGTGTTGGCAAAGCCGTACAGACATCCCAAGTGCTTTTCGTCGTCGATCGACCCATCAAAGAAGCGATCGCGCAGCTTGAAAAAGGTAGAAGCGGTGAGCAGGCTGTCGCTGCCGGCCTGGTGCTGCTGCCCGATGCGGCTTACTTGGAGGTCGTCTGCGACGTCCTGCAGGCCGCCCTTGAGCGTCTTGCACGAGCGCATCAGGTACTTGATATCATAGACGCACGGGAACCACTGGTGCAGCAGCTCAAAGAACTCGTACTCGTGCGAGGGCAGCGGAAGGCACGTCACGAGCTTCAGCAGGTAGCCAAAGTCGTAGCCCGAGTGGAAGGAAATCCACTTGACGTCCTCAAAGAGCGCGAGGCCCGACGTGATCAGCATTTCGCCAAAGTGCTCGTGATCAATGCCAAAGTGAAGATGCCGGTCAAAGTCCAGGCCCGCTTTCGTCAAGAGCTCGAGCGAGTCGGGCGCACACATATCGTTGTTGACATCAAAGTGGAAGTTGAACTGCCAGGTGCACGTATCGGGGGGGAGGTTACCCTGCTCATCGCACACCGTAATACCAATCTGGATCAGACGCAACAGGTCTACATTGCACCGCAGCGTCTGGTAGTGGTAGTCCGTCGAGCCCCGAAAGTTGCCAATGGGCCGTGCGACAATGCCTGGGAACTCGGTATCCTTCCATAAGCTCTACACCACATACCATCGCGACATAGGGGTAGTTCTCAATGGCAGAGCGGAGATACGCCATCTCCTCCTCGAAATTATCCGCCCATACTTCTCTTATCCGTCCCACCATCCTCGCGGTTTGAAGCGCCGCGGCGTGAGTGTCACGTGATGATCACCGCTTGCGCGGCGCGCGAAGCACGGACGGCCAACGACTGCCACGATGCCGCTCGAAGCGACGATGCTGGTGATCGATAACTCGGAGTGGATGCGCAATGGCGACTACCCTCCGACACGCTGGGATGCACAGGCGGATGCCGTCAACATCCTCTTTGATGCGAAGACCAACTCGCACCCGGAAAACATGGTCGGCATCATGACGATGGCCGGCAAGAGCCCCGAGGTCCTTGCGACGCTCACGCAGGACATTGGCAAGATCTTTGCGGGTCTGCACGCCAGCAAGCTCGCTGGGTCGGCGAGCCTTGCGACGGGCATCAACGTCGCCCAGCTCGCCTTGAAGCACCGCCAGAACAAGAATCAGCGCCAGCGCGTGATCGCTTTTGTCGGCTCGCCGGTGGCGGACTCGGAAGAGAGCCTGATCCAGCTGGGCAAGAAACTGAAAAAGAACAATGTTGCTGTGGACATTGTCAGCTTTGGCGAGGACGCACAGAATGAACAGAAGCTCGCCAAGCTCGTCGAAACGGTCAACAGCAGCGACAACAGCCACCTGCTCACGGTACCGGTGGGCACGCAGCTTCTCTCGGATACCCTTATTTCGTCGCCGATTGTCATGGAGGGCGGCGCAGACAACGGCCAGGGCTCCTCTAGCAACGCCGAGTTTGGCGGCGTGGACCCGAACATGGACCCGGAACTGGCCATGGCCCTGCGCATGTCGCTCGAAGAGGAGCAGGCGCGTCAGCGCGCCTCGACACAGACGTCCGAGGGAGCGACAGGATCGCTGGTGCCTACCGAAGCGCCTCCGATCACGGGCACCGCGGGTATGGAGACAGACGCCTCGAACGAGGCCAACAGCGAGCAGGCGCTCTTGGAACAGGCGCTCGCTCTGTCCCAGGGCCAGGGATCCTCGTCCGAGGCTGCGCAGGACTCGAACGATGCGCCTCGCGCTACCGTCGCGGGTGCCAATGAGGGTGACGAGGATGAAGAGATGACTGAAGAGGATGCCATTGCCCGGGCCATTGAGATGAGCTTGATGGAATCGAAGGGCCCCGATGGCGAATCAAAATAAATATACATTCTAGTTGTCATTCTGGTAGCTGTGAACGATGATCCACTATTCTTACTATGCGGAGGCTTTGATATCCTGAATATAATTTCATGTAACTGCTATTCAGTTGCATGTTAACTGAGGGCTGCTAACATAATATTGACCGGTCCTAACAGGAAGTTTTGCGCGCAAATTGTTGTATAACCGGTTCTAACTGTCTACGATCCAAACTTGAATGTTTCTTGGTTCTAAGTAAGAACTCATTTGTAACTTACGAGTGATGCATGGCAAGGTAATTGCGATGCGAGAATTGCATTTGATGGAGGCATTTAGGCAATGACGCAGTAGAAAACACCGTTAGGGCCCGAACCATCATCAATCTCCTGGTTAACAGGAACAGTCTTGGTTTCATTCGACTTGTCGTTAGGCAAGAAGGTGGTGGCCTTGGCAGTGAAAATTTCCTGAACAGAGTCCATATTTAGCAAATGTAGTTGGTGAGGAATACTGGTTACTCGAAGAGTCTATATATATATCTTTTACTACGACCTATGAACAAAATTAATTTAGCATGCTTTGTTACTGAAGTTTGACTGTTCGTCATCATAACGCAGCTCTCATCTGGACAAAGAAAGGATTACATTGACCACCGGCAGTTTCAGTTTACCACATGTGGCTGAAAGATCGACCTCCACATTTTGAACTTCGAGCTCCACACGATCTGTCTTTGTTCTGGCTCCGAGTAAGACAAATGTCGTTCCTGAAGATCGATATTCTTTGACGCAATGCAATGTACACAGGGGGTTTCTTTATTATATACATAGTGCTAGAGAACCTTTGAAAATACTGGTTGTAGTCTATGAACGTGGATCTGCTCGTGGTGTTTTAAGCGCCTAAAATAGGCTCAAAGAATATTCGTGTCGATCTTGGACAAATATAAGATGGCGAGTAAATAGAGTACGTAGTCCTCTTCATAGAAGTTCAATTGAATAAATTTGGATGTCCTGCTAGAACTTAGGAGACCAGATATGCTTTCTTCTTCAATTGCGTTCATATTTATTGCATTCATCACTGTTCCAATGTTACTAATACCATCACCCATCCATTGGAAAGCCAAAAATGCAGGAACAGTTCTAATCATTGGATGGACAACTTTAGGAAACATTACCGATGCAATCTCGGTTATCGTACTATTGAATGCGCAAAGTGTAACTGCTCCTCATTGGTGTGACTTCGCAGCTGCCATGAAATATACCTGGAGGACCGGGTGTTGTACGGGAGGACTCATTTTGCTCCGGCGCTTGACTATAATCGCATCAACTCAGTCTGCAAATAAATCTAAAGACGAAAAGGTAAAAGTGTTCTTGATTGAAATGATATTGGGATTGTTGATTCCTATATTGCAAGTGGTCTTCCATCTAGTGGTACAAGGGCATCGATTGGACGAAATTCAAGACTTTGGCTGCTTTGCACCTATATATCCCAGTGTTGCCTCTGTCTTTCTTGTAATGGTGTACCCAGTTACCATAACAGTGATCTCCGCAATCTATGGTGGTACGTTAACTCTGGTGAACGAGTACTAACGTATCTAAAGCTTTAGCAATTCGCGCTCTTATGGTTCGACGAAAGGAGTTTTACCGCGTACTCAATAATGAAGATACGGGTATTACAAGATCCCACTACTTGCGTCTCATGGCACTTGGTATCATTGATTTAGCCTTATGGCTTCCTATGTCTCTGGCTTTTTTGATCATCGACCTCACAAATCTCAATTTACGGCCCTATGTAAGCTGGAGTCATGTACACTCGGGCTTTAACAAGATTGGATTTGTGTTAATTTCGGAGCTTATGCAACACAGCTATACCGATTATGTTGCTGCCGAACTCTCAAGATGGATTGGACCTGCCATTGCGTTGAATTTCTTCATTTTTTTTGGAGTCAAACCAGAAATCTGGAAATACTACAGTCACCATTTTATGAAATTGCTTTCTGCGATAACGTGTACGACAACAACAAAGCATCAGGAACCAGAGCACCAACAACAAGATTACGTTCCGCCAACATCTACGAACAGCATCAGAAGCTTATGGTACGTTATATGGATAAAGATTTTCACATACTAACTTTTTCTAGTAACACAAAACTCACTGACTCATTGCGAAATTCATTGAGCAGCGCGAGTGAACTGGACATTGAAAAGGCCGAATCACTAGCAAAAGTAACTGAGTGAAAGGGCTAGATCATGTGGTTCAGCAAGAAATGCCACGAGAGCTATTGTGCTTGCGATAGTTTAGTATTACATGTCCACCAGTATTACTGAATGAATCTTCTTGTTAGATATCCGACTAAATCATTCTGTTTTAATGTATGGCAATCGTGTTAGGAAAAAAACGTTTGCGAGCTCCTTCGCATACACATTGCCAGCACATCATTGTTGGCAAAACATATTGACCCTCAACACCCATCTGCCGTCGATTTTAGCAAGCTAAAAGAGGCAGGCTGAGAGGGCTTCGATAGTGCCGTACAGAAAGCATACTGACAAGCGCCGCGCGCGCTTCCACGCAATCCATCCTGAAACGCAATACAAAGCCTCATCCTAACCATACGAGTGAAACGATTCCATTACAGGTTACCAGCGCACTAGGCGGTTCCCTCACGATGGAGAGAGGTAACGAACGCCGAGCGTCGCCGGAGCAAAAAAGTCGCCCATAAATTTAGTCAGCAGGTCGCAGACGTTCGTGACAAAGTGTGTCGTCGTGCACTGTCGGTGGAATGGTAGGTGTCGCCGCCGCGCGTGCTAACGTGATAGTCGCGCATTGAGCTTCTCAGTGCAGGCGGATACCGCATGGACGGTCGCCGTCCGCTCGAACTGCGGTCTATGGAATTCAAGCTTTCGCCGCATACGGCGAGCGGCGCCTCGCTGATCCCTGCGTCGGCGAGTGCCACCGGGCGTCCGGATGGCTCGGCGCAAGTCACGCAAGGACTGTCAAGTGTATGTGTATATGTATATGGCCCCCGTGAGCCCGGTCGCGCTAGCCGTGCTCCGAATGTGCGGCAGGACCGTGCTGGCATTAATGTGGAAATGGCCGTCGCTCCTTGGGGCAGCACAGAGCGGCGGCATCGTGCGCGCAACGATCGGTATGTTGAGTGTTTGCCTGACATATAGGCGCCTCGTCGAATGGGGAAACGCGATCCGGTCGACGTTCGAGTCGGTGGTGCATACGCACCTGTACCCTCGGTCGCAGATTGATATTGTGGTGCATGTGCTCCAGCAAGATGGTGGTACGTGTGTAACGGCATGCTGATCGCAGGTGTTCTCCCCACATCAATTAATGCGTGCACGCTGGCGCTGATGGACGCTGGTATTCCCATGGCCGACTATGTGACGGCTCTTACTTGCGGCCTCTATGGCTCCACGGCGCTCCTGGATCTCAACCTGACCGAGCAGTCAGACCTCCCCTTTGTCACTATGGCGGTCCTGCCCCGTTCTGGCAAGGTCCCTCTGATGCTGCTGGACACTCGTATCCATATGGACCGATTTTCTGCCATGGTCGGCGTCTGTGTGGACGCTACGCAAGTGATCCGGGACGAGATGGATGTTGCTATGCGGTACCGGACGGAAAAACTCGCTCAGGCGATGAGCGGCGCGCGGCAGGGGCCTACGGCCGATGCTATGGCCCAGGACGCATAGCGACGCGGTTCCGCAGCAGCGCGGCGCTCGGACGTAGCCACGTGGCGTAGTCAGGAACATACTGGGTTTGGTTTGCCACGTGCCCTCATTGAGCGTTCGCGCAGAAGGTTGTAGAAGCCCGTAATCCCCCGGGGCTTGGGCCACCCAGGGCCCCACAACGTAAGCATTGTTCCGGTTGGGTGCAGCGGGGCCGGAGGGTCAGGCCGTTAAATACGAGATCCCGGGGTAGCGGCACAGACCGCATCCTTCCCGACTTTCCTCATCATGTCTGTTAACATTGGTATCAACGGTTTTGGCCGCATTGGCCGTATCGTCTTCCGTAACGCTGTCGAGCACAGCGAGGCGAACGTCGTTGCCATCAACGACCCCTTCATTGACCTCGACTACATGGTCTACATGCTCAAGTACGACTCGACCCACGGCCGCTTCAACGGTGAGGTCAGCGCCAAGGACGGCAAGCTCGTTGTCAACGGCAAGAGCATCGCTGTCTTTGCTGAGCGCGACCCCGCGGCCATCCCCTGGAGCAAGGAGGGTGCCGCCTACATTGTCGAGTCGACTGGTGTCTTCACCACCATCGAGAAGGCCTCGGCCCACCTGAAGGGCGGTGCCAAGAAGGTCGTCATCTCGGCCCCCTCGGCTGACGCCCCCATGTACGTGTGCGGTGTGAACCTCGACTCGTACGACCCCTCGCACCAGGTTGTGTCGAACGCCAGCTGCACCACCAACTGCCTGGCTCCCCTTGCCAAGGTCATCCACGACAAGTTCGGCATCGTCGAGGGTCTCATGTCGACCGTCCACGCTACCACTGCCACCCAGAAGACCGTTGACGGTCCCTCGGCCAAGGACTGGCGTGGTGGCCGTACCGCCGCTGACAACATCATCCCCTCGAGCACTGGTGCTGCCAAGGCCGTCGGCAAGGTTATCCCCAGCCTCAACGGCAAGCTCACCGGTATGGCTTTCCGTGTCCCGACCACCGACGTGTCGGTTGTCGACCTGACTGCCCGCCTCGAGAAGGGTGCCTCGTACGACGAGATCAAGGCCGAGGTGAAGCGCGCCTCGGAGAACGAGCTCAAGGGCATCCTCTCGTACACCGAGGACGCTGTTGTCTCGCAGGACTTTGTTGGCAACCCCAACAGCTCCATCTTCGACGCTACGGCCGGTATCCAGCTGAGCCCCAACTTTGTGAAGCTCGTTTCGTGGTACGACAACGAGTGGGGTATGTATATTCCTTCTGTGACATGACTAACACGACAGGTTACTCGCGCCGCTGCATTGACCTCATCACCTTCATGGCCAAGAAGGACGGCTCCGCGTAGGTAAGCACACGCAGCAGGCACGCCCCCTTGGGTGGCGGGCGTGTTTGCGTGCTTCTTTTTGTGAACAACGGCTAACACGATACAGAGGCAACGCTCGGTTATAGCTTCGCGATCGTAGAACAATTATCTAATGGCCGGGGCCCCTCGGAGGACCGGCCACGTGGACGATTTGGCCGTACACACCCCTGGGGTCAGCTCCCTCACCGGGTGGAGGCGGCGTTCGGACGGCGTTCGGACGGCGTTCTGGCGGCGTTCGGGCGCGGGGAAGGAAATCACGTTACGTTGCCGGCAAGAGCCGCGTCTATTTTACAATTACGTCAAGCTGGTTCCGACGCAGCATGCGGCTGTGGTCCAGCGCCATGGCTAGGTCGTCGTCGTCCAGCATAAGTACCTGGTCGCCATCATCATCCAGGTAGTACAAGCGGGGTTTTTCATTCGCCAAGTTGCTCGCGTCACCGGCGCTGGGGCGCGGTGCCGCGAGGCGTTCCTGGACTTGCTCGTAGAGCGCGAGGAAAGACATGGAGTCGGGCATCGCAAACTGGCAGCGGTCCCCACCGCAGGCCAGACGCACTTGCAGAGTCGACCAGGAGGGGTACGGTGAGTTGGGCGTCGACGGCGTCGCAAACGAGTCCATACCCCAGCTAGAGTGGTGCACGATGCTGTTGCCGCTTCCTGCACCGAGGATGCTGCCGCTGGACTCGCTTGTCTTGCGCGCCGTAGGCGATGTATGCAGACTTGAGTAGCCCGTGTGTGTGCGTCCACTCGAATAGGTCGATTCGATCAACCCACCAGACGAGTTGCGCGTCTCTGGCTGGCCCTGGCCCTGGCCGGCCGAAGGTACGGTGGGGAAGTAGGGGTTCCAACCATTCAGCGGCGACGCCGTCGTCGGCGAAATGGCCTCCTCGAGCATCGACGTCGAGGCCGGGCCTGCTGCACGGATCGCAACGCCGTCGGAAGCAGTGCGCTGCATGCCTGCCCCGCTCAGTGCATTGAGGCCGGCGTTGCTCGCGGCACGCGCCGCAGCAAAGCCTGTACGTTGCACTGGGACTGAACTGATATTCATGCCAAGAATGTCCTGCTCCAGCCCATCGGTTGGCATTACGAGGTGGTTGGGTATCGTCTGCTTCATCCGCTGCACGGGTGCCGCACTCGAGCTCCGTCCGAGCACCGGTGCGGCCTGGCGGGGCGAGATGGGGGCAGACGCGACATTGGACGAAGACATCATTCCACGCGTCGTAGCAAGTAGCGGCAATGTCGTAGGTGTATTAGGCTTGGACTGAGTAACCGGGGAGATGGGTGAGGAGTGCAAACTGTTTTGCAACGTCGGATCACCGCGGGGGGGCATGCGTGTCGTGTACGCAGTCCACTCTTCGGCGGTCGGCATCGGGCGCTCGTCCATTACGTACGGGAGTCGACCCTCGTGCATAGCGATCGCGTCTGATTCCGTGTAGGATCGCGTCGGCGGCGCAAACGTCGGTGTGACGCTGGCGGGCGTGTCGGCACCGTCTTCGTCACTCCGCTGGCTTCCCTGGCTCTGGTTGCGCTGCGTCAGGCGGCGCGGCATGCCCAGTTCGTGCGACGGAGTCGAGACGATCGGCGTCGCGACCTGCATAAACGCGCCACGATTAGCACGGCCCGAGTACTGCGTTCCGGCCAGGTTCAAATGTAAGAGCTGCGGTGGCCCCGAGCCTGACGGCGGTCCCGAACCCGGTGTGGGTGTCGTGGCCTGCGACGCGTTTTGCTGTCGGCGCATGGTAAGGTCGTCGAGCAGCTTTTGCAGCGCATTTTGCCAGAGACGGAGCTGTTCGTCGTTCTTGCACTTGAGCGAGAAGGACTCGACTTCGGACTCGCCTCGCCACCACACCTGGAGCGAGTACGTGCCGATCGGGTTGTCTGGGAAACCGCCCGAGCGGCCCACTGCGTTGATGCCCACAATATTATTCATAAAGATCCGGCCCTTGAGCTGGAGCGGGGAGCGAGGATCACGTTTTTGGCTCGTGCCGGACACACTGCCCTGGCGCTGCTGTTTCAAAATCGAGTTGTTCTTGGAACGCCCGCGCGACGAGCTCGAGGACAAGGGATTGACGATCTGCGGACTGCCCAGGTCCTTGCAGCAGAGCAGGATGCGCTCGAAGAGGTATACGTGAAATTCGCGCTCCGAGTCGCCCTTGGACACCAGAAAGATGTCGGTATGTAAAAGGTTGCCAAACGACTTTAGCGTGTGTCCTTTCCAGTCTTCCACACGCAGCTCCAGGTCCTTGACCGCCTGGATATTTTCCTGCAGGCGCGACGTCTCGTTCACCTTGTCCGTGATGCGCCGGATAATAGGCAAGGCGTCTGCCAGCTCATCGTACCACGGCGCCGATGTTGGGGTGCTCTTGAGCAGTTGATCAAGGAGCAAGGGGTATTTACAGATACGCTGGACAGGCTTGATCAAAAACGTAGGCAGCTCATAGGAAGGGTCCAAGTAGCAGGACTGCGCAGCAGGCAGCAGCTTGGCGCGCGACAGGTTGGGTGCCTCGCCATTAATTACGTCGAGTGCCTGGGCATAGTTGGCACAAAATGGTTCGTATACCGAGAAGTCGTCCTCCATGTCGCGGAAGATACCACCGAAGCGCTGGTCCTGTGCAGGCCGCCGTGCATTGTCTTCCACGCAGATCAAGAAGCGACGCTGGACGTCGACGAGCTGGTGCAAGTTGCCGAAAATGAGGTAAATGGTGTCAGAGGAGAGCGTATCAGTCTGGCTCAGCATCATGGCGTAGTTTTGCATGATCTCGAGGTCATGCACGTATTTGCGCTCCGACTCGAGCAGTTCGCGTACGACGTGCATGCGCTGGTCCGATGGTGAGTCGAGATAGTCTGTCTCGCCCCCTGCGCCGTGCGGCGCAATGTCGAGCAAGAGATTCCGATCTGCGAGTAGATCGAGCAACTTGTTCACGGTGCGCACCACACGCACAAAGCCATTGGTGTCGTTGAGATAAAGCTGCGAAACAGTAAAGGTATCGTCTGGGTCCCAGCCGAGCTTTTCCTTGAGTGCGATCAAGAAGCGCATCACGAGCGCTTTGCACGCGTTCGCGTTACTCAAGTTGGCTTCGACGGTGAGGGGAATCTCATTCACTTCTGGCGCGAGCTGGTTGTACAGCTGGCAGAGCGGCGTGCCGAGGCGGAAGCACTGCCAAAGATGCGTCACAGGATCCGAATATGCAGACATCGGTCCGCTTTGCCGCCCGACGCCGATACCATTTCCTGCATAAGGCTCGAGAAATTCTGGCCCAAATCTGGGGACCGTCCAGAGCCGTTCCCGCAATGAAATGCAGCTCTGGTAGAGTCCGGCGCTGGCCGCCGCCTGCTTGTTTGCAAGCGTGTTTGCAGGGATGGGCGCTGTGGGAATTGCACGCCCCACAGCAGCCCCTGTCCCATCCGAAGCGCTGCCCATCATTGCTGCGACCGACTGGGGTAGTGGCGAGGACGACGAGAAGTCACAAAGCGCTTTGATTGGTCAAATGCGCAATGATCGCTGCCAGCGGCCCCGGTGCACGACCCCCGTTCGCTTCAGACCCTTGCGTCATCACGTGCACCACGTGGAGCACTTCCACCGTGGCCTCCACCCGAACCGAGCGCCGTTCCAGCGTAGCGTTCCAACACGATGCGTGGATTCTCCCAGATTGTTGCTGCTGCCACGCTCGCTGCTGTCAGCGTATATGCTTCGGAAGAGAAGTCGGATGTCGTCTCTCTGACGACCTCGGCCTTTGACAAGTGGGTCGCGAACGAGCCCCTGGCCCTGGTCGAGTTCTTCGCCCCATGGTGTGGCCACTGCCAGGCGCTTGCGCCGCACTACGAGTCGGCTGCCACGGAGCTTCTGCCCCAGAACGTGAAGCTCGCCAAGGTCGACTGCACGCAGGAGGAGGCGCTCTGCACCGACCAGGGCGTCAGCGGCTTCCCCACCCTCAAGGTGTTCCGCAACGGTACCCCTTCGCCCTACGCCGGTACCCGCAAGAAGGAGGGCATTGTAAGCTACATGCTCAAGCAGCAGCTCCCTGCTGTTTCTGCCGTTACCCCCGAGAACCTCGAGGACCTGAAGAAGAAGGACCGCTTTGTGGTGGTTGCCTACGTGGACGAGAACGACAAGGCCTCGAACAATGCCGTGAACAAGTTTGGTGAGGAGAACCGTGACTCGTTCGTCACTGGTATCTCGAGCAGCAAGGAGCTTGCTGCGAGCGCCGGTGCCAAGTTCCCGTCACTCGTAGTGTACCGCACCTTTGACGAGCCGCAAGTTGTGCACCAAGCCAAGGGCAAGGCGCTCACCGCCGAGGAGATTGAGGAGTTTGTCACGACCGAGTCGCTCCCGCTCATCGACGAGGTGTCTGCCGAGAACTTTGGCCATTACGCCCAGTCGGGCCTCCCTCTTGCCTACTACTTTGTCGAGCCCGAGTCGAGCACGCGCGAGGAGGAGGTCAAGAAGCTCGCGCAGGTTGCCAAGGACGTCCGCGGCAAGCTCAACATGGTCTGGATCGACGCCGTGAAGTTTGGCAGTCACGCCAAGGCGCTCAACCTCAAGGGTGAGAGCTGGCCCGCGTTTGTCATTCAGGACATGGAGAACGGTGCCAAGTACCCCCTGAACGAGATGGGCAAGGACGTTGTGTCGAATGTCAAGTCGTTCGTGACGCAATTTGCCAACGGCAAGCTCAAGCCGAGCGTGAAGAGCGCGCCGATCCCCGATACGCAGGGCGCCGTGATCGAGGTCGTGGCTGATGAGTTTGACAAGTACGTGTTCGCCGACGACAAGGACGTGCTCCTGGAGCTGTACGCGCCGTGGTGCGGCCACTGCAAGAACCTCGCGCCGACCTACGAGAAGCTCGCGGAGAGCTACGCGGCCAACCCCGAGACGGCCAAGCAGGTGTCCGTCGTCAAGATGGACGGCACTGCGAACGACGTGCCGCCGCACGCCGAGATCACGCTCCAGGGCTTCCCGACCCTGCTCCTGAAGCCCGCGGGCAAGGGCGAGCGCAAGCTCATCCAGTACGAGGGCGACCGCACCCTCGAGTCGCTGGTCGAGTTCATCGCCTCCAAGGGCACGCACAAGGCCTCGCCGGTGCCGACTGGCAGCACCAGCGCCAGCGCCGCGACCGAGTCGACGGCCGCCCACGACGAGCTCTAACGCCATAGACGCACCAAGCACTGAATCTGATATGCATGCATGCATACCGATATGCAGACACTGTATCACGATAAGATCGGATACCTCCACATGGTGGCCCAAGCGCCTCGGGGGGAGATCGGCAGGCACGGAGGGATGCAGGGCTACAAGACTACATGCGGCTCTTGCGGAAGACGCTACGGCGGCCCGCTCCGTGCTCGTCCAGCAGGTGGCGCGCGACATAGGGGTTGACAAGCATGCGCTCGGGGTCGTACGCGGCCTGCACCGCGAGCCAGTCGTCGAGGTGGGGGTAGCGCTCCTTGAGCTCGGCGCGGTACGATGTGTGCGTCTTGGCCCAGTGGGGGCGCCCGTCAAATTGGCGCATCAGCGCCTCGAAGCGCTGGAACAGCACTCGGTAGCTGGTCGGCAGGTCGTACGGCCGGAACTGGATTACACCAATGAAGCACGTTTTGCGGCCGTAGCAGTGGCTCAGCCAGATGCCGTCCGCATCGACAAAGCGCACCTCGACCGGAAAGTGGGGACGCACGCCGTCTTCACGCGCGTGCTCCTCGTCAAGCCAGGTGCGCAGCGCACAGAGCGCCGCGCCGGCGTACTCGTACGGGATGGCGTACTCGTAGGTGTACTGCGGAAAGAGGCAGTCAAAGTTGAATACTTTCGGTGCATCGTCGACGCGCACCGACAGTGCAGAGGACGTCGAGAGCGGCTCAATGCCAGGCACCGGCGGCGCACTTCCGGACTCGCGCGGCTCCGCGGGGGGGCGCGGATGGGTCAGGCGGTACACGGCACGCGCGACGCGCGGAGGAAGCGTGTGGTGGAAGCGCGCACCAAAGAGCAGCGCTTGCGTCAGGTGGTAGTGCACCGCACGGAAGTAGATCGCCTGTGCGGCGCTCTGTGGCTCAGCCGGCTTGTCCGTGCGCCGCGCGCGGCTGATCGTCGCCATCTCGGCCTGGGGAAAGATGAGAAGGCGCACATGCTCTGCAGAGTTGACCAGCTCCTCGATGCGGCGCTGCACACGCTGCGTCTCGACGCCTGTATTCCAGTCCACGGGCTGCACCGGGATTTGGTCGACGGGCGTAAAAGGATAGACCTCGCTAGCGGCCCGTGACTTGGGCGGGGGCACATAGTGCGGGGCTGGCGGCAGTGGCACGCCGGCGGCGAGCAGCACGCCGAGCGCCGCGGGGTTCTTGGTAAAGGTCGAGTACGCCTCGCGCGCGAGGATTTCCGGCTGGAGTGAGAGGCGCGCTGGGGCGGGGCCGAGGAGAAGGTCGAGCGGCGCATCTTCGGTCACCTGCTCGAGACGGAACGCGTGCTCGACCGAGAGCGTGACCGAGACAATGATACCCGTCGCGCCGAGGCCACACAGCGTCGCGTTAAAGAGGTCCGGGCGTTCTGTGCGGCTGCACGTCACGACCGTGGTGCCGTTTGGCAGCGCACACACCAGCTCCATCTGGCGCACGTTTGCCGAGAGCACCGGAAAGTGGATACCCGATCCGTGAGTCGCCGTAGAGATGGCGCCCGCAATGGTCTGCTCGGAAATCGAGCCGAGGTTGTGCATGCCGAGCGGCGGGTCGTGCGCCGCGAGGAGCTTGTTGATCGTTTCGAGGTACGTCCCGCCGAGCACAGTCACAGTGAGCGCGTCTGCATCGACCTGGACGACGCCTTGCAGCTCGTCCATGCGGATGCTCCAGCCGAGCGAAAAAGGCAGGTCGCTCGGGCTGTGCACGCGTCCGATGGCACGCACAGAAATCGGCTCTGTGCCATCACTCCCGCCCCTGCGCGCCAGCTCAAGGATAGCAACGACCTGTTCGACCGAGTTTGGCAAAAAGACCCGGCGCTCGGTATGCGAAAAGGCGCCGTCGTGCGTCGAGGCATCCGAGTGGTACACGCGCCCCCACGTCTGGAAGTGCGCGGCGGATGCCGAGCGCGGCACGGCGATCGGAGCGACGATCGCCTCGAGCGCCGACGTCGAGACGGCCTGCGCAAAGGCAGGGGGCGGGTGTGCGCTCCGTGCGCCGATCCCTGGCGCCGGCGCCTGCCGGTGGTCCACGCTGTGCTTCATGTGGAGGTAAGAGCTATGGGCTACGCGTTCGCAAAGAGTTCCGGCGACTGGGTCTGGACGAACTCGGAGACCTGCTGCACGCGGTCGCACCAGCCCGAGAGGCGCTGCAGGAGCGCATTCGTCTGGCCGTTGTCGAGCACGCGCGGCTGGACCCACGAGATGCGCACGAGCTGCTCCGCCTCGTCGATGTTGCCGCGGATGAGCTGGAGGCAAAGCGCCTTCATCACGAGGTGCTCGACCTCGTCGACCGGGATATGCGTCTCCTTGGCGATCGTCTCGAACGAGAGGGTACGGTCGTCGGTCGAGCGCCTAAAGACGTTTTCGATGAGGGCCATGAGGCAGATCTTTTGGCGCAGGAACGCGACGTTCGTCTCGAGGATCGGCTCCTGGGCGAGACGGGGCAGGAGCGACTCAAAGCGGCCAATGTCGCCCGCATTAAACGCAAAGAGTAGCTCGCTGATCCACTCGTTCTCGGTGCCCTTGAGCGAGGCGAGGATCGGGTGCAGGAGCAGCTCGCCAAAGTGGTAGATCGTATCGCCGAGCAGCGCCGAGATGCCGAGATCGTGCGCGCATTCTACCTGCTCCGCCGCGCTCATCTCCGTCTCGACATTGATGCACGCAAGGAAGAGCAAAAAGTTGCGGTAGTAGTCCGCGTACTCGGCCTTGCTCTTGTAGTAGTTGCCGCTCACGCGGTAGAAACTCGCGTGGACGACGGGCTCGACGGAGCTAAACTCCTCCAGCATCTTGGCGCACTTGTCCATCGCCGTCTTGGTCGCCGCGACATCGCCGAGGAGCAGCTGGAAGTGCGCGGCCTCCATGGCGAGGAGGACGTACGCGTCGCGCACGTCGTTCTTTTCCGACTCGTCGGCGAGCGCGCTCAAAAACTCGTGTGCCTTGGCCGCATCCGAGAACTGGCGCGAGACAATCACGCCAAAGCTCGCGAGCTTCAAGTGGTTGATGTTCTTAGCAAAGGTGCGCACAAAGTTTTCGTACAGGTCGATTTGCTGGGTGCCTTTTTGCGACGCGGGGTGGCGCAGGAACTCATCGATGAGCAAAGTAAGCTGGTACCATAGCCGCTTGCTGTGAAGATCGCGGAACTGTTCGTAGAAAGGCCGCAGCTCGGCGGGCGTCGCCGTGCTGCTCAGCACCCCGTCGAGGTACGTCTCCGCCATCGTCGTGAAAGTGACGCAAGCGCCGATTAGTCATCCTCTTTCCCCACTGCCATGGCGCGTGTTGTGAACGAGGTGTACGAAAAGGTGTTTGGCCGCCCTACGGGCCCGTACGAGATTGCGGGCATTGTCGATTTTGGACAGCCGACGCTGTGGATTGCGGTCGCTTCGATGTACGTACAGGGTCTGACGCAGCCTGTTCAACCCCACGTTCTGGAACGTATTCGCGCAGAATGGTAGGTCGCCCGACTTACGCAGAACACCACAACCGCACGCTGACGCGCCTGCTGGGCAATAGGCCCTATTTGGGATGCTACATCCTCGCGGTGACCATCTTTTCGCTGGGTATCTTGCGCGACCACCTGTACAACAACGCACTGTCCCTCCAGCCGACCTACGCCCCGCTCGAGCACCCGGCGGTGCGCGCGGTGGCGGTCGCGCTGTTTGCGTTCGGCAGCGTGCTCGTCGTGTCGTCTATGTGGGTGCTGGGCGTGACTGGCACCTACCTCGGCGACTACTTTGGCATCCTCATGGACGAGATGGTGACCGGCTTCCCTTTTAATGTCGTGAGTGACCCGATGTACGTCGGCAGCACCGCCAACTTTGTCGCCGTCGCCCTGTGGTACGCCAAGCCCGCCGGTCTCTTGCTGAGCGTCATCGTGTGGGTGACCTATGCGATCGCGCTGCGCTTCGAGGGGTACGTCGCCGAGCTTACCCAGTCCTTTCACCGCCAACATCTACAAGGAGGCGGCCGAGCGCAAGTCGGCGAGTGCCAACACGGCCTCGACGCCGGCCAGGGCCACCGCCTCGTCCTCGGCGCGCGCCTACGGCACGCGCTCGCAGTCCAAGCGCCACGTGCAGTAGCTGTCCCCGCCGTGCCGCACGGAGGGATACGCACCTCCACCATGGACCTCCTCCGGTGCGCCGTGCGCCGTGCGCTGCGCCTCGGCGCCGTGCTGGTCGTAGTGGGTCTTTTCGTAGAATCCCTTTTCTGTGGTATGCTCCTGGATGGTGCGCCGGTGGCTGTGCTTCCGTGGAAGCATGTGCTCGTCGTCACCGCGCACCCCGACGACGAGTGCATGTTTTTCGGCCCGACGCTGCAAGCGCTGTTGGCGCACAACGTGTCCCTTTCGGCCTTGTGCCTCTCGCAAGGTACGCCGCGCGGCTTACACAGGGAATGCCGACGGGCTCGGCGTAAGGAGGCAGGCAGAACTCGTTGCAAGCTACGGGGTGTTGGGCGTGCCGCGGGAAAACGTGACATGCCTCGACGATGCGTACGTCATGCTTCTTACACAGGCTCCTTCAGGATGGCATGACGACCGTATGGGACGCCGATTACGTCGCCCAACGCATTGCCGATCACTTGGCTGTACAGAACGCCGATGCAGTACGTCATTGAAACTTACACAGATCTTGACATTCGATGCACATGGCGTATCGGGCCACCCCAACCACATGGCAGTCCATTTCGGCGCAAGGCGCGTGCAATCGGTCGCAAAGATACCCCGCCTAGACGTTCTTTCCCTGGATACACGCAGCGTCGCGAGCAAGTACACCGGCATCGCCGCCGCGATGTGGGATCGCCTGTGGCCCCAGCGCGGGCTGCAGACGCTCGCGCACCCGATCGAGTATGGGCGCTCGCTCGCGGCGATGCGCGAGCACGCGTCGCAGTTGGTGTGGTTTCGGTATTTGTACGTGCTATTCTCTAGCTACATGCATGTAAATGCGGTATCTATAGATCATTCTTGATCAATTCATCATCTCATCATTAACCGTGCCTGGTCATTACACAATTTTGGGAGGCATGCAAAAAAAAAGCGGCGGACGCTTCCGGTGATCGGCCAAGGCTCACCGCGCAACAATGGGCGGAATCGCCTCACAGGGGCCCGAGCACCATATGCTGCTGGCGTCCATGCTGTCATCGGGGCTGCTGACAGGTGTCAAAGTGAAATCCGTGTCGCTTGCTGATTGCGAAGTCTCGGAATAACCGTCGACCGGCACATCGGGAATAAGAAGATCGGAGTTGGGCTTCGGCTTCGCAGCGAAATGGTCGCCGCTCGACTCGGGCACGGCGCGCGGATGAGGCCGCAGAGACTGGGCCTCGTCGACAGTAGCCAAGTAGAGGTTCATTGCGGTGTCACGCAGCGGCGCACGCTTGGCGCTCTTGGCAGCTTGTTCCTGAACACACCGGTCGTATGCGTCGTCCAGCGACAGCTGCGAGAAGTGCGACGTCCCTGCGTTCGGCACAGCCGACGAATGTGAAGGTGGCGTCAGCGCCTCCGAAATAACGTCGGAAGAGTCCATGTCCTCTTGCGGCACAAGAGAAGCGAGTGCGTCGGACGGAATGCGTGGCGTTGTCTCGACCTGCGCCTTGGACTGGTGGTGGTCCGTAGCGACCATCGGCACCGAGTGGTGACGGTGCCAAAGTTCGAGCGCGGTCGCCTGCAGACGGGGAATGGCATTCACCCATCGCCGCAGGCTGCGGATCGAGCAGCGCGATTCGGAGCGGAACGTAAAAATGCGCTTCAGCACAGCGTTCGTCTCCTCCGAGATCGGCAGGACCTTCTTGATAAAGTCGGGGTCCTTGAGGTATTCGCGGAAGGTCTCGTCCTGGGAGCTGGCCTGCTTCCACGGGTTGCGGCCGCAGATAAGATTGATCAAAATGACGCCCAGCGACCACACATCGTTGGCGGCGGTATTGTAGTGCGAGAGGCGTGCCGACAGGCCACCTTGGCACTCGGGGCCCATGTAGAATGAGCTGCCGCAGCCAAAGTCGTTGCTCCAGCGGTCGCCGGTGGCAAGACCAAAGTCGGCCAGTAGTACCCGGCGTCCGTTCTGCATGCACAGGATGTTCTCTGGCTTGAGATCGCGGTGGTAGATGCCCATGTTGTGACAGTGTTCCACGGCATCCAAGATCTGGTTGAAGACGTCTTTCACCACCACGTCCATAGCAAGGCGGGTGCGGGTATAGGCAGGGTCTTCAGGCATGGGGCGGCCGTCGTTGGCAACCGGGTCGCGCACATAGGGCTCAGGGTCCACGGTGTACTGCATCTTCTCGGTAATCATCGAGAAGAGATCGCCATCCGGGCAGTAGTCCATGATGACATAGACGTTGGGATCATGCGGTTCGTCAATGATGCGATGCAAAGAGACCACGTTCGGGTGGCTGGATGTCATGGTATGCAAGAGTGTCTCGCGGCGCTGGAAAGCGCGCTGGCGATTGTCGAGACCGACCTTGTTAAGGCACTTTACGGCGTAGTAGTCGCCTTGTCCATTGGTCCCTCGCGACGACTCGCCGAGGAACTTGCGTGCGTGTTGAAATGAGGAGACATCCCGTGCAAGATAGACAACGCCATAGGCGCCCAGTCCCAGCACCGAGAGAAGCTCCAGGCGGCCGTCGGCAATCCGTGTCCCAATAAGGTTGCGGTGCTGAGGCGGAGTTACGCTGGTCATAATGGCCAAGCGCTCAGCGAGCGTGTTTGCACGAGGCAGACACTAAAATGAACAGTGAGCAATACCGCGGGATACGGCGTAGGTCGACTGGGGAGCGGTGGTGATCTTTGCCACAAGTGCTAGTAGCTGTCCAAAAAGTCTAGCTCGGGTACGGCAGATATATACATTGAAAGACTTTACCCATGCCAAAAACGTCCACGGGTTAACACCCCTTGGGCGAGCTCAGATGCGCCCTTGTGACGCTCTTTTTTGCCTTAGATGCCCGCCACCCTATATTACTCGGCACTTGGCAAGCCCCCGCGCTGCATTGGTATGCAGACTGGTTAAATCGGGCATAGGGTTTCTCGCTTTCCCTGGGAATTGGCACGACCAAATTGCAACCGGTGACGCAACCCCGGACCCAAGTCCACTATGCGATACTTGCCGCATCTGCCAGCCTCGCGCTTTTCTTGTTCGCGACGTCATTCTTCGCAGCTTTACGTCACTATGCACACCCCCTTGATTCGCCCGCGTGCCGCTCGCTGGCACGTGGAAATAGACTAGTTAGTCAGCATGACAAACGGAACGTCCGTGGCCGTGCTCCCCACGCGCCCCTGCCTAAGACCCCGCAGGATGCGCCGGCTCCTGGGCCGCAAGGCACCGTCCGTGCGAGCAGATTCCGATGAATGGGCGACCCATCCTGTAGATGTGGGTCATGATGACACAGTATATCCATCCTATGGCGAATTCGCACACGAAGCGCCGCGGCGCGAGCGCGAAGCCCGGCATGCCTCGGCGC
Source organism: Malassezia japonica (assembly GCF_029542785.1). Lineage (NCBI taxonomy): Eukaryota > Fungi > Basidiomycota > Malasseziomycetes > Malasseziales > Malasseziaceae > Malassezia > Malassezia japonica. The sequence continues at coordinate 496,762 of NC_083372.1, read as the reverse complement.
CGTTCCGCTTCGGCGCACGACGCGAGCGCAGTGGAACGCATCCCCCTCACGACGCGTCGTCCATTCTATTCGCGCCAGATATGAACCTTTCTCAGTGGAAGAACGCTGAAGACGCACAGGCGCGGCGCGCACCGCCCGAGCCCGCGCCGGCGGACGGACAGCGGCAGCGGCAGCGGAGTGCGTCGGACCCCGATGAGGATCCGAATCCCTATCCGGTGTATCCCGTGCCGCGGCGCGAGCACCAGGACGAGCCGCGCACACGCCCACGCGACCGCTCCTCGGGGCTCTTCAAATGGAAACGAGGCGGCCATGCCCTCGACGGCGCACGCCGGCCGCTCGTGGGAGGCGACGAGGAAGAGCTGAGCGAAGAGGGGCTCGTCGCGCGCGAAATCGCCGGGTTCTGCCACGCCAAGGCGCAGGCGGACGACTGGCGCCGGGTGCACGCTCTCGGTGACATGATCCACGCCTCGGAAAGCAACTCGAAAGAGGCGGTGCGCACCCTGCGCCACGAAATGCGCGGCAGCGATACCAATGCACAGCGGCGCGCCGTTCGCGCCTGGGCGCTGTGGTCGCTGTCGTCCGGCGGGACATTTGGCTCGTACGCATGCAATACACAGCTCCTGTCGACGCTCGAAGAGCTGCTCGAGAACCCCTTGACCTTTCGGGAGCTGCGTGAGGACATCCTCGACGTGCTGAGTGCACTGACATTTCGTGTACGTACTATGGCTAACCCAGTCGAAAAGCTCGCAGCGGCTGCGGCCTGTTGCGCGTCTCTGGGCACGCGTGCGTCCCGACGACCGGCCGGCGGCCGGCGCGCCGATGCGCGAAGCGCTCTTTGGAGGAAGCCCCGAGCTCGTGCCGGAAGCGGCCGAGCGGCCGCGCCCCCGCGACGCGCCGCGCGCGATGGAGCGCGCCGACGTGGCCGCGCGGCCAGTGGCCCGCCAGGATCGGCCCGAGCGCCTCGTGCCCCGCCAGGATCTGCCCGAGCGCCTCGTGCCCTGCCCCGAGGTCGCCGAGCGGCCGCGCCCCCACCTCGAGAGTGTCCCTGCGTGGGCCGAGCGTGTGCAGCAAGAGGCGCGCGCGTCGCCCCGTGCCGAGCTGCCGATTCCCCCCCTCGAGGCGCAGCTCGGCGACCTTTCTCTGCGGCGCGCGGCCGAGCGCCCCGCCAAGCCCCGCGAGCGCTTCGAGACGTTTGTGCCGGAAGACGTGCCGCTCAAGAACCCCTTCCTCCCCTCCCAGCCCCCGTCTGCGGCGGATACCTACTCGCCCGAGGAGCCCCTTGAGGCGCGCTCGTCGGTCGAAACGCATCCCTCGCACGAGGCGCCGCCCCTTCCCCAGCGCTCGCCGTGGCGTGATGTCCCACCGCTGCCTGCGGTGGTGCCACCGAGCCTGCCCGAGCGGCGCGAGTCCGCGGTCGATGAAAGCGCCGACGAGCCAGCGCGCGACCCTGCCGAGATCGTCGCGGACATTTACCATTCGTGCCAAGAGGCCCAGGCCAACGCGTCGGTGCTCTCCGAGGCGCTGTCCTACGAAGGCCTCGCCGCGCCCCTCGCCGGCGAGTTTGCCGACAAGGTCCAGGCGTCGCAGGACTACCTCTTGGCGATGCTCCCGTGGGCGACCGAGCACGCCGAGACGCCGCACGCCCCCGAGCTTGCCACCGGGGCCGAGGCGCTGCTCGCCGATGTGCTCGACGCGCTGAGCAATGCTGGCGACGCGCTCGCGCAGCGCGACCGTCTCAGCGACGCGGCCGCGGCGCACACCGAGCCGCCCGCGCCTGCCGTGCGCGTCGACGAGGCGGACGACGTGCCGGACCCCGCGCAGCCGAGCGAAAAAGCGCTCGGCAAGCGCCGCGCGGTCGACAACGAGAGCGTCGCCGGGAGCGCCGAAGGGGGCACCGATGCAAGTGCACCGCTAAGCTCGACCTCGCCCTCGCTCCCCGAAAGCCGCGCGGCGCAGAAGCCGCCGCTGCCGCTGATCCCCGCCCCCCGCACGCCCCCCCACACGGACGACGAACACGTGCCCGGCGAGTGGGTCGCCTCGGAGCCCGACACGGGCAACGAGTCGGAACACACGACATAGGTGTATATACCAAGCTACTGCTGGAACGTGAACGAGCGCTTGTCCTGCCCAAGTTTGGGAAAGACGCGCTTCCGCGGCTCCTCCGGAGGCGCTGTGGCGGCCTTTTCCCGCGCCTCGATCTCCTCCTGGACCATGCGCTGCACCGCCGCATTCTCGCGTTCGTCGCGTGCGTGTGCATCCTGGAAGCGCCGGCGCCACTCGAGGTCGTGCTCGGCGGCGCGGCGCTCCTCCTTCTCCTTGTTCCAGTAGGGCATCGGCGCCGGCGAGCCGTCCGCGTTCGGCGGGGGCACCTGCGCCGTCGGCGGCTTGAAAAAGAAGAGACTCGCCGCTGCCGCCGCGACGGTCAGTGTCTGGAAGATGACACGCCAGCGCAGCGCACGCTGGAACGTCTCGCGGTTCCCGCTCTTGAGCTGACCCGAGGCGTAGATCAGCGCGCCGCACGTCAGCAGCGAACCTGGATAAGCCACGTAGCATACCGATCGGCACCAGGGGGTCCTGCTTCATCTTGCGCCACATTTTCTCTCTGCCCGTCTCCTCTTCCTCAAACACGAGAGGGATGTACCCCTCCTCTTTTCCGTCCGTGCTCATCGCGACGAAGAAACCTCCACACTATGGCTGGGCAAAGTACTTGCCGGCGACCGTCTCCCGGTGGACGCTCGCAAAGACGATGGGGTGCGCGCCTGCGCGTGCCTCGAGGCCCACATCGCTGACGGTATGCGCCGTGAGCTGCCAGGCGACCGACACGGGCTGCGGCGTGCCTTGGGCGGCGACAGGGAAGCGCGCGAGGATCTTGTGCGCCTCGCCGTCGCCCAGCGGGAGCGACGCGGCGCGCTGCCACGCGAGCTGCTGCGCGTCGGGGTCCCAGTCGCCGACCGGCTGGCTGAGCACGCTGCCCACGACCGGCGTCTCGGGCGGGATCGCAACGCTAAAGTACACGCCGCTGAGCGCCGCGTGGGGCGCACGCTCCGCAAGGAGCGACGCGTTGTTCACGCGGTAGGTCACCAGCAGCGAGCTCTGCTGCGCCTCGCAGCGCCACTTGGGCTCAAGCAGGAGAGGGGCGGCGCGTGCGTCGCTTGCACGCAGCTGGTAGCGCAGCGCGACCGTGTCGCTGCCGCTCTTGGCGAGCTCCGCCAGGTCGACTTCGTACAGGTCCGGCGCGCCCACCACCTCGTACACGAGGCCGGGGTGCGCCGCAACCTTTTCGAGCTGGTCCGCGTTGCTGAGCGCGATGCGCGCGCGGCCGCCATCGACGGCGCCGGCCAGAATACTCAGACGCACCTCGCCGACGACCATGACACGCGTCAGCGCACTGCCGACCCACATCACGTTCACGCGCTCAACAATGCGCGCAGACAAGGGCACGGCGTGTGCCACGGGCGACATTTGCGTCGTAGAGATCGTAGCTGGCGAAAAGGCCGAGGCCAGCGGCGGCGCGGGCGCAGGCACCGACGTGGGCGCCGCCGCGGCGGCGGCGATCGGCGGCGGCGACAGGGGGGCGTGCGGCGCCCAGGCCTCTTCGCGGGGCGACGCGCCTTCCAGCAGATCGTAGCTCGTCTTGCGGTACTCGCTGCGGTCGCGCCGGCCCGACGGCGGCGACGGCACGCCGATGCTCGAGTTGCGCAGCTGCATGCGCATGTGCTCCCACGCCGCGGCCTCGTCCTGGTTCGCGTCCGGCAGAGGCACGTCGGAGAACTGCGTCGTGGCGCGGCGCGTCGCGAAGTGCATCCCGGCGTCCGACGGCATCCGAGCGCCGTCCGCTGCGCGGCTGCTCTCGTCGACCGGCTGGCTCGGCTCCCATGGCGACTGCGCGCGGTTGTACGGGGCCTGGTCAAACGCCTGCGGCGAGCCACGCATCTCGCGGCTGAACGGCGACGCGGTCGACTCGCGCGCAAATGGCGCGCTCGGCGGCGCCTCGACCGGGCCCTCGTCGAGGGTCTCTTGCACCGGCGCCATCTCGCTCGCCCGGGGCTGCGAGGTGTGGAAGAGGGCGCTCGGGAGCGGGACAGAGAAGCGCGGCGAGCTCGTCGCCTGGTCCCTGGCTGGCGGCACGATCGGCTCATCGTGCGTGCGGCGGAGCTGCGGCAGCGAGGTGCGGCGCATGCTCGTGCGGCTCGGCATGCGCGGCACTTGGTGCGGCGCCTCGCTCGGCTCGCTCGGCTCGCTCGGCGCGCCGCGCAGCGCGCCGCTGCGGGGCGCGGGGCGCATCTTGTGTGCGAATGCGAGCACCTCGCGCTCCGGATCAAAGGACTGTGCCGTGTGGCCCGTGTTGCGCGCCATGTCGTAGGTCTCCTTCGCGAAGTCGCACTGCACCCGCGCAAGTTGGCGTGCGGCGTCGCGGAGCATCGTGAGGCGCCCGCGGTCCATGCGCTCGTATGCGCCCGCGACCAGCGGCGCATGGCGGTCCCACTGCCCTACTGCACGAGCGAGCGACTGCTGCGTGTTGGTGACCTTGGCCTGTGCGGCGCCGGTTTTCTTGCTGTCAAACTTTTTCTGGTCCTTGGCGAGCTGCGACTCGAGCGCGTTGATTTCCTTCATGATCGGCGCAAGCGTTTCGTCATGGCGCTTGATCTTGGCCCACTCGCCGTGGTTGGGCGCGGCGCGCAGCGGCTCTTCGCAGTCGCGAAGGATGCGGCGCTCCAGCGTGGTGTGGGCGTGTGCGGCCTCGGCGAGCTCGGCGACGAGCCGGTCGTACACCGGCTTGTACTCCACCGGCAGGTAGGTCGTGTCCGAAAGGAAAGAGCGCTTCGTGAGCTTCTGCAGCGAGCGCACGTACGCCTCCTCGGCCTCGCGGCGTGCAGCAAAATAGTCGGCGCTGCGTGAGCAAGAAAAAAAACGTACACCTGTTCGTGGAAAATGCGCGCGTTTTTCGCACGCGTCTGCAACGTCTGCAAGCTCGTGCGTGGATCCGCAGGCTGCGTGAGCAAGAACACCTACCACAAACGCCTCGGCGTACACCTGCACCGCGTCGCTCATCGTCGTCCTCCGCGTCGTGCTTAGTCAAAAAAGCACGTGGCACCGCGCCGGACCGTCGCGCCGTTCCACGACTCGCACGATGGCCGACTTTGCGAAGCTCTCCATTTTCGGCACGGTCTTTGAGGTGACGACGCGCTATGAGAACTTGCAGCCGGTGGGAATGGGTGCCTTCGGCCTCGTGTGCAGTGCAAAAGACAAGTTGACAGACACGTCGGTGGCGATCAAGAAAGTGATGAAGCCCTTTAGCACGCCGGTCCTCGCGAAGCGTACCTATCGCGAACTGAAGCTCCTCAAGAACATCCGGCACGAGAATGTACGTGTGGCGACTTACCCAGATTATCAGCCTGAGTGACATTTTCATCTCGCCTCTCGAGGACCTGTAGGTTATTTTTTGTGGCTCACCCAGTTACTTTGTCACCGAGCTGCTCGGTACCGACCTGCACCGCCTGCTCACCAGCCGCCCGCTGGAGAAGCAGTTTGTGCAGTACTTCCTCTACCAGATTCTGCGCGGCCTCAAGTACGTGCACTCGGCCGGCGTCGTGCACCGCGACCTAAAGCCGAGCAACATCCTGATCAACGAGAACTGCGACTTGAAGATCTGCGACTTTGGTCTCGCGCGTGTGCAGGACCCCCAGATGACCGGATACGTGTCTACGCGCTACTACCGCGCGCCGGAGATTATGCTCACCTGGCAAAAGTACGACGTCGCGGTCGACGTGTGGAGTGCAGGCTGCATCTTCTCCGAGATGCTCGAGGGCAAGCCGCTGTTCCCCGGCAAGGACCATGTGAACCAGTTTTCGATCATCACCGAGCTCCTCGGCACGCCCCCGGACGAGGTGATCCAGACGATCTGCTCGGAAAACACGCTGCGCTTTGTGCAGTCGCTGCCGAAGCGCGAGCGCGTCTCGTTCCGCGAGCGCTTCCCGAATACAGACCCCGAGGCGCTGGATCTGCTCGACAAGATGCTCGTCTTTGACCTGAACAAGCGCATCACGGCCGCGCAATCGCTCGGACACCCCTACCTCGCGCCCTACCACAACCCCGCGGACGAGCCCGAGGCGGACGAGACCTTTGACTGGAGTTTCAACGACGCGGACCTCCCGATCGATACGTGGAAAGTGATGATGTACTCGGAAATTCTCGGTACGTGCCTAGCGACTCACCCAGACTTCCACAATATGGAGGAACCGGGACTGGACACGGGCGCTGTGCCCATGGCCAAGTCCGTGCAGGAGGTTGGCGAGCAGTAGTAATATACGTGTCTGCTCTGGCTGTAGAAGTAATGTACCGCAGCAGGCATCTTTGTGTCCTGTCCACATCACCACACAGCGCACGGTCCACAGCACCGCCCGGCGCCGCGTTGTCCAAACCTCCACCAGGTTTTTTCCCTCGCGCGAGCGATGGTGGACGTGGCGCCGGGGCACATCGCCCTGCTGCTCTATCTCGTGTTATGCTGGAACATGGCATGGGCAGCCAAATCATCGTCCTCGCATTCATCAGGAAACTCGAACTCCTCGTCTGGCTTGCGGACAAGTACACAGAAGGGAGTACATACCCAGATTCCCACGCAGAGCACGGCGTCGTTCGTGAGTGCAAGCACGGGCCTCGCGCCGCTGCCGACGGATGTGCCGGTCGTGGTGGCGGATCCAAAGCCGTACAAGCTCAATGATTCCATGATCGTACGCAGCGACCTCAACATGAACGCAAGCGATGGCCTTTTCTATACCTTCAACACCACGGCCAATACGCCGATTTACATCTCGCTCTCGGTGTGTTCTGGGCCGAGCATTCCGGCGTACAATACAAGCAACTCGACGCTGCTGAACCATCTGGGACGCAATGCAGCAGAGGCACGGCAGTCGACGTTGGTGTCGATGTACGTGTCCGACAAGTGGAACGTACCGCGCCCAGGGCCCGACTCGGGTATCTCGAGCTCCATGACGGGCTTTGCCCAGGGCGGGTGGACGGATGTCCAGCTAAAAAAGGGGTCCAAGGACGGCGTCTGGATCGGCGTGTATCCCCCCGCGGATCCGCGGGGGATCGACGGCACCTACCGCATCCAGCTCTCGGCGTCGACCAAAGCGCAAATGGAGAATGTCGACAACCGGCCCATGCTCTTTTACGACGACTCGGACGTGCACAGCGCGCTGCTTACTTCGTTTAATTATACCTCGCCAGCGCCCAACATTAGTCTGATTGTGCTGCCGACGGACGGAGAGTACTCGCTTTCCTCCATCACCTACTTCAACTCGTCGTTCTGCGCGGTCTTTGACACTTGGAACAAGCTCCAGGATAGTATTAATGCGCTCCAGATCAACAGCAGCGAGACCAGCCGCAACACGATCCAGGTCGTGACGCGGGGCGACGAGTACCGCCGCAAGAAGGGGAACAAGTCCATGTCCTCGTCGCCCGAGCCGAGTCTCAACGACACGGCGGGCCTGCGGCCCCCGGGCTCGAATGCCCGTCGCGGCGTCGCGGACCCGGTGCCGATGTCGGACCTGCTTGCCCGCGGCGTCAATGTGACGAAACGCGACAACGACGATGGCGGCGACGACGCGGACAACGTGCCGGGGCCGCAGGTGCGCAAGCAGTTCCTGGTCAAGACGCTGGATCCAGGGCGCAACTACACCGCGTACCTCGTCTCGTCGCAGAACTCGAGTGGGATCTTGAGCCGCACGCTCTACCCTTCCGTCAAGTTTGTGACCAAGACGAACCGCAACTGCCGCCTGCTGTACAATGTGCCGTTCTGCCCGGAGCTCGCGTACTCGATCCCTTTTAACCCGGAAAACTCGATCGAAGACGCGATGAAGGTGCTCGGCGAGATGATCTCGGCCAACTACGGCAACTTTAGCGCGACGCTCGGCACGTTCCCATGCGACTCGGACGAGTTTGGGATGTACTCGAGTGTCACGACGTGCGCCGACTGCCTGCGTGCCTACCAGAGCTGGCTGTGTGCCGTGGCGATCCCGCGGTGCACCGACATGATCGACCCGGCGGAAAGCGCCGCGAGCCAGGACGGGACGGACCTCGAGGGACTGCCGATGCCGTCCAACACGCAACTCCATCCGTACGTCGTGAACCGTATCGGAAAGAACTCCTCGCGGCAGTCGTACATTGACGAGCTGCTGAGTCCAGGGGACTACGGCGAGCTGCTGCCGTGCCTCTCGACGTGCGAGATGGTGACGCGCTCGTGCCCGCCGCTGCTCAAGTGGAAGTGCCCCAAGTGGACCGTGACGGCGGAGCGCGACTATGGCACGTTTGCCGACGCGGGCACCGACGGCCTCGGCGAGGATCTCAACGGCGGCGCGGGGCCCGAGGGACTGCGGTACGGCGGCGCGCCGTCGCGGTACGTTGCCTACGATGCGTTCGGCCACGTCTACTGCAACGCGATGGACGTCGACCGCCTGCTGCGCCAGGCCAGCAGCGCGGCACGGCCCGCACCGGCCGGCGCACTGCTCGTCGCGGCGCTTGTCGCGTGGAGCATGACTTGGTAGCTATTTACATTGTACATTACCGCCGTTCCTGGCACATGACAAGCACGTTTTCGTCGGGATCAATTACCTTGAACTCCCGCGTGCCCCAAGTGGTGTTCTTTGGACGGCTCTCGATTCGGGCCTGGCCAAAGTTTTCGGGGGGGAAGTAGTCGCACATCGTGAGCGAATACTGCACAAGCTTTGCCGCAATCTCTTGAAAGAGCGCTGGGTGAGAACAGCGACGTACCGTCGGCATCCTGGATCATGATCCACACCGAGCCGGGCATCGGCTCGGACGCCGCACGCAGCAGGAGATGCACACCGTCCGAGCTCGCGACGTACTGCGCAGCATTGCGCTCATTCGCGCGGGGGGGCGGCGCGCGCTGGATGCGCACCTGCCGCGCATCCTTCGCTCCACGCCGCCGAAAGCCCAGGGCTTTGGTATAAAAGGCCAGCGAACGGTCGATTCTGTGTCAGAAAGAGCACGTACGAAGCAACTACAATGCTCGGCATCGCAAAGAACATGGCGCTCGGCGCGCTGCTTGCGGCACGCTCCGACTCGGAATCCGAGTCGCTGTGCGCATGCGCCTGTGCTTTGTTCGGCGCACGCGCCACGCTCCCCGCGGGAAGGATCCCGGGCCGGTGCATGTTGGTCGACTTGGGCCGCGCATCGCTCTCGCTGCATTAGTCGCAATGCGTACCTTGCAATCTCGCGGTACTCGGGCGCCACCACGTCCACCGCACGCAGCTTGAGGCCCGTGCTCCGCCGCGCCGACAACGGCGCCGCCTGCATCGTAGATTAAACCACGTGGCAACCATGCACGGCGAGGCGTGGTGGGCCAACGCGCTGTACCAGCCGCTGCGTGCGACGCTCGGGGCGTGGGAGGAGGCGCACACGCCGCCCCGGCAGTTTCTCGATGCGCTGGAGCTCGTGCCTGTGTTGGTGGACGGCACAGAGGCCGGAGGGGCACGCCGCGCCGCGCGCGAGCCCCGCGTCGTCGGCGTGCCGAGCCATGCATGGCTCGCGCAGCGTGTCGTACTTGCGTACGTGCTGCATGCGCCGTACGCAGAAGCGAGCCCCCCGGCGCGGATGCAGCCGTTCCGTGCGGCGATCGAGCGCCTCTATACGTGGCTGCAGCGGCGCGACGACGAGGGATGGGCGCCGCGGTGGTTGGGAATGTACTCGGAGAGTGCGGTGCACAATGCGCAAGACACACTCTACCACCTGCTTGGTGCGGCACAGTCCATGGCGCATCTCGGCGAGCTCGTGCCGGCCGCCTTGCTGCAGCTGCCCGTCTGCCCCCACAAGCCGCTCGAGGAAAGGCTGGGCGTCGACCGCGCCGCGTACCTCTTGCAGCGCGCATCGCACAGTGCGCTGTCGGTACCCGACCAGCGCTTCCTCCTTGCGCTGCTGCAGCGTAGCAACGCCGTGGACCCCTGCCTTGGGCTCGCGGCGTTTGGCATCGACGACGTCGCACGCGCTGCTGTACATAATACCCATGCCGCGTACGCGTGGACGCTCGTGCTTGGAACATCCGACTTTCCGTGGGAAGCGCTCGGCGAGGCGCTCTCGCAACACGCCCGCGCGGGACTCGGTATGCAGCGGCGTGTGCACGACTTTCTCGCGCAGCTCCTCCAGAGCACGTACTGCTACACTGTACAGACGCAGTGCATGCCTGGCTACCTCGGCCTACGTGCACAGCAGCTCGCCCCCCCTGCCTCGGACGACGAGGCGAGCACCGAAGAGTTTGCGGTCTATGTCGCGCAGCTCATTGAAAAGGGCCTCCTGCCCATCCACGCGAGCCAACGTACGTGGGACGTTGCGCAAAATACAGATACCGCCCACGACACGCTCGACGCACTCGCGGTCGAGTTGCGCAGCCTCGCACTGGCCTACTCCAAGTACGCGTTTGGCGCGCAGCTTTTCTCGGCCCTTACGTCGCTGGCCCGTGCATAGCCACGTGTTTTTTACCATGGCCCTCACGCAAACGCTCGCGTCGGCGCGCGCGCTGCTCCTGCTTCAGGTCGGCGTGCGCCTCGTGACGTTTGTGCTGAACCAGCTCTTGGTGCGCACCACGTCGCCGGCGGTGTTTGGCGCGGCGAACGTGCAGCTCGAGCTCGTGCTGAGCATCGTCCTCGCGCTCGCACGCGACGGCGTCCGGGCGACCGTGATGCGCCGCCGCGACCAGCAGAGCAGTGTACACAACCTCGCGCTCTTGCCGGTGGTCATAGGGAGTGTGTTGGCGGTGAGTGTAGGATGGGGATACGTCGCATACCTCGCACCGGACGCACTGCGGGCGCAGGGCTCGGCCCTGCCCGTGTCCGTCGCGCTGTACTGTCTCGGGGCGATGCTCGAGCTGGTATCGGAGCCGCTGCATACGTATGCGCTCACGCTCGAGGGGTACGTGCGCCTGCGCGTCGCGATGGAGGCCAGCGCCGTGCTCGCGCGCGCAGTCTGTGCAGTGCTCCTCTTGCGGCCGCAGGGCCTTGACTGGCTCGCTAGCGTGTACGCGGCGTGCGTCGGGCACGCGCACACTTCGTGGCTTGCGTGGGCACTAGGCAAAAAGGCGCTAGGTCCTGAAGCGATTGCGCTGGTCGCTTTTTCGCTCAGCCGCGCCGTGTTCGGCGGCGTGCTGCTTCTTACGGCGTGCGTCGGCATTGCGTACATGGACTCGTGGCGCCGCGTCGTGACGACGCTCCTTCCTGCACGGGGCGTACCACTCGACAAGGAGACGCGCGAGCTGGTCGTCGTCACGAGCGGCCAGGCGCTCCTCAAGTTTGTGCTCACCGAAGGCGATAAACTCGCCGTCGCGCGCCTCACCACGCTCGAGGACCAGGGGGGCTACGCGCTCGCAAGCAACTACGGCTCACTCCTCGCACGCACACTATTCCAGCCGATCGAGGAGAGCGCGCGTCTCTACTTTTCCGAGGCGCTCGGCTCCTCGAAAAAAGACGCCGCAGAGGCCCAGGGCAGCGCGGCGCTCCTTAGCGTCCTCTTTCGCCTGCACGCGCTCCTCGGCCTGGGCTTGCTGACGTTTGGGCCGCCGCTCGCGCAGCCATTCTTGATGATCGTCGCGGGGCCGCGGTGGGCGCAGAGTGCATCGGGCGGCGCGTCGCACGCCTCGGCGATCCTCGCGAGCTACTGCTACTACCTGCCGGTGATGGGCATCAACGGCATTGTCGAGGCGTTCCTGCAGTCGACGGCCCCGCCCGCGCTCCTCGCGTGGTACTCGCGGGTGCTCGTCGGATCGAGCGCCGCTTTTGTCGGTGCTTTGGCGCTTGGGCATGGCGCATTCGCGCACTACGGCGCGGCCCTCGAGTCGGTAGGCCTGCGCCAAGAGACCGTGCTGGTCTGGGCGAATATCGTGGGCCTCGCGGTGCGTGCCGTGGTCTGTATGCGGTACGTCGCACAGACCCTTGCGTCGGCCGTCCCACGCCCGAGCCTCGTGGGCTCGCTGCCAGCTGCGAGCATCCTCGGCACGCTCGGCATGTCGGCCGCGACGCTGCGGTACCTTGCTGCGCCGCTTGGCGAGCGCGCGACGTGGTTCGCCCCGAACTCGGCGCTGGTGCCGCTTGCGACGACGATGGGGCTCGGTGTCGCGACAACCTTGCTTCTCTGGTACGTGTCTCTTCTCACCCAGTGTGCTCCTCGAGCGCCGCTCTTTCCTCGACGCGCTGCGGCTCGTGCGATAATGTAGGAATTACAGTATGACGTTACCTATTAAACAAGCTCGAAAGACGCTTGGATGTGCGCCGCAGACCCGGCTGCGAGGCCGAGGGCGTGGGGCGCGTGAGAGACTGCTGCAGCGAGTTCATCGAAATGAGCTGCTGCGTCAAAAAGTCGCCCGTGCCAGGCCGCATGCGCAAAATCTTCATCGCCATATCGGTGTGCGTGTGGTCTTCTTCGGCCTTGATCCGCTTGTGCTTGCGAATCGTGCCGAGCGAGCGCTGGTTCAAAACCGACTTGGACTTGGCGCGGCGCTCCGCGGGCGACTTGGCGAGCCGCGTCTGGAAACCACGCACGCACTCGACCATCAGCTGGTCCGTGGTCTGGTCGTGGAGGAGCAAGTACGAGATGAGCTCGCGGTACTTGGGCCCTTGCAGGATATCCAGCGGCACGCCGTGCGCGACGCCCGTCTCTTCGTCGTACGCATTAAAGTAGGACTTGAGGAACGACAGCCACTTGAATACAATGTCCACCTCCTTGTCCGACAGCTGCCGCATGTCGGAGGGTGCATCCGAGAGCGGGGGGACGAGAATCGACTCGAGCGTCGACAGGACCTCTTTCCAGACACGCGTGAGGACAAACTGCGCCTGGTCCTCGCTGAGCGAGCTCTTGAGCGTGCCGAGCGTCTCTTCAAAGTAGTCGAGAAGCGGCACGATCGCCGCCTCGAGCTCCTGGTCCGAGAGCGTCGCGCTGCGCTTCCGCTCGTCGACTGGCGGAATGAGCGCCGCCGTGCCGTTCGCCTGTGCGACCGCCGAGGCGTACAATGCCTTGACGTTGTCGATGGCACGGTCCAGATTCACGCGGCCGCCGCGCACCAGCGAACGCACGACCGAGCGCGAGAGGAACTGGCGCATAAAGAGCGACATGTGGTCGACCAACACACGCACCATATCCACTTCCGAACGTTTCAGCACACGGAACGCACGGCCAAAGTGGAAGAGGATATCGTCGTGCGCATCTTCCATACTGATACGCACGAGGACTTTGCCGCCGCTTCCGTCGAGCGTGAGCCACACTTCGTGTGCGTTTTGGTCGCGAAAGACGCGCGGGTCGAGCCGCAGCGGCGCGCGCCCATAAATGGTTGGCTCGCTGCCAAAGCGGCGCTGCCACACGGTTGTCGAGACCCACAGGAGCGAAGAGGCGGGAATGTCAAACACCTCGTCCCAGCGTGGCGAGTAAGTATCGTAGATCGTGCGCGTTTTGGCGAGGCGCATGCCACTTTCGTCGCTCAGCGTGACAAACGTGTCGAGGCGATTCGCAAGCTTTTCGCCCTCGTCGCGGCCTGCGTCCAGCAGCTCGGCCTGGACGAGCTTGACGGAAAAGAGGTAGTGCAACGGCGCACGCTCGCTGCCAAGGCCCACGGCCGAGTCATCTCCCTCGTCCTCCGGCAGCGCGTGGAGCTGCTCGGCAACAATCTTCGCCTGGCGGTCCGCGTCCATGCGCTTGTAGAGATCGTCGAGGAGCTTGCGTGCCGCCTCGATATTGTTCAGCTTGACACACGATGCAGGCTGGAAAAGGAAGGGCTGGATCTTTTTCTCGCCTGCAATCGTCTGCTTGGCCTTGGCGACCCACGCGGCCTGCTTCGGAGGGAGCGCGGCCACGTACTCGTTCGCCAGCTGCCCGTCCAGAAAGCCGCCGAGGAGCGGCGCCGGCTCGTCGGGCGCAGGCAGCATCTCAGCCATGAATAGGTCCTCAATCGCGTGGCAGTACTGCTCCATGAGCCGGCTGTACGACTTTGCGAGGATCGTAAAGAAGCACGCCTGCTCGTACTTGTCCGGCCACTGCAGGTTGAGCAGGAACTGCAGCGGCTGCCGCAGCGCGACCGACAGGTCGGTGATCGACGTGCTGTGCTGCGTCTCTTCTCCGTCGGCCGCGGCAAAGCTATCGGCTTGGAGTGCATTCTGGACCCACTTGGACGCCTGCACCTCGGTCAAGGCGAGCCACTGCTCGACGTACGGCGCAAACCAGCGGCGCAGCGGAAAGTGGAGCGGCGTCGGGGCGTTGCTCGCAGCGTACAGTGCCACGAGCGCACGCACGCGCTCAAACAAGCTTAGCGCCTCGTTCACTTCACCGATCTCGTTGGTCTGTATGACCTGCTGCAAAACAGCTTCGCGCATCGATGCGAGGTCGTCGAGATACAACGGCACGAGCTTTTGAATCACGACGTCCACCGGCGACACCGACAGGATCGACGTAGAAAACTTACGGTCCAGCACCTTGACGCGGTCTTGGATCCAAGTGAGGAGCTGCCCAAACGCATCCAAAAAGTTGGTTCCTCCGCCGAGGAGCTCGGCCGTCTTGGACGTATAGTGCTGGATCGCGCTGATGCGCATCGCCTCGTTCAGCTCGTGCAGTTGTTTTGGTGTAGTGTCCTGCTGGCCGAGCGCAGCAAGCAGCACCTGGATGCGCTCCACGAGCTCGATCGTAGGCTGCATCTCGTCCATATTCGCCGCCTCGACCGCCTGGAACTGGGAATAGATGCCACGCAGCAGCGTGTCGGCCAGAGAGTCGAGCGAGCGGCGCATCGCTTGCTGGTCGTGCTTGCGCCACTGCGGCGGCTCCACCTCCTGCACGACCTGCACGACCTGGTCGAGGGCGGAGCCGAGGCACTCGAACGGGATATCGCCGCAGTCGTACCGCGCCTTGACCACGCGCAGGTTCGCCAGCGCGCGGAAGGCACGCGGAATGCGCCACCGCTCCGCAAGCACATCGAGCAGCTGGAGATGAAGCGGCGAGAGGATGCCGAGGGATACTTCTTCGTCCTCGCTCTTTTTCCGTATCGCGTCCAGGTCCACGTCAATGCACCGCTCGAGCACGCGCTGGTAGGCAGCGGTCGTGTCGCTCGGCACAAACGTCAGCTCGCCGTCCTCCTCATTGTCGGCGACGAGCTCGGGCGTGCTTGTGCTTCCGTCGGTCGACTTGCGCGGCATGCGTGCCGCTGTGCTATCGCTTGTGGACGCATTGCTGAGCAGCTCAGGGCGCAGACGGCACATGTCGACCATCAGCTGCGACAGCGCATTGAGCTCGGCGGACCGCCACTTTTTGTACTCGTCGACCGAGACAAAGTCGTCCGGGGCGCCGGGCCACGGCTGCTGTGCGTGGATCCGGTAGACGATGCGCTTCAAGTCGACCATGCCAGCCGCCATGTTGGACATCGGACGGACCGAGTCGACGTCGCGCAGGAGCTGCACGCCTTCCACGTCAAAGAGCTTGCCGACCGCCAAGATCAAGGGCGCTTCCGCCGCCGGCGTGTCGTCTTCCACGGCCTGGTCGGGGCGCGGCGAGCTGCTCGCGCTGGGCGGGCGCGGCAGGCCGCCCGGCGCGCCGAGCAGCGACGCGTACTCGTCGATGCGCTCGTTCAGTTCTTTTGGCACGACTGCCGAGTTGCGCAGTGTCTCGCGCACGATGCGCACAAATACCTGTACTTCTTGCTGCAGCTCCGACTTGCGCTCGTCCTCGTCCACGACGCGCTTCTTGAGCGAGGACTGTGCCGAGTTGAAAAAGAGCAGCAAAAGCTCCTCGACGCTGCGGTTTTCCTTGAGCCGCTTCATGGTCGCTGCATCCATCACGCTGCTGTAGAACGCGCCGATGGTCTGGCGAAACAGAGGCGCACTGCACTGCGCGTCGCGGCCCATGGCGATCTTTTCGAGCCGCTCCATAAGCCGCTTGTGGAACTTGTCGGGCAGGCGCGCGCTGCGTCCCGCGCCACTCACGCGCATGTCGCGCATCTTCTCCGTGACTGCCGTGAGGTTCATGCGCGCACTCTGGCTGCTCTCAGACGAGCGCCGGGGCGCGGGCGGACGCGCAGGGCTCGCACGGGGCGCCTCCGCCTGTGCCGCAGCCTGGCTTATGGAATGCGCCAGGAACGCAGTTTGTAGAGTATATACATACACATCGCCGTCGGTTACACCTCTTCGCTGTGCCCCAGCGGAAGACGTGCTCGGCAGTGACATCGTCGAGCCCCTGCGCACGAGCGCAGCAAGCAACCTGGCACCGCCGGACCTCCGCTTGCTCCACGTGTGGTTTAGTCAGCAACGCCTGCAGCGGCCCGGCGCGCAAAACGGGTTGACAAAGACCATGTCGAACGCAGACGAGGCGGACGATTTGTATGCAGACCTTTACGGCGAGGAGGCCGATACTAGTGTGAAGCCTCCCGCGCAGCCTGTTGCTGCCGACCCGCGTGCTGCGCCTGCGGCGGCGGTGGCTCCCGCGCCGGCAGCGACGGCCGAGGCAGGCGGCTCGTTTATCCCGGGGATGACGGCAGCGGCTCCTCCTGTAGCTCAGCAGCCTACGGTCGAGTCTGCAGAGGAGCGTGCTGCTGCTGCGATGCGCGGTGAGCATGTGGCGCCGCAGGATTTGCCTGATGAAGGGTGAGTGGTAGACAGGGATGCACACGTCAACGATAGACACTAGTCTGTCGTAGCAGATCAGCTTAGCCATACGAGGTAGGCTCTATTGACTATGTCAGGATAGGCGTGTGCACCCAATTTTACAGAATACATACTAACAGGTTAGAAAAATGTTCGTCGGCGGTCTCAACTGGGACACGAGTGAAGAGAGCCTGCGCAAGTACTTTGGCCAGTTTGGGCCGGTGAGCTCGTGCACGGTGATGCGCGACGGCACATCGGGCCGCTCGCGCGGCTTTGCGTTTGTGACGTTCTCGGACCCCAAGTCGGTGAACGCGGTGATGGTCCGCGAGCACTACCTCGACGGCAAGATCATCGACCCGAAGCGCGCCATTCCACGCCCGGAGCAGTCCAAGACCCAAAAGTGCTTCGTCGGCGGCCTGCCCCAGACTGTGACGCAGGACTCGTTCAAGCAGCTCTTCCAACAGTTTGGCCACGTCCTCGACAGCACAGTGATGATGGACAAGGATACCGGCCGCCCGCGTGGATTCGGCTTCGTCACGTTCGAGGACGACGACGGCGTCGAGCGCACGCTCGCCAACCAGCCGCTCATGCTCGACGGCAAGCAGATCGAGGTGAAGCGCGCCCAATCGCGGGGTCAGCCGGCGTCGAGCGCGGCGCCGAACCGCTTCAGCTCGGGCGCAAACGACGCGCCGAGCCGCGGCGGACAGGCGCCGCTGCGCGCGTGGGGCGCGCCGAGCGCGGGCGGCGCCGAGGCGGCCAAGGGCGGCTCCTTCGACCCGCAGGCCATGGCCAAGATGTACCAGCAGATGGGCTGGGGCGGTGCCAACTGGAACCCGCAGATGGTCTGGCAGCAAATGATGTCGGCCTACATGGGTGGCGCCGGGGCCAAGGGCGGCTGGAACCCGGCCGCGATGGGTGGTGCTGCTGCTGGCGGAGCCAACAGCAACCCGGCCGCAGCTTATATGCGCGCGTACAGCGCGGCAGGCGCAGGCAACGCCTCGGGCGGCGACAACAAGTCGCCGGCCGGCGGCGGCTGGGGCAGTCGCGGCGGCAGCAGCGGCCCTTCGAGCGACGACCCGCGTGGACGCTCCTCGCACGGCGGTTCGTCGGGCGGACACCGCGAGCGTTCGCCCGTGCGTGGCTCGCGTAACTACGATGAACGGAGTCGTTTCTAGTATGGCTATGGCTACGAGTTGATGAGAAGCATAGGCACACGCCGCAGCGCGGTTAGAATAGTAGTACCATAAAACAAAATATACATCGCTGGGATTGCCCAAGTCAAACCGACTTTCCCTGGACAATCTGCGGTCGGCATGCACCTCGCGCGACGGGCATTTGTCACTGCATCGGACATGGCGTGACGTGCAGTGTGACCCTGGGCGACAGGTCCAACCCCAAAATCCCGATCCTCTTCATCTAAGCGGAATAAAAAAGTGGACAAGACGGGATTTGAACCCGGGACCTTCTGCTGAATTCGAACACTGAAGCCGATTCAGTCGCAGATTTGATGCGAAGCAGACGTCATACCACTAGACCACATGCCCTTGTAGTTGAAAGAGCTGGCCTGGTGGCCAATTATAATCCTAATGACAATTGCTGCGCAAAACTTGCGCTCCAATCGGCGCGTTGCATGCCTATCACTTTATTATCTGCAGGCAACTGCAGGCGTTTAGAACTCAAATCGAGATTGGTCACATATCGGACAACTTGCGTGCAAATGGCGGAAAGGGGGTTGTGGGCGTTCATTGACAGCAGACCCCGCGCGTCCGCAGCAATATGCGCGTGATGATAACGCGATGATAGTCAAGTTTCGCGAATTCCGAAAAATATAACTGTAGATCCGAAGTTGGTCCGGTCTTTCTTTACCTTCCTCTCATCTCTTCCCCACAATGGTGGTGGAAGCTGCCTACGACCAGGGCTTTATTGCCCAAGGCACTGCCGATCAAGTGAACTATGAACAACACCTCCACGAGGCTGGCAAGGATGAAACCATCCCCGCTGGCCTTAGTCATCTGGGGGACTCTGGGAAGAAGGTCGACGAGGACGTTACGGAATGGCACTTCCCTACCGAGGAGGAGCGCTCGACGCTGCGCCGTGTCCCAGAGAAGATCAACTTCCCTACCTTTGCGATCGGAATTTGCGAGTTTGCTGAGCGTTTCAGTTACTACGGCGCGACGCAGGTGTATAACAACTTTATCCAGTTTAAGCGCCCTGTCATCGACGGCGTCGTCCAGCGCTCTGGCGCCGGTCGCGGTATCGCGCAGCACTCGGGTGCGCTTGCCATGGGCTCGCGTGCTGCGACGGGTCTGATCACATTCAACTCGTTCTGGTGCTACGTTACCCCGCTTGTCGGCGCGTGGCTCGCCGATACGTATTGGGGCCGTTTCAAGACGATCACCTACGGTGTTTTCGTTGCTCAGATCGGCCATATTCTGCTGGTCATTTCTGCGATTCCTGGTGTGCTGGACAACCTCCAGGGTGCCAAGGCTTGCTTTATCATTGCGCTGATTATCATGGGTACGGGCACGGGTGTGTTCAAGGCGAGTTGCCCCGTGCTGGTGGCCGAGCAGATGAAGGTCAAAGAAGAGACGGTTGTGACGCTCAAATCGGGCGAGCGTGTGATTATCGACCCTGCGCTTACGACCGCTCGTGTTTACGTTTGGTACTACCTCATGATCAACCTGGGTTCGCTTGCTGGTCAGCTTGGTATGATCTACGCCGAGATGAACCACGGCTACTGGCTTGCGTACCTGCTCCCCACCCTCGTCTTCTTCCTGCCAGTCCCTGTGCTCTGGTTCGGCCGCAACTACTATGTCAGCACGCCGCCGCAGGGTTCGGTGCTTAGCACTGCCTGCAAGGCGTGGGGCCGTGCGATCAAGGCCAGCTGGAGCTGGAACCCCACCACTTTCATCCGCAACTGCAAGAGCGACCACTTCTGGGACGTTTCGCGTCCCTCTATGGTGCAAGACCAGTCTCCCGACTGGATGATCTACAACGACCGCTGGATCGATGAGCTGAGCCGTGGTATCAAAGCTTGCGCCATCTTCATCTTCTTCCCCTTGTACTGGCTGTGCTACAACCAGCTGACGGGTCCTCTTCTGACCCAGAGCAGCCAGATGAGCCTGAACGGTTCTCCCAGCGAGCTGGTCAGCCAGCTCGACCCCATCTTCATTATTGTTATGTGCCCCCTC
Source organism: Malassezia japonica (assembly GCF_029542785.1). Classification (NCBI taxonomy): domain Eukaryota; kingdom Fungi; phylum Basidiomycota; class Malasseziomycetes; order Malasseziales; family Malasseziaceae; genus Malassezia; species Malassezia japonica. Next base: position 476,949 of record NC_083372.1, on the reverse strand, counting down.
TTCAACCTTTTGGTATACCCGATGATCGACCGCTACCGCATCAATTTCACCCCTATTAAGCGCATTACGGTCGGCTTCATTTGCGTGTCGATGTCAATGATCTGGGCTTCGGTCTTGCAGCACTACATTTACCAGACCAACCCTTGCGGCAAGTACGTCGGTGACAGCATTACCCTGAACGGCGTCGACTGCTCAGAGGCGGCCTCGTCTATCAACGTCTGGGTCCAGTCGGGCGCGTACGTGCTCATTGGCTTGAGCGAGATCTTTGCCTCGATCGTCTCGATGGAAATTGCCATGATCATGGCGCCAAAGAATATGCGCTCGATCGTCATGGCTATCGGCTCCTTCACCACCGCCGTCGCTGCTGCTATTGGCGAGGCCTTTGTCGCCCTGTCGGCCAACCCGCTGTTTGTGGTCAACTACGGTGTATTTGCCGGCCTGTCGTTCGTCGGCGGTCTCCTCTTCTGGTTCTTCTTCTACAAGATCGACCGCAAGCAGGACGAGCTCAACCTTATCGGCCAGGAGGGCTACGAGAAGGCCCAGGGCCATGAAACGGGTGGCTTTGTTTCTACGAACGAAAAGAACCCCGAGCCGGCGACAGAGGCGCCTAGTAACGAGAAGGCACCTACTGTCCTCACCCCCTAATCTATTTTGGAGCGGATCTTTCATAGGTAACACACGAAATGGGATTCGAGATATGGTCTATGACGCGTTTAAAGTTTGTGGGCGCAGGGCGTACGCCCTGATTATAGAGCGGTTTGCATCCCTGATAGCAAGCACGTAATGTACCATTTGGGAAAATTGGGTCCATTTCGCCCACACGTCGATGTGGAGGTGAGTGCAGGCGCTGGACGTATGAGCACAGGCAGTACAGCCAAGAGTGATACGCAGACGCGTGTGTGGGAGGGAACGTTGGTACTGCGAATCCAGTTTGCCGATGCACAAAGCATCGTCGGGCGCGATCTGCCCACTCTATATGTATGTTCTCCGACTGACGCAGCTTGCCGCCCCCCGCATGAGCTACTGGCCGATGGTCGCCGATGCACTCCGTAAAGACTGGCTGCCGCGACTGCTGAATGCGTCCGAACTCGCACGCACAAACCCCGACGATTTTTGGTTTACTTATAATGATACGGTGCTGCGATGGTAAGTTCATTTGCTGACGCAGGCGGTGGCCGATCGGGCTTGCGTACGACTTCTGCCATGCACGGACTCTAGCGAGCGACGGCCAGGCGCCGATCCCATGGTCAATTACGGTGCACCTATCGCAGGCCAAGCCGGATACTAAAGCGTCGCTCGACCAGTGCCATGCGTCGTACATGGCGCGACTTAAAGAGGCCGACTATCTCTTGTGGGGAAGCTGCAAACGCACGCTCGAGCTCCCTCGCGAGCAGCAAGATCGGCTGTGGAAGAGTGTATGTGCCCATGAGTGCGACGCCTATAACGATGTAATGCACACGCTCCGAGGCGACTGGCGCGACGATGCGCTTGATCCTAGCGCGGCCGTGTCCGTGCGCCGCCTTCCGCTCAGTTTCTACGTGGCCCCCCATGGCGCGCCCGTCGTCCAAGAGCCCATGCCGCCTATGCACGACGAAAACACGCCTACCACGCTCCGTATGGCGCTCGAGCGCTCCTTTCCCGCCCGCCCCCCCCCGACGGCCCTCTTGCACGGCATTGTTCTGCCGCCCGATACCCCCCTTGCCTATCTTACGCGGTCGATGAGCTACCTGGACGGCTGGCTCCATATCATAGTCATGGACACATAGTGTCCAATGTATAGTATACAAGTCTAGATATCTACATAACCGCCCATGGCAGGGTCGGCTGCGTCCGGTGCCGCATCCGGTGCCGCACCATACGCGTTCCACAGCTGTGCACCGTACGCACCGCCATCCATGCGGCCCGAGTCGGCGCTGAGCCGCACTTCTTTTGCCCAGCCCTGCTTGAGGGTGCCGATGTTGACGATGAGCTTGGTGCATGCCTGCTGGAGGACCTCGGCTGGGGTGAGGCTGCCGTCCGTCTGGATCTTCACCAGGACACGCGGCTCGAGCGGGTGAGGAACCTTGTAGCCACAGAACAGCACACCCGGGAGGGAGAGGACTGCGTGTCGGAGCATGTTGCCCAGGGTATGATCTTCCTTATTAAAGTAAAATGTGGCTGCATTGGGAATACGCATGTCCTCCTGCACCTCGATACGACGCTCCCCCGGCTGGAGGAGGAAAAGGTTGAAACGGTCCGGGGCGTTGGCCATGGTGAGAAACGGGCGTCGAGCCCCAACAGAGAACCACCTAAGGTCAGAATGTTCTTTTGCGAGATGCGGGGGTCCTCATATACCGTTGTAGTTTTGAGAAATCACCGTCACCGTCTTGTCAGACTCAGACAGTGTGAATAAAGAATGTAATCCTCGTACCCCCGCACCGACTTCAACGTACCGGTCGTTGCTGGTGCAGAACTTCTGCGGCGCGCTGCGGCGGGCCATGGGTGCGCACACGTGGCACCACGTGGCTAGGCGCGTTGGCCGCCGGCGGGGTTGGAGGACGACGGACAGCATGGCGGATTCGAATGCGCCTGCGCCGCCTGCGCGGTCGGATGTCTCGACGCCGGCGCGCACCGAGATGATACAGAGTGCAGTATCGTTCCTGGCAGACCCCAAGGTGCAGAGCTCGCCGATTTCGCAGCGTGTGAGCTTCCTGGAATCCAAGGGCCTGACGCCCCAGGAAGTGGACCTGGCGCTTGCGCAGGCCTCGCGGCCACAGAGTCTCGGCTCGGCCCCTCAGTACGCCAGCCCATACCCCATGATGCCTGCGTACCCCCCCGGGCAGCAGTACCGCCGCGATTGGCGCGACTGGTTCATCATGGCCGTCGTTTCAGGCACGATCGGCTATGGTATCTTTGGCCTGGCCCGCGTACGTTTCTCGACTCACCCAGCGATACCTTTACCCCCACATGCAGCCGCCGAACCAAACGGTGCTCGAGGCGGAGCGCGACGAGCTCGCGGCCAAGTACGACGAGGTGGCGTTGCACCTCGAGGAGCTCGATCAGACCACCGAGGCCATCCGCCAGGGCTTGGACGAGCACCAGACTGCGATCGAGAAGAGCGTCGTGGGCGTCAACGAGATGGTCGAACATATCCGCACGCGCGAAGAGTCCCGCGACAAGGATGTCGAAAAAATGAAGGCCGAAGTCGAGGAGATGCGCGAAGAGTTCTCATCGCTCTTGAACCGAGCACGCAAGGGACAGATCGAGGCCTTGACCGACCTGCAGGGCGAGATGAAGTCGCTGCGCACGCTGATGAACTCGCGCGGCGGCCTGGCCGGCTCGTCGTCCTCGACGGCGCCGGCGGCGAACGCCAGCGAAGGCGACAGCGCTCCGGCGCCGGCGCGCCCGGCCGCCAAGGGTATTCCCAGCTGGCAGCTACAGGAAGAGGAGTAGATAGCGCTATGAAAATGGAGCACTATTCATTACACGGCCAAAGAGGCCTGTCGCTAGCTCGCGCGCATTGTTGGCGACGTCACCGAGGCCTTCGCTGATCTCGCGCTGCGGCGCGTTGGCGACGTTGAGCTGCATCGGCCCGAGGCGCAGGTGCAGGCCAGTGTCGCCCGCCGATAGCGGGGGCCGTGTGATGCTCGGCGGCAGGCGCGAGGCGGTATACTGCACCATGTCGAGGAACGAGCGTGCATTGTGCACGGTCGTGCCGCCGAGCAAGAAACGCGAGCCAGGCCACGGCGGCTGCGCCTGTGTCACGCTGCCTTGCGGCGCGCCGTTGAGCAGGGCGACGGTGCGTGCTTCTTCGTAGGTCGTGCCTCCAATCACAAACAAAATCACGTCCTGTGGCCGTGTGGTGTTGCCGTTTGGAAAGACGGTGGCTGGCGCGCCGTCCATCGACGAGGGGTCGACGTTCGCAAAGGGGTAGCTCGACGTGCGCAGGCGCCCCCGCATCAGGTTATCGATCGTCTCGAGGAGGTGCGGCGAGTGCTGCGTATAGACATTCTCGACGCCCTTGAGGCCCTTGAGTGCGCTCTTGCCCCGCGAAAAGAGGTTCTCGTTGGCAAAGAGGTCGTCCTGGCGCTGCTCGGCGCCCGCAAAGTTGAGCATGACGTAGACGAGCACGACATCGGACTCGGGAAGGCCGACTTGGATCAGCTGCCGCGCCACTGCGTCGATCTGGTTGCCGGACCACTTTTGGTAGCGCAGCGCGTAGAGGATCGCGAGGCGCAGCTTGGCGTCGTTTCCTACATTGTTCGAGGCGAGCATCGTCTGGACGTTGCGCAGGTCCGACGAGTGGCTCTCGTTGCTCGCGAGGCTCTGCTCCAACTCGCTGACCTGGAGCAGATCGCGCTCCTCGACCAGGCGACTGAGCTCGCCAAGGAGCGCGACGTGCTTCGACACGTTGCCCCGTTGGCGCTGGAATTCGGGGTACTCTTCGACGAAGCGTTTCATGTCCTGGACGGTCTCGATGGCGGACGTGGACGAGGACCGCGACTGGAACTGCGTGACGTATTGCTTGATCGACGCGCCGAGATCGCCAAAGTTGTCGTACAGATTCGCGGCAAAGAAGGGGTCGTGGTCGACCGACAAGACAATCTCTTCGTGCGCATCTCCTTTGCCCGGCAGCTGCGTACGCCCGTTATGGATGCCGATCAGCTCGTGCACCATCGCCTGGTATGTCCACTGCGTCAAGAGCGGCGTCACGGGGTCGTTTCGGCGGTCCAAAATCAGCAGCAGCGGCGGCACATCGGTGCGCCGAAAGTCAAACAAGCCCGGCTGCCCTTGGGTGGTCTGGTAGACGACATCTTCTGCGAGTTTCTTTGCCAAGGCACTCATGCGCTCGTAGCGCACGACCGGCTTCTTCTTGAGGCTCAGCAGCAGCGCCATGAGCCCCGACGAGTGCCGCTCGAATGCGTCGCTGTCCCACTGCGAGACCGAATTCGACCAAACCGCGTGCGGCGGCATGTCGCAGTTCAGCGAAAAGAGCGACGAGGTGACCGGGACATAGTCTGCAAAGTACTCCTGCACGGTCTGTACGAGCTGGTGCTGGTCGGCCTCAGCGAGCTGCTCGATACTGTTTTTGGGGACGACATTGCTAAAGTCTGGGTGAGCGTGGCGACGTACAGAGCCAGTAGGAGCCGTACTTGGGCTGCTGCAGCTCTTCACACAGTGCCTGGAGGGACGAGCTGCACGGACGCACGAATACGACGCACTGCAGGTGCGCCATGCGCTCGCGCGCGCCATTCGCGAGCTTGTCGGTGAGGTATACTTCGTTCTCGAGCAGTGCGGACTGCGTAAACGAGGCGGAGATGGTAGGCGTCTACATTAGCCAAATCACCTACCGTGTACTGGTCAAGGAGGAGCATCTTCATGCCCTGCACCTCCTTGACCATGCGCTCCATGTACGCCGTGACCGCCTTCCCGACGTCCATCGCGGCGTGGAGATGTGGAGGCGAGCGGGGCGAGCAAGAAAAAGGATAGCAGTACACTATGGTATTTAGTTGGGCATTGCGCACGAGAAGGGGCTTCCGACGTTGCCGGTTGCGTACTGGTCCTTGATCGACACGACCGACGACCACATACCGACAATGCACATGAATGTCGACACACCCAGGATGAAAAAAGCGACGAAGAAACCAAGCAGGTTCCACACGTTCGCCCGGTAGTTGTATTGGTGCCGCCAGACGTAAAACGTCGGGGCAAGCGACAGGAAGAAGGCCCAGAACAGCGAGGCCTCCAGGCCGAGGAACGAGCTGAAGAAGGGAATCACCTCGGCGAGGATGAAGGCGAGCGTCCAGGTGATGAGGTTGATCAGGATCCACGTGCTCCACAGGTACAGAGGCCTTTTGAGGAAGCGGCGGCGCGCGCCGCTGAACACGTTGTGCATCAGCACCTTACCCGTAACCTGGCCACTGGCACAACCGGCGACCATGATGGTGGGCAGACCCAGACCGTAGGAGATTTTGATCATCATGGGCGACAGCGAGCCCAGCGAGGGCGACTTGGTGTACTGGCCCAGATTGTAGTTGATAATGCAGCCGACAATCGTGTAGAGCACCGTGGAGATGCCGACGAGCAGGCCCAGACTCTTGGGGAACTGGCGGCGGTCGTGCATCTCGGCCATGACCGGCAGGTAGGACGGCGTGGCACCGAAACTAACAAACAAGTTCGTCACGGCCATCACGCCATCGAGGAACGTGTGCGGGACCTGCTTTGTTGCGCCGAATGCGAGCATCTTTTTCGGGGGATCGCCCGGGTTCATGTTCTCCGGCCCCGTAACGCCACTGGCGATCATCGCGATGATCACCACGGTAAAGATCGAGGTGAAGGAGATGGCCGCCTGCCATGCGAAGATTTTGTACGAGCGCGGGAGGGTGAAGAGGAACGAAATTGCGGCGAAGCAAGCCACCATTCCGATCATGCACGAGTGCCACCCCAGGTAGTGGAATGCGTAGCCACCCAGCAGTGCGTGGTTTCCCTGCAAGAAGACACCAAAGATGACCTGGATCACCTGGAACATCATGCCGCCGAGCGGCCCAAAGATCAGTTCACCCGCCTGCTGCAGCGAGTGAATGTTGGGGTACATCATCGACAGCTTCCAGTATTGCATGCCCGTGTAGTACGTCAGGGCGCCGAAGAAGAACGTGAGGAGGATAAAAGGTACAACACCAAGCGTAGCGACCACCAGCGGGATACTGAGGATACCCAGGGCAATCGAGTATGCAATCATGTTCCAGAAAGCGCCGATCCAGCCGAGGGTCGAGGGCAGCAGCTCGGTCTCTTCTTCCACATAGTTACCGTTGATCTGCTCGACCACCAGCGAGTCCTCGGTTGTGATCTTGGCCGGGGCGCCCTCGGGCGTCGCGTCGCTCGTCTGGCTATCACCCTCGATCGTGGAAAATTTGATGTCCTTCTGATCCTGCTCATCGAGGAACTTGGCACGCCGTGCGATGGACAGGTCTGTATTCGGAAACAGGTACGAGACCCACGTCCGCGTTTGTCCCTCTGCAGGGCTGGGCTCCAGTCGGTCCATGTTGTGGGAAGGCCACCTGCGTTTTGCGCGAAGATCAATTTCTGCCCTCAGGGAGAGCTGCATTAATTTCAGGCAGACCACGTGGATCTGACGCACGCAAACGTGGGGTATGCGCGCGGCTGCGGAGAAGAAAGCGCAGTTCGCTTGCGCAATGACCCCCGACGTGAAGCGTACGTATTGGACGCTAGAATTAAGGTACTAACGCGTGCAGCGCTCCCTACATATATTCAGCTTGGTGCTGGTGCGTTTGCTGGCGTGGTAGAGCTCGCATGCTTGTATCCACTAGGTGCGTACCTTATCTTGACGCAGACGTGGTGAAAACGCGCCTGCAGCTGCAGCGCAAGGCGGCTGGACCATCGCACTACCGTGGTATCACGGACACGCTCCTTCAGATCGTGCGCAATGAAGGGTACGTCTCCCTGCTTACCCAGGCCCAGCCGGCTGTACCGCGGCATTGCGCCACTGCTCCTGCTCGAGGCGCCGAAGCGCGCGATCAAGTTTGGCGCCAACGATTTCTGGGGAAAGACCTTCCGTGACTTTTTCCAGACGAAGGAAAAGACGCAGAGCCTCTCGCTGCTGACGGGCTGCTTTGCGGGTGCGACCGAGTCGCTGATTGTCGTGCCGTTTGAGCTCGTGAAAATCCGGCTGCAGGACAAGAGTCAGGCGCATCTGTACCACGGCCCTGCGGACGTGGTGCGTGCGATTGTCAAGCAGAGCGGCTGGTCCGGCCTCTATAATGGTATCGGCAGCACAATGATCCGCCACGTTTTGTGGAACGGCGGCTACTTTGCATCCATCTTTAAAATTCAGCAGATGCTCCCGAAAGCGGAGAACCGCAGCGAGGCGATGCGCAACAGCCTCATCTCGGGCACGACTGGCGGCTTTATCGGCACCGTGCTCAACACGCCGGCGGACGTGATCAAGACCCGCATCCAAAACGCAGACCGCGTGCCGGGCGTCGCGCCCAAGTACCGAGGCACCTTTTCGGGGATGCTGCTCATCCTCCGCGAAGAGGGGCCGGCTGCCTTGTACAAAGGTTTTGCACCCAAGGTACGTTTCTATGGGCTTACAAAAAGGTTCTGCGGCTCGCACCCGGCGGAGGTATCTTATTGTTGGTGGTCCAGGTACGTCTCTTCTCTGACCCAGGCCGTGACGGAAGAAGCACGGCGGTTCCTCGGGCCGCCCTACATCTAACACGTGATGCAGTATCGGCGCTTAGCGGCGCACAGGCACGCTACCCCCGAGTTCGATCCGCTCCAAGAGCGCATTATAGAGGAACTTGTAGGACCAGACATTGCCCTTGATCCGACGAATGTCCACGCTGTACAGCCCGTGGAGGGTGGGGATCCGCGTCACCTCGACCGAGAAGCGGATTTCGTGGCCGCCGTCCTGCGACGAGTCGCCATAGAGCGGTGCGGTATTCGGGGCGGCATACGCGGACTCGTCCATAGAGAAGCGGGACAGGCCCGTGTTGGACGACGGCAGGCCGCCGATGCTCATGCGGGACAGGCCGCGCTCCATCTCGTCGTGGCTGAACGAGGCGCGCGGCTGACCGCTCGAGCTCAGCGGACGGCCGCGGCCGAGGCGGGACCAGCGGTTGCGATAAGGATCGTCTTCGCGCGCGCCAGTCAAAAACTGGCGCAGCACGCCGGGGCGCTTGACACGCATGCACTCGATACGGAACTCGGAGTTGCGTGCGCGGCGCATCTCGACGCCCATGCTAAACAGCGCGTCGAACACGTCGCGCATCACATCGTCGGGGTTGCGCGTCGTGAGCGCCGCCTGGTCGACCGCGCCGACGTGCAGCGTAAGGCGGCGGTCGTCGTTCTCGGTGCGCATGGGACGCGGCGCGGTGCGCGCGTCGCCCGCGAGCGAGATCCGGCGGTAGTCCGGCTCGGGGCGCGTGTCGGCCTGCGACGAAAAGCGGCGGTCGCTGCCGCTCGCAAACGTGACTGCCGCGCCGCCTTCGGGGCGCAGCGCGGGCGCAGGCTTGTGCACCGGCTCGGGGCGCCGGCGCATCTCGTCGCGGCCCTCGCGCACGACGGCCAGCGACTGGGGCTGGTGCGTGCCAGAGAGGCGGCGCCACCACGGCACCGAGCGCTTCGGCCGCTCGTCCTTGCGTCCCGTGCGCCCAAACGTGCTCTGCTGCGACGGCGGCCGCTCGATGGTGGTATCCAGCGAGACGCGGCCTGGCGCACTCGGCACCGTGGCCGTCGGCACGCTCAGCGACTCGCCCGGCATGGCCTGCATCGAGAGGGGGCGGGGGCGCTCCGTCTTGGGGCGCGCAACCGGGGGGGCTTGCAGCGACGCACGCTTCTTGGACGGCGACGCGTCTGTGGCGTCCTCACGGGGCGGGGGCTGCTTGCGCGGAATCGTAGACGTCTCGGGCTGCAAGGACACGGGCGCAGCAGGCACCGGGACGCTCGCCTCGGCCTCGGCCTCGGCCTTGCTCGTGGACGACTTGCGGGGCCGCGCCGGCTCGTTGAGGCGCTGGGGGAGGTAGGTCGTGAGGCTCACGGGCGGCTGGCCAAACGACGACAAGACATTCTCGCGCGGCGACGTACGGTCCGCGGACGGAGGAAGCGACGCAAGCATCGTCGGCATTCCCGTATTGAACACGAGGGGCGGCGCCAGGCCGCGCTCGGTAGTGTCGAGGCGGGGCGCAGGCGTCGCGATCGGCGCCGAGGAAGGAGCGAGTGGCGGCGCAGAAGACGAAAACCAGTCGGGCGCGGCCACGGGCGCCGGGGCCGGGGCCGGGGCCGGGGCAGCGTCGACGGTAGCGTCGGCGGTAGCGTCAGCGGCAGCGGGGGCAGTCGGGGTCGCCGAGGCCACCGGAGCCGCCGGAGCCGCCGGAGCCGCCACGACGGGCGGCGCAGCGGTCACTGGGCTCGAGTGCTTCGACTCGTACACGCGTCCCTCGCTCTTATCCACGGCCTCGGCACGCGCGTTTGGTACAGTGTTTGGCACACGCATGTTTTTCTTGGACGAGGCCGAGTTGGACGACGAAACGGGCTCGCCCTCTGGCGTGCGGCGTGCGGACCCCGAGCGCTTGGTGCCGGTCAGCGCAGCAAGGTTGAGCTCGGTGGCGCCGACGCCGCTGCTGAGCACGCGTGCCTTGATGCCGCTCGCCGACGACGGGCGGGACGACGGCTTTGACTCGGCGCGCTGCTCGGTGTCGGCGGTGGCGTGCACCTTGGAAGGCTGCTCGCTCGACTCGGCCGTCTTGCGCTTGGGCGGTGCATCCGGCGGCGGCATGGCAGCGGAAGCGGCTGCGGCGGCGGTGGCGGCGGTGGCGGCGGCGGCTGCTGCCGGAGCGGCGACGGGAGCCGCGTCCTCCTTGGCCTCGTGCGCCACCGGAGCCGGCTGCGCCATCGGCATTGGCTCTGCCATATTGATCGCCGGCGCCGGGTGAATGTCGGTGGCGGTCGGGAGGCTGGGCGACGTCGGCACCGATTCGTCGCGCACCGGCGTCGGCAGGACGTCTGTGTTGGAGCGCGGGATGGCCTTTTCGGCAAACTGCTGTTCGAGCAGCTTCTGCTGGTAGAGCATCTGCTCGCGGTATCCCTGCCGCTTTTGGGCCTGCTGCTCGATCGCCGCACGTTCGAGCTCCTGCACCGAGAACTGGAAGAGGTCGCGGTACGGCGCGAGCCACGGGTGTGCCATGACCTCGTCGAGCGTTGCGCGTTGCATTGGGTCCGGCACGAGCATCCTCAAGAGCAAAGAGCGTGGTTCCGGCCCAATATAGTCCGGAAAAGTGAGCGGTGTAGCCATGATGTACTTGTACAGCAGGTTGATATTGTCCCCGTCTGGGTTCGCCGGGTCGTCGTCAAACGGCAGGTAGCCGGCGAGCATCGCGTAGAGGATCACGCCGCACGACCAGACGTCGACGGCGGCGCCGACGTACAGCCCGTCCTGCACGACGAGCTCCGGCGCAGCGTAGCACGGCGACCCGCAGCTTGTCGCCATCAGATCATTCTCACGTGCGGAAAAGTTGTTGGCAAAGCCAAAGTCGGTGATGATCACGTTGCGGTTGCGGTCGAGCAAGAGGTTCTCGAGCTTGAGGTCGCGGTGGATAATCTTCTTGCGGTGCAGGTACGAGACACCCGAGACGAGCTGTGCAAAGAGGCGGCACGCGTCGCGCTCCTTGAGGCATTTGTGTGCCAGGATATAATCAAAGAGTTCGCCGCCCGCGCCGTACTCGAGCACGATACCAATGTAGCGCTCCGACTCGATCACCTCGTAGAGATGCACAATGTTGGGGTGGCGAAGTTCCTGCGTTAGTTTGCGCGACGTACCTTGAGCACTTGGATTTCGCGTTCCACCTTGCTCATCTTGTTCAGCTCGTCGTGCTCCTCGGCAGCGACGACCTTGTCGCGCTTGATGAGCTTCACGGCGGTCTCCTCGCCCCATGTGCGGTGGACACCGAGCTTGACCTTGCCAAACTCGCCCTCACCGAGCGTCTGCAGAAGCAGATAGTCGCCAAAGTACACCTGGGGCCGCCGGGGGTGCGCAGCAAAGTAGGAGAGCGCCGTCGGCGACGTCACCGGCAGCTGCCCGGGGGCACCGGCACGCGCAGCATCCAGTGCAGTATCCAACGTGCCGCCTGTGGTATTCGCAGGCGCCACTACGGCCTCCGCGGCAGACATGCTCGTGGAAGGGACACAAGAGGCTCGGTGCAAGCGATGCGTGCAGACGCCTTCCACGCGCCTCCCATTTGCGTCGCTGCGCGTCCCTCGCGTGCATTTTACCTAAGCCGGCTTTGTGGACGGATCCGTCGAATGCGCCGCAATCGGGCCCACGTGGCGAAAAATGGTCCTCGACGCGGAGGGGGGGGTGTGCGTGCGGTGCCGGAGCGCGGCGGGGGCCGTGCAGGTGCGCGAGGCGGTCTACTGCGAGAAATGCTATACACGCGTCTTTAACGAAAAGGTCCGCGCGAGTCTCGAGCTGGCGCGCGGCGCGATCCTGCTCCAGAGCGTCGTCGAGCCGTGGGCGAACGAGGAAGACGGGCCGCCGCCGGCGCTCGCCGTCGCGTTCAGCGGCGGCACAGCGTCCTGCGTGCTGCTCCACGCGGTCGCGAGCGCGCTGCAGAGCAACAACCAGCCGTACGTCCCGGCCCGCGCCCCGGAATTCGCCCGGATCGACGTGCTGTTTGTCGAAGGGGAGATGGCCGCAGCCGACGCCCAGGCGCTCGCTGCGCGCATCGCGCCGAATGCGACCTTTGTGCCGCTGTCGCTGGACAGCGTGTATGACCAGGGGAGCGTCGACTGCACGCTCGAGCCGCACGGCGCACGCATCCTCGCCGACGCGCCGCACGCGCGCTCCGCACACGACCTCGCTGCGCTGCTCCACGCGCTGTACCCCGACACGACGCCGCGCACGGGCGTCGCGGCGGCACGCACGCGCGCCGACGACCTGCGCGCGCTTTTCCTGCACCGCGTCCTGCGCACCGCCGCGGCGGAGCGCAAGTGCGCGGCGCTGCTCTACGGCCACAACGCGCCGCGCACCGCCGCGCTCCTCCTCGAGAACCTCGCCAAGGGCGCGGGGCACAAGCTCCCGATCGAGAGCGCGCCGTCGCAGTGGTGGGCGGGCGAACGCGATCTCTTGATCGTGCACCCGCTGCGCACGCACCTCGCCGAGGAGCTCGCTTTTTACGCCAGGGTCCACGGCTTTGGCGACGACGCGCCGCCGCGCGACCTCGCGTACGAGGCGAACGCGGACAAGAGCAGCATCGGTGGCCTGACGCAGTCGCTCGTCGACTCGCTCCAGCACGGCGTGTCGAGCACCGTGAGCACGATCCAAGGCACCGGCGCCAAGCTCGTCTACCGCCCCGACACGCTGTGGCCGACCGAGGCTGCGGCCGACGCGCCGCAGCCCGATACCCCCTATCCCCGCATCGGCGCCAAGGGCGAGGGGCTCGTGCGCCTCGCGCGCGACGCGAACCGCTACGATCCGTACGCCGAGCCGCACATTTGCCCGCTGTGTACCTATCCCGCGCAGCGCGGCGCGGCGCAGTGGCGCGCGGAGCGCTCGGTCACGTCGCGCGACGCGGCGCCGCCGCCGGCGGCGGACGCACTCGACCTGCGCACGCGCCTGTGCTACAGCTGCCTGCAGATCCTCGACGTGCCCGAGTCGCCCGCACGCTCTGCGTGCACCGTGGCGCTGCCCGCGTACGTCCTTGCCGCGACGCGCCCGCACGCGCGCCACACGCGGCCTGCGCGCACGGCCGACACGTCGCCGATGCCGGCGCCGGAGCCCGAGCCTCACGCCCCGGGCGGGCGCCCTACGCACGCCCCACAGCCCGTGTCGCGCGCCGCGATGGCCGCGTCGCTGGCGCCGTACCTCTTGTAGCTAGCCCGAATGTGGAGGTTTCGCCCCCGACTTCCACAGATGTCTGCGCCGGAATGGCGACCGTCGGCGGCGGTGCCGATCACTGCGCCCGGCGCGTCGCGCGCGGACGACGCCAAGAAAGGCACGTCGCTCTCGAACGTTTTGTCGAGTACGAACGCGAAACTCGCCACGATTTCGTTCCAGCCGCGCGGCGCGGCGGGTGCGGAGAGCGCCGCGCCGGCGCCAGCGCAGCTGCGAGCGAACCTCGCCGAGGCGCCCGTGTTTGTGCCCCGCGGTGCGGCGACGCCGCAGGCCGCGTCACCGACGAAAGGGTACGACGAATTTGTACCGCCGACGTACGATCCCTCGTACGATCCCGCCTATGTGCCGTTTGAGCCGAGCGCGTACGAGGCGCCGCGCGAGGACGAGACGCGCGTGCGCCATCCGCTGCAGTACCACCTGTACGCGCCGCCGTTCCCGCATGTGAGCAACTTTCACCCGTCGCACCTCGCGGCCATGACCTTTTTTATGGACGGCGCGATGCAAGAGACGCTGCAGCGCAAGCACGAGGCGCTGTACGCGACGCGCGGCCCGTCCGAGCTCGGCGCGGAGCCGCTGCCGGATACGCTGCACGTCTACCATTCGCTCGTGCCGCTCGAGGCGGGGGGGAGCACGCCGCCCGCCTCGCTGCTCGATCCCCGCTTCGACGGGGCGAAGCACGGCCTGACCGGCGCGAGCGGCGACCCGAGCCGCGTGTTTGGCTACCGCAGCCACCTGTACAAGGCGACGTGCGTGCTGGATGGCAAATGCTACGTGCTGCGGCGCATTGAAGGATTCCGGCTGCAGCACGAGGCGGCGATCACCGCCGTCGAGCGCTGGCGCAAGATCCGGAATCCGTCGATCGTCGCGGTGCGCGAGGCGTTTACGACGCGCGCATTCGGCGATGCGTCGATCGTGTTTGTGTACGACTTCCACCCGCTCGCAACGACACTCTACATGGAACACATGACCGTCAAGCCGCTGCAGCCCGACCGCCGGGGGCGGCTGCAGCCGGCGTCGATGCACGTCCCCGAGCGCGTGCTCTGGAGCTACCTGTGCCAGCTCGGCGCGCTCTTGCGCGTGATCCATACGGCGGGCCTCGCGGCACGGTGCATCGAGCCGAGCAAGGTGCTGCGCACCGCGCAGAACCGCGTCCGGCTGAACGGGTGTGCGGTGTTTGACGTGCTGATGTACCAGGCGCACCCGCCGCCGGACGCACTCCTGCAGCAGCAGCGCGAGGACCTCGTCGCGCTGGGCCGCCTCATGCTGTGCATCGCATGCAACAATGTCGCCGCGGCGCAGAACGCAGACACGAGCCTCGAGACGCTGCGCAAGGGCTACTCGGCGGAGCTGCACGGCCTCGTACGGCGCCTCCTCGAGACGCACGACACGGACGAGCGCCTAAGCGCAGAGACACTCATCACGGCGCTCGCGCCGCACCTCGCCGACGACCTCGGCGCAGGGCTCAACCACGCAGACATGCAAGAGGCGGCACTCTTGCGCGAGCTCGAGAACGCGCGCCTCGTGCGCCTTCTGTGCAAGCTCAACATGGTCAACGAGCGGCCCGAGTACGAGCGCGACGGGCAGTGGAAGGAGACGGGCGACCGCTACGTCCTGAAACTCTTCCGCGACCTCGTCTTTCACGCAGTGGACGAGCAGGGGCACCCGGTCGTGGACCTGAGCCACGTCCTGATGCACCTCAACAAGCTCGATGCTGGCATCGACGAGCGGATCATGCTCACGTCGCGCGACGAACTGAGCTGCCTGGTCGTGTCCTATGCGGAAATTAAGAAATACATCGAGGCGGCCTATGCAGAGCTCGTACGTAGCTAGGTAAATCGCTGCGCCATCTGTGTGGGTTAGTGGGGGGTGTTTAGGGGTAGGACGTACCGAGCGGAGCATGGCCATCGTCGCGTCCTCTTTCGACTGCAGCGCCGCACGCCGCTCGTCTTTTTCGGCCGCACGGTCGGCCTGTCGCTCCTGGGACCGCGTCGAGCGCCGTCCTTCGGCACGGTCGCGCTCAGCGAGTCTGGGTGAGCAAGAGTACGTACGCGTCCTGGAACGAGTTGCCGGTGCCGAGCAGTGCGTCAGTCGACATGCCGTCCGCGACATCGTCGTCGAGCTGGTGGCGCTCGGCCATCGCGCGGTGCGACGCCGCCTTTTCGCGCCGCTTTTCGTGCAGCGCGTCGCGCCCGGTCGCACGGGGCGCCTGCTCCTCGATCCACTCTTTTGTCTCGCGCCGCGCCACACGCCGCTCGGCCTTGGCGGCGCGCTGCGCGGCGTCGTGCGCCTGCTCGCGCTCGTACTGCCGGTCGCCCGCCGTCTTGCGGGGCGGCGATGCGCTCCGCCGGTTGGCCGTTGTGCGGGGCGGCGACGCACTCTTCCGCTCGGCCGCCGGCTTGCGGGGCGGCGACATGCTGCCCCGCCCGGAAAACCAGCGGTGCCGTGTGCGCGGCGCCTCGACGGTCCCGGCATAGTACGCGTCGCGCAGCCGCGCGTCGTTCCAGCGGCGCACAAACCGGCCAAAGTTCCGCCGCGCATCATTACTGGACATTTCATCTAAATATTTGTCGTGCTCTGCGAGCCACGCACGAAACTCGCGCGCGCGCGCATAGTACTCGTCCAACGTGAGCCGCGGCGCGCCGTGCGGCAGCGCCATGGTGGTCAGGCGTCGGGCGACATGCTAAACAGTTCGCCCTCCACTTCCTCCGGCGGCGCGGAGCGCGCGCTGGGCGCGGGGTGGGCCGTGGGGTATGTGGGCGCCGGGGCCGTGTCCGGCGCGTTCTTGGACGGCGTCGAGGGGTAGGACGGAGTGTCCGAGAGTGAGCGCCCGCCGCTTGGGCGGTCGCTCGTGTACGGCAGCGTGGCGTGCGTGCCCGGGACGAGCGGCACGGCGTACGGCGCGGGAATGTAGCCGAGCGGCGCGTCGCCCGGCGCCGTGAGGTTGTGTGTATGCGCGAGGGGCGCGAGCATTGCCGGGGGATACACCTGGCTGCCGAGGCTGCGAGCCATGTCGTCCATTGCCGCGCCGCGGAACGGCTCGTGCCGCTCGCGGAATGCGTTTGGCGCACGGCCCAGCGAGCGTGCGCCTTCGTTGCGCTTGCCGTGAAAGTCGGGCGCGCGTGTAAGCCCGTCTTCGCGCTCCTCGCACAGCTCTGCGAGAAGCTGCGGCGCGCGCGCGGAGCGGTTCGCGAGCAGGCGCCCGGCGCGCATAAACTCGCCGCGGATCGTGTACAGGCCATCCTTGGTGACCGTGCGCGAGACATTGTACCCGTGCTGGAACGGGTCCTCGATGCAGAGGTGCTCGCCGCTCCACCCCCGCGACTCTTTCGAGACGAGGCCCGCCTCGGTGTGCAGCGAGATGGCGTCTTTGGCGTAGTGAAAGTCGCGCGAAAAGTACCGGAAAAAGTCCAGGAGGAGCTCGCCGATGGTCTCGTGGCAGTCGGACGACCACTCTTTTCGCAGCGTCTCGATGTCGTCGTAAAAGTAGATGTTGTGCCCCTCGAGCTCGACCTCGTCCGGGCGCAGCGGGCGCCCAGCGGGGATCCGCTGCAGGTTTGGCAGGACCTGGGGGCGTTTGACGTGTATCAGGAAAAAGAGGGCGAGCAGCGTAAAGCCGTAGGACGAGAGCGTCCCGGTGAAGGGTGAGTTGAGTTTCCGCCGCTTGGTCCACACCTTCAGAAAGAGGACCAAACTGCGGAGGCGCGGCGGGTCGACCATCGCGTACGAGAGCAGGAGACGTGTATTCTCCAGCGCCAGCTGGTTGTCAAAGCCGATATCGCACGCAATGTCGTACGGCACCTCGCCCGAGGCCGGCCGGCTGATTTTGATAATGGGGATGCGCGCTTTCGGCAGGGGGAGGACGTGGAAGTCGGTCTCTTGGCGGATCAGCTCGCCCAGGATCTCTACCAGCTCTGACGGGCTCTTTTGCTCGTGCTCTGCGTCGTGCTGCAGCAGGCAGCACAGGTCCATGTCTGGGTCAGCAGCGCGGCAACCTACCTGATTTCCGCAACGCAAAGCCGTTGGCCATGCTGCCAAAGGCCAAGAGACGCGCACCGGGGCTCACACGCTCCGCAAGGCGCTCGAGCTGCCGCCGCGTCGCCTCCTTGATCCGGTACTCTTCCTCGGTCGGAAGCATCGGCGTGAGGAACTCGACCATGGCCCGCGTCACGTCGGCCGTGTGCCGCTCGTACGTCTGCGGGCCGCCGCCAGGGCCGGCATACGACCGCCCGCGCAGGTGCATCCCGCGCACGGTGGACGTGCCTGCACTGCCCACACGCGCCCCAGGCGGCAGCGCGGGGCCCTCGGCGCTCTCGCGCCCGGGGTACGCGCCAAACCTGGCGGTTCCGTCGCTTGAGTGCGAACGCCGCTTGCACGGCATCGACACGCTTCCGGCAGGCACGCTATCGGTGCTCCGCTGCGACGGCGGCACACTCCCTTGCGCGCTGTCCGCACGCCTCGGCTCGCTCATGGCGTAGCGGCGTAAATGGAGGTGTGTCTTGTGGAGGATCGGAGGTCTACAACGGTCTACCGAGGGCAGCAGGCCGGACACGGCGACACGACGGGCGCCGCTGCGTGTCGCCGGGCGCTGTGCGGCGCGCGCATGCTTGGTGTGAGCTCGCGCAGGCTCGCAGCGTGCGCCGCACATGTCCACCTGCGCCGGACGCGTGGGTATGCTGCGCAGGGCGCTTTTAGGTCTCTTTAAGCTCGGCACGCAGCACATCACGCTGCTCTTTGGACACCTGCGTAAGAAATAGCACATACCTTCCAGAAGCGGTTCTTGCGCGAGACGTACGGCACGAGGCGCACGTTGCTCGGCACGTCGGCCACGCTCAGTCGCTCGACCACGCTCGGTGCGGCGGGCGCAGGCGCCGCACGCTGTGCCGTCTGCGCCGCCTGACGCGCCACCGCCTCGTTCACTCGCAAATTGCCAGGAAGCGCCCGGATCCGCAGCTGCCGCGGCACGCTTCGGAGCATCGTCGCAGGTGAAAAGAAGCGCACGTGACGACTCGGTCTGTGCGCTCTCCACCGCGATGCTGGCGCGGCTGCTCGCGCACTGCGTCGAGCAGATCGCCCTGGACGGCGAGCAGGGTGCGTTTATTTGGGCTCAAGACAGGTTCGGATGTAGAGCGCGTGTTCCAGTTTGTAGCCGAGTGCCTCGCGCGCGCGAATGTCGGCGCGGTCCTCGACGCGCCGTACCGTGCCTATGTTTGGGACGCGCTCCTCGCGCATCCCCACGTCTCGCTCGGCGTCGAGGAGGCGGCGCACGCCAAGAGCGCGAAGCGCACATCGGTGCTAGGAAAGTCGAGCGAGGTGCCGGTGCCGCGCAGAGTGGACAATGCGCCGCTCGCAGAGGCGCAGGCCAAGTACCGCGACGCGCTCCGCGTCCTGGTCGACGCACCGATCGTGCGTGCAAAGCTCACCGGCGCGCGCGACGCGTCGTTCCTGTCCGCCGCCGCGTACCACGTCCTGCAGCACGTCAGCCGCGCGCGCGCGGCGGGCCTCACGGTCGTCGCCCTCGGCGCGGCGACGCACTATGACCAAAAGACGGTCTACTACCTCGTCAAGGCGCTGCTCGAGCGCGATCTTGTGTACGTCTTATGCCTAACGCAGCGCCAAGTTTTCTGCGCCGGAAATGGGGCACGTCTCCAACTACATCGTGTGCAAGGCCTATCTGGCCGACAATCCCCAATGGCGCGCGCAGCAGGACGCACTCGGAGCGGACAGCGACGGGGTGGGCGAGCCGACGTACGTCGACGTCGACCGCCTCGCGATCGAGAAACACGAAAGCGACGACGACGACGAGCCGATGTCGGATATGGCCGTCGCTGGCGACACGGCCCACGAGCACGAGATGCTCGCGTACCCGCTGCTCTCCGACGAGCAGAGCCGCGTGTGGCTGCACTCGCGACAGGACCTCCTTCGCGTACGCCTGTACAAAATGCTGCTGCGCTCGCGCGCCCACATGACGCCGCGGCGCATGCTCGCCCTGCGCCTGGGGCTGCGGCCCGTGCAAGGCAGCAAGCGCGCCTTGATCGCCTTTCTCAACCGGTACATTGCCGCGGGCTACGTCGAGCGCGTGCGCGTGCAAATGAGCGGCGCCTCGCCGCTGTACCTGCGCGCCACGCCACACGGCCTCGCGACCGCGTTTGGGGAGCAGGACGCGGCGGGGGACGCGGCGCAGCACGGCCTTGATGCGTGGCGCATCGAGCGCGAAGCGACCATTGAGCAGCAGCTCATCGCATACATATACGCGGCCGGCAACAAGGGGTGCACGCTGCACGACCTCGCCGAGCATTTTCACGCCTCGACCGACATGAAGCGCATCATTGAACAGATCCTCGCGCGGACGACCGCACCGCCGTACACGCCCTATACCATCTGCGCGCCTTTTGAGCAGGAAGGACGCGAGCGGCGTGTGCGGTACTATGCATTTGCGGGGTTCCAGGCACGGTGCAAGAGCGACGGCGTGGACCTCGCGACGGGCCTCGGCCTCGCCCCCGGCTCGCACGTCCCGATCGCACCGGCGACCGTACCGCCCCGCCTGCCTGGCGAGGCGCTGTTTGCCGACAAGGCCGCGTACCGTGCGGCACTCGACGGGATGCAGCGCCGCGAGCTTGGGTTTTTCCGCGACGTCGAGGGGCCGGTCGCGCTGCACAAGCGCAAGTTTGGCAACGTCGATCCGGCTACCGGCCAGGCCAAGCGTGGCCGGCCACGCAAGGTGCCCAAGGCCGAGCCCGACGAGGCGCCGCCGCCGCCGCCGGCGGTGGCGCCTGCGCCTGCGCCTGCGCTGCCCGAAGTGGTGCCTAGTGCGGCGCCGAGCGCATGGTCGCAGCTGCAGCCGGCCGCGCCGCGTGCCGATGCGCGGCGTACGAACCTGAGCACGTTCCACCGCAGTGCGCTGCTGCTCGATGTCGTCGAGCGGGCCGGAGGTGCGGTCGACGAGCTCGATGTGCCGCGGATGCTGAAAGAACAAGGCACGACGTCGACCGACCTGTCCGACCGCACGACGCGGTCCAAGGTCATCAAGGAAGCCGTCCAGCGTGGGCTCCTGCGCACGACCAAGGTCCAGCGCGAAGTCGGCGACGTGCACCGCCAGCGCACGATCCTCTACGTGCCGACGTTGAGCGACAGTGCGCTGCAGCAGCATGTGCGCGACGTTGTGGAAGGGCACACGGCGCGCGGCACGATCAAGCATGCCGACGTGTCTGCCGCCGACGCCGGCCTCGCTGCCGTGCCGTCGTCTCTGCCGTGGGCGTCGGAGCGCAGCGCTGATGAGCTCCTCGACGACCCGTCGACGCGCGAGGCATTTGCGCGCCTCTCGCACGTCCTGCGCCCCTTTTACGGCTTCTTTCACGGAGCGGCCGTGCGCCTGCGCCTCTTTCACGGCGCGGCGCTCGCGGCGCACGCGGACCCGCTGCTGCTGGACTATTTTTGGACCGCGTGCCCCCTCTGGACGTACGTCGCGCTGGTTCCGGTCAAGCTGCGCACACGCACGGTGGTCAAGGCGGTGCTCGGCGCACAGAGCCGCACGATGCCTGTGCGCGAGCTGCCCGAGCCGGTCGCGCAGCGCCTCGGCCTGCGCCGCATCAAGGCGCACGCCACGCGCTTCCAAAGCTATGCCGAGCAGCTCGTCGCGCTCGGCTGCGCGGCGCGCGACCGCGACGCGTACCGCCTGACGAACCCGACGCTAGGCGATACGACGTACGACGTGCACACGCCCGACGGCTTTGACGCGTACTGGCGCGCGCTCCACGAGACCTATGCGCGGGAAGACGGTCCCGAGGCGCCGCTCGGGATCCTGCACGCGCGCCACGCGTGGCAGGACTCGTTTGTGCTGCGGCGGCCGCAGAAGCTGTTTCTGCGCCGCTTTGTGCAGCATGCGCCTGACGACGCGCTGATCGACCGCCTGGCGCATGCGTGCCTTGCGCCCCGCGACGCGGTCGCCGCGTACTTTGCTGCGCCGCGCGCCGCGCGCCCCGCCGACGTCCTCTCGCACAAGGTCGCGCTCCGGCGCGCGCAGCGCGAGAGCGAGTTTGACGCGATGCTCGCCGCGGAGCAGGCCGAGCACGCGGTGCCCGAGGAGCGCCGCGAGGCCGTTGCGCACCTCATTGCGCAGCACAAGCGACGGTACCTGCACGGGCGCGAGGCGCTCGCGCCTGCCGAGCTGCAGGCGCGGCTGCGCACGACCTTTTCGGCGCGCCCGCCGAGGCGTGTGCGGCGCACGGTGCCGCGCACGCGCAGCGCCATGGCGTGGACGCCCGAGCGCCAGGAGCTGCTGCGCGACGCGTACATTGTCCTGCGCGAGCGGCACCATCATGCGGGCGGCGTGCCCGACTACTCTGCGCTGCTCCAGCTCACGCCCGGCGGGCAGGAGAGTGCGTGGACGACGTGGCGCGTGCGTCTCAAGCAGCTGATGCACTCGCGCACCGAGCAGGTCTCGCTGCGCCTGCTGGAGCGTGCCTGGGCGCCGCTCGTGGCGGCTGCGCGCGCGAGCGGCGCTCTGGACGACCCCCACTTTCCGCACATGACGTCGCTCGATCTCGGCGCGCACGTTGCGTACCTGCGCGCGCACCTCGACAAGGGCGCGGTGCTTGCGGCGCACGCGGACGCGGCGAAGCACGTCACACTGCCGCTGCGCCTCGGCGACGAGGCGGCGCTGTGGGTGCCGCTCGTGCCCCGCACCTCGCTTGCGCTCCCCAGCGAGAACATGCCGATGGTGCACCGCTTGCAGGCGCAGCGTGTGCGGCCTCTGAGCTGGGCGACCTTTTCCAGCACCGAGCACGCGCCGGACGGCGGCGGCTGTGCGCGTGCGGCGGTGCGCATGCTGGTGCACGCCGACGCTGGCGCGGTGCAGCACCTCGCGGCGACGCTCGGCGAGCAGGCGGTCGACGCGGCGATCGCGCAGCTGGTCGCGGAGCGCGTCGTGCGTGTCGCCGGCGAGCGCAACGGGCGTGTGCAGCTCGTCTTTACCGAAGAGTGCATGCGCGCGCTGCAGGAGCCGTACCTGCTCGCGACGATGCGCGACGCGCAACACGCCGCGCGCCGCCTCTTTGAGGCGGGCCGTGCGACGGCGCACCCCGCGGCGACCGACGGGGAGACCGCGGCGTGGATCAGTCTGATGGACGCCGGCGCGGTGCGTGCGACGCTCGATATGGCGCCGCTGCACGAGCTGCGCAAGCGGACGCAGCTCAATGCGCGTACGCTCGACGACGTCGAGACCGAGTGTGCGGTGCATCTCGCGGCCGCGGGCGAGATGCGCGTCCACGCCGAGGTGTCGCCCGTGCCGTGGCCCGCGCCGTGCGGGTCGTTTGCGTGTGCGGACGACCCCCGCGGCGTGCCTGTCGCGAGGCTCGCGCCCGACGAGCTCGCCGCTGCCGACGGCGCGCTGGCGGCGGGCGCCGCGTACGCCGTGGGCTACGACGCCCCCCGGATTGTCGCGGCGGCGCACCTGTCCGCGTGGACACTGCCCGGCGCCGACGGCCGCTTTTTGCCGTGTGCGTGGCGCGACATGGACGGTGCGCTGCGCCACGATGTGTGGGCGCAGCGTGTGCAGCTCGTCCAGAGCTGGGTCACGTCGCGCCCCGGCCTCTCGCTGGCGCACCTTGCGCTGCAGCTGCGCCCCGCCGTCGACCGCCTCGAGCTGCTGGAGCTGGTGCGTGGGCTGCAGCATGCCGGTGTCGTGCGCGTGCGCGCCCCGCACCCCCTTGGCCTTGCGCCCGACGAGGCGACGGCGCTGGACGTCGGCGCGTGTGCGTGGTTTGCCGTAGTGTAACCTTTACTGTACAACCTATTTCTCGAGTGGGCTCGCCTGGTTCGAGCCAAGCGCCGCGATGCTATTTCGTTTCGACGGCGCGTCGTGCGACATGGACGGGATCCGGTAGCGGCCGTCGCTGGGGCCCTCGTCTGCGCGCAGTGTCTGTTCCGGGAACATGGGCCGCCGTGGCGAGACGCTCGCGCTGCGTGTGCGCGTGTCGAGCACCGGCGCGCTCTGTGCGATCCCCGGGCTGGCGAGCGGCGCGCCGGTGCGGCGTGCGCCGAGCGTCTCGCGCTCAAAGTGCATCAGCTCCGCGAGGAAGCCAATGTTGGGCGACGTCGTGGTGCGCCGCTGCGCGACGTGCGCGTACGCCTGCTGGAGTGTCCAGCGGTGTGCATGGATCAGGTACGCCATCACGATCATCGCCGAGCGCGACTTGCCCGCGCGGCAGTGCACGTACGCCGGGCACGAGTAGAGAAATGCGCGGTCCAGGAACGCGCACGCCTCGGCGAGGCGCTGCTGTACGTCCGGCTGCTCGACGACGTCGCGCAGCGGGATGCGCAGGTACTCGCGGAACTGCGTGCGCAGCGCAAGCTCCGGCGCCCCCCCGTCCTCGATCTCGAGCGCGGTGTTGAGGATCGCCCGCACGCCGAGGCGCTGCAGCTGTTGCACGTGATCGTCGTTGGTGATGTTGGAGCCAAAGTAGAGGAAGCCCGGGATGATGGTCGAGACGTTGAACTCGCCCCAGTCCTCTTGGTCGTGGGCGGTATTGAGCAGTTCGGGCGCGGTCGCGCGGCGCGCCGAGAGCGGCGCGGCGCTCACCGGGAGGCCCGTCAGGTCGAGCGGCTTGAGCGAGTGGCGCGGCGCGGCGGACGTCGTCTCGCTGATGCGCGCGGGAATCGGGGGCGTGTCGCGTATGCCCGTGTTGAGGCGCGGGAGGCTCGGCTTGCTCGAGCGGCGTCCCTCGACGGCCGCGTGCGGGAGCGCGAACGGCGTCGGGGCCATCGCCGACATGCGCCCGCCCGGGCTGCGGGGCGGCGACAAGGCGAGTGCCGGCCCGGCGGCCGGGCGCTCGGGCGCGGTCCGTGGCGAGACGGCCTCTTCGGACGGCTGCGGCGCGGTAAAGAACTCGGCGCTGCCCGGAGTCTGGCGCAGGGCGTGGAGCCCCCCCCGGACGTAGTACAGGCCGCGGCGCGCGTCGCGCAGGAGCGGATTCGCCGCGGCGAGCTCTGCGCGGCTCTCCTGGAGCGCCTCGAGGAGCTGGAGGAGCATGCGCCCTGCAAAGCTCGAGCAGTCCTGCCGCTGCGAGGCCGCGCCGGGCGTTTCGCTGTCGGACTCTTCAAAGAGCACGACAATGTCCGTGAACCAATATACATCAAAGAGGGCCTGGAAGTGAGGATGGTGTACGATATCGCGGTGGAGCTGGCGCGTGCGGCGCGCGCGCACCTCGTGGAGGCGGCGCGTGCCCGCGTCCGAGTGGATGTAGGAGGAGAGTGAAAAGTCTTTGGGCATCGCCGTCGGCGACGCCCCCCCCAGGCCGCGGTGCGTGCGCCGGAGGAGGAGCGTGGGCACCTGCAGGTTGATGGACCCCTTGACGTGTCCTGCGCGCGCGCACCCCCCCGCCTCGCTGCCGTACGCGCATCCAGAGAAGGAGTGTGACGGGCGTGTGTCGAGCAAGAGGATCGGCGCGTCGTCGTGCGCGTCAAAGCGCGGCGCATGCCACGGGCTTGCTGGTGTGTATGGCGTCATCGGCTCGGAGGACGTCGCGGATCCCGGCGCGGGCGACTGTGCGCTCACCGCGCCTGCTTCCGAGCACCGTATGCGCTGAAAGAGGGCGTCTCCCCCAATCTCCGACGCGGGCCGTGTCGGCATGGCGCTGTCCATGTGTTTCTTGGTGTCCAGTGCGCCTAGTGGCCGCACTGGGCAGTGCATATCGCGCCGTTCCTCGTGAAGCAGAAAAGGACAAGCCGCAGGCCATCCGCTGCGCGACCGCGCCAAGTAGTTCGTCGTCGGTGCGCCGACGCTGGCAAATCGGGGGATCGGCTCGGCCGAAGTCAAAATCACGTGCCGGGAAGACGGATGCGTGCGGAACGCCACGAGCCGTTTCCATCGCCCTTGATCGACTCAGGGTTCCCTGCAGCGAGTACGACGAGTGCGTGCTTGACGAGCTGCGACATATACTACACGTTTAGGCCTACACTAGTGCCTTTATAATTGATCTGATGTCGACACCGCAGAGTGGCGCCGCACCCCGCCGTGCGCCGAATCCGCGGCGTCGTGCCGCCCCGCGCAACCGCAGCGCGAACTCGGCCGCAGACGACACGGAGCAGGTCAAGGCGCTCCGTGCAAAATACACGAACCAGCTCGGCATGCTCCAGGAGCTCTTTCCGGACTGGTCCGACGAAGACCTCTTGTTCGTGCTCAACGAAAGCGGCGGCGAAGTCGAGACGGCCGTCGGCCGCATCAGCGAGGGCCACGCCGCGCAGTTCGCGTCGGTAAAGACTAAAAAGCAGACCCGCAAGGAGGCTGCCGCGGCTACCGTCGCCGCGCCGGCCGCCCCGGCGCCGGCCGCCGCTCCGCAGGAGCCCGCGGCACCGGCGCGCGCCCGCACCGCCGAGCGCAGCGCCCGTGGCCGTGGCGCACCGACGCAATCTGCCCGCGCGGGCCGCGGCGGTTTCCGTGGCGTCGGCGGCCGCGGCGGCGCGGCGGGCGGCGGCCCGGTCGCGACGACCACCGACACGAAGCCGATCACGACCACTGCACAGGCGTTCAACGTGAGCCAGCCGAGTGCGAATAAGGAGCGTACACAGGAGAAGCCCAAGACGGGCATGAGCTGGGCGCAGGTCGCGCGCCCGGTCGAGCCGAAGCCCGAGCCGCCCGCTGCGGTCGAGAGCGCCGCTGTGCCGAGCGCGCCGGCGCCGCAGTCCGCGCCGGAGCCTGCGATCGACAGCGAGATTACGCAGCCCGCACTCGTGGCGGCCGCCGCGCAGATGGCGGCGCCCGAGGTGCCGGCGTCGGCGCCGGTGCAGGTGCAGCAGGCGCAGCAGCAGGCGCAGCACCAGCACCAGCACCAGCAGCACCAGCAGCACCAGCAGTACCAGCAGCAGCAGCAGGCCCCCCGTGCCCGTGGCCGCGCGCAAAACGCGCCTGTGGTCATGCCTGGTGGTGCCTCGGCGCTCGACCGCCTTGGTGTGCAGTTTGGCTCTCTGAACTTTATGGCGGGCGACGACGGTGAGCCGCTTGCTGCGGACGAGCCCGCGCCCCGTGCCGAGCGTTTCGAAGTGGACGGCAAGCGCGACGAGTCGTCGTTCCAGCAGCCGAACCTCGACGCGTTCAAGAGCAATGCGTTTGGCGGCAACGGTGCGTACGGTCTCGGTGGCCGTCCCCAAGGCTTTGAGCAGGCGGAGGAGCTGCCTGCCACGGCCGCTGCGCAGGCCCCCCCGGCCGGCGCGTTTGCCTCGTCGTCGATCTACAACACCCCCCTCGAGACGCAGCGCAACAACCTGCCGTACGGCAGTGCGAACACGGTCGGCTCTGCTGCGCTGCACCCCGTCCGTGCGGATGAGCGTGCGTCGCCTGTGGCGGCGGCTGCCCCCCCGCCCCCCCCCGCGCTGCCCACGCATCCCGATGCGCAGGCGCAGCAGCCCTTCCCGAACGTGATGCCCTACTACTACCCCTACTACATGCCCAACCAGTTCCAGCACTATGCTTCGCCTGCCGGAGGCTTTGGTCAGTACCAGGTGTACGGCGGGCAGCCGCAGCACCCCTCCAAACCCGAGCAGACGCCGCCTGCGAGCCTTGCGTCGGCCTACTCGCACCACGGTGCGCCTGTCGACACGAGCGCCGTGTACGGCACGCAGACGCCGCCGCCGCACTTCCAGCCGCACAATGCAACCAGCGCATCGTACGACTCGCAAGGCTTTGGCCAGCGCATGCCCAACCTCGGCCACGCGAACAGCGACTTTAAGCTGCAAGGCAACGCCGAGGCGGACGCCGGCGGCCTGCCCGCGCTGACCAACTTTTTGACCGCGGGCCAGACCCCCCAGGGCTCCATCCCCCCCCAGGCCCGCGGCAGCGCGCAAAACAGCACGGCGACCAACTCGAGCCCCCTCGACTACCGCTCCTTTGACGGCAAGTCGCCCGCGGGCGGTGCGAACCGTGCGCAGCCAGCCGCGCAGCCCGGCGCGGCACAGCCTGCGCCGCAGCAGCCGGCTCAGCAGCAGCATCCCGCGTACTACCAGCAGTACGCGGGCAACTTTGGCCACCAAGGCAACGCGTACAACGGCTATTCCTACGGCCGCCAGCAGCCCTACTGGGGATAAGCGTCCGCAGGGTGGTCCCCCTCCCCCTGTGCCATAGCGGAAACCATTGGCTGCATCCTCGTCGCGTGATGGTGTCGTTCGTTTGCCCTACACGTGACTATAGAACCAATCAGCGCGTCCACCGCCGCACGCAGGTGGGCGTTTGATTGGGGGAACGGCGCTGCCCCGCAGGTAGATGTTGTCGGCCGACGCGTCAGCTGGCCGCCGCGCTGGGGTGCGCGGCCGTGCCCTGCGCCGGCCCTTCCATCCTAACGCTCGCGCACCTGCCCTGGAGAACGCGCAACGGCGCGGACTTGGATTCGAGAGCACTTTTTTTTGACGGGAATCGCACCACACTGCCGAACATTTTTCGTCTGCGTGTGGTGTAGAGATTCGCCGCACTTACCATGCCGACCGACCCCGATCCGATGTTGTTTCAGCAAGGGGGGGGACGCGATTTGTACGACACGAGCTTCCCCCCGTCCTCGCCGATGAGCTCGAGCGGGCTGCGTGATCCGTTCCAGTCTCAGCCCGTGTTTTCTGCGCTGGGACTCGACACGATCGGCGGCGAGCCGTCGCTGCACCCCGGCGCCATGCTCTGGCAGGACCTGCGCAGCGAAGCGCACGAGACGAGCGACTCGTGGACCAATGCGTCCTCGGACATGCTCCCGGGCGTGTCCAACCTCAGCCTGAGCACGCCGTCGCAGCGATCGCAGACCATCCACTCGATCTCCTCTGAAGACACGATCGGAGACACAGCCACCGTCCTTTCCCCTACGCGCGAGGCGCAGCAGACGCCCATGACGCCGATCAAGAACGTCTCGCGCGGCGCACAGGGCATGTCGCGCCCCCCCTCGCCCCCGATTTCGTCGCTGGACGACGAAACTCCGATGAAAGCCCCCGACGAGCCTTTTCACGGCGCATTTCTGTACGAGCTCAGCGCCACGCCGCCGAGCATGATGCCCCATGGCGTGCCCCCTATGACGCCACTCACCGAGGCACGGCGCGCGACGATCGACGACCCACGCTCCCTCCAAAACCACAGCGTGCGCACGCACCGCTCGGGGCCGAGCATCTCGTCGTCCTCGGCGATTTCCGCGTCCACGCCCGAGTACGGCTCAGCGCACAGCATCGCCTCGTCACTCGACCTGCGCTCGCCAGGCTTTCCGCACGAAGGCCACGGCGAGCGCATGTCGCCCCACAAGGCGCCCACCCTGCCGTACGGCGCGGAAATGTACGCCGCGATGCAGCACCACCAGGCCCCGCCGTACTACCAGGTGCCCTTTACGCCACAAAGCGCCGCGGCCATCTCGCGACAGGGGCTGCACGGGCCCATCTCGCTAGACGAGCCGTTTGGCACGCCAGAGCAGTTCATGTCCCCGCTGAGCTCGGGGGGGATGCCGCCGTACATGTCGCCGAGCGCCGTGCCGCCGTACATGTCGCCGTTGCACTCGGGCGGCGGCGCGCCGCCGACCATGTCCCCCGGCCTCCTCTTCCAGGAAAGCGGCGCGCCAGGCGGGCCCAAGGTGATGTCGCGCGTCGCCTCGGCGCCGACGCTCCACTCCCCGCTTCCCCACTGGTCCGCTGAGCAGGAGCGGGGGATGTGCACGCCGCTGCAGGAGCCCATGTCCTTCCCGGCGTCGCCCGCCTCGCACTCGGCGCACCTCCCGGTGAACTCGACGGCAATGGCACGCAAGTGCTACACGCCGTACGCCAAGACGACGCCGGCCCTGTACGGCTCGCCGCTGGAAATGGACCCATTTTACGTTCCGGGCGGACTGAGCTCCTCGAAAAGCATGAATGCGATCGGCTCCCCTGTTCCCCTCTCCCCCATGACCCCGTCGGCGAACCGCCGGCGGTCGCGCATGCCCGAGAGCACAAGCATGCCGGGCGAGCAAATGACCTCGCTCCTCGAATACGAGGCCGCACAGAGCGCCGCACGCGCGCGGGGGCGCAATGCTGGGCCGCCGCCGCTCGTCGTGAGCAGCGCGGACAAGCTGCACGTATGCCACTGTGGCCGCCGGTTCAAGCGCATGGAGCACCTCAAGCGCCACAACCGGACGCACACACAGGAGCGGCCACACAAGTGCCCGGTAGAGTCGTGCGGCAAGAGCTTTGGGCGTTCGGATAATCTCGCACAGCACCTCAAGACGCACTACCGACCAGCGGGTCTGGTCAGCCGTGCGTCGGAGGTGGCGCAGCCCGAGCCTGTCGAGCCCGCACGGCCCCGCGACCGGCGGCACGACCCGTACGCTGCCGCTGCCGCCGCCGCTGCCGCCGCGTCGGCGGCGATGGGCGCCCCCCACGATATCAAGCCAGAACCCCAGGGCGTATAGCATTGCATTTCTATACATGTTTCATAGCGTGATCACCACTACGGCAGCGCACGCGCGCGGTACAGGAGAATGTACGCCACCGAGTCCTCGCCACCGCCATAGAGCGTCGAGACCTTGTCCGAGTCGACGACCGATGCCTTGTCGTCGTCAAACTTGTACCACTCGTTCGAGGGCAAGTCGGCGAGGGGGTCGCGCGACTCGTTCTCTTTGCGCACCCACGAGATATAGTGGCCGGCATCGGCAGCGGCGCCTTTGTGCGTCACAATGCCCACCAGCTCGTACAGCCCGCTGGGGTTGCACCCGGTGTCGCTGCGCAGCTCGGGGTCGATCAGCGCCTCGACCTCGTCGTGCTCCTTTGCACGCAGCGCACGCTCCTCTTCGTCGGAAATGGCGCTGCCTTCTTGGCGGGGCGCATCGCTCGGCGCATCGCTCGGCGCATCGCTCGGCGCGTCGCTCGGCGCACGCTGCTCCGTGCCATGCGCCTTGGCACGGCGGCGCACCTTGGCACGCTCCTCGCGCTCTTTGGCTACGGCCTTGCACTTGTGAGACACAGGCGCGAGGCGTTGCTGTAGGTCGGGCGTCGCAAAGGTGCTCGCATCGAGCTCCAGGGGGAACTTGACCTTGCGCATAATCTTGGTTTTTCTGGGTGAGCTCCGGCACGTACTTGTTAATGTCGCGGCGCCAGTAAAAGCGCACAAAGTGCACCGAGAGGTACATGGGCAGGCGCGAGATTCGGCTCTGCTCGTTGTAGATCGCAGTGCGGTTGAGCTGCTCCGAGTGCTTCTCGATCGGCTGCGTGAGGCTCTCGAGAATGCCCGCCGTCATCTCGTTGGTGGTGTTGGAAATGTTGCACTGGAGCACGAGGAAGGGCTCGTTGGCGCTCGTCGCCGCCTCTTGCGGCGCCTCGGGGCACGAGCGCTCGATCGCCATGTGCCCCGTGAGGTACTCGGGCACAAAGCGGTCGCCGCCACCCGGCGTCGCGAGGCAGTTGCCGAGCGCGTTCAGGATGCGCACATACACCTCCTCGGCGTCCTGCTGCGCGTAGCCGCCGCCGCCCTCGGCCATCTCGGCAAACTGCGGCGCGACCTTGCGCAGGACGGTGAGAAAGAGCAGCGGGGGGAAGGCGGCCGGCGCCTTGTTCAGCTCGCGGAACAGGTCGCGCAGCGAGGCGGTCAGGCCCGCCTCGCCGTCGCTCGCGCTCGCGCTACCCGCGTACGCATCGAGCGCGGACTGCAGCTCGGGGATGCAGCGCAGCACCTGCAGCGTCGAGTTCAGGTAGCACGTATTGCCGAGATTCGTGAGACCGACCTTGAGATTCGCCTGCGTCAGCCACACCACGTACCGCCTTGGCCAGGTCCTCGTCCTTCATATCCTCGAGGAACTGCACCGGCTTAGCCGGCGCCTGCGGCAGATCGCCGGCCATACCAAGCACCATGAACTGCTGGCCGACGCGCGCATTGAGCTTGGACAGGTCCGTGTCGTCCTTGAGCAGGCCGCCCTTGACCATGACCTTTTGGCGCTCGATCGGCACGCGCGTCTTTTCGGCGATCGCCTCTTTAAACGAAAGCCCTTGAGCAGAGGTGTCTAGATCGATATCGTACTGCGTCAGGAAAAAGACGTACCACCTGGCCATTGTGCTTCACCTTGACCGGAATCGTGCTCATCTTCGCCATCAAGCCCGTTCGCGCCCCGACGCGTCACGTCGTGCATCTTGCGTCGGCCGAGAAAAAAAAGTCCAGCTTGGGAGCAGCGACGATGGCCAAGGTCACGAAGCGTACCAAGAAGTTTGTCAAGAACCATGTACGTATCCCTACTCACACAGCTTGATAAAACGCTGCAGCAGCGGCGTGAGCACAAGAAAAAGTCGGCGCACGTTCGCGACCGCCACGCGAAGCAGACGCGCCGCCCGGCCGCTGTGGAGGACGGCGAGGAGGACGGCGAGGAGGCGGCGCCCGGCGAAGAGGGCGCGTCGAACGTCGACGAGTTCCTCCGGGGTGGATTTCAAGCGGATATGGGCGATAGCGAGGAGGACGACGACGACGAGGACGCCGCGGCGGCCGACGACGGCGACGACGACGACGACGACCGCCTGGACGACATGGAAGACGTCTCTGGTACGTGCCCATGCTGACCCAGACGCCGAGGAGCACGCGCAGGACCTCGAAAAGCTCAAAGAGACCGACCCCGAGTTTTACAAATACCTGCAGGAGAACGACGAGGACCTGCTCAAGTTCGGCCAGGACGACGACGAGGATGAGCAGGAGGAGGACATGATCGACGATGCTCCAGCCGAGGCCGACGAGGAGGACGAAGAGGCGATCCCGGTGGTGACGCTCGACATGCTGCGCCGCTGGCAGCGCGACCTTGTGCAGCACCACTCGCTGCGTGCGCTGCGCCGCCTCCTGCTCGCCTTCCGCTCGGCGGTGCACACCGGCGACGAGGGCGGCGACTATGCATACCGCATCGACGACGGTGCCGTCTTTTCCAAGCTGCTCATTACCACGCTCAAGTACATGCCCATGGTCGTCGAGCACCATGTCCCCTCGAAACGCGCGCCGGACGGCCGCTTCAAGGTCGCGACGAATACCAAGAAATGGAGCACGCTCGCGCGGCCGATCCGCAGTTACTTCATGAGCGTGATCCAGCTGCTCAAGACGCTTCCGGAGCCGGACATGGTGTATGTCGCCCTCACCGAGTCGGCCAAGATGATTCCGTACATGCACCACGATCGCCGCGTGACGCGCGACTATATCAAGCAGCTGCTGCACCACTGGAGCAGCGGCGAAGACAAGACGCGCCTCGCGGCCTTTTCGTGCCTGCACCTCGCCACCGCCTCGGCCTTTGACGAGGAGATGATCGACTTCTGCCTCAAGGGCGCGTACCACACGCTCGTGCGCAGCACGAGGCAGACGACGCCGCATACCATGCCGAATATTGTCTTGATGAAGAACACGGCGTGCGAGCTCTTTATGCTGCACCCCGATGCGTCGTACCAGCAGGCGTTTGGCTTTATCCGCCAGCTCGCCATCTCGCTGCGCAACTGCCTCAAGATCAAGACCAAGGAGCAGTTCCAGGGCGTGCTCAACTGGCCCTATCTGCACTGCCTCGACTTTTGGTCGCTGGTCCTCGCCAAGGCCTGCAGCGACGAGCGCGAGGAAGAGGGGCCGAGCCACATGCGCCCGCTCATCTACCCGCTCGTGCAGGTCGCGCTCGGCGTCGCGCGCCTCGTGCCCACGTCGCGCTACTTCCCGCTGCGCCTGCACGTCGTGCGCACGATGCTGCGCCTGATGCAGTTCACGCACGTCTACATTCCTGCAGCGCCGCTCATTCTCGAGGTGTTTGAGAGCCCCGAGTTCCAGCGCAAGGCCAAGGGCGCGACGCTCAAGCCGCTCGACCTCGAGACGACGTTCCGCGCGCCGGCCGCCTACGTGCGCACGCGCATCTACGCCGAGCAGCTCGCGGACGAGTTTGCGTTTGTCCTGCTCGAGTTCCTCGCGACGCAGGCGCGCAGCATCGCCTTCCCGGAGCTCGTGATCCCCATCACGGTGCAGCTGCGCCGCGTGCTCAAGACGGGGCACAGCGCGCGCCTCGCCGAGTCCGTGCGCCCGCTCCTGGACAAGGTCGTGCAGAACACGACGTGGATCGAACAGCGCCGCCAGGGCGTCGAGTTCGCGCCGGCGCACCACGTCCACGTCGAGCGCTTCCTCACGGACAAGATCAACGCCAAGGCCGAGGCGCCGCTGCAGAGCGCGCTGCGCCTCGCACGCAAGGTCCGTGCGCAGAAGCAGAAGCTCCTCGAGCAGACGGCACACGTCGTGGGCGATGACGAAGAATAGCTAGGTAGACGTACGGGAGTTGTACTCGGCCAGCGAGAGCTCCATCGCAAGACGCAGATCCGCGTCCTCCGCGTCCTCGTCGGGCGCGTCCAGGTGCCAGATCGGCGACGGGGCCGACGTCACCAGCGCGCTCTGGCCCCGGGCGCTCGCAGGGCGGTCCGTCGCGCGGAGCACCGGAGATTGGTGCGCCCACGCGCCCATCGGCGAGCGCCCAGCACGGTGCTCGGGCAGGGACGAGGGGCGCATGTCCGGCCACTCTTGCGAGCTCCCGAGCTGCAGCGGCGTGCTGCCCAGCGACGAGTGCGCCGACGACGGACTCGTGGCGAGGCGCGCCGACCGCGGCACGGCGACGGTGCGCAGCTTGCTATGCGGGCCACTCGTCTCGTTCGTCGTGCTCGCGCGGGGGCCGGCGTGGTGCAGCGTGTCCCACGCGCGCGACGGCGGCGAGGAAAAGGCCGTGAGCTCAGGCGAGGCGATCGGCGCCGCATCGCTGTCGCCCTCGCTCGCCTCGAGACGCAGCTCGTCATACAGCAGCTCGTAGGACAGCTCGTCGGTCTGCGCCTCTTCGCGCGACAGCATCAGCGCATAGTCCAGCGCCGCCTCGTCGTCCAGCGCGCCTTGGATCGAGGCTTGGGCAGCGTCGCGCCGCGCATGCGTCGCCTGGCGCTCGCGCCGCTCGGCTTGCAAGAGCTCCTGCTCTTCCTGCACCGCGCGATCGAGGTCCATGCGCATGCGCGGCCGCTCGGCGGCACGCGCGCGGCGCGCGGGCACCGCCGCCTTGATTTCCGCGGCGGGCGCCTCGGCGGCAGCGGTCGTGCGCCAGGCCAGGACCTGGGGGCCGATCGCCGCGACAAACAGGTCGTCATCCGCCACAATTTGGTTCACACGGAAGCGCGCGGCATGCTCGGGGCTCAGCTCGCCACTCGCAAGCATGCGCGCAGGCTGCCGCCGTGCCGTGCGCTCGTTAAATACGCGGACGACGTGCCCGGTCAGCGGATCGAGCGCCTTGACCGTCCCGTCCTCACTGCCGGCAAAGAGGAGCGACGGCGTAATGTCGAGCGCGGTGATCGCATTCGTATGGCCCTCGAGCACGAGCGCGGGCGCGGCCTGGGCGTCGCCGACGACCAGCTGCGGCGCGGCACACTGCTGCCACGCGAGCTGGTCCGCCTCCTGGTACGCCTCGCCCGCGTCCCACTCCCAGATGCCGATGCCGCCCGAGGCGGTGCCGGCACAGACAAACTTGTGCTCTTTGAAGCGCGCTGCGCGCATGCGTGCCAGCAGCGCCGCAGGCAGGCGGCCGGTTCGCTCGCGCACGTCAAAGTCGCAGCGGATGCTCGTGATCGGCGAGATGTTCGGCGCACCAAAGACGGTCGTTCGCACCTCGCCGTCGAGGATATCATGCCGCAAAAAGACGCGCGCATTGCGCATATGGACCAGGAACGAAAGACGGCGCTCCTCCTCGACGTACGTATCGAGCACGAGCGCGTCGATGCACGGCGCATCGCTCGGCGCGGCGTGGGCGGGGATGTGCAGGCGCTGCGCCTGCTGGAGCGCGGCGCTTTGCGCGCGATCCGCCTCGCTGAGCGCCTCGTGGCGCGCGCTGCGGCTATTGTACAAGGCAGAGAGCGCTTTGGCCTCGACCTCTGTCCAGACGCACACGGTCCCGGAGCGGCACGCGGCGAGGAGCACGCCGTGCGCAGGCTGGTATACGAGGCAGTCGACGGGCCCGTCGCTCGGCGCATTGGCTTTGCGCTCCGTGTGTGCATGGCCTTTCCAAATCGGAACGTCGTGCTTCGCGTGCCAGATGTACACGGATCCGTCGGCAGCGGCCGTAGCAAAGGTCTGTGCCGCGTCGCCCGCCTGGGAGAGCAGCTGGCGGTGGAGCTCGGTCGAGCGGCTCACGCCATGCGCGCCGCCGTGGCCGGCTGGCGCCGGAAACGCGATCGCAGTCACCGGCGCATTGTGCCCGGCGCGGCGTGCAAACGCGCGATTGCGCACTGTACCGCGTGCACTTTGGCCACGCCAGTCGATCATGGTAAGACTAATATCGCCAGAGCGCTGGCCCCACACAATGCGGCTCGCATGCGCGTCGGTCGCGAGCGCCGTCGTCACCGGCGAGAACTCGACGTTGGGCTGGCCGTTTGGCCCCAGCGACGCGAATCCAGACGCGTCCAAAAAGTCCTTGGCGACCTTGCCCGTGAATGCATTCGAGCGCGATGCGACGCTGAAGCCGTACGACAGCGAAAGAACAAAGCGGCGCGACGCGGACAGTGCCAGCGCATCGAGCGTCGCGATGCGGGGATCCGAGAGAATGGTCGGTGTGCGTGACTTGCGCCAGCGTCTGGGTCAGCCGCGTAAACGTACCGCAACAGAGCGACGCGCGCGGTATATTCTGCCTTCCACGAGCTTGCGTCCAGTCGTCGGAGGGCTGGCGCGACGCGCAGCGACGTGCACGCCGTATCGCCTGCGAGGACGCGCGCCGCGATGCTCTCTTCGCGCTCGTCGAGGCCAAACGCCACGGCAAACGCCGTGCGCCACGTTGTATCCAGCTGGAGGATCGCGTGCCATGTCCGGCACACGCCTGCACACACGCCGAGCGTCTTGGGGTCGAGAAACGCAAAGACGCGCGCTAGTGTCTCGGGCGCGAGGTCGTCCATGGGCCCCGACGCGCGGGGCGCACGGCGGCCTTTGTGTGGCATCGGGTCTGCATCGTCGTAGTAGGTATCAGGGAATTTAGAAGGAGCTAGTAAAGTAAATCTGTCGTTCTTTTCGGGGGAGTTTGGGTCGAGCAGGCGGTTCATACAAGCGACGTTGTCAAGAGCGCCGCCACACGCGACGCGCCACGGCCGAGAACGCACGGGCCGCCTGCGCACTGTCCAGCGGCACGTGCTTGGCTCCGTTCGCCATGCAGCCGATCCGCCTGGGTGTCGCGGCGATGGACCGCAAGGCGCGGTCCAAGCCGATGCAGAACATTCTGAACCGTATTTTGGCGATGGGCAACTTTGAGGTAGTCAACTTTGGCGACAAGATGATCCTCGACGAGGAAATTGATAGCTGGCCGATTGTCGACGTGCTCATCTCCTTCTTCTCGACGGGCTTTCCGCTGGAGAAGGCGATCCGGTACGTCGAGCTGCGGCACCCCGTGTGCGTAAACGACCTGAGCCTCCAGACCGTGCTGTGGGACCGCCGCGCGGTGCTGCAGATCCTGCACGCGGCGGGCGTGCCGACGCCGCGCAGCGTCCACGTGAACCGCGATGGGGGCCCGGAGCTCGCGCCAAAGCTCCTCCAAGACATTCAGGACCGCCTCGGGGTGAACCTGCGCGACTGCGCGGTGCCGAAGCAGTTCGAGATGCGCGACTACGATACGCTGATTGTGGACGGGAAGGAGATTCGCAAGCCGTTTGTGGAAAAGCCAGTCAGCGGCGAGGACCACAACATCCACATCTACTTTCCCAAGGATCGCGGCGGAGGCGGCCGCCGCCTCTTTCGCAAGGTCGGAAACAAGTCGTCCGAGTTTGACGCGGACCTCGTCGAGCCGCGCTCCGACGGCTCGTACATCTACGAGGAGTTCATGGACGTCGACAACGCCGAGGATATCAAGGTCTACACGATTGGCCCCGACTTTGCGCACGCCGAGACGCGCAAGTCGCCCGTCGTCGACGGCCTCGTGAAGCGCAACCCCGACGGCAAAGAGATTCGGTACATCACCGAGCTCTCGCCCGAGGAGCGCGAGATGGCGCGCAACATTAGTCTCTCGTTCAAGCAATTCATCTGTGGCTTTGACCTGCTGCGCGTCAAGGACAAGAGTTACGTGATCGACGTAAACGGCTGGAGCTTTGTGAAGGGAAACGACGCGTACTACGACAAGTGCGCCGAGATCCTCATGGCCTTTTGCCGCAACAGCACGATCGAGCGCCCGATGCGCCGCCCGAGCCAGGTGGTGCAGATGCTCGAAGAGACCTCGTCGTGGGTGCTCAAGGCCAACGTCACCGTCTTCCGTCACGGCGACCGCACACCGAAGCAGAAGCTCAAGCGCTCGTTCAAGGCGGGCGATCCCGCCGCCGCGCCGATCCTCGCGCTGATGCACGGCTGCCGCGAGGAGATCATCCTGCGCCAGCAACTCGAGCTCGTGTCTGACGCGCTCGAGGCCTCGGCGCAGATTCCGGGGGCGAATGTCGACGACCTGCACTTTTTGATCGATGTGATCCAGCGCAAGAAAGACATGCCGGGCACCAAGATCCAGATCAAGCCCTCGTTCAACAAAGAAACGGGCGAGCTGGAAAAGACGCAGCTCATTGTCAAGTGGGGCGGCGAGTTTTCGCACGCGGCCCGGCACCAGGCGCGGGACTACGGCAGCAACATGCGCCGCGACATGCTCATCATGAACAAGGAGGCGTTGAACAACTGCACGGTCTACACCTCGTCCGAGCGCCGCGTCTCGGCGAGCGCCGAGATCTTTGCGGCAGCCTTCCTCAACGGCGACGAGGACGACGGAAACGTCAAGCCGCGCGAAATGGTCGTGCGCAAGGACCTGCTCGACGACTCGAATGCCGCCAAGGACCTCATGGACAAGGTCAAGAAGGAGCTCAAGGCGTGCCTGCGCCCCGACTCGCCGACCGCCGACCAGCGCCCGGACGGCTGGCCGGAAGACCTTCCCCCGCCCGCGCTGATGGGCGGCGAGATCAAGCAGCTGCTTTTGAGCCTGCGCGAGACGATGTACAAGAACTATGCCGCACTGGACGTCGACAAGATCCAGGAGCGCTGGTGCACGCACGAGACCCCGGCGCTCTTCCGCGAGCGCTGGGAGAAGCTGATCCAGGACTTTGAGGACCAGCCGAACGAGCCGTCGCGGGTACGTATACATGCTAACACAGGCGAGTGAACTGTCGGATATGCTGTCGCACGACGGCCTGCACAACCGCGTCTTTTTGGAGCGCATCTTTTCCGACGAGGGCGAGGAGCCGCGCCTGAACCGCCTGCACAACCTGTACCGTATGAGCCTCGCGCTGTTTGACTTTGTGTGCCCCCGCGAGTACGGTATCACGCGCGACGAAAAGGAGCAGATTGGTCTGCTCACCTCGCAGCCCCTGTTGAAGAGCATCATTGGCAACCTCAAAGAGAGCTCGAATGTCAAGGGCCTCTGTGCGCTCTACTTTACCAAGGAGTCGCACGTGCACACGCTCCTCAACCTCATCCTCTCGTCAGATCTGAACGTGATTATGCCGCGTCTGCCGCCGCTGGACTATCTCTCGAGCATTACGTTTGAGGTCTACGAACGCGAGAGCCCCGTGAGCGCCTCGTCGAGCCCCCTGACCATGTCCGCCGCCGAGCCGTCCAAGCCCGAGCGCTCGCTCGTGATCTCGGTGTCGGAGGGTGCGCACAGCTCCGAGGTACTCTTTATCAACCTCGACGCACGCCACGCACTTACGCCATTGCCTAGCCGGCCGCTTACGTCGCACATGGACTTTGACTCGGCGATCGCCAAGCTCTCGACACACTCGCAGAAGCGCCAGGACACCGAGACCGCGCGCGGACAGGTCGAGGGCGCGACCGTCTTCTTTGGCGAGCGCGACGAGGACCAGCGCGTGGTCCCGATTCCCCGCAAGGAGGACGCCGACACCGACTAGCCTGTCCAGTAGCCGCTCCGCGGGGTTAGTATCACGTGCCGATTTGAACACCGACCGCGTCGGCGCGAAGAGTTTCATTATCCGCACACACTATGGGATCCCGAGTGTGTGCCGAGGCGCTCGCGCTACGGATACGGCATACTGCCTTCGCGCCTGTCCGGTATGCACCCATTGCGGTGCGCCCGGCACTGTGCACGCACATCCTCCGCCCGGCGCACGTCACAGGGCTGGGCCTCCATGCCCCCGTGCACCGGCTCCACACGACCCCCCTTCGCTGCGAGGAGCAGCGCCCCGAAGGAAAGGAGGTGAAGCCCGCGGATGAGGCGAAAAAGTCTCCGACGATCCGTGAGCGCATCAGCAACATGTGGTCGACAATCAAGTACCTCTTTCGCTTCTACCTCAACGGTGTGAAGCAGATCTGGCGGAACCGCGAACTGGTGAAGGAGGTCAAGAAAGACTTGGCGGCGACCGGCCGCGATATGACATACGAGGAAGGAATTTTGATGTACGTCGCACTACTGACCCAGCCGTACACATGCTTCAGACATGTACAAACTGCCGCTCTTTTTGCTCATCCTGGTCACGGTGGAAGAGCTGCTTCCGCTGATGGTGATTTATACCCCATTCCTGCTTCCCTCTACCTGCATTCTGCCGAGCCAGCGCCTAAAGATCCGCAAGCGATTCGAGGTGCAGCGCGAGGCCTGCATTAAAGAGCTCAGGGCGATGATCGCCGCACAGCCCCAGCTCGAGCCGCCGTACGACGAGCAGCTCGCTGGCAAGACGCTCTCGCTCCTTCCTCCCGAAGGCGTCAAGAAGCTCATCAACGTCTACAACCTCTCGTCCTGGGGCGGCACTACGCTGATGCGCAGCCGACTCGTGCAGCACATGAAGCGCCTGCGCGAGGACGACGTGCGCCTCGCTACCTCGAGCCTGCTCAACGAGCCCAAGGAAGAGTCGATTGAGCTCCTGGCTGACGCGTGTACCGAGCGCGGCGTCCGTGCCGTGAATGTCAACCTGGACGAAATGGTGCAAAACCTGCGACGATGGCTCGAGTCGACCCAGGTCGAAGTGCAGGTGCCCGACCTGGAGCTCGCCCTGACGCCGGCGCGCATCTTGGAGCTCGGCGCGTCCGAGACGGATCTCGTGGAAGAAATCAAGAAGGACGAGGAGCAGAGCGTCGCAGAGCAGACCAACACCGTGGTGAAGGAGGTCGTGGAACAGGAGAAGCGCAACGAGGGCGAAAAGAAACCATAGTCGCTCTGTACCAACGATTATTGTGCATGCGGCACAAAGTAAGCCTACTTATACTTAGTAGCTATCGCCTTCGGCACCTTCGCCAGAGAAGCCGCACTCTCGCCGGAGGATCGCGGCGCGCTGCTTCTCCCACTTTTCCTTCGCGTCGCTCTCCACGGCGCACGCTTCCAGCAGTTTCGGCACAGCCGCGGGGGGTATGGCAGAGGCGACCGACGCGGGCACCTCGTCTTCCTTTTCGAGGTCGAGCTCGCCGAGGAGCACGACGTTCTCGCCACGGATAATGTACAGACCCTTGGGGATATCGCCGTACCTGTTTCCCAAGTACACACGCTCGATCGTCTCGTGCAGGAGGAGATTGGCTGCGTCAGAAGCACGACCTACCAAACTGGTCGTACGACCGCAGGATGCCGATCAGCTTGCGGCCATCGCGCAGGATAACGATCACTTTTTCTGTCGTGAGAAACCCCACATACTGTCCACACAGTCAACGAGCGCACCCGACGTGGTAAAGGCGATATTCGCCAGAATGTCTTTGGCCTCCATCGTCGTCACAAAAGAACGACGAGGGCCACGGCATCCACCTCCATTAGAGGGCATATCGCCGCATCATCCTGATCTCGCTCGGGATCGCCTCTAGAACGCCCGTTGTCGGTACGGATCACTCTACTTATGTCTATGGTGTAAAATGGGGCCTAGGCTCAGGCTTCGTCGCGAGCACGTCACCCAGGGCCGCGATGGGATGATCGCCAAGTGGAGGTATGCTTAGATCCACGTACCGCCCTGGGCGCGCTTAGCCAATCGGACAGAGGGGCAAGGAGGGTTAGGGGCCCAAGCGCGGGGTGCCGCCGCGGCTATCATCTTAGATTTGGCTGTGCATCCCTTGCTCCTTCTCGATCGTTGCGAGGCCGTTGCACATCAACATTCTTTCCGTGTGTAAGCCCATTGATCATGATGCGTACCGGTGGTACACCACGCGCAGGGACAAATGCCCACCACACGAGTCCCAAGCGCCGTATCGAGATGGACGTGATGAAACTGTATGTCGACGTGCTCACGCAGCCTCATGTCCGACTATGAGATTACCTTGGTGGATGACAATATGCAGGACTTCCATGTGCAGTTCAAAGGACCCTCGGAAAGTATGTGTGGCGTAGAGACTGACGCAGCTCCGTATGAAGACGGCGTG
Organism: Malassezia japonica; assembly: GCF_029542785.1. Classification (NCBI taxonomy): domain Eukaryota; kingdom Fungi; phylum Basidiomycota; class Malasseziomycetes; order Malasseziales; family Malasseziaceae; genus Malassezia; species Malassezia japonica. The sequence continues at coordinate 435,265 of NC_083372.1, read as the reverse complement.
TGGCGTATCCATGTCGAGCTCCCGGAACAATACCCGTACAAGTCGCCCTCGATTGGATTCGTGAACAAGATCTTTCATCCGAACATTGACGAGGTGTCCGGTTCAGTGTGCCTGGACGTCATCAACCAGACATGGTCGCCCATGTTTGACTGTATCAACATCTTTGAATCGTTTTTGCCTCAACTCCTCCGATACCCCAACCCTACGGACCCACTGAACGGCGAGGCGGCCGCATTGCTGATGAACGACCCAGATGCATACGACCGCAAAGTGCGTCAATGCGTCGCGCAGTACGCGAGCAAAACGGCGGGCGCCGCAGCCGATGCGGACGCCGACGAAGAAAATGACGACGCCGAAATGAGCGACGTAGGAAGTATCTCGGATTAATGAGGCAGTGCAGGCACTGCGCTACGGAAAACCGGTGCTCAACACCACACGGCCTACGCCCGACCTGTTCTCTCGCACGGCCGCCGTCCACCCGTGCCTGGCTGCGACCGCATCGCAAAAAGCACGCACGCCGCCGCCGACTCCAAAATAGAGCACCTTGGCAGCGATGAGACACAGCGTGGTCTTTGCGGCGACGCTGGCATTAGAGGTATTGGAGGAGGTCGGCCAGCAAATGTCTTGCAACACACGGCACAAGGGGGAGAGACTGGGGATCGCGTAGACCGTCTCACTGCTCAGCACAATCTCGGCGCGAGACTGGCCGGGGAGCGAGAGGTCAAGCGAGTCCCATGCGCCGGAGAAGAAGCGCAGTTGAATTTGGCGCGCTTGCAGCTCTTGCTCAAACTGCGTCAAGAGGTCGTGGTCGATCTCCAAGTCGCCCGCCTCGACCGACCGGCCGTGACCGGGGCCGCCCGCAGAGAAGAACCAGTTCAGGAGAAGATTGGGATAGACGACCTGCGTTAGGATATACACGTACCAGAGAAAGCACCTCCTCGTTATAGTCGCACAGATCCAGCACCGTCGGGCGGTCCGAGGGCTGCGTAGAAAAGAGCGTGCGGAACAGGAAACACGTTGGCACTGCCGTCCCACAGCCGAGCTCGACAATGTGCCGGCCCGAGGGCCAGCTAGCATCCTCGGCATGGTACGACGGGAGGCGCTCGGCGAGCGTGGCGACCAAGTCGAGCGAGCACTCCCATGTCTTGAGCCCGCCTTCGTACACGCCGGGGATGAGGTCGGTATGCGTATCTGCAACACCTTGCGCACTCTCTTCGTCGTTCAGCAGCTGGAAGCGCACGTCAAACAGATCGCGGCGCGCAAGCCTTAGGAACGACGAGCCGAACGGCACCTCGATCGGCGAGAACGACAGCTTTTCAGGAAGGAGCTCGCGCTGCGTTAGTTTCACAACGTACAAGCTGTGCCGCATTGATTTGCTTTGCTGCCTGCAGAGGAATACCCTGCTCGGGCTCGGCGTCACCGGCGTCCGCCCCGTCGCTCTCGTGAAACCCAAACGTGAAGGCCATGGTTCCTTAACCTCCACATCATGGCCCCTTTATGGGCGGCGCCGGCGCCGTGCTGGGTCGTGCGGCATCATGCCCCGTCGGCGGTGCACTCGGTCGCGTTTGCCAACGCAGGAGCGTACCTCGTTGCTGGCGATGCAAAGGGTCGCGTATCGGTGACGAGCATGACCGACTACCGCCCCCGCCTTTTTTGGGACGCCCACAAAGATACGGTGCTTCGCGCAGACGCGTGGGGCGGCTACCTCGTCACGTACGTCGCATTGCTCACGCAGCCATGGCCGAGATAATTGTGTACGAGCGTGGACACTGCCAGACGAGGCGTCGGCATGGGGAAGCACCCTCGATGCGCCTTCGTTGGCGCTCAGCGTCGAGGTGAACGCGCTCAACTACTGTGCCTACGACATGGCCCTGCGCGATGCCGCCTCGCTCACAGGCTGGCTCGCCGTGCCCCATACCCTCGAGTCGGCATGGATCGATATCTATGCGCTGCCCCAGCGCCGGCGTGTGCGAGACTCGGTAGGGCGGCTCGCGGTGCTCGGCCGCGGCATGGAACGCCCGCCGATCGTGATGGGCGTGCGGCTTACTCTGCTCGGCAGCACGCTGTACCTCGTCGCGGGCTACGAAGACGGAAGCGTCCAAGCCTGGACGATGACGGCCGGCGACGACGGCAGCCTAAGCCCCCCTGAACTCCTCTGGTCGCATCGGCCGCATACCGAATCGGTCATGGCGCTGTGCCTCACGCCGGACGAGCGCACGGTCGTGTCTGTCGGCGCCGACCAGCGCGTCGTGCAGATCGCCCTCGCAGAAAACGCACAGCCTCAAACGACCACGATGCAGCGCCCGGGCCATGCATGTGTCGCCGTCCGATCCGACGCACGGACCATGGCGGTCGGCGGCTGGGACGGCGGCGTGCGCGTCTTTTCGCTGCCAGCCATGGACCTTCTTGCAACGCTCGCATACCACAAAGACGGCGTGAATGGCGTCGCGTATATCCGCCGCGGAAATGTACATACACTCGCGCTGCCTGCCGACGACAGCAGCGACGAAGAGGGGCCGGCGCTGCCCCGCCACCTGCTGGCCGCAGGAAGCAAGGACGGACGCATATCGCTCTGGGACGTGCCCTTTACCAAGGACGATGCTATGCCTGCACTACGAGCACCGTAGAGACGCGCCCGGTAGAAAAGAAAGGCTGGATCGCCACGTTATTGACCGCCGCCTCGCACGCCCAGTCGCCAAGCTGGTAGGCGCCAGCCGAGGTGATCGCGACGTGCGCCGAGAGCGTCTCGGTGTGCCATGGGGCGAGCGTCCCGCGCTGTACCGTGCGCCCGATCCACGGCGCAATTGCCTGTGCCGCTGCAGGGCGGATACTGGCGGGAAGGAGGCGCAGCGTATAGGCCAGAGGCCACGTCGACTCGTTGCGCAAACGAAGCGTGACTGGCGCGAGTTGGACGCTGGGTAAGCTTTTTTATTTGCACGTACCTTTCTCCCTCGTACTTGGCAACCGGCGCATGCACCTCGAGCGAGACCGGCGGGGGAATCGCGGCGAGGGGCGACATGAGCAGACGCTCAATGCGCCGCTGCTGCTCCTGCGTCGTCGCAGCGTACATGGCGCGTGTAGTCGTCGTTGGCCGCGCGAGCGACTCCAGGCGCGCGACGTCACCCGGTACGTCTGCACGCAGGCCAATGTGTGTCCCGTAGAGAAGGAGGCAGCCCTGGGCCGCCGGGCGCGTCCAGTGTACCAACAAGTCGGCCTCGTGCGACTCGAGGAGCAGAAACGCCCGGCGGCGCACGGGCTCGGGCAGGAACTCGTAGTCGTGCTCGAGTGATTTCATGCGCAAGGCGCTGCGCTGCGCGACGTACGCATCGAGCGGCATCGATGCGCCGGCGCCTTGCACTGCAGTGCAGTGCAGATTGAGTGCAGCGGCCTCGACGTCGGCAAAGTCGGAGCGGCCAACAAGCGGCCCGATGGCGCCAAGGGCGTGCGGCAGCGTCGCGTCCGTTGGCGTGGAGGCACGGTCGATGCGCGTTGCCATTGTGCTGCGCTCGCCAGGCGCAAGTGTGAGTGCCTCGGCAGCATGTGCGGCTTTCCATTGCGTGCTGAGCATCGACACGCCCGCAATGGTGACCGCCTCCTCGTCCTCGTTCTGGACGTCGAGGGCGACGAGGTAGGCGAGTGATGCGCCTTGGACCGTGCGCACCGACGTCGAAGCACGCAGCAATGTGCGCACGTCGAGCGAGTGCCGTGCCGAGCACGAAAACGTCTCTCCGTGTGCATTCTGGTATACAAAGAGCCACTCGATTGTCGTCTCGCCCGCGTCAAGGAGCGGCACGGTGCACTGCACTTCGGTGTGCTCCTGCGGCGCAAGCGCCTGCTGGACGCGGTGCGGCGCCGGCGTCGCGAGGGCGGCTGGCACCGGCGTCGTCTCGCCCACAGGCCCACCGGCCGGCCCAAAGCTGGCGTACGGCTCCTTGCAAGCCACCTGGATCTCGGACACGGCCGCACCCTCGCTGCGCACGGCAATACGCAGCGAGATCGACTCGCCGACGTACGCCGTGTGTGGCCCTTCGACGGTAGTCGTCAAGCGCGGCAGGTCTTGGCGGACGTGCACTTGGAGCGTGGTATCGGGCGCATACGTCGGCGTGATGCGCTGCGCCTTGGTTGCTTGCAAGCGCTTGCCGTACTTTTCCATCGCCTGGCGCACCGGCACGCCCTCGAGCCGGTAGTGGATCGCGCAGAGGCCAAAGGTGCCGCACGCAGCGATGCGCACCGGGACGTCGATCGAGCGCGACTCGCGCGGGCCCAGTGCGATGCTCGGCGGGGCGTCGACCGAGACATGTGCGGCATCGAGGGGCTTTGCGGCGTCCGCAAATGCCAGCCTCAGGTCCGAGAGCGTGACAGGGGTATGGAGCGGATTGGTGGCCTGCAGACGCACGGTAATCGCCTCGCCCTCGCCTGCTTGAGAGACGTGCTTCTTATGCAGCGCATGCGCGAGCGACGGATAGAGGTGCGCCCATGCGCCGCTTGGATCGTGCTCAGGCTGGACCGTGCACTCGGCCACGTCCCAGAGCGGCGTCGGGAGCGTGATTTCGTCCTGGGTCTTAGCAAACTCGTACACGTTGACGAGCTGCTCGACATGCGCCTTGTCCTCCTTTTCCGTGCGTGGCGTGGTGTACAGGAGCTTGACCGCGTACTCAAGCGCCGCACCGCCCTGGCCGCTGTTGTGCGCCTGTGCGGCGAGCTTGGTGAGCACGCGATCGGTGATCGCCGGCCAGTGCTCGTCCTCGTAGTATGGCGCGGCGAGCATGTAGCAGCGCAGCGCAAACGCCTTTTGCCCGCACGCGTCAAACTGCTCGGCGCTCTGGAGCATTGTCGCGGCGCTCTTGCGGACGTGGGGGTGGGGCATGCACAGGTACGCAAGCGCCGCGAGCTCGAGCACGACGCCGCGCAGCACCTCGTCGGTAAACGCTGCAGCACGCCGCAGCGCTGCAGCGACCTGTGCACCGTGGTCGAGCGTGCGCTGCACGTCGCTATACAGGAATGTCGCGCGCAGCGCGTACAGACGCCCGGCTGCGTCGAGCAAGTACGCGTCGCACGCCGAGGAGAACAAGAGCGGCACGCCGTCGCTGCTGCCGCTCAGCAGGCGTGCAAGGCACAAGAGCTCGGTGGATGCGCCGACATACGACATAGCCCTGTCCTGCTCGTAGTCGCGGCGGGCCGTGTCGTACATCTCTGCCGCGAGTTTGTAGTCGCAGGTATGCATCGCGAGGTCCGCGAGGCGCCGTGTCTGCGACGCGAGCGCCGTAGCAGGGTAGGTGCCTCTTTCTGCGTCCCATCCGCTGGCCGGGGGCGCAGACGGCGTCGTGGTTCGCGTGCTAAACAGTTTGCGGCCTGCGCCAAGCAGGCGGCCGGTCAGGCCGCGGCGTGAGCTGCCCACCTGCTCGTTGAGCTGCTGGACGGTGCGCTCGAGGTACGGCACGAGGCTCTTGACCACGAGCTCGCGGACGTACGCCTCGATTCGCTGCACGTCGTCCACGCTGAGCGCCGCGCCCGGCGGTGTGCTGGACGGCGGAACGTGGCGCAGGTCCGGCGTATCCCACTCGGCCTGCACGCGCGCCACGACGCTATCCACCGGCTCGGTCGCCGAGTTGATCGTGAGGAGCGCGCACTGCAGCCCATACGTCCTTTTCACCTCGTCCAGGAGCGCCTCGGAGCGGCGTAGGTCCGCGTTTGGCGCGGATGCGTCGTGCAGAACGAGGTACGAGCGCAGGACGTCGCCCTCGACGTGCGGCTGCGACCGGAACACGGAGCTTGTGCTCGACTCTTCGTAGAGCTGCGCAAATGCATTCATCGGGTCCGGATTGCTGGACGAGACGACGAGCAGCATCGCCGTGGGATGCGAGAATCCGTCAAACGCGCAAATGGGGCGGTAGCGGTAGAGGTACGCGGCAATGTCCGCGCACCACGGCGGAATCGACCGCACCTGCTTCTCCCACGCCGCCCGCTCCGGCTCCGGCGGAGGGACGAGCGAGGCGATGGGCTGGTCGCCGTCGAGCTGCTGGGCGTGCGAGCGGAGGTGCGCCTGGACCGTGTCGAGAAAGTGCTCGAGTGCCCCCCTCGCAAACAAATCCTTAGGCACAAGGAACGCGTCCAGCGCGTCGAAGCGCACCGGAAACGAAGCGCGTGTGCGCGCCGCGAGCTGCGAAGTGCGCACGGCGACTGGGTGAGCTCGGCGACGTACTATTCTCGACGCAGCGCTCAAACGGGCGCAATACCTGGGCAATGTGTTGTGCGCCATTCCTCCGCGCGATCTCTCCAACATCCCCGCTGCTCAGCACCGCGATGCGTGGGCACAGCGCGCCGTGCACCGCGCTGTCCGCGTCGAGCGGCATGGTGGAACACGTGGGGCCACGTGGGTGTGGGGCCCCCGGTCAGTCCGTTACCGACCATGGCGCCGGAGCCGATCACGACGGAGAATTTGGCGCTCTTGGAGCAGCGCATGCCCGGCAAGATGGAAGACAGTGGCGAGGCAACGCCACCGGTTTCCCCTCGGTCGGTGCGCAGTGCTGCTTCGCTGTCGCAGCGCGCAAGTGCTTCGATGCAGTCCATGGTCATTGGGTCGATGGTCGCCGTGCACGGCGAGCCGCCGCGGCTGCCGACCGAGAAGCGGAAGCCTGCCTTGTCGCTTACCACAACCTCTGTCAACTTCCGTGGCTTTGTGCAAAAGAGCGGCCCGATGTTCTACTTCCAGGACAATGTCGAGTCGACGCTGATGTGGGACGACTGGCCCTGGACGTTGATGTGGATGGGAATCTGGGCGGTGTTGTGTACGTATCCTAGCTAATCCAGCACTGAATCCTCGCCTGCTGCTCTGTGTGCCGCCTGCGGTGCTCGTGGTGATCATGTGCAACACATACTTTATCCGTTTCCCCCTCACCGAGATCGAGACGGATGCGTCGCCCGGCGACGCGCTGCGTGCCTCGCTGCAAGGCACGACTGTCCTCAACGAGGAGCCGCGGCGCCCGCCGATCGAGCCGAGCCCGGTGCATGAGGGCGAGCTGCGCTACTACCTCAACATGCGCGACATACAGAACATGATGCGGCTTATCATTGACGGTTACGACGACATTGCGCCGATCGTCAAGTACCTCAACTGGTCGGACGTTTCGCGGACGTTGCGCCTGTTGCAAGGCGCGCTCCTCGCGACGGTCGCCATGTACTTTGTGGGCCCGCTGATTCCCCTCCGTCTCACCCTTTTCCTCGTCGGCGAGCTGGCGCTGGTGGCGAATCACCCGTGGGTGAAGCCGACGGTCGCTGGCCTAAAGAAGCACCTGGGCAGCAGCAAAAATGCGCAGAAGCGCGTGCTGCGCCACCGCCGCTTTACGCAGCGCCTTACCGACCTGCTGGACGAGGACCGTTTGCCGGAAGAGGTCTGGTCGCGGGGCTGGCGCGACATGGAGCTGTACGAAAACCAGCGCTTCCGCCCTGGCCTCACCAAGGGCTCGCAAGAGAAGCGGTGGTCCGGCACCGCGCTCCGCCTCAGCGAGCGCCGCCCGTGGACAAAAGGCAGCGACGGCTGGACGCCGCCGGGCGAGGACGACGGGCACGAGCTCGGCAAGTACAAGCTCTCCTTTGCGCTCGAGCCGGGCTGGGAGTGGATCGACGGCGACGACTGGCGCATCGACTGGGGCGGCTCGTGGAGCTCGGTGGGTGTGGACGAGTCGGGCTTTGTCTATACCGACGACTCGTGGCAGAGCCCTGCGCCGTACGCGTACGTCACGGACCCCAACGCCCCCCGCACGCCTGCGACGATGGTCGACGAGGCGGACGAGAGCGACGAGGAGGTCGATGCGCTCGACATTGACATTGTTCCCCCGAAGCACAAGGCCGTCACGCGCCGCCGCCGTTGGCTCCGGCGCGCGGTCAAGGTCACGGAAGAGAAATAGCTACGAATACATCCACGAAGTGCCTTCCTGCTCCACCGGCTGCATGCCCTGCTGCGGTGAGTTGAAGGCGGACGGGAGGCCTTGCATGCCGAGCGTCGGCGTGCCAAAGCCCGGCATCATGGCGCCGTTCGGCAGGACATTGTGGTTCATCGCGACGCCCTGGCCCGGCAGTACCATCGGCTTGTCGGCCTGCATGTTGTATGCGGGGAACTGCGCGTTGGCCTTGCCCGGAAACGGCTGGCCGCCGGGATAGAGGACCGACTTTTGTTTCGGCGCCGGCGCCGGCTTTTCGAGGGGCGACGCGACCTCTTCGGTCTTGCGCCGTTTCGCCTTTGCGCGCCCCTTTTGCGGGGGCGATGCGGCGTCGGGCGAGGCCGCCGACTCGTCCTTCTTCTCCTCTGCTTTGCCCTTGGCCGTCTTTTTCTTCTTGGGCGGCGTCGCCTTGGCCATCTCTGGGACTTTGCCGTTGGGCTGTGCATTGGCGTCCGGCGCGCCGTCGCCCGCGCGCGCCTTGCGCCAGTTGCGCAAAAAGTCCAGGCGCGAAAAGGTGGGCACGAACGATCCGTCGGTCGACCCCAGGTCGGTCGTATTCGCCGGCGCCGGCGTCGTCGCCCAGCCGTCCTTCATCATCGACATGATCTGCTCGCGGCGTGCGTCCTGCGACCGCTCGAGCTCGAGCTCGACCGAGTTGAGCTTGTGGCCGGTCCCTTTTTCGCGGCGGTACCGCTGGAAGCTCGGTGTGTGGGGATAGTAGGCCGGGGGCATCGTGCTGCTCAGCATCAAGTTTGCGATGTGCATCGCGTGGGGATCCGGGGTGAGGCACAGCGGCGGCGCCGTCAGGTTTACGATCGCGGCCTCGACGCGCAGTGCGTCCTCGTCGCTCCAGATCCCCCCCAGCTTGGCGTCCATGGCCTTCAAATCGTTCCACACCCCCTCGACGGTCGGCTGGAGGACGACGCGGTAGATCTCGACGCCGTCCGGCCCCGGATACGTATCTTCAGGCGCGCCCGGGCGTCCGAGTGCGCCCGTCGTCCGGCGCCCGTAGCGCCCGCCGTCGCGGAGGTACATCAGCTCGGTATTGTTCCGGTCCATGCGGCCGTACTCGTTGCGTGCGCTGTTTTCTGCCGCGCTTGCGGTCGGTTTGCGGTGGTCGTGGACCTCGACCATGAGGCACCCCTCAAAGAACGGGACGCCCGCCTGCTCAAACACGTCCACGAGGTCGACCGGCAGCGTCTGGTCCCGGATATAGTGGAGAAAGTCTTTGGTGCGCGACTCAAAAAGGAAGCACCCATCCTGCTTTTCAAAGCGCATAAACTGCGGATGGATATGTACAATGAAGCTTGCGGGGTCCTTGCGGTGGCGCTTCAGGATCTGGCGCACCGTCCGCTGGTAGTTGTACACCGACGCGGACGTCGCCATGGCGTAGGAAGCGAACCTCCACTTTCCGGCAGGGCCGCTATTCGTCGTCGCTATCGAGGGTGAGGTCAATCACGTCCGTCGGCTGCTCAGCAGCGAGCGGCGGGGGAGTCATTGGGTCGCTGCCCAGTACCGGGTCGTGTGATGGCTGCGACGCATCTGGCGCGTCGAGGTCGTCTTCGTCCATCAGGAACTCGGCGAGGCTCTCTGGGTCCAGCGCTGCGTCCTCCTCTGGGCTCGGCGCCGGAGGCAATGTGTGGAGAATGGGCGAGGCGTCGGTGTACTTGCCGTCGGTGGTGTGCCACGTCCCGTCCGACTCGACCATCACCGTGTCGACCTCGGTCGGGACGCGCTGCAGAATGTCCTCCACGTAGCCGTCCATGCGGAGCTGGTCCGAGAGGATGCTCTGGTTGCACACGGGGCACAGCCACTGCGGCGACTGCTCGTTCATCGAGTAGAAGCTCTGCGCGTCAAAGCACTGGATGTGCTCGCAGGTATCGGCACGGCACGGCGTCGCCAAGCGCATGTAGGTCAACGGGCAGGTGAGTTTGAGCGTCGAGGCGCCCGTCACAATGTCCTCGTCCATCGCCTGGCGCTGCATCTTGGCAAGCACCTCTTCCTTGCTGCGGTACTGCCGCTGCTTGAGCTGTGCAGTGAGCTGGTCGGCGCTCGTCACGCGGCACAGCGCAACGACAATGGCATGGCGCTGCGTTAGCCAAAGTACATACGTTCGGGGCGTTGGCATACGCCACTTCGATCCGGTTCAGGTGTGCGGGCTGCAGATAGAGCGAGTTGTTGCGGTTCACGTCGGGGGGCGACACGCGCCCGGGGTGCTTTTTGCTGCCTTTGAGGCTCACGCCCAGCGGCTTGTCGTTCACGCGCGCCTCGCATGTGTAGGGAAACTCGACCGGCGCCGCATGGCGCGTGCTGATCGAGGCCATGTAGTGCTCAAACGTCGTGCAAAAGAGGCGCAGCTGGAATCGTTTGGGGGTATCCTGCAAAAGCTCGCGCAGCTTTTGCGACAGGGTAAAGTTGACATTCACCTGGCGCCGCCCAGAGGGAGGAGGCGCTTCGGGAATCTGCACAATGCTCGAGACAAACTCCAGCACCTCGTAAAAGGGCGACGGGCGGAAGCGCAGCTGGTGCAGCGCCCCGGTATGAGATCGTGGCACAGCGGGCGCAGGCGACGACTCGGCGCTCGGCGCCGCAGAGCCGATTTTCGGCACAACAGGCGACGGCCGCGCCTCGGGCACCCGGCCGTACATGTGGCCGAGTCTGCGTTAGATCAAAGACGTACTGGCTCGCCTGGCGCACATTCGCGAGGCCCCGCATGTAGGCCTGCAGGCCCAGCGGGCCGATGAGCATCGCAAACTCCTGCAGCCGTTTGTGGGTATGACTATTCGCTTCGACCACCTCCAGCAGGCGCGCAGCGAGATCCGACTTGTTGCCCGACAGGCGCACACTCGGCGCGTAGGGCAGCTGCTCGTTGATGAGCCGAATATGGTCCTTCAGCTCGGCAACTTTCAGCGACTTGATAAAGTCCACCACATCATTTACGTCGATATTTTCCATATACGGCATCATGCCGGGCGCGCCGGACGCCATCGCGTCCTCACCGCACACGCCTCGTCCACGGACCGCGCCGGGGATCGTAGGGGGCACGTGAAAAGTGGAGGCTATGAAGGGTGGCCCGGGGCGGGGGGCGCGGCGGCCTCCAGCGCCGCGCGGCCGCGCCACGGCGCGCCGTCGTTGTGCTTGCGCTCCCACTCGTCCAGGAGGTCGAAATCGACGGCGCGCGCGCCGATCTGAAATTGCCGCTGGCACGCATACACGCCGGTGCCAGCCGCGCGCTCCATCACCTGCTCCACCTCGGCCGCGTCGGGGGGCGGGGAGAGGAAGCGCGTCGTGCGCACCTCTGGGGGAAAGAACTCTTGGTGGACGGGGTGTGCAAATGAGGGCTCGTAGCGGTACTCGGCGCCGTAGCCGAGATTTTTCATAAGCGAGGTCGGCGCGTTGCGGATGTGCAGCGGCACCGGATAATTAAACTCGGATTCGACCATGCTCAGTGCCTTTTTCCACGCGCGGTAGGTGCGCGTGGACTTGGGGTGCTCGGCGAGCGTCGCGACGCAGTGCGAGAGGTTGATGCCGCACTCGGGGAGGCCCACCACCTCGCACGCCCGGTAGGTGGCCAGTGCGAGGTTCAGCATCTCGGGCGAGCAGCAGTCTTCGGACGCGCATACAATGAGGCGCCGCGCGATAAACAGGGGGTCGTCGCCCGCGGCGACCATGCGTGCGAGCCAGTAGAGTGCCGCGTCGGGATTTGAGCCACGGATGCTTTTCTGGGTAAGAGGGGCGACGTACGTGCAGCGCGCTAATGGTATCATAGTGTGCATCGCCCGCGCGGTCTGGGTGTGAGCATGGCGACGTACCGTACTTGAGCGCGGTGCGCTTCAGCGCCGCCTTGAGCTGCGCGACGTTGGCTTCGTGCGACGCTTTTTCGTCGCCCGTGACCAAGGCGAGTTCGAGGGCATTGAGCGCGGCGCTGCGTGAGCCTCGCGACGTACCGTGCGTCGCCGTCGGAAATCTGTGCGATCCATTCGAGGAGCGCATCGTCGAGCCACGGCGGGATCGCGTCGCCGTCGTCTTGGACGCGGCCCATCGCCTGCCGCAAGACGAGGATCGTATCGGGAACCGAGAGCTTCGAGAGGACCACGACACTGGATTAGCGTGAAAATACGCACCGCATGCGCGAGAGGAGCGCGCTCTGCAGCCGGAACGAGGGGTTCTCGGTGGTGGCCGCGAGGAGCGTGAGGTGGCTGCGTGAGTTACACGACGGCGTACCCTTTTTCGAGCGCGGGCAGAAACACGTCCTGCTGCGTCCGATTCAGCCGCTGGATCTCGTCGATGAACAGCACGCTGCGCTGGCCGGTGAGCTGGAGGCGGTGCACGGCCTCGTCCATGACCTTTTTCATCTCGACGACCGTCGCGACGGTCGCCGACATTTCCACAAAGCGGTACGGCGCGGCGCTCGGATTTTCGCGCGTGAGTGCGGCGGTCGCCTCGCGCGTAACGAGGCGCGCGAGCGTCGTCTTGCCCGAGCCCGGCGGGCCCCACAGGACCATCGACGGCACTTGGCCGCGGCGCAGGAGCGCCTGCAGCGCGCCTTTTACGACCTCGGCCTGCCCGATATACTCGCCCAGCGACCGCGGCCGCATGCGCTCCGCAAACGGCTTGGACAGCTCGAGCGCGTCGCGGGGCGGCCGTGCGCGTCCCTCGCTGGGGGCAACGTCCGTGCGCGGCGGCAGATCCGCGTCGTTTGCCGTCCGTTTTTCGCCCCGCGCGTCGCTTTTTTTTTCGTCCCTTGCCTCTCCCCCCGCAAGACACTTGTCTAGGTGCTCGTTCAGCACCCCAAACGCGACGCGCCGCTCGCAGTTCGGACACGCGACGCTCTCGTATGATGCCGGCGCCGCCATGGGATCACGTGATAAACGGCCCGCGTCCGGCCGGCGATCGACAGCTTCGCCAGAGACAAGATGAGCGTCAAGCCGGGCGGCAACCTCGCGAGCGAGGACGTGCTCAACAAGAAGCTCGACCTCTGCATTAGCAATGCCATTGTCAAGACCGGCATTGGTTTCAGCGCCGGTGTCGTGCTGTCGGTGCTCCTCCTGAAGCGTACGTTGTTTGGCTGACCCAGGTCGCTCGTGGCCTGTCTGGCTCGGTACCGGTTTCGGTCTCGGTGCCGGGTACACTGACTGTGAGCGCTCCTTCAACCCCGTCTCGGTGCCGGGTGTGCGCCTGATCCCCGGCTCGGCTGCGTCGTCGGTGCCCGACTCGCAGTTTGGCAAGCTCCAGCAGCGCGTCGGCGAGCTCTTTGGCAAGGCCAAGGACGAGGTTGAAGACAACGTGAACCCCGCCGTGGGCGATATCCGGGACACGGCGCAGAAGCGCTTCGCGGAGCTCTCCGAGAAGGGCCGCGACGCGGTGGAGAACCAGGTGCACAACCTGCAGGACGCCGCGCACGACCTCACGGCCAAGTTCCAGGACAAGACCCAGGACCTGCAGGACGCCGTGAAGGACGTCAAGCAGACCGCCGATGACAAGGTGCGCCGCGTCTAACGTGCGGCATTCGTAGTGCTGCGCGTAGCAAACAGGTCTAACGCGGCAGTACGTCGTGCATGCGCCAGCAGAGGAGGTGTGCCTGTCGTGCCGCCTGACGGGCGCCGCGGCGCTGGCGTGCGTCGGTATCGGGGCGCTGAACGAGGCGCACCGCATCGGCACGTTTGCCGCCGCGCGGCGGACGCAGCCCAAGTGGGGCGCGTTCCTCACGCTCGTCGGCCTCGCAAGTCTGGCAGGCAGCGGGGCGCGTCTGGCTATGTAGGGGTATGCTCCAGCAAAGCGCGGACGTGCTGCTCGCGCTCGGCAAGCGCAGATACATAGGACGTCTGCAGCTCACGCGCGACTTCGGCCTCGGCGCCACGCACGATCGACCAGTCGGCATGCCGCTTGCAGCGGCGCTTCGCCGTGCCGCACACGACCGCAGGGCCGTGCGCGTCGCCGGCCAGCGTGCCGTCCAGGGGAATCTCTTCCTGGAGCATCGCGCGGCCCGCCGGCGACGTCGCCCACTGCCACAGCGCCTCGTCGGGCCATGCAAGACGCGCGTCAAAGCCGCAGCGGGGCCCAGCGTCGCGTTTGCCGTCGTCGTCGGCCAGAGGGAGCGTCGACACGCGGTCCTCGGCGAGCTGCAGGAGCTTGGTGCGCACGGCCAGCACGTCGATCATGGTATTCCCTTGGGCTGCGAGCGTGCGGAGGCGCGCAAGCTCGCGCTCCAGCGACGCGTCGCGTCGGGAGGGCAGCGCCGTCGCGTGCGCCAGCGCGTGCTGCCCGCTGCTCGTGCCGGGCGGCACCGCGGGGACGGCGCTCGGCATGGCCATCCCCTTTTGCATGGCGCGGAACCAGGCGTCGAGGGACGCGTCGTCGACCGAGGCGAGCGCAGGACGCGTCCACACGACGACGCCACGCCGCGCGTCACCGCGCTGCACGATCTCTGTGTGAAACTCGGCATTGGGCGGCCGCACGCGGTCCGCACGCGCCTTGACTGTGCGCATCCCGCACGCGTCCGAGCAGTAGCGCGACATGGGCAGGCGCGCGGCGCTCGAGCACCCGTCGGCCTTGCACGCGGCCTTGTACGAGGTGCGTGCGTCCATTTCTGGTGAGCATGACGACGTACTCTTTTCGCACTCGGGGCACACAAACTGGTCGATGAGCTCGACGGCCTCGTCGGCAATGCCGAGGCACGCGGCGTGGTACCACTCGTCGCAAAAGTCGCACGCAATCATCACGCGGTCGTCCTCTGTGTGAGCCGGTGCACCTACCAAACTCTTGGCGGCAGATGCAGTACCGCAGCGGCACCGGCGCCTCCTCGCCCGCATCGAGGCCATGCACCGCGCTCTTCTTGGACGCGTCCGGCGCGTCCGGCGCGTCTTTGCGTTTGCGCTCGTCCATGATGGTGCCTCCACACTACCATGGAAGACCGCTCGCTGGTCCAACACGTGGGCCGTGCTGCAGAGACGGCGCTCGACCTGGTCTATGCGCTGCTGTCTGCGCTCCCGTGCGGGGCGGGTGCGGCGCAGGTGCGCATCAACGGCAATGCGTACGACATTGTCAAGCTGCTCGGCGAGGGCGGCTTTAGTCTCGTGTACCTCGTGCGGGATCCGGCGACCGGGCAGCAGTATGCCTTGAAAAAGATCCGGTGCCAGTACGGCGAGGCATCCGTGCGCGAGGCGCTTGCCGAGGTCGATGCGATGCACCGCTTCCGCGGCCCGAACGTGATCCGTGCGTGCGACGCGGCGGTCGTGCGCGACGACGTGCGTGCGTCGGTCCTCGGCAATATTCCCGCCGGCGACGAGGAGAGCACGCCCGGGCGCGTGGTGTATATCCTCCTGCCGTACTTTGCGAATGGCAACGTCCAGGACGCGATCAACGCGCACGTCATCCACGGCACACGTTTCGACGAAAGGACCATCCTGCAGCTGTTCCTCGGCGCGTGCCGCGGCGTAAAGACGATGCATAGCTACGCGCTCCCTGACGACACGGTCGAGGCGGCGCCGGCCAAGGGCGACACGGACTCGCTGCTCTTTGACGCGGACGAGGCGTACCCCCCTGCGGCGCCGATGCGCGTCCCGAGCGAGGCGCCGGCCGATGCGGCGCGCGTCGCGTACGCGCACCGCGATATCAAGCCTGCGTACGTATTCCTCCTGACCCAGCAATATCATGATTGCCGACGACGGCCGCACGCCGATCCTGATGGACTTTGGCAGCGCGATCCCGGCGAGAGTAGCCATCCAGTCGCGCAAAGAGGCGATTGCGCACCAGGACCTCGCCGCCGAGCGCTCGAGCATGCCCTACCGTGCGCCCGAGCTCTTTGACGTAAAGACGGACGTGGTGCTCGACGAAAAGGTGGACATCTGGGCGCTGGGATGCACGCTCTACGCAATGGCCTACTTGCACTCGCCCTTCGAGACAGCCTCGACGACCGAGCAAGGCGGCTCGCTCGCGCTTGCGGTGACAAACGGCGCGTACAAGTTTCCTACGAACGACACCTACTCGGACGCGCTGCGGGGGCTGATCAAGGAGTGCCTCGTCACGGACCCCACGCGGCGCCCGTCGATTGACGCGCTGATCAGCGCGACCGAGGCGGCGCTGCGCGCCTAGGCCGTCGCCCTCCACGTAGGCAGCATACCGGCGGCAGCGGCGATCGCGCCAAAGAAGCCGACCCACGACTCGGCCATCACGCCGCCCGGCACCGCCCAGTGGACGCTGGGGGGGAGGTAGCCGATGTAGATCCAGAACTGTGTCATGATCGCACTCTTGCGCTCGCGGATCTCGTCCCACATGCGGCGCGTCACTTGCTGGTCTTCCGACAGCGGCGCGCTCGGCTCCGTGCTGCCCTTCACCACACGGGGCTGGGGGTGGCCGCGCGAGCGCTCGAGCGCCTTGGTACGCAGGCGCAGCAGACGGTTGTCCTCGATGAGGTGCACAAACTGCAGCACGATGTACAGGAGCCAGAGGCGCAGCGCATGCTTCCACAGCCAGTTCTGCGCGTCGGTCGAGACGTTGAGCACCTTGTGGTAGCCGAGGTACGCAATCGCCTCCATGGGGCAGTACGCGACCATCGACCAGGCCTGGATACGCTCGATCTGCAGCAGGAGCTTCGTGGGGGGGGGCGTGCGCTCGATCGTGATCAGCCACTGGATCATGGGGAGCAGGCCCCAAATACGGTACAGGATACGCGCATCGCCGATCAGGTCCGCAAGCTTGAGCAGCGGCGCGACACCGCTGGGGGTCTTGCCGACCGTCGACAGGTTCAGACGCGCACGCACGCCTTGAAGAAAGAGCAAGACACCGACCACCGCCTTGGACGAGTATTGCACAGTCATCAGCGACTGGGGTAAGTGGGAGGGGGCATACCTTATCCGTACCGCTCCAGGTGCTCAGGAAACGACCGACATGGTCCAGCGTCTTCGAGGGGGGGACATGGCGAAAGGCACCAAGGACTTCGTCGACCAGCGACCGCTTCTCGGCAGGCGTAGGGACAGCCGGCTTGCTCATGGCGCTAAGGAAGCCGGGGTCGCGTGGGATATGTGCAATTAAGTTGACACATGGGCGCCCAGCGTGGAGAAGAAAGCAATGAGGGAAGAGGGCGTAGGCAGAGCGTGGGAGGGAAGGCGTGCGCAGGAAAGTAGCGTGTAGCGCATACTCGTGGGCGAGCCGTGTGCGTCGCGTGCCTCGCGCGTGCGGCGCCCTTGCTCCTTTTTTGACCCTGCTTTCTCTATTCCCCCCAGCACGCACTCCTTCCTCTGCTCACTAGCTCTACCCACTGTCTCTGCACTGCGCCGTTTTTGGGGTATAGGGTATCTACGGGCGGCCACGCATCTCGTTCTTGACGCGCTGTTCGATGCGCAGGCGCTCGCGCTGCTCAGCCGACATTGCGGCGTCGGCCTTGAGGCGGCGGAGCTGGTCGGCCTCTGCGCCGCCCTCGCCGTGCGTCACCGGCATATCCTTGAATCCGAGACGCTCGAGCAGCGTGAAGCGCTTGCGCGCACTCAGCGGGCGGCATGCCTGTGCCGAGATGCGCTCGCCGATGCGGAGCGTCGAGTCGGGGTCGTGCACGAGGTACTTTTTGTGGCGCACGTACGTCTGTCTTAGCCGGGGCAACATACCTTGAGCAGTTTCGGGTGCATCTTGATCTTTTCGACGGTCATCGTCACGGTCTTGGCCATGACGCCCGCCTTCGTCACGATGCCGGTCAGCACGGTCGCCGGCATATCGAAGCACGAAGTGAAAAAGTCGGGGAAATACAGTTGGGAGTTACGTCCTCCACTATGAAGCATCACGGCCGGCTCGGCCGCTTGACGAGGCCGACGGGCAGCGGGGGAACGCGCGGCGCTGGGACAGGCGCGCGGCCCTCTTTTCGGGGCGCCAGCGAGGGCGACGAGCGTGCCTGGCGAAGGGCACGCGGCGAACCGCTCGGGCGGGGAAGAGGTGGGCGGTTCGACGCGGAGCGCTCTTTCGGACCAGCGGCGCTCGGGCCGCGCGCGTGCATCGGGAGCCCGTTGGCTTCCGGAGCCTGCTTCTCAGGGAGGGGCGGCATGGGCAGAGCGGGCGGCGCTGCCGGCTGCGGCGCCGACCAGCTCGGCACGGGCGCCACGCCCGTGTCGGCCGCCTTGGGTGTATAGTATTCGTCGAGCACGTACTCATTTACATCGTAGTCATCTTGGGTCCGTGGCGGCACCGGCGGAGCAGCCGGGGGGGGGACAGGCATCCCGTTCGGCACCCATGTCTGCGCGTGGGGGTCAAAGTACATGTTGGGTGGGAAGCCCCACGGCATCGGCGGCACCATCCCGTAGGGAGTGTACATTTGCGGCACGAATTGCGGCACGGCACGCACCAGCGTGCCGGTGTGCACGGCGATCGGCGGCGTGCCGCGGCACTGCCGGCGCTCCGTGTCGTCGTACTCGCTCGGACCGCCCTGGCGCTGGTGGCCGTGGCCAATGTCCGCCGGGCGGCTCTGCGCGGAATTGACAATGGCGAGGTACCAAAACATCAAATTGCTGATCACCACCTGCTCCTGCAGCGCACGCCGGGGGTTCGCGAGCTTAAAGTGGCTCAGGCGGTAGAGCGCACGCTCAATGTGCAGGGCAAAACGGGTGTAGGGATATTCCTCCGGGACAATCGGCGGCGGCGTGCCGCCGGTATTGGAAAAGAGTGTACGCGCGCGGTGGCGCAGCGAGTCCTGGGGCTCGTGGCTCTTGCGCTTGCCAAAGAGATTCGCAAGGAACGTGTCTTTTTCTTTGCGCTTCGTAGCGGGGGGAGGCGGAGGGGGGTGCAGCAGCGGCGGCGGCGGCGGCGGCTCCTCTTTGACCTTGCGCCGCTCCTCCTTGTGCCGCTTGCTCTCGTCCTCGTCCTCCTTGGCGAGGCCGAACCACGACAGCCCAAAACCACGCTTGTCACGCGCAGAACGCTCGGTGCGAGGACCAGGCTCGACACGCGCGCCAGGCTCGTGCGCGGCGACCGACTCGGCACGCAGCGAGTCCGTCGACGGGCGCACCGCGCGGGGGGGTTCGGGCACCGCGCGGGGGGGTTCGGGCACCGCGCGCGGTTCGGGCACTGGGCGCGGCTCGGGCACCGCGCGTGGCTCGGCACGCAATGGCTCGGCACGCGGGGGCTCGACACGCGCAGGCTCGACACGCGCAGGCTCGACACGCAGCGGTTCCGGCACTGCACGCGCCTCGGGCACTACACGAGCCTCGGGCACCGCACGCGCCTCGCGCGGCACATCCACACCTGCCCCTTCCAAACTCGGGCGCATCTCTGCACCGGGCGGCACCTCGGGCACCGGCCGCCCGTCCTTGGGCGCTGCGCGCGGCTCAGGCAGCGGCCGTGCCTCGCGTGAGCGGCTATCGCTCCGTGCCATGGGCTCCGGCAGCGGCCGCGACCGCGGGACGTTCTCTTCCGAGTGCCGCGCAGGCTGCACGTCGTCGCGCGGCGCGCTCGGCACCGGCACGCGCTCGAGCGAGTGCCGTTGCGGCGCCTCGTCCGGCAGCTCCGGCAAGACATTCTTTTTCGAGACCTTGGCGCGGACGTCGGCAATGTTTGCGGCGCGCCGCTGCTCCTTGGCCTCGAGCGCGCTGTCGAGGCGAGGCGGGAGTGTATTGCCCCGCCGCGGCTTCTCTGCCGAGTGGGGATGCGGCGGCAGCGGCTCGGCCTGTGCAAACGACTCGGGTTCGTCGACCAGCTGAGGCGGTGCCTGGGGCGTCGCGTCGAGCGAGAGCGCCTCGATCGTCGAGATCATGTTCTCTGGAAAGCGCGGCGGCTCGGGCACTGCGCGCCGCTCCGGGCGCGCGCTTCTCTGCGGCACTGGGCCCTGAGGGCGTGCGAGTTTCATGTTGCGCGAGCTCCGCTGCAGCGCGGGCCCAGTGTGGGACGAGCGCGGCTCGGACTCGGCGCTCTCGGACGAGTGCGTCTGGTGAGTGCCGTTCGAGCTGCGGTCGTCTTCGTAGGCAGGCGCAGCGCGCTCCGGGACTGGGGCGACCGGTGGCGCCTGTGCTGCCCGCTCCATCCGCTGCAGCTCGCGGAGGGTGATTTGGTCCGGCGACAGGTCCCTGCTCGAGAGGCGGTTCCGGGCGCGCTGGTCGTTCGACACGGCGAGCAGGCTGCCCGGCCGTTCGCTCGGTTCCGCGTCCTTGTCTTCCGGCTTGATCTGCTTGCGGAGCGACGAGGTGCGGCGCACGTTCGAGGTCGAGCGGCCGAGGAGGCGGTTCGCGGCGATCGTCGCCTCCCCTTGGGCGTCAGCGGCGCCGTCGAGCGGGGGCGAGAGGGGAGCGCCGCGCGCGGGTATTTGGCTCTTCTCGGCTTCGTGCTGGCTCACATTCCGCTCTGCCTGCTCTTTGAGAAAGGAGCGAAAGTCTGCCGGTGAGATTTCGGGGTGCGCAGCAGCAGGCACCCAAAAGAGGTGGTTCGGGTCGTTTGGCGGCGGATGGGACGACGGGGGGGGTTGGGGCAGTGGCCCTTTTTCGCTCTCGGACGCGGCCTGCGCCTGGCGGGCGTTGCGGCGCGCGAGGTAGCGCGAGCGCTGCGAGGACCCAAAAAGCGGCGCGCGGGCGTGCAGCGACTTTTCGTCGAGCACAAACGCACCCTGGTCCGTCTCGGGAGGCGTCGTCGGGGCCTGATAGGACGAGCTCGCCACACTCGAGGACGACGGGTGCCGGTCGAGGGGCGGGCTTGCATTCGGCAGCAGGCCCGCACCTTGTAGATCGGGGAGGTCGGGATCGAGCACGACACGGTTCACCGACTGCCGTCGCCGTGTGCGCAGCGCCTCGACCTCCCGCTGGAGCTCGAGATCTGTGATCTGGCTATTGGCCATCGTGCGGCTAGCAGCACAGCAATAGCTCAACCTCTCTTCAGTCCAACGGTACTGCAGAAAGAACTATCCACGGCAGCAAGATCGGTCGTCGTCGTCGCACGGCACCAGGCCACACTTTTGTTCGCGCAACGTTGCAGGCGGCCAGCGCGTCCAGCCGCAGCCAACGTGCAGCGCGTGGCGGCTGCAGGCGCTGGTCCCGATTTATTACACACCAATGCGCGGTGCCCGATGAAGAGTGTCGCGCTGAGCCTATCATTGTGCTAAATGACCCTAGACCCTCCACTTCTGACGCAAGGCGCAGCCGTGCGCATGGCGGTGCTGCAGGCGCCAGGCAGGAGGAACTCGCCGGGGTGCGGGGCACCGCGGGCCTAGGGTCTACCTGGCGTGCTTCACGTAGAGCACGCCAGGGTTCGTGGTGCTGTCCACCGTGTAGCCACGCTGGGCGAGCAGGCGGACGATCGCCGGGCGGATCACCGACACATTGTGCCGGCTGTGCACGCCACGCCCAGTGACAATTTCGAGAAAGGTGCGGCTCGAGGACTGCGCCGAGGCACGGTGCACCGTGTGCTCCACCACCGTCAGCGCCTCGTGCACCGAAAGACCATGTAGATCAATACGCTCCGCATACTCGCTCACACCGGTATAGTCCGCACGCCGCTGGTCGACCAGCGCAGAGGCGCCACGCATCTGCCACCGCCGCGCAGCCGCGTCGTACTTGCGCGCCTCTTCGGCATAGACACTCGCCGCGCCACTCAGGCCGGCCATTGCACCGCCACGGTAGCGCCGGGCAGAGGTAGCGGCTTGGCGCAACGCCGCATTGCGCTTGGCACGGAGCTCGTCGGCGCGCTGGCGGCACTCTTCGCTCGTGTAGGACTGGTCCAGGTCCAGACCCGCCGACTCGCTCAGCTCGACACGCTGCGCAGACGCGGGGAAGACGGTCGCAGCTTGGCCGTCCGACAACGCACGCGCGGCAAGCGCTTTGCCAGACAGCGCGGCTGCGGGCTGCGCGGTACGGTCGGCGTACGAAGTGGCCTTGCTGTCGAGCCACCGCGGCGCGCCGCCGACGGCGGGCTTGCGCTTCTGCGTGACGGTGGGGGTATAGGTCGTGGCCGCGGCGCTCTCATCGACCAGCTGCCCGGTAGGGTCGAGGATATCGGGGCGATTGCTCGCACCGGACGCCGCTTGCGCAACGACATCCTGCAGCTGGAGAAGATCGAGCGCCGCAGACTGCTCGCCTTGCGTCGCTGCGAGCACCTCGGCCATCTTGCGGGGGTCGCGGCTGGAAATGCTCGCGAGCGTCTCAACGACCGTAGGGAAGACGGGCGACTCTTGCGCGGCGATGGAAGCGGGCTGCGCGGCGGCATAGGCAATGGCACGGGCCATGGCGACGTGCAGATTCAGCGAAGACTGGTGGAATATGCTTTGGATCTTCGCAAGGGGGACGTCCAGGAGCGACGCAAGCTGCGAAAGCGTCGAGGATGCAAGCAGCCACTGCTGGTCGACGACAAGCTTCTCGTTGCCAGAAACGGCGTCGCGCTCGGCATTCTGCAGACGCCGCGCAAGCTCCTCGTCGTCCAGAAACTCGTCCGCCTCGATCGTCGGCGAGGGCGCTTTCTCGCGCTTGGGCGTAGACACGCCGCGCTTCTCGGCATAGATATGGTGTGCGCTGCGCTGGTCGGTCAGGCTGACCGTCATGGGCTTCTTTCCGGGGAGCTTGCTTTTGGCCTTGCTGCCCTTCTTGGGGCGTGTGCCGGATACGAGTGCGTCCAGATCGAGGCCGCCGCGGGGGATATGCTTGGCTTCGGTGGGCGTGTGTGTGCGACGAGCTTGTTCCTCTTCGTTGAGCAGGCTCTGCGCAAAAAGTGCGTCCTCGCTGAGCATGTCTTCGGCAAGGAGTGCGTCCATCGCGACGTCCACGTCGCCGTGTGCATCGTCCAGCGCTTTCTGTAGCGACTCGGGGGGCTTGTCGGGAAAGGAGTGCACGAGAAAGGCGAGGACATAGTCGTCCACAGCCAGCTCTTCCACGGCCGCGGCGAGGGGTGCATCCGAAATGGCAGCGGGCTCGGGCGCCTGCTCTGGCACAGGCTCGCAGTCTACATCCACAGGCTCTTTCTTGGACGGTCCGTCCTCGGCAGGTTCCTCCATGGCCGTTGCTTCCTCCTGCGCAGGCTCCTCTTGCGCAGGCTCCTCTTGCGCAGGCTCCTCTTGCGCAGGCTCCTCTTTCACAGGATCTTCGGGCCACGCATCACCCTCCTGCTCGGCAGCGTCTTCCATGCGCGTAGCATCGGCGAGCCCCTGCAAAATTTGTGCCAGCTCCTCTTCGTCGCGGTCCGGCTCGCTTGCAATCGCCAGCACAAGACTGGGATCCAGGGGGGGGCAGAACCGCCCCAGGAGCGCATTCGCATCGGCTCCTTCCCCCATTGGCCTGCAGGGTGCGGTCAGCCGCAGTCCCTGCGCCTCCACATTGGGCAAGTGTGGATAAACAGCAACACCCTCCATTAGGGAAATTAGGCGCATTTCTCGTATCCGCCACGGCCAGGAACCATGCCTCGACGTCCCCGGCCAGGTCCTTTACGGGACCGCGGGAGGAGCTTGTCTCGACCATCGTCACAGCCAGAACCCCATCCAGATCATGATAATCAGCAAGAACTGGAGCATCTGCTGACGAACCTCTATACCAGCATACCCCCTCGCCGAGTGTATGCCCCTCGCAAGTCGTACTCGGCCGTCTTTCCACGGCCGCACCTAATTCAGTCTGGGCAGACGACATCGGACATCATGGCGAGGGAGAGTCTCGAAAATATGACAGGCCCCTACTCGATCAAGTTTCCCAGTCCTTCCGCCAAACATGCTGAATGTACGTCTATTTACTCACGCAGCCCTCTCTGCCGAAGACGCCCAGCGTTCGACGTCCCATGTACAGCTCCGGAACAAGAACGCACGCGACGCTCGGAACAGTGTTGCAATGGCATCGATCGACAACGAAATGGCCTTCCAGGAGGAGCGCGTGCGCTGGCGCATGTCGCAGACCTCGGCCACGAACCGCAATTCAACTGGCCGGCCGCTGTCGAAAGAAATTGGACGGCAGTCGCCTCGCGCGCGCCGCTCCAGCGCGCAGGTGTCTCCACGCGCACATCTCGCCGGCACGCATTCGACGCGGCAGGCGGTGATGACTACACACACACAGCGCCTCGCACGAAGCAAGTCGATTCACGCAAGTCCTATGCGGAATTCGTTCTTGTTTTCGGCGATGGAGGCGGCATCGCCTATACCCCCTCGCTCGCGGTCGCCCGAAAATGCCTCGCTCGCACCAATGCCGACGCCATCAATGTGCATGGTGCCTGAGCCGGATCCGGAGCCTGTTCCTACTGGCGGACGCGATCCGTTTGTGGACGCCATCCTCTTTGACGAGCCCTATGCGCACCGACGTCGGCGTGTACAGCGCAATGCTGACGAGTCGTCTATAGCGTTCCATCTACCCACTGGTGCGCGCGACGTTGTCGGCCACCGTGGCGTCTAATTCGTTCATACCCCCCTTCCGTGCTAGACGCTCGGTGTGCCTGGCCTGCTTGACATGCGCGAGGGCTTAAATTGGTAACGCAGCTCGGATCTAGTATATCACCAGGCAAGATGGCCGAGTGGTCTAAGGCGCTGTGTTCAGGCTCTTTCGAGATACCTTGACAACCAAATCGCAGTCTCCCTGAGGCGTGGGTTCGAATCCCACTCTTGTCACATCTTTTTGCGTCGCTTACCAACAACTGGCAATTCTGTAATTTAGTAACACGCAGTTCCGAAAGCATATCGCATGTGACATTACTAAGCGCTGATTCTGTATTCCTGAGATGTGAGTGGTCCCTTTGCTAAATCGGCAGGCCCAGCAGGGGATATGCACTTCCTCGGCATGTCTAGGGTCTCAGCAGGGTTTGCAGTATAAATTCAGCGATTTTCACCCCCTGCCCACTCAACCACAATACCCCCCCCTTTAGCCCAAGCGAGCGGGGATCGACTTTTAATCTTCCAGGGTATACCAGTGGATAAACATGTCCGCACTCAATCAAGGCGACGCGGTGGACGTCGAGCAGCACTTTGCTGTTTCGGAGGAGAAGAAGACCAATGAGGCCAAGGAGGATGTTGCCTACACCGAGCAGCTCGAGATGAAGTCTAGGAATGTTGAGTCCGCTGCGATCGACGAGGTGTATGGGCGCAAGGTGTACATTTTTAACAAGATCATGAACGAGCACATTGGCATGACCTGGTGGCAGTGGGGTCTCCTTGGTGTCTCGGGTGTCGGCTGGCTTATTGATAACGCGTGGCTTCAATTGATTGCCATCATCCTGCCGCAAGTGCAAGTGGAGTTTGGGATTCAGCATCCCGAGTTCATGACAATCGCGCTCTATGCGGGTCTTATCTGCGGTGCTGCTTTCTGGGGTACTGCAGCCGACATTGTCGGTCGTCGCCTGTCGTTTAACGCGACACTGTTTATTGCTGGCGTATTCGGTATTGCCTCGGGAGGTGCGACGAGCTTTGTCGGTCTTGGTGGTCTGCTTGCCGCGCTTGGTTTTGGTCTGGGCGGCAGTCTGCCTGTGGACGGCATGCTCTTCCTCGAGTTCCTTCCTGGTAACCGTCAGTACCTCTTGACCCTTCTCTCGGTCTTTTGGTCGCTGGGTCAGCTCATGTCCTCGCTGATTGGCTGGGGTCTCATTGTGAATTACAACTGTCAAACGGATGGAACTGGAGCCCCGTGCTCCGCCAAGAACAGCCAGGGTTGGATTGCGAACAACGCTGGTTGGCGCTACCTCAACTTTACGATCGGCGCCTTCACGCTGGCCTGTTTCTTCCTGCGTTTTGTCGTGTTCAAGATCCCCGAGAGCCCCAAGTTCCTTCTGTCCAAGGGCCGTGACGAGGAAGCTATCGAGGCCATGAAGAACTTTGCCAAGATGTGCGGCAAGCCTATTCCCGATGACATGCTCACGGTCGGCATTCTCCGCTCGGCTGCTGGCCAGGACGGTGCAATGGATGACACTTCGATCGAAGAGCTTGTTCACGAGCAGCCCAAGGGTATCGTTGGAAGGTGTATGCACCAGATTCGTATGCTCGCTTTCAATGCCCGCTCGGTTCGGTTCACCAAGACTTTGACACACATCAAGCCTCTCTTCTCGAACTTCGCTCTGGGCTACACCACGGCAGTTATCTGGATTCTGTGGGCTCTGATCGGTCTTGCGTATCCCCTGTTCAATTCGTTCATCATTCTGTACCTCCAGGCGGCGAATGGTGATGGAGTGAGCATTTACAACTCTCTCGCCGAGACCTACAGGAACTACGCGTATATCTCTCTATGCGGTGTGCCTGGTAGTCTGATTGCTACCTGGATGGTAACCTTTCCTCGCAGCGGCCGTCGCGGTGCCATGTCGATCGGTACCCTGCTCAGTGGTGTCTTCTTGTTTGGTTTCACTGCGGTGGGAACCAGTGATGGTACGCTCGCATTCAGCTGTGTGACTGCCTTTACGCAAAACATCATGTACGGTGTGCTGTATTGCTACACCCCCGAATCCTTCCCTGCCCCCCTGCGTGGCACGGCCGACGGTATCGCATCGAGTCTCAACCGTCTCACTGGTCTGTTTGCCCCTATCATCAAGATCTACGGCGTCCCCCAAAAGCCCAACCCCACGCAGGCTGCGACGCCGGTGTACGTTGCCGGTGCACTCTACCTGTTCTCTGGTCTTCTGATGCTTACGCTCCGCGTGGAGACCTCTTCGCGTACGGCTCTCTAATCGTTTCGCATCTCAAAATAGAATCGCTTTTTCTTTGCATACCCCGCAATAATACCTATTTATGCACCCTTATACCGCTGGCGCTCCCATTCACTCCATAGCCCCTTGAAGACGACCTGGCCACTTGCATCGAGCATGCCTTTGAGGACAGCGTCGCGTTCGTACTTGCTGACCAAATCGCAGAGCGCAAACAAGCCCGGCTGCAGCTCTTGACGCAGCGGCGTTGCGATCGTCGTTACGCCATGCGTTACACAGCGTACGTAGGCGACCAGGATATAGACCGCATGCTTCGACATGGAGCGCGCGAGCGACTCGGTGGTGCTCGCATGCCCATCGTCTGTGCGCCGCCGCTTGTGCGCGACAATCGTCGCGATGGACGTCGTCTTGGCCGGAATTTCCGCAAAGAGACGGCTCAGCGAGCGCGCCTCGTTGACGCCCAGCGGCGCGGTGGCCTCGTCGAGCCATGCCGGTGTCGCGGCCGCGAGGCGCCGCAGCTGTGCACGGCCGACATTGGTACGCAGGAGGGAGCCGAGGAGCGGCAGGAGCTGGCACAAGACCTCGGCCAGCTGCGGTAAGTACGGGCTCAGCAGGTCCTTGCGCAAACGAATGATGGAGCGTAGCACGCCAACGGCACCCTGGAAGATGGCACTTGCTTCTGGCGACCCTCCCTGCTCTTCCACAGCACTCGGGCCGACCAGCACAGTGAGCAGTGCCAAGATGCGTGGAATGTCGAGCGGGCGCAGGATCAAGGCACGGTAATTGCATACGCGCTCGACCAGCGCCACGGCCGCGGCCGCGAGCTCGGGCGAGCTGCGCACGGTGAGCGGCAGATGGACAAGCAGCGAGGAGAATCGCACACTGGCGATGCGGCTCGTGCCGCTCGGCGCGTGCTGCAAAAGGAGGGCGAGGACAACGAGGAGCGACGCGCGGTCGTGCGCATCGTGCGTTCGCACGAGCGCCGTTTCGAGCGCCTCAAGGGTATCTGCATACGCGTCGCCTTCCATCTGCGTGGCGACCGCGATGAACTGCGCCGTGAGCGACGCCGTGTCTTGGAGTGTCGCGTGCAGCGTCGCAAAGACGATCGCGAGCGTGACGTACGGGCGCCCAGATACCACGGGCCGGAGCGCGACGAGCGCCGCAAAGAGCGCATTTGCAAGCGGCTCAGCCGAGGTACGTTCCGAACGCTGGCACAAAGAGGCGACAGCCGTGACAATCTCGCTCGCATTCTCCGACGCATTAGGGAGCGGCGCGGCGAGAGCGCGCTGCAGACGGACGTGCGCTGCGTACGCACGCAGCTGGAGACTCACGCGGCTCGTATCGGCATCGCCGACGTGCGCGAGGATGTCAGAGAGCGACGGCATCGCATCGTCCAGCGAGATGTCGACACTGAGCGCTACGACGCGCTCGGCGGCATCGTCTGCGAGCCATTCCATGGTCGTCGTCATGACGTGTTGCGCCATTGTCCCGTGCTTGTCGTGGAGCGCGCTGAGCACCGGCAGGATAGAGGCAATGTCCGTCTGGCGGCGCAGCACGGCCTTGACATAGGCCATGCTGTGCTCGACAAACAAAGGCTCCGTGCAAGGCACGCTGCCCAGCGCCTCGAGGTACGACGTAATCGGCATGGGCTCGGGCATCGTGTTGGCCGTCACCGCAAGTGCAGCGAGAAGCTCTTTGAGCCAAGTCCATACGCTGACCGATGCGTTTTGTACGGTCAGCGCCGCATCGAGCCATGCGAGCTTGCCAAAGAGCAACTCGATGCCTGCACGGGCGAGGTAGCCCATCGGCACCGAGGCGAGAAGCTGCACCGAGGCCATGGTAGGCTTCAGGGCCTTTTTCGGCACCTTGGACGGTTCGCTCGTCACGTCGATCCACGCGAGCGCGGCGGTCGCATGGCCCAGCACGGCTGCACGCCAGTGCGGCTGCTCGAGGAACTGAGCATTCCTAAGCGCCATGCGGCTGAGCTCGGCAAGCATGCTCGGCTCGGCGCCGTCGTGCAGCGTATCCTGCAGGAACCGAGCGAGCGCCTCAAACTGCTCGGGCGTCGTACGGTCGAGCACAGCGGCCCAGCGCGTCGTGATCATGCGCCACAAGGCGACGGGGAGGTAGGCAGGACTCGCAAGGCCAAAGATCTGGCCGTCCCACGGTGGACGAGCGCCGGTTGTCGGCATCTGCAAGGCCGGAAGCAGCGGCCCTTGCACGATCGCCTCGAGCTGTGCATTCGCCACGTCGTCCGTCGCATTGTGCGCCTGAGCGGCCTCGGCCGCGCCGAGCAGAGCCCGAAAGATTTCTAGCTGGAGCTCGGGGACCTGGGTCTTGGCAAACAGAGCGCCGATGCGGTCCAATGATGGATACGTCGTGAGTGCTGCCGGCGCCTCGTCGCCAGATGCAAGTGCCGTGCGCAGCGCGCGGCGCAGGAGGACAAAACGCAGGCGGAGGCCCGACGCGAGGACGAGCGGCTGCTTCTCAAGGCCACGCGCGATGCACTGGTCGGCCAGCTGTGCGATCGCGTCGAGGACGCGAGCAAGCTCGGCGGAGGAATGCGCCAATCCGACGCTCTTGACCGCCAGCATCAGCAGGTGCGACGTGCAGAGGAGTGTGCTTTCCTGAGCGGATGCGTCTTGGAGCAGGCCTTCTGTACCCTCCAGGGCCTCTTGAAGCAGCGGCACGACCTGGTTGTGCGACGTTGCGTCCTTGAGCCGTGCTTCCCACACCGACGTCGTCCGCTGGTGAAAGAACGGGCTCTGCACGAGGCCAGGGACGTCGCGCACCTCGCGTACGACGTCGCGTGCACGCGCCATGAGCTGCGGCATCTCGCGCAGCTGCGCATACTGGTCGAGGACATGCACGAGAAAAAGGTGGGCTTCGTCCCACGCGTCGCCCGGCGCGACGCGCGTCGTCGCGACGAGCATAGGCACCAAGACGCCGACCAAGCTCTCACTGTGCACGCGCCACAGCGCCGAGAACGTCGCGAAGCTCACTTGCGCGCTGTCTGCATGCGCCGCGAGGTGGGCAAGGGTATCTGTACAAAGCTGTGCCCACAGCACAGCCCATACTTCGCGGTCGTCGCCACTAGGCTGGTAGAGCGCCAGTGCATCGATTTGTTGAACGAGGGCGAGGCGCGTCGCTGCGGCAGCGTCTGCAAATGTGCCGCCGTGAGCGAGGCCTTGGTGCATCGCCGTGCATACCGGCACAATGTACTGCTCCAGCACGCCCTGGCGCTGCGCGCCCGGCAGCGCACCCGAGTCGCGCCCATACTGCATGGACTGCACCATCTGCGCGAGGAACGACGGAAGCGCACGGAGCACATTGCTAGCCGCCTCGCCCTGGAGGTGGCCGACGAGCGTCGTGGTGAGGGTATCGAGGTTCTCCGGGAGCGTGTGCTTCTCCTTTGCATTCGCGAGCGACTCCGGGCCGAAAAGCGAGCACGCCGAGACTTGCGCGAGGAGCGTTTCGAGCGCAGGGCTCGGCAAGGCAATCGCATGCGTGTACGCCGCGGCATAGGCCGGCAGGGATTCCTGGACAAAGAACTTGGCCGTCTTTTTCGCGTTGGTACCGAGCTCAAGCGCAGGGAGCCAGTACTTGAGCATGCTCTCGAGGACTGCGGTCGTGATCGGCACCTGCTCCGGCCCACAGATGCGAGGGATCGCCTTGAATACGTCGAGAAATGCGGCATTGACCCCGTCAATGTGCCCCGCGCCGTGCCTGCGGATGCTGGCCGGTACGAGGAACTGCAGCGCCGGTGCGGCGGCGTCCCACACTTGCCTGCTGCACGCGCCGAGCACCTGCGTCGCGAGCGGCAGGAACTGGTACTTGCCTGCGAGCGCGTGCAGGTCGCACTTTTCCGCACCGAGGATCTCGGCGAGCAGGGCCCAGTACGCCGGCTCCAGAAAGTACGCTTCCTTGTCCTTGGCGCCCTTGCTGGACTGCACCACTGCCTCGAGGGCGACATCGAGGAGCAGGTCGGTCTTTTTGGGCACGTACAGGCTCTGGTCGTGCCAGGCGGTCCGTAAAATGTCAATCTTGGTTGCCCGTGCGCCGTTCGGGAGCGCGTCCTTTGCGCCGTCCGGGCGCTTGAGCGCCTTGACGAGCTGCTCGGACGTCGTCACGCCCCATGCCCCGAGCGCCATGGCCGCCATGCACAGAAACCGACTTTTTCTGTCACGTGCCGCACCTTTGTCTCGACGACGATGCTCCTTCGTGCGAGTGTTCCGGTGATCCGGCAAGCCGTGGCGTCTGCGCGCCCGATGCCTGCGCTCGCAATGCAGGGTCCTGCTATGCCCCGTGTGCTGACCGCGCAGCCAGTCGCACCCCCCATGGTGCGTGGCATGAAGGTGCGTGCGGCCGTCAAGAAGATGTGCAACTGCTGTGCGATTGTGCGCCGCAAAGGCCGCCTCTATGTGATCTGCAGCAAGAACCCCAAGCACAAGCAGGTATGTGAAAAGTCTAACAGCAGCGCCAGGGATAACGACATGATACCTCCTGACAATGTCGTCCGCGCGTGCGTCCGCCGAGCTGCAAACGCCTCTTCGCTGCGTTGGCCTGCCTCTTTCAACATAGAATATATGAACCTGCCTATCTACGTGTGTGCGCGCACATCAACGATTAGCAAAGGTCGGGGAAGTTCTTCTTGCACTTGCCCACGATCTTCTTGACATCCTGCGAACGCGCACGCGTCGTGATGAGGAGCGCGTCGGGCGTGTCGACGACCACCACGTCGTCCATACCCAGGCACGCGATGCGGCGGCCGGACGCGGGCACCACGATACCGCCGACCTGGCCCTCGGTGATCACGAGCGAGGGGTCGCCGAGCACACGTGCCTCGTTCTTCTCGGCGGGGAGCAGGTCCGAGAGCGAGGCAAAGTCTCCGACGTCGTCCCAACCAAAGGTCGCCGGGACGACAGCGACCTTGCCGACCCTGGACGCGGGCTCCGCGACGGCGTGGTCGATAGCGATCTTGGGGAGCAGCGGCCAGGTCTCGTTGAGCACGAGCTGGCGGCTGGGCGTGTCCCACGCGTCGGCAATGGTGTTGAGGCCGGCGTAGAGCTCCGGCACGTTCTTCTCGAGCAGGGTCAAGAGCGTCTTGGCCTTGACGACGAACATACCACCGTTCCAGCGGTACTCACCGGTGGAGAGGTAGGCGCTCGCGGTGCGCGCATCGGGCTTCTCTTTGAACTCGAGCACCTTGTGCGCGTTGGGCGCGCCTTCCAGCTCGAGGCTCTCGCCGAGCTTGATGTAGCCGAATCCGGTCGAAGGGTACGACGGCGCGATACCGATCGTCACCAAGAAGCCCTCGCGGGCGACGGCGACGGCCTCACGCACAGCGGACTCGAACGCGTCGCGGCCCGACACGATGTGGTCCGCGGCGAAGGAGCCGAGCACCGCGTCGGGGTCGCGGCGCATCAGGACGGCGGCCGCGAGACCGATCGCAGCCATCGACTCCTTCGGCGACGGCTCCGCAAAGACGTTGCCAGGAACGAGCTGAGGAAGCTGCTCCGACACGGCGTCGACGTGCGCATTGCCGGTCACCACCATAAACTTGTCGACACCCGACAGCGGCAGAAGACGGTCAAAGGTGTTTTGAATCAGCGTGCGACCGCGGCCGGTGAGATCCAGCAAGAACTTGGGGCAGCTCTCACGGCTCAGCGGCCAGAGACGCGTGCCCGCACCACCGGCCGGCACCACGACCCAGAGGCCGAGGTTCGGGTCGGTAGCCTTGAGGGATACGGGCGCCTGCTGGGGCGGCACGGTCTGAGCGACCGAAGGCTGCGAAGCGCGGTTCTGCTCCGGCTTCCAGCCGTGCAGCGACGACTGATGCGCGGCGTACGAGGTGCGCTTCGCGGGCGAGATGCTCGGCGAGAAGAGCGACATGGTCGGCGTCGTCGGCGCCTGCTGGAGCTCGAGGGACTCGATACGGTCCGTGACCTTGTGAACCTAGGGTTAGCGCCCAAAAAACACAGCCCACGTACCTCGCGGCGCAGGTCCGAGATGCCCAGGAGGATCTGGTTCAAGACGGCCTGGTCGCCCAGGCCACCTGCTGCACTGTTCTGTGCACTCATCGCTAGAGGAGGGAAGGTGGGAGCCAAGTTTTTTCGAAATGTGCACCGCTTTTAGGAACACACAGATCACCCAAGCGTAGCAATTAGCTCAGACTTGTTGTACTCGGCCCCTTCCTGTACACGCAAACTGATTGGCCAAGAAGCCATCGATCGAACGTATCGGGGCAAAGTAGGACTCGGTGCGATTGCACGTGCCGGATGCCGCACCCGAGCAGTGTCCCTGCTGAACGTGTCGGACGCGACGCGCATCGTCGTCTCTATTTTTTCACAGTTGTGTAGGCCGAATAACATAAAAGGCATAAATAGCTCAACTAGGTATAGACGATGCAACGAATGCAAAAAGAGAAGGTAGAATGTCATGCACGCATGCAGTGGGGAGGGCAAGGCGTTGCAGCGGTGTATCAGGGCGCTTCGCCAACTTATTTAGCTGTACAGGGTCTTGGGCGCAACACCGTTGCGGACCGTGTGGAAGGTGTGGCACTTCGAGGTCGAGCCGGGCTTCTGCGCGGGCGGGGTCGAGGCCTGGCCCTGGTAGAAGGTCGAGCCGTGGTACACACCCGGCCAGTCGCCGTCGGTGCCCTCGCAGTCCTCAAAGGTGCCCTCCTTGTAGCGGCCGGGCTCGTTGAAGTACGAGCCCATCTCGTCGTAGATGTGCGGGCAGTACTCGGTGGCACTGTCGCCCCAGCAGCCACGGATCGAGTACTCGGTAGCGCTCATGAAGTTGTTCCACTCCTTGAGCTGGACCCACTCGCCCTCTTGGCCGGCCTTGCTGCGGGTGAACACGAGACCACCCGCGGGGTTACCGGCGCCGGTGGCACCGTGGGGGTCGAGCTCGCCACCCTCGTCGCCCGACTTGATGTGCATCGAGGTAAAGTCACCGATACCGGTGACCTGGACGAAGCCGTCGGTCTTCACAAAGTAGGCCGACTTGAGGGTGCCGTCGGGGATAAGACGCGTACCGTAGCCCGACTTGACACAGTACGAGACCATGCGCTCCTCCTCGTGGCCGACCGTGTGGTCACCGCCGGACGGCGCCCACAGGCAGAAATCGCGCGCAGAGTTGATAAACACGTTCTGGCACTTGGAGTTCGAGCTCGAGGCACCCCACTGCTTGCAGCTGTTCGAGCCAGCCTGGCCGTCCTCCCAGGTGTCGGGGAGGTGGTTGATGTTAAACGTGGGCTTGTCCGCCGACACGCGCGAGGCGACGAGGGCGGCAGTAACAGCAGCAACGAGCTTCATGGAGCTGAACATGCTGGGAAGATTCAATTTCGGTGCGGAGTAAAGGAAGGAAGGGAGGGTGCGACGCGTAACGAGCGTAAGCGGTATCTAATATAGGGTGGAAAGAAAACAAGGCGGTCTGGGGCGCCGGGACACAATGGAAGCGGTGGACCGTTTGCTGCAACTTCTTTAGATACATGCAATCAACGCCGCTCGATTCCGCGGATTGGCGCGCAGACCGCGGGGCAGCTCATCTTACGCAGAGGGAATTCCGTAACGTGCGCGTTTGTCGCGTCGTTTGTCGTTGGCAACAGGATCTACATGGCCTTGTAGGGCTTCGCTTCTGGCCCGACTTGTTCCAAATAAACAAAAATTTGTGTATAAATGCATTGGCATGCATAATGGTGCATCGCTTTAGATTTGCGTTTATCATTCGACCAAGGAGCTCCGCCGTCCGCAGGAACACTGCAGGTGATATGACAAACGCTACGGTACACGCGCATCCGACGCCCTTGCCCTCGGCGGAAATGTGCTCGTGGGCCGTGCGGGGGAAGCTAAGCGGCGAGCATGCCGCGGCTTGGCGCGTGGGAACAGAGTCTAGCTTGCGGGGCGCCCTCGGTGGTTATGCATATCCCAAATCTGGAGTACCTACAACGACTACAGAGAAACCGAGATTAAGCGCTCTGCGCGATCGCAGAAAGCGGCTTGTCCGCATCGACATTATCCCAGAATGCCGCGCCGTGGGTAGTCTCGGCAATGATACCCGCGCGGATGACCCAGTCGCCGAAGCGCTCACCCTCGAGACGCTCCTTGGCGTAGCGGGGAATGAGCACCTCGAGGATCTCGAGGATCTCCTTCTCGCCGACCGACTCGCGGAACACCTTGTTGAGGCGCTCACCATTGTGGCCACCGCCGAGGAGCATGACATAGGTGCCAGGGGCCTTGCCCACGAACGCGATTTCGCCGATCCACGGACGGGCACAGCCGTTGGGGCAGCCCGTCATGCGCAGCGTGATCTCGTCGTGCTTGAGGCCGCTGGCAAGGTAGATGCGCTCGACCTTGTCCACGAGGCGGAAGATGTAGCGCTCCGACTCGGCCATCGCGAGACCACATGTAGGGAAGGCGACACAGGCGCTGGCGCTCAGGCGCAGACCCGAGTGCTCCCAGTTGTTCATCTTGTATTCCTTCAAGTGCGCCTCGATCTTGGGCTTGTCCGCCTCGTCGATGTCCGACACGATAATGTGCTGGTTCGGCGTCAGGCGGAAGGTGCCCTTGTGGAACTTGGCCAGCTCGCGCAGGCCCGTGCGGAAGGGCAGGCCCGGCTCGTCGATCACACGACCGTTTTCGAGCCAGAGCGTGCAGTGCCACTTGCCGCGGAAGTCTTGCTTCCAGCCGTATTCGTCCGTGTTGTTCACAAAGTTGTACGGGCGGGCCTCCTCGAGCTTGTAGCCGAGGCGGCGCTCGAGCTCCGCACGGAAGTTCTCCGCGCCGCCCCAGTACTTGTCGATGGTGTACTTCAGACGCGCCTGCTTGCGGTTTTGGCGGTTGCCCGTGTCGCGCTGGATGAGCATCACCTCGCGGCACGCCTCGCACACCTGGTCGAGGCGCAGGAAACCGATCACGCTCGCGAGACGGGGGTAGGTCGCCTTCATCGAGTGCGTCACACCCATACCACCACCGATGGCCAGGTTGAAGCCGAGCAGCTTCTTCTTCTGGGGGTCGGCAATGGCAATGAGACCAATGTCGTTCGCAAACACATCGACATCGTTGCGCGGGGGAACCGCAAGCGCGATCTTGAACTTGCGCGGCAGGTAGTACGGGCCGTAGAGCGGCTCGTAGTCCTGCACCGCGCCACCGACCAGGAGCTTGCTCGAGGAGTCGGTGCCCTTGTCGAGCCAGATCTCGTGGTAGGCGTTCATGCGGGGGAGCAGGTAGTTCGAGAGCTTCTTGGAGAACTCGTACATCTGCTCGTGCACCTCGGTGAGGTTGGGG
Organism: Malassezia japonica; assembly: GCF_029542785.1. Classification (NCBI taxonomy): domain Eukaryota; kingdom Fungi; phylum Basidiomycota; class Malasseziomycetes; order Malasseziales; family Malasseziaceae; genus Malassezia; species Malassezia japonica. The sequence goes on along the minus strand of NC_083372.1, from coordinate 399,483 downwards.
TTCGGAGCGCACATCACGTTACGGTTCACGTCACCACACGCGGCGATCGTGTCAAAGAGACTCTTGTTGATCGACTGCATGGCGCTCTTCAGGTTCTCCTTGAGGATCATGTGGTACTGCACGGTCTGGCGCGTGGTGATCTTGAGCGACTTGATCCCGCCAAAGTCCTCCGTGACGCGGTCGAGCTGCAGCCACTGGTCGGCGGTACACACACCACCCGGCATACGCACACGGATCATGAAGCCGTAGGCGGGCTCGAGGCCGGCCTTTTGGCGCTCCTCGATCGTGTCACGGTCGTACTGCATGTAGGTGCCGTGGAACTTGGTGAGCTGCGTGTCGGTCTCGGCGATGCGGCCGGTCGACTTGTCGGCGAGGCCCTCGACGATCGTGCCACGCAGGTAGTTGCTCGCGATCTTGATGTTCTCGTTGGTGATCGGCTCGGGCTCGGCCTCCTTCACCTCGACGTGGTCCACGCCGAGCGCCTTCCAGAGCTGCGGCTCCCACGCCTTGTAGCCGGTCTGCCAGCCGTCGGCGTCCTGGTCATCACCGAGACCGAGCGAGACGAGGCGCTGCGCACCCAGCTCCGCCAGGCGCTTGTCGAGGTCCTTGGCGGGCTTGTTGTAGAAGTGCGCGTCTTCGGGGCGCGGCCAGTAGTGCGAGTCACCCATACCAAACACACCGAAGCGCGTCTCCTCGTTAAAGGTGCCGGTCGGCAGCTTCGAAAGCGCCTTGAAGGTCAGGCGGCCGTTTTGCGGCGGCTCACCCTGGCCGGCGGTCGAAGTGACGATCACGACGTTCTTCTCGCCGCTCAGATCCTCCAGCGGGAAGTCGTCAAGGGCGAGCGTGCGCACGCCGAGGCCACGCAGCTTGGCACGCAGCGCAAGACGGCGCGCGGCCTTCTCGGCGCCACCCGCGTCCGAGGCAAAGAGCACCAGCAGAGGGGGGCCCTCCATCGAGCCGAGGAGGTTGTCGTAGGCCTCCTTGGCCTTGCGCTGCTGCAGCTCACGCAGCGCGGTGCCCTGCGAGGCCGCGAGGTCGTACGGCAGCTCGGGCTTGGCGCTCGCGAGGAGACTCAGGTGGTTCTGGCGGTCGAGGAACGACTTGAGCTGCTCGCGGATGCGCACGCTGTCCAGGCGGAAGACGTCCGAGTTGCGGCTCTCCGCGCTGGGGTCCCAGCGGTAGAGCGGCCAGTAGCCCGAGTCGACTGCAAGCTTCGTCTCGCGGAGCACGTCGAGCGCCGAGGCGTCAGAGCGGTGGTAGGGGACGTAGGCCAGCACGATCGAGGGGCCGTCGAAACGCTCGGCCTCCATGAGCGCGTGCAGGACCTGGGTGTAGTCCGAGTAGAGCGCAGTGCTCGCAACGTATGTGTTGCCGTAGTTCATTGCGTACAGACCAATGTCTTTCTTGCGCTGGTTCAGCGGCACATTCTCGCGGCCCGAGTAGGGCACCGTATCAAAGATGAGCATGTTCACGTTGCGCTGCGAGGCAATGACGTGGTGCACACCACCCATACCCGCATCGTACGCCCACGCGTCGTTGCCGATAATCCAGCGGCTCAAAGGCTCAAGGTACTTTTCGAGCGCACGGAGCGCGTCCGCCTCGCTCGACTTGGCGCCGCCCAGCGCGGAGCGCACGGCCGCCGCGGCCTCGGGGCGCTTGTTCGCGTCGCACTTGGCGGCGAGCCAGCGCTCAAGCGCCTGTGCGAGGTCCGACGCGACCTTGCCGCCGTCGATCGCAGCGCGCGCAAGCGACGCGAGCTCGTCCTCGCGCTGGACCTGCGCGAGCACCTTGCCGAACGCAAACTCGGGGCTGCTCGCAGCGGGGTCCGCGTCGTCGCTCGGGGGGTTGATCACCGCGAGGCGCTCCTTGAAGAGCTGCTCGAGCATCACGTTGTACGCACGCTCGTGGACGTACTCCTTGCGCTGCACGGCGAGCGTCGTAGGCGCCTCGGTGGCCTGGGTGCCGACGACAAAGCCCGAGGTGCCCTTCTCGAGCGCCTCTTGGAGGCTTGAGGCGGCCGCCGCGGCGTTCTTTGCGTCGACCTGGCCGAGGGTGCCGCTGACGAGCGTCGCCGGGACGTCGCGCTCCGGCACATGCTGGAAGGCGGATGCGACGTCGACAAAGAGCGGCGCGAGGCGCGTGGTGCGCTTCGACGTCGCCTCGAGCACCGCGAGGCGCTCGACTGACGTGGGCACCGCAGCCACCCAGCGCTCCGCAAAGAGGGGGCGCACGACGTGCAGTGAGATGACGGCGACCTGTGCGGCATCCGCAAGTGCCTTGGCGCCCGCGCCGAGCACAATCGCGGCGTCCTTGGCGTCCGTGGTGCCGTACACGTTGTATGCAGGGACGTCGTGCTTAACGATGCTCGAGACGTGCTTGAGCGCGGCGTCGAGCGCCTCTTCGCTCAACTCGACCGACGCGGCGGTCGAGGCGATGGCTGCGCGCAGGGCGTCGCCCGCCACGAGGTCCGCCGCAGAGGTCTCGTCGTCGTACAGGTGGATCACACCCGACGAGGTGCTGGCCGCGAGGTGCTGGGCGACGATCGCATAGTCCTGCGCCTCGGACGCGGTCGACGAGGCGAGGAGCGCAAAGCCGCTCTGGCGCAGCAGGAGCACGTCGGCGTGCTCACCGTGCGTGGCAACGTGGAACACGACCGGCTTCTTGACCAACGAAGGGAGATAAGGAACGAGACGCAGCAGCGACGTCTGGCTGGCGTCGAGCAGCACGCTCACGGGCTTCTCGGGCGCATCGCGCACAATGTTCTGGACGACCGAGCCGACCTCGGTTGCGAGCGTCAGCTGCTCCAAATTCTGGCCGTCGGAGAGGTCCGCGGCATTGTACACGTCACTCGGTCCGACCGATACGACTGTGGGCGCCGTATGGCGCACCACATGCCACACCGCCGAAACAGAAGACACGCTCATTGCCACAACCGTCGTGTGTGGAAGGGTGTAGTCAAAAATCAGCCGACTCTTTCTCCAGACAGCTTCGCCCGGCTTTGAATTGCGTGCCCAAATTTCCAGCCAACAGGCCACCGGGGATTAGCGTGGGACGGCGCCGCGCATCACGCCATGTCACGTGAGCTATCGCGTGGACAACGTCCTATGCATCGCATCGGAGAACGGGGGAGGTAACGATGACACCGGAAATATCGGGGGTTGAGCACAGAGGTAGCGTACTATAGAGGAGCATGTAGCAGAGAACGTGAGAATGTAGCAACAGACGCAAGGTGCAAGGCGCACGGCACAAGCTCAGCGCAGCCCCCGTACCACCACCCCGTCCGCCACAAGTGGAGGCCGAAAATTCGCCTTGGCTACCGCTGCCATGGCGCCGATTTCTATCCAGAAGCGGCCGCGCACGGACGACGAAAAGGCGGCCGCGTACGTCAAGTTTCACCGCAAGACGGCGCGCGGCAAGGTCCTCAAGGTCCTGCGCGAGACCTACCACCGCGATGATATCCCCTGCGGCAGCGTGGCGTGTGCTTTTTGTGGCCCTGCGCTGTACGCCGCCGAAGGCGCCGGCTCTTCCATGCCGACGCGCAAGCCGATGCTCGATACGCGCGGCATTGAGAATACCTATACCGGCGCTCCCCACTATGTGATGATCGATACCAATGTGGTCCTGCACCAGATGGACGTGCTGGAAAACCCGGCCTTTACCAATGTCGTCGTCCTCCAGACGGTGCTCGACGAGGTGCGCAACCGCAGCCTGCCGCTGGCGAACCGCCTGCGTGCGCTCCTCACCGACCCGGACCGCAAGATGTGGCAGTTTTTCAACGACTTTCACGCCGATACCGCGATCGTGCGCGACGCACACGAGACGCCGAATGACCGCAACGACCGTGCGATCCGCCGCGCGGCTGCGTGGTACGCACAGCACCTCCAGACGTCCGACAGCAAGCTCGGCGTGGTGCTCGTGAGCGACGACGTGGACAATGTGCACAAAGCACGCACGGACGGCGTGACGGCGTGCAGCGTCCGCGAGTACATTACCGGCTTCCAGAACGCGGACCAGCTGCAGGACCTCCTTTCGGCGCGCGAGCTCGAAGGCGAGAAGCACCCCGAGCTGCAGCGCAATGCACACGTCTTTGACGAGTACTGGGAGACGTCGCAGCTCGAAGCGGCGTTCCGTGCTGGGTCGCTGCACAAGGGCTTCTTTAATGCGAATGCGTTCAACTACCTCGAAGGCACGGTGCGCACCGAGTCGCTCTCGAAGCCGATCCTCTTGCAAGGGCGCGAAGCTATGAACCGTGCGGTCGACGGCGACGTCGTCTACGTCGCGCTCCTCCCCGAGTCCGAGTGGAAAGGCGCGACGGACGCGGTGCTCGATTCCGACAGCGCGCGGCGCAACGACGATGCGCGCGATAGCGACGACGACGAGGAAGAGCAGGTCGAGGAAGAGACGCTTGCCATCACCGACGATGCCAAGAAGCAGCCGACCGGCCGCGTGGTCGGCGTGGCGCGCCGCAACTGGCGCTCGTACGTCGCGCACATCGACCAGACGTCGGTGAACGAAGGGGCGATCGCCTCGCTTGGGCCACAGACCCTCTTTGCGTCGCCCGTCGACCGCAAGATTCCCCGCATCAAGATCCGTACGCGCCAGGTGAAGGAACTCCTGGGCCAAAAGATTCTGGTGACCATGGACGAGTGGCGCGCCTCGAGCCGCTATCCCGAAGGGCACTTTGTCCGTGCGCTCGGCGCGGCGGAGAGCAAAGAGGCCGAGCAAGAGAGCCTGCTGCTCGAGTACGACGTGCCGTACCGCCCCTTTTCGAAAGCGATCCTCGACTGCCTGCCCGCCGAGGGCGACGACTGGAAGGTGCCGCCGAAGGACGCGGCGAGCCCTGCGTGGCGCGACCGCGAGGACCTTCGTGCGGAAAACATCTGCAGTATTGACCCCCCCGGCTGCCAGGACATTGACGATGCGCTGCACGCCAAGCCCTTGCCGAACGGCAACATCCAGGTCGGCGTGCACATTGCGGACGTGTCCTACTTTGTGCGCCCCGACACGCCGATGGACGCCGAGGCCGCGTCGCGTGGTACGACCGTCTACCTCGTCGACAAGCGCATCGACATGCTCCCCCACCTTCTCGGCACGAACCTGTGCTCCCTGCGTCCGTTTGTCGAGCGCCTTGCGTTTAGCGCGATCTGGGAGATGACGCCCGACGCCGACGTCGTGTCGGTGCGCTTTACCAAGTCGGTGATTGCGAGCAAGGCCGCGTTTACCTACGAAGAGGCACAGAAACGCAAAGACAACAAAAAGCTCGACGACCCCATCACGACGAGTGTGCGCCTGCTCAACGGACTTGCGATCAAGCTCAAGCAGCGGCGTATGGAGGCCGGTGCGCTGAACCTCGCCTCGCCCGAGGTGCGCATCCAGATGGACTCGCGCGAGTCCTCTGGCCCGATCGACGTCGAGCAAAAAGAGATGCACGAGACCAACAGCCTGGTCGAGGAGTTTATGCTTCTTGCGAATACCAGCGTCGCACAGCGCATCTACGAAGCGTACCCCACGACGGCGGTGCTGCGCCGCCACTGCCCCCCGCCGTCGGACAACTTTGACACGCTCAAGGACATTTTGAAAAAGCGGCGGGGCATGGACCTCGACACGTCGAGCTCCGGCGCGCTTGCCGCGTCGCTCGACAAGTGCGTCGACAAGACCGACGCAACGTTCAACACGCTCGTGCGTATCCTTGCGACGCGGTGCATGCTCGCGGCCGAGTACTTTTGTACTGGCAGCGTGGCGCGCAATGCGTTTGGGCATTATGGTCTTGCGATGGGCATGTACACGCACTTTACGTCGCCGATCCGCCGCTATGCGGATGTGCTTGTCCACCGGCAGCTCGCGGCGGCGATCCACTACGAGCCGCTCCCGACGTCGCTCTACTCGAAGCACTATGTCGACGACGTGCTCGCGGTGGTGAACAAGCGCCACCGTGCTGGGCAGCTTGCGGGCCGCGCCTCGGTCGAGTTCTACGTGGGCCTTGCGATCACTGCACGCAATGCCGAGCGTGGGGCGGACGCGACGCAGGTCGGCAAGGGCGACGGGGCGGTGATGCTGCTGCGTGCAGACGCGTATGTCGTGCGCACCTTCCGCAACGGCCTCGCGGTCTTTGTGAACCAATACGGCCTCGAGGGCCTGATCACCTTTAAGCAAGACTGCGACTTTGACGCGGATTCCTACCAGGTGACGATCCCCGCCTCGGTCTCGGGCCTGTCCAAGGACGTGACGCTCGGCATCTTTGACCGCTGCCGCGTGGAGATCGGCGTGGAAAAAGACAAGAGCACAAAGCGTGGCCGCGTCAAGATGGCCTTGGTCCTATAGGCTACTTAGTTGTCGGCCATGATCTGGTTCCAGGCAGCCGGCTCGTAGGCGGCGAGCTCCTTTTCGTCGAACCAGAGGCCGATCTCCTTCGTCGCCGAGTCGAAGCCGTCCGAGGCGTGGATAATGTTCCGGCCGACGCTCACGGCAAACTCGCCGCGGATCGAGCCCTGCTCGGCCTCCAGGGGGTTGGTCGCGCCGACCATGCGGCGGCCCTGGCGGATGACGTCCTTGCCCTCCCAGACCATGGCGATCACCGGGGTGCCCGAGGTGATGTACTTGACCAGCGCGGGGAAGAAGGGCTTGTGCGCGAGGTCCGCGTAGTGCGTCTTGGCGAGCTCCTCCGAAGGGAGCACGGACTTGATCGAGACCAGCTTGTAGCCGCGGGTCTCGAAGCGCTCAATGATCTTGCCAACGATCTGGCGGCTCACGCCGTCCGGCTTAATCATGACAAAGCTGCGCTCGCTCGCCGTGGCGTAGGTGCCGGCAATGCTCGGCTCGGGCGCCTCGAGCTGCACCGAGGGCAGCGCAAAGAGCGACACACCCGCGACGGCGGCGCCGGCAGCGAGCGCAAGCGGCGAGCGCGAGGCACGCATCGCAGGCGCAGCGCGCGTGCTAAACGCACGCGCGGCACCGCGGAGACCAGCAGTCGTAGCAATCTTGGCGAACATCGTAGTCGTAGTAGGGCGGAACATGCACGGTCCCGGGCGCAAACTTCACGTGCGATCGGGATCGGGGATTTTTCCACCATGGCGGAGGAGGACGAGCTGGTGGCCTCGCTGCCGGTGTTCCTGTCGCACTCGCTGAGCGACGGTGCAAAGCTCCAGCTATTTCAATACCCGCTGTACCAGCGCGATAGGCCGCTGCCAGTGCCGGCGTCTGCCGCGCAGCGCGGGCAGACGGTGACCAGCCGCTGGCGGCCCCACACGAACCGCGTCGAGATGGAGCTGCCGCTGGACATGCGCGCGTCGGTGTACGATGGCGAAAAAGGTGCCGAGTACGCAGAGGCGTGCGAGCGCCTCGGCAAGATTCCGGTGCCGGGCGCTGCGCCGCAGGTCAAGCAGGAGCGCCAGGACGGCCCTGTGCGCTTTGACAGCATGCGCCTCGAGAGCGCCAGCGTCCCCAACGCGACCGAGTACCTGGTCGGTACGATGCGTGATGGCGAGCTGCATCTCACGCCTCTGCACGCTGTCCTGCAAATGCGCCCGTCGATGCAGCACGTCGACCTCCTCGGGCAGGCCGAAGAAAACGAGCGGCGCCGCGAGCGTGGCGCGCCGGTCTCGGACGACGAAGGCGAGGCGCGCGAGACGCGCGAAGCACGCGAAACGCGCAAGGCCTCGAGCGTCATTCCACTCAACGTGTCTGTGCGCACCGAAGGGCGCGCCGCGCGCGGCACGGAGCTGTCGCAGCGCGACGCCGAGGCCGAGCGCTGGGTGGACCTGCGCTGGATGGACGCCGACGCGCCCGGCGCGCGCGAGATTGTCGACGACCAACTGCTCGCGCGCTCGCGCGCGCGGCTGTACTGCGATGCAAGCGTAGCCGATTTTCTGTAGGATGTACACTATTTCTCGGGCTCGGTCGGACTGGGCTCGGCGGGCTCGTCGAGGGTTTTGTGTGCCTCGCGCGCCTTGTGCGCCTCGGCCGCGGCTGTTTCGCGGGCTTCGGCCTCTGCCGCGCGCTCCTCGCGGATGGTGCGCCGGAGCTGCTTGATGTCGAGCAGGTGCTTCTTCTTCAGGTCCAGCTCCACCTGGAGCTTGCGCAGGGCCTGCTGGTGGCGGCTCTTGATCAGCGCGTTGAGCGTCGCGTCGATGTCGGTCTGCTTGCGGCGGATCAGCGTCTCGATTTCGCGGCACTCGGCCTCGAGCTGCGACTCGCGCACGCGGCGCTCGGCCTCTTCCTCGCCGTCGTCCTCGTCCTTGTCCGCATCCTGTTCCGCATCCTGTTCCGCGTCCTGCTCTCCGTCCTCCTCCTCGTTCTCGTCGTCGTCCCAGAGGTCCTCGAGGTCCGAGTCGGCGCGGCTGCCCTCGTCGCTCTCCTTGTCATTGTCGCTGTTCGACGCGCTGTCCTCCTCGCCCTCGTCGCCGTGCTCGCGAGCGAGTGCCGCGTCGAGCTCGGCAGCGAGGTCCTGGTCGACGTTCTCGTCGTCGTCCTCGCCATCCATCGCCTGGTGGTCCTCTTCGTCGCCCGAGTCGTGTTGTTGCGACGAGGCGTGCTCGTCGTCTTCGGCGCCGTACTCGTACTTGGTATTCGCAATCTCCTCCTCGATCAAATCCGCCTCGGAGGGGTCGACGTATTCAAACTCGACCCTTTCCGCGCGGCGGTCGTCGTTCAAGAGGTTCTCGACCTCTTTTTCCACCATGTCGATGCCGCGGTTGTGGATGCGCTTGCGGAAGCGGCGCTTGCGCGCCCACTGCATCGGCGGCGTGATGCCGTGGGGGTATATATAGTCGTCGCCGTGGAAGCCGCTCTTGCCGGTCGCGTCGCGCGACGAGGACGCCTCGACGGCCTCGCCCTCGTTCGCCACCGCATGCTCCACCAGGAGCATTTGTGAGATGTCGGCGATCTTGAAAATCTGCTTGTTGTCGAGCGTCTTGTGCGACTCGACGATGCACGGCAAATCCACAATCTTGGCCGAGTACGGCTGGCCGCCAATGTGAAAGATGGCGCGGCGCGAGTCTGTGTCAGCAGCGAAGACGTACCCTTGAACTTGAACCAAGTGTCTGGCAGTGTGCCCCGCTTCTTGATCGTCTTGCGCAGCTCGTCCAGCTCGCCATCCACGCCAGGGCCCTCGGGCAGGCGCAGGATGAGCTGCTCCTCAAACGCCATCCCCTCGCCCGAGTCCTCGTCCTCGCTGTCGAGCTCGCGGTCATAGCCTTGCATGTACGGCTTCGTCTTGGGGCCATCACCTCCGGCCGACGCACCGGCCATGTTCCGCGAAAAGTTGAGCTTCACGCGCGGCTTGCGCATGTGCGGCCGCACCTTGACCTTGGGCTTCGCCTCGTCGCCCATGCTGGAAGTGGGACTCTTTCTCCACATTCGTCGACGAATGCGGCCCAAGACGAAATTCCGGGCGTGCTACGAGCGGCTGTTGGCCGGCGAGCAGCCCTGGGACGCGTCGGATGCGCGCGGCGTGAGCGCCAAGGCGATGGGCAAGGCGAACGCCGCGCCGCGCACGCAGTTCTACATGGACCTGCTGTGCCTCCCGGTGGAGCGCGACGCGGTGCTTGCGCTCGTCGCCCCGGCGGATCTGCTCGACGAGCGCGCGGCGCTTGCGCGCGAAAACATCACGGGGCTCTGGAAAGAGGCGCTGCGCACATTTGCCGAGGACAAGGACGACGAGCTGCGCCGCGCCAACGCGCTCGAGACGCTGCTCGCGCTCGCGTGTGCGCTGCTGCCGAAAGCCTATACCAACTACACGCTCGACGTGATTACGCTGCTGGCCGGCCGCATGTCGGACGCGGACGAAATGTTCTATGCGCTGGTCGCGGCAATCGACGACGCGCTGCGCGAGGCGCCGCAGGGCGGAAGCGCGCTCCAGCCGCACACGGTGCAGCTCGCGCTAGTGTGCATTGCGTACATGGGCAACACGTCGCTCGCGACCTACTTTCTGCACCGCGACCTCTTTTCGAGCGCGATGCACGTCGTCCACACTAATACCTCGGTCGACGTGATTTCCGAGACGGCGCTGCTGGTGAGCCTCTTGTCGACCGCCGGGCAGACGCACGGCGTCGCGAACGCGACGGGCCTCACGCTCGATCCCGTGTCGTCGGCGGTCATGAGCAACGCGGGCTTCCAGCCGTACCACCGCAAGCTGCGCGACTATGCCGACTCGGTCGATATGGCGCGTATTGCGCACGCGCTCTCGGTGCAGTTTGCGCGCACCTTGGACATGTACCGCGCGGCGCCCGAGGCGCGCGCGGCGCCGTCGAGTGCCTGGCTCCTGTGGGGCGCCGCCGAGCAAGACGAGGCGCCGCGGCCGCTGCCGCCGCCCCGCGCGCTCTTCCTTCTGTGCGTCTGGCTGCTGGTGCACACCTCGGACGCGTTTGTGCTCGGGATGCTTGCGCCGCCGACTGGCGAGCCGCTGGTCGTGACCTTCTTTTCGCTCGCGTCCTATGTACTGACGCATGCGTCGAGCAGTGCGCGGGCGTCGACCTATGCGCACACCGTCCTGCAGATCATTGTCGCTTTCCTTGGGCCCGCGGACGGCACGGAGAATGCGGCGGTGCGCGAGCGCCTCCTCTGCGACGAGGTGCAGCGCAACGAGGACGCGGTCGAGCGCGGCAAGGCCGATCCCGGCGTGCTCGTCGACCGCGTGGACTTGTGCCGCCAGAAAGCGAATCCGCTCCCTCTTCCGCCCCAGGACGGGACAAAGCGGCGGCGGCGGCTCGTCGTGCTTGTCCTCGACAATGCTGCGCTCTTTTTCAAGTACAACCGCAGCAAGCGGCTCGACGCGCCGGCGTTTGTCACCGCGCTGACGGCCGTCCAGCGCACCGCGATGCTCTGTGCGCAGCAGCACGTCCTGCTCGAGTACGACTGGCTCGAGCTGTGGCGTGCAATGCTCGGCGTCGCCTCGTTCCTTGCCCAGCGGCACGAGGAGCTGGTCGGGAGCGACGTGCAGCTCGTCGCCACGTCGCTCCTCGAGACGCTTGCAGTGGCGCTCGTGTACTCGGACCGCTTTTTGCAGACGCCTGCCGAGACGCACCTGCTCGTCTACGAGCTGGCTCGCAACGCCGAGGCCCTCCAAAAGGTCGCGGGGCTGCTGCCTCCCCGCCGCGGCAAGGTCAACGTGCACTGGGCGCTCCTCCAGGACATTCTGCACGCGATCGACGCCAAGATCGCCGCGTGGCGCGAGCGGCCGTCGGGCGCGTCGTACTTCTTTTCGCGCACGGCCAACAAGCCGCCGAGCACGCAGACAGTGATGCGCATCATCCAGGAAATGGACCTGAACGCGCTGCTGGGCAACGACGCACCGGCCTGCGCCGCAATCCTCCGCACGGCCCAGAGCCGACCGCGCGACGGACGCCGCGGCGCGCCGTCGTCGGGCACGCCGAGCCCGAGCGCGGCGCTGCTGCGGTGCCTCCAGCAGGATCTGCTGGCACAGCTTAGCTAGGCTTCTTTTCGTCTTGCGTAGGAAAATCGAGCGAAGAGAGCCCGCTAAATTCGGCGCTATCGCCCATGAGGCCCGCAAACTGGCTGTCCTCGCCGGCGTGGTTGCCGAGCGAGGAAAAGTCGAGCCACGATAGGTCCGACATGTTGTCGGCGATCAGCTGGTCGAGGCCGGACGCGTCCGTGCTCGCAGACGCGGGCGCCTCGGGCGCCGCCTCGGCTTTCTTGTCGCCCGCCATGTTCTCCGCAAAGAACATGGACATGATATCCGGCGCATCGCTCCCTTCGACCTTGCGCCGCTTTGTCGGCTGATCGTTCGCGAGCGCATCGCCGCTGCGGCGGGCAGACGTCGGCTCTTCGTCGTCGCTATCGATGGCAATGGCACTCGACGCGTCAGCGCCGGGCGGCGCGTTGGCCGCCGCGGTGGTGCTCGCAAGTTCCGGCAGCGCCGTCATGTTGGGCAGCACCCCAAAGTCGGTGCTCTCCGCATTCTCGCCGCTCCAGTCGAGCGGCATCGCGGAAATTACACGGTACAGCTCGGGATCAAGCTGCGCGAGCGACGAGTCGGGCGCCACGAGCTCGTCCTTGCCGTCCTGTTTTTCGAGTGCACGCTCGAGATGCGCCTGTGCACAGAGCTGGGTCAGCACGACGACGTACGAGGTGATCACGCAGCGCTACTGCATGTTCAAGGTATGACTTGCACACACGCGCAAGGGGGTATAACATCGGCAGCGGCTCGCGCGCGCCTTGGCCCTGGCGCGCGAGCTGCGCACGGAGGTGCAAGAGCCAGCCTGTCTGGCGCACGACATCTTCAAACGACGCCTTCATCCCAGCGGCCTGCGTCTGCGCACGCCCTGCATCGACGCTAAAGCCACGGCGTGCGACCTCGGCAGAGGCCGCGCCGGAAGCTGCGCCGGACGCGTCGTGCGCCATCGCCGAGCAGCGTCTGTGCATCGCCGCGGTACACTTTTGTCACGTGCAAAAGGCCCTACCGCAGCGCGCGCGCAAAAAGCCTCCTTATTGTTTAACGAGCAAGGACGCCATCCTCATGAACTGCCTGCCGATCGTGGCGGAATAGCTCAACATTGGCGTCCGAGATCAAGCGTCCACTCTTTGGCAGGTCTGCTTGCGCTGAAAAGCGCCACGGTAGCAGAACTTGTCACCTGGTGGGCAAACATGATAGAATGTAGAGTGTATTGTATACGTCGGGTATTGTGCTGTGTGCTGCATCGTAGGCACTGCATGCCGTGTGCCGTGTGCTACGTGCGGTCTGCCGCATCTGAGCTAGGGAAGAGGGGGGGTTGGGCGAGCGCCGGCGCTCGCCGCCGTTCGGCGCCGCCCGCAAGCGAGAAACCTCCACAGTTCTCCACCCGTTCGGACTTTTTCCGCTTGGCGTGCGCGATACTCCATTTTGGTCTGGCGCAGGATGGGCGGTTCGCTGGGCAATGAGACGCGCATTTTGATTCTTCTTGCGATTGATACGTTGTTTTTCTTTGTAGAGATTATTAGCGGTACGTGCTCTGTGCTTACGCAGGCTATGCCGTCGGCTCGCTGGCGCTCGTCGCGGACAGTTTCCACATGCTGAACGACGTGATGTCGCTGATCGTCGCGCTGTACGCGGTCCGTGTACGTATTTTTACTGACGCAGCTCGTGAACAAAAACGACAAGCACCCCCTGTTCTCGTACGGCTGGCAGCGTGCCGAGATCCTCGGCGCGCTCTTCAACGGCGTGTTCCTCCTTGCGCTGTGCTTTAGCATCTTTATGGAGGCTCTCGAGCGCTTCGTCAAGGTCCCCGAGGTGTCGAACCCCAAGCTGATTGTGATTGTCGGCTCGCTCGGCCTCACGTCGAACCTGATCGGCCTCTGCCTCTTCCACGGCCACGGCCATCCCCACGCCGGCCACAGCCACGGCCACGAACACGCTCATACGCACGAACACGACGAGGAGAACGCCGGCGCGCACGACCATGGCCACGGCGACGAGGAGGCGGCCGAGGAGCGGATGCAGAACAACATCAACGAACTCGTCAGCCACCCCGCGCGTGCGCGCGCCTTTATCATGAACAAAGCCCAGTCGCTTGGCTACGACTCCTCGTCCAAGAACGGCGAGCAGCAGAGTTTGCTGCGTGGCAAGCAGACTGCGCACTATGGCGCGGCACAAACGCACGACCACGACCACGATCACGACCACGATCACGAGGAAGAGACGTCGGCGGCGGTGCGCCGCCACCGCCAGGCAACGGGCTCGTCGGGCCACTCGCACGAGAACATGAACATGACTGGCGTCTTTTTGCATGTGCTCGGTGACGCGGTCGGCAACGTCGGTGTGATCCTCACCGGCCTCTTTATCTGGTTCACAGACTACTCGTGGCGCTTCTACGTCGACCCCACGATCTCATTGGTGATTGCGATCATCATCTTCCACTCGGCGCTTCCCTTGGTCAAGTCTGCGTCGTTTATCCTGCTCCAGGGCGTGCCGACCTCGGTGTCGCTCGACGGCGTGCGCGAATCGGTGCTCCGCATCGACGGCGTGCTGAGCCTGCACGACCTGCACGTCTGGCAGCTGAACGAGTCCAAGATTGTCGCGAGCCTGCACATCCTCGTCGACTGCTCGAGCGAGCAGACAGCACGCTACATGGAGATTGCGAACCAGGTGCGCCGCGCTCTGCACCTCTGGGGCATCCACTCTTCCACGATCCAGCCCGAGTTTGTGTCGGGCGGTTTGAAGGAGGCCGCGCGCCTCAGCGGCGTCGAGGTCCGCAACAAGACCGACGCGCAAGGACGCCTACTCACCGCCGACGGCAACCTGGTCGAAAACGAGTTGTCGCAGGGCGACCCTGCGTGCCTGCTTGCGTGCGACGGCGAAGAGTGCCGCGACGCAACGTGCTGCCAACTCGCTCCGCCGGGGTCGAGCACGGCCAAGGCCTCGCCGGAGCACCCTCCGTCTACATAGTGTACACAAGTTTGTCAAGACTATCATACAGTGGGCATCGGACTCGTCGCCCAGCGGTAGAACGCCGAGGGGACGAGCCCACATCGGTGCGCGCGGCGGCCGTCGCGCTGCAGCTCGGCAGGCGGCACGTACCGCAGCGTGACCTGCTGGAACGGCGGCTGGAAACTCACGCGGTACACGGGGTAGTCCATCTCTGCGTCCTCAACCGAGGGCAGCGGCAGGTGGCCCAAGAACGACTGGGTCGTGCGATGCACGCGCCAGGGATAGGGGCCACGCACCGCCTCGTTCTGTTTGAGGCTCTGCGCAACATGGAAGCTCCAGCGCTCCATCTCGCGCCCGACCTCTTTGCGCAGCCACTCGAGAACCTGTGCACCAAACGACAGATTGTGGTGCGCATTCCACTGCCCGGGCTTGCCGCGCACCATGCGGGGAAGGTCAGTCGTGCGGTACTGCTCGTGGGAGAGCAGCGTGCCTTTGTGGTCGCGGAAGCCAACGACAATCGACTGGACGCCGAGCAAAAAGGACTGCATGTACATACGCAGCATCTTGACCTGAAGCTTCAGCTGGTCCTGCTCGTTGCGGGGCTGCATGTTGGTCTTTAGCTCGACCACCGTCTCGGGCGCACCATGGTTCGGCGACTCGACACAGTCGACTTCGCCGCCAATCATCACACGGGTATCACCGAGCCGTGTCTTGACAATATGACACCACTGCTCGTTTGTATTCACAGGACCACCCCATCCGTTCGGCGCGGATGGGCCGTCGGGGGTATTGGCCGTACAGAACGACTCAAAGTTGTAGCCATAGTAGGTTGCTTTTTGCAGCTTGCGGGGCTTGGACTGCTGTGCGAGCGCCGCAAGCTGGTGCATGTCGGGCGGCGTCTCTTCGATAATGAGTGTATCGCCAAGCATCATAACATTCAGCTCAAAGCCTTCGCGGAACATGGGCGGCGCCTGGACATGGCATGCCCATGCAGTGCACAGCTTGGTCAGGATACCGCGCCAGGTAATGACGTTGGTGCGTAGCAATTCCGCTTCGAGCGCCTCGGCAGGGACCTGCGCAGCGCCGTGCACTGGAGGCGGAGGCGTCGGCTGCGATGCGCGATGCATAAGCGTATACAAGACCGAGTCGAGTGGATCAGGAACATGCGGCTGCGTTAGAGCCAAATAAACAAACAAATACTCACCTTTTCGTGAAACGACTCAAAGCCATAGTTGAGGTCCGCAGCTGCTCCCGAGCCATTGCCGTGGTTCTGTTGCGTGGGCGGCGCGTGATAGTACCGTTTGGAGCGATCGTCAAAGCACAGCGTCTTGCTTTCATCGTACGAGAACGAGCTCACGAGCGTCGGCTGCTGGATCGACACGGCCTGGGGCGCACCGTCTGGGCGCCGCATTGCCGCGATCGGCGGCGGGACGCCTTGCATCATCGGAGGTGCGCCGTGCGCCATGGGCATGCCCGGCGCGTGCATCGGTCCTGGCGCCCCAAACGGCGCGCCAAAGCCGGGAGGTGGTGCCATTCCATTCCCGGTCCATTGCTGTGCGTAATTTTGTCCCCCTCGCATTCCCTGCGGCGCGAACGGCGCGCCTGAGCGTGTCGGCAGCATCCCCCGTCCGTGCCACGACCAAGTGGAGGAAGCTAGGCGATCCTGTGGAGGCACGTGGACGTCACGCCGAAGATTCACGTGACAATATAGAAGTGCACGGGGTTTTACCCACGCTATTCCATGCCCTATGATTGGCGGGTTTATACTTCTTCTTCGGCGTGCCAGCGCAACACGGGCGATGCTTGCTGCAGGTGATCGCAACCAAGCATCGATCAGGTCCAATCGCGGCGTGGTATTGGTCCCTGAGAAGCAGAAGCGGCCTGTGTCAACGGCCGAAGGGCTGAGAAAATTCGAATGTACAGTGAAAAAAGAAAAATGGCTGCAGGCCACGAGGAGTTGTGAGCCCGTTGAGACTTAAGAACGAAGAGTTTTCACCCACCTTTTTTTCTCACCACATCCATCAGCTACAATGGGAAAGGAGAAGCAGCACGTTAACCTCGTCGTCATCGGTCACGTCGACTCCGGTAAGTCGACCACCACTGGTCACTTGATCTACAAGTGCGGTGGTATCGACAAGCGTACCGTCGAGAAGTTCGAGAAGGAGGCCGCCGAGCTCGGTAAGGGTTCGTTCAAGTACGCCTGGGTTCTTGACAAGCTCAAGGCCGAGCGTGAGCGTGGTATCACCATCGACATTGCGCTCTGGAAGTTCGAGACCCCCAAGTACAACGTCACCGTCATTGACGCCCCCGGTCACCGTGACTTCATCAAGAACATGATCACTGGTACCTCGCAGGCCGACTGCGCCATCCTCATCATTGCCGGTGGTACTGGTGAGTTCGAGGCCGGTATCTCGAAGGACGGTCAGACCCGTGAGCACGCTCTGCTCTCGTTCACCCTCGGTGTGCGTCAGCTGATCGTTGCCGTCAACAAGATGGACACCACCAAGTACTCGGAGGAGCGCTTCCACGAGATTGTCCGTGAGGTGTCGAACTTCATCAAGAAGGTCGGTTACAACCCCAAGGCTGTTGCCTTTGTCCCCATCTCGGGCTGGCACGGTGACAACATGATTGAGCCCACCACCAACATGCCCTGGTACAAGGGATGGGAGAAGGAGACCAAGTCGGGCAAGGCCACCGGTAAGACTCTTCTGGACGCCATTGACGCCATTGAGCCCCCTACCCGCCCCACCGACAAGCCCCTCCGTCTTCCCCTCCAGGACGTGTACAAGATCGGTGGTATCGGCACTGTCCCCGTCGGCCGTGTCGAGACCGGTGTGATCAAGCCCGGTATGGTTGTCACCTTCGCCCCCTCGAACGTGACCACCGAAGTTAAGTCGGTCGAGATGCACCACGAGTCGCTCCCCGAGGGTCTCCCCGGTGACAACGTCGGCTTCAACATCAAGAACGTGTCGGTCAAGGACATTCGCCGTGGTAACGTTGCCTCGGACTCGAAGAACGACCCCGCCCAGGAGGCCGCTTCGTTCAAGGCCCAGGTCATTGTCATGAACCACCCCGGTCAGATCGGTAACGGTTACTCGCCCGTGCTTGACTGCCACACGGCCCACATTGCCTGCCGCTTCAACCACATCCTCGAGAAGATCGACCGTCGCTCGGGTAAGACCATGGAGGAGAACCCCAAGTTCGTCAAGTCGGGTGACGCTGCCATTGTCGAGATGATCCCCACCAAGCCCATGTGCGTTGAGTCCTTCAACACCTACCCCCCGCTTGGTCGTTTCGCCGTCCGTGACATGCGCCAGACTGTCGCTGTCGGTGTCATCAAGAGCGTCGAGAAGACCTCGGGCAAGAGCGGCAAGGTCACCAAGGCCGCCGAGAAGGCTTCCAAGAAGAAGTAAATTGCGACGGCCTAGCTGTCCAAAAATTGCAAGTACACGTTGCTGTGCCGCAAGGCATGGAATGTTTGCTATGATCCGCTCTAGTCAATAGTTGTATTTGCCATCTTCTTCCTGCCCGCTCAAGCCGATGGCGGAGTGTATCGGCCAATTAACTCTTTTCCACCTTAGCTACTTGGGCGAACGGGGAAAGGGACGAGGCACGAACTGGTGTCTGTTCCGTCGGGGAACTTGCCCTTAAGCGAGGCCCTGCTGTTTCGCGACGAGGGCACGACTCGCCGGCAAGTATCGTTTCAGGCAGTACATTACATAGACTACCAATCCTCGTCGCTTTCTTCGTCGTCCGAGCCACCCATGTTGTCTTTGCGTTGGTTCAACGCACTGGCCAGCGCACTGGCCAAGTCGTTGCCGCCCGCTGCCGGCGCAGCCGCCGCGGCACTCGACGAGCCGCTGCCGATCTTGGGGGAAGACGTATCGTGTGTCTCGGTCTTTTTGAGGTCCCTGACACTCTTGCCCTGGATGCTGGCGAGCAGCGCATTGCGTCCTTCTTGGGGTGCAGGAAGCGAGGCCGGCGCAGCGCTCGGCGGCGCAGGCGGCGGTGGGGGCGCACCCCCACCCATTGCAGGAGGCGGGGGCGGGGGCGGGGTGCACCACCGCCCATCGCAGGCGGCGGGGGCGGGGAGGCGGCGCACCCCCACCCACCGACGGCGGAGGCGGAGGCGGCGGCGGCGCGCCGCCCCGTACGGGAGGCGGAGGAACCGGCGGCGGTGCACGTCCAGCCGTCGAGCGCGACGGGACCGGCGGCGGTCCTCCCTTGGCCGCGCGCGTACTCGGCGGAGGCGGCACCGGCGGAGGCGCACCTCCGCCTGCCCCCGACCGCGGCGGGGGCGCAGGAACGCTGCGCGGCGGCCGTGGTCCCGGGGGCGGTGGCACGCTGTCCGAGACGTTGCGCTGGGGAATCGGCGGAGCACTGGGCGCCGGTGAAGGCGGCGGGGGCGTTGCATGCACGGACGGCACCGGCGGAGGAAGGTTGCGCAGCGTCGGAAAGGTTTCTGTCACTGGCGGCGCGAGCCCCGGTGCGTCGCCGTTGGCACGCTGTCCCAAAAAGTCGCGGATGAATCCCTCGTTGTTTTGGATATCGGATTGCGAGACGCCCATGCTTCCGAGCTGATCCACGAGCCCGTTCCACTGGGGCTCATCGGGGACCGGCTGTGTCGGTGTGCTGGTCTTTGCAGCGCGCTTTTCTTCCGAGCTGGAGCTCTTGGACCAGTCGAGCTTGCTGGTGAGCTTTTTCGCGAAGCCAAATCCGGACGAGCTCGAGGATGATTTCGCTGGGTGAGAAAGGCGACGTACCGTATTTTGCGCGGTTGTTGAGTTTCTTGTACAGCTGCGCTGCGCCCGCCTCGTCCGCGTAGCACAATCCGATCATGCATTCCTGGGTGAGAAGAGAGACGTACGTCGCCTGCAAAAGTGTGAAAGTAGGGCTTGTCCTGGTAAAAGTAAAAGTCGTCATACAGCTCGTGGTCCCAAATAACCTTGCCATTGTCCTTGAGGTCCACGACACGGAACCCAAAGTTGCCGTCGGCATCGCGCACGAACGCCAGTGCGCCTTCGATTCCTGTGTAGTACCAACGGTCGGGCGTTGGGTACGTAACGTAGATCCGTGCGAGCGTCGCCGTGATAATCTTGCACGACGACGAGGTCAGCACGGACTTTATGAGCGACTTTTCGCTCGAAGTGAAGGAAGACGAGGGCATCGCGTTCCTTCCCCCCTCGAAGCGCAAGGCAGAGTGCCCAGCGCTCGGCCCGCAGGCACGGCCTCCACACTTGCGGAACTAAACTCGCGTAGTTCCACGATTCGACACTCCCCGCACGGCGCGCCGAACGAATCGGCGGCGCAGACCCTGACGTTGATCCATGTCGCTGCCGAAGCGCATCATCAAGGTAAGCTGCTAGGTTTACGGTGCTCATACATTGCAGGAGACAGAGCGCCTCGTCGCTGATCCGGCGCCGGGCATCCAGGCGACGCCCCATGAGGATAATCTGCGCTATTTTGATGTCGTGATCTCAGGGCCATCGCAGAGTCCGTTTGACGGTGCGTGTCCTGACTGACGCAGGCGGCTCGTTCAAGCTCGAGCTTTTCCTTCCCGAGGACTATCCCATGGCGCCGCCCAAGGTGCGCTTCCTCACCAAGATCTACCACCCGAACATTGGTACGTGCCGCGGCTGACGCAGACAAACTCGGGCGTATCTGCCTCGATATCCTCAAGGGTAGGTGCATTCTATTGACCCAGACAAATGGTCGCCTGCGCTGCAGATCCGCACGGTGCTTCTGTCGATCCAGGCGCTGCTTTCAGCGCCGAATCCTGACGACCCTCTGGCGAACGATGTGGCGGAGCACTACAAGACCAACGAGAAAGGGTATGTGCATCTACTGACGCAGCGCGATCGAGACTAGTCGGCAGTGGACGCAGATGTACGCTGTGTGAACTGGATACATTCAAAAAGTCTGCCGAAATAGGAGGGGCGAGCCGTAGAGCACAGCTACCAACGGGGGTATACATTATGTACGGGCGGTCTTCTGGAGATAATGAATGGGGCGCAAAATACGCGTGGCTTACTGGCAGGGCCAGTCGCTCATGTTGCTGTAGCGGACATTGGGCTTGGGCTCCAATTTAGCATCGAAGGGAGGCATATCATGGGACGGCGCGACGCCCACCGGCGGCAGCTCGCCAGGGAGAACCGCGGGCGACTTGTGCGGTGCATGGAATGCCATCGCATTTCCACCCGGCGCAGGCATGTGCGTATGTACTTGCTGCATAGGCATCATGTTGCCGGGTGTCATCGGGCCGGAATTACTGGTGAAACTGGTGTCAAAAGAAGGTGAAAATCGGACATCGCTCGACGACCCCACGCTCATGCTCATGCTTGGTACGTGCTGGCGGTGCATGGGCGTCTCGGGCATCGCCCAAGCGCCCGGATGCTGCGGGCCGTGTGGATAGACCGAGTAGGAGAAAGGCCACGATACACGGTGATCGCCATCACCGTGTGCTTGCAATGCCATAGAGGTTGGCTGCGGTTGGTCCATGCGGAAGCCCGCCCCTTGCTGCGACTGCAGCACTTGCCAGGCCTCCGGTGTGTTGGGCATATGCGCAGGAGCCGACCGTGTCGGCTTCATGGGCTGCGTCACACCGTGCGGAATGTGCGCTGGTACCGCCGTCGATGCGCTGCGATGCAATTCATGTTCGCTAGGCGAATAAGACAATAGCCCCGAGCGCGACAGCTCCGGGGACTGTGCTAATGGCGCATGGGCAGCGCCGCCCATGGCTGCACCATGGGCCGGCGTCATGGGGGGCGCGTCCGAACGGCCTGACGATGAGGGCGGATGCATCGGCGAGTAGTTGGACAAGTCTGACGCGTCAAAAGGTAAAGCGTGGGCTCGCTGCACATCCACTGGTGGCATAGGGCGCATGTGCACCGCACCCGTCATGGGGTGCGATGGCGAGACCTGCGGAACGGCACGCAGGCCCTGGTGCTGGTCGTACTGCTCGCTCAGTGGCGTCCACGCCATGGATGCACCCGAGCGGTCCGGCGTTTGCTCCGCGGTCGCAGTGTAGCGCCTTCGCTTGCGTTGGGACGCAAGCAGCTTGGCGATCGGCTCGGAGCCCGGCGCGGCCTCGTCGCGAGGCGTGCCTTGAGTGCTTCCTTCGCCCTTTTGTTCGGATACGCACCCCGCGTTGTTGTCCCAGCCATCGAGCGAAGAGACACCGACGGTGATGGGTGTGTCAAGGTCCATTCCTTGGTCGCGAAGCTGCTCCTCTTCACGCGCGATGCGGTAAATGTCCATGAGTAGACTAACGCGCCCCGACTTGATCTGGACGACGACTTCCGCCGTCGCGAGCTGCAGGCGCGCAATACGCGCCTGGTTCGAGCGCAGCATCGCGAGCAGCAGCGCGTGGCGTTCGGGCTTCATCAGGTGGTCGGGCTCCTTGTGTCGGACGTCGGCCGGCCACCAGCTCGGCTTGCCTTCTTCGCCTTTGTTGTAAGGGAAACGCGTCTGCTTTTTGGGTTCGATGACCTTGATCCACTCCTTGGCAATCATTTTGCACATCACTTGCTGGAGCTGCCCAAATCGCATCTCCATAAACGCGGTACGCTCCGCCTCGTTCCGCAGCACCACGACGTGTTGCGGCTGGTGGGCGTTGGCCGCGACGCGGCCCACACTGCCGGCGCGGGGGCGCATCGACTGCACCGGCGTCGACATCTGGGGCACCAGCGGCACGTGGGGCGAGCCAGCGGCGCTCGCGCTGCCTTCGCCAATGCTCTGGGTCTCGTCCGAGATCTCGGAGCGTTTCAAAAGACGCGACCATTCGTCCGTCTGCGGCACCTTATCTGCGCCTCCCGCCAGATTGGACCACGGCTCAAGGAAGGGGTCGTCGGGCATCCCTGGCAGGGAGGGTGTGGCGCCGCCGCTCGGCGACTCTGGCACGTCGTCTAGAAGATCGTCAGTAGTGAGTTGTGTCGGTGGCGCAGCGCGGTGATCAGGGACATTGTCCAGGGCGCGCTGTCGCGCTTCGTCTGCAACCCCACTTTTCATAAACCAATCATCCAGTCTTTCCTGGAAGGCATCGCTCGCGTACGTCTCAACGTCGCCGCGTGCCGACACGAGAAGAATAGCAAATTGGCTGCCATTGATGTAGGCTGCTTTTCCGAGCGCGCGTAGAACTTGGTCTCGCTTGCACTTATAATGGCGATGCTGTTTCGCGGGTGAGCTGTAGGGCTCGACACGAATGGGAATGCGTGGCATGCCTGCCTATGCTCAGTGGCAACACACAGCAGCTGCGTGCAACACACGAAATCCCAAATACAAAGGTTTTTTTTCCTTTGTACAGCCAAGCTGTCCGACGCGACTAGTAGCTCTCCAGCGGTGGTCTGAAAGTACGCGAGTCCTCTTGGTCGGCCCACAATCCAGCGCGCCAGGCCAGCCTTCACATCCCCGTCTCGCCACGTGAAGCTTGCCCAGCAGGCACGCGGGCGCGCGTCGGTTTCAGTGTTGCACTCGGCATCGGCATAAGTCCGCGCCACTCGACTGGCCTATGGCGGCCGCCATCGCGGCATTTCCCTGCCATTTTCCCTGCAAAAGCCACGTGATATGCAGCAGAACAATGCAACACCTGCGGCATCGACGCGTGCCTAGGTGGAGGTCGCGGATGCCCCGCGTCGCATGCCTGTGGGCCTCGGCTCAGTGTGCATCCGCGGAACGCTGGGGAGGGCCTTATTTCCTGACTCGGACAAACGGCACGCATAGCTCACCTTGGGCGGCGGGTGCCGAGACTATTGGGTGGAGCAACGTTGGCTCACTCCGCAGTGGGCCAAGACCGTGGCACTGTGTGGACTCAGGGTGCGCGCGCCCTCGGTCGTCTGTCGTGCACGTCCGCGTCATCATGACCATTATTAAGTAGCCTATAAAAGATAAGAGATGTGCTACGGAGTGTAAGGCCGCTTAGCGAAGATGAAGTGGTACGGCTGGGTCCGCACTGTCCGAGAATTGCTGTGCAGAGGGTGCTTGATACACCGGCCATAGCGAAGATTTGGAGCTTTGGGTATAGGGAGGTCGCATCATCGCATCCATACCAAAGTCTAGGCCAAACATTACATTAGACTGATCGTTCATACCATAGGCCTGCGCTTGCTCCCCGAAATGGGAAACCTTGTCGTTTACCAACACAGGGCCCGTGCACGAGTCATTGCCGCAGCACGCCAGCGCCGCAAGGTCGCCGAGGGGCTCTTGGGACGAGTTCAGGAAGCGACTCGCATCGCTCATTGAACTGCACGCCTCGGGTTCCGGAAGAGGCGGAGGTGAGAGCTGCATCGATGGAGAGCCCGTCGACCAGTCTGTCAGCGACGAAAGAGGAGCACTCGTGGGCAGATCGGCATGCCCGGAGCTGTCAGGCGTGTTTTTGGAAGAAACAGGTTCGGACACGGGCGACGACTGCAGGTCGTCTTGGCCGACACGTTGTCGGGGGTCGTAGCGTGCCCGTTTTCGTATCACGTCCGCACGATAGCGGGCAGGGCGGTGCTCGCGGTGGAGTTTCAGGTACAAACCACACGCATTACACAGCATAGCACCGTGCTCGTCTTTGCGCCATAACGGCGTCACGCGTGTTCCACAATTGGTACAGCTCGTTGCTTCCTGGGTCCGCGAATTCCGATCGCTGCCATTACTGCGCGACGCATTGCAGATTTGCTGGCGCTGCCGCAACAGCAAGGGGCGATGAGTTTTGTGGATTTTCAGGTACAAGCCACACGCATTGCAGAGGAGCAGCGTGTCGTGATTGCGCCTCCAAAGAGGCGTACTGTGTGTCCCACAGTTGCTGCAGGTCGGTATATCCTCGGTGGGCGTACCGGACGATCCAGGCGTTGCGTCAATGGACACGTCCGAGGCACACAACGACGCCTCTGCCTTGGATTGGGTGGGTGTAGAGAGAACACCCTCTTCCAGCTTAGGCTCCGGCTCGGGAGAGAGCGAGTGGCGTTCCGAGGTCTTGGGCTCGGGTGCCGAAATAGACAGGTCCGATTCCAGGTCGTGTGCCGCTGGCGGAATGCCCAGCACGTCATTCAGCAAGCTGTGGCCATTGTCCACGTATGTACAGCCTTCCATGCCACACATTTGGTTCTCGCCAACGGTTGGGAAGAGCTGAAGCATATCTGGCGAGACATGCTGCTCGGGTGGCTGGGCGTTGTTAAAGACGCCAGAGAATTGCCTGGTATCGTGCAAGGTCGACATGCCGGACCAGGGGTGCCCGCTCGTGTCGCCTAGCATAAAGGACGAAGTAGACGTCATGCCCTGATGCATGGGGAGAGCATTGTAGTCGACCGCTGATGGTATCAAACCGGCATCCGATTGTGAGGGGAAGGTCGTACTGGAAGACATGAGTGACGTAGAGAGGGATGCTTGAGCTGCCGCCGTGTTCTGCCTGAGTTGCTTCGTGGCCTGTCGTGTGGCAACAGCATGTACCTTGTTGGCACGATGTCGCTTGTGCCAGAGCCGCCAGGACACATTCTCCAGTCGCTTAGCAGGCTGCAGCGATTCGTGCAAGCGCAAGCATAGGCGAGAATTCTTTACCAACTCCAGTGTATCGCGCTCGTCGGTAAATTGTGAGAAGTTGTCCTAAAAAAAAGTGTTAGCATCCTTGAACAGCAGCACGCCATCACACGTACCCCTTGCACCTGCAAGCTAGGCGCCATATTGCTAGGCGCGTTTGCTCCAACGCTGCGAGAGAGAGCTTAGACCAAGTTCTATCGAGAGACAGAGCACTCAACTAGATAGAACCGTCGCAATTGACGCAAACTTTTGCGAAGTCTGCGCCGAGTTGACGAGTCAATTTTCCCTGGGCAGGACCAAGCTCGGTTTCAGCTATCAGATAATCGCCGCTTGGCAAGTATATCACGTGTCGTTCTAAGCACATGGGCTTTCCGTAATGGCCCGACCGGCTCGCCACGTGGTACCGGCGCTCCTGAAGCCGGGGTAACAGCTCGCTGGATCTTTCTACCCGCACGCATAGACCATGGTTGGGTACGTAAGGGCATTTTTGACGCCCTTTGGAGAATAATGCTGACCATGCTAGAACTCTCGTCCTCACTCGTCACGGCCAGTCCGAATGGAACAAACTGAACCTCGTACGTGCGCGCCCGCTGGGCTGGACAGCCTACTCACCGTGCAGTTCACCGGCTGGAGGGACCCTAGCCTGACCGAGCTGGGTGAGCAGGAGGCCCTCAAGGGTGCCGAGGAGCTCAAGAAGGCTGGTCTCGTACGTATTGTGTGACTGTGAAAGCATGTACTAACACGGCATTGCCTGCCGCGCTTCTAGACTCACTTTGAGTACGTATCTTCTTGCGAGCACCGTACTAACACGTCGCAGCCTCGCCTTCACCTCTGCTCTGCAGCGCGCCCAGAAGACCCTGGGTATCCAGCTCAAGGCCATCGGCCAGGAGAACATCCCGGTCACCCAGGACCAGGCCCTGAACGAGCGCGACTACGGTGAGCTCACCGGCCTCAACAAGGACGACGCTCGTGCCAAGTTCGGTGAGGAGCAGGTGCACACCTGGCGCCGCTCGTACGACATCGTCCCCCCGGGCGGCGAGTCGCTGAAGCTTACTGCTGAGCGTGTGCTTCCCTTCTTTGAGAAGCACATCAAGCCCGCTGTCCAGGAGGGCAAGTCGGTCCTTGTTGCTGCCCACGGCAACTCGCTCCGCGCCGTGATCATGGCTCTCGAGAACATGACCGGTGAGCAGATCGTCAACACGGAGCTCGCGACCGGTGTCCCGATCGTCTACAAGATCGACTCGGACGGCAAGGTCGTCGACAAGCAGATCCTGCAGTAAGCGTCTGCCGCAATTATGTACAAGGATGACGGGCTGTGCTAGTCGTAGTTGAGAATCCTAGACATTGCTGGCATTCGGCGCTTTCGGCATTCCCCACATCCGTAGCGATCCGGCGTAGGTTTATCGCCACGTGGCGAGCTGCAGGGAATACCAGCTCGTCGTGTGGGGGATCTTTTCGCTGGGCGTTGTTCAACCACCTCCGAAGAATCGGTAATGAGTGCGGATAGTACCGCCGTGAACACCCCATCTTCCCTAGAGGGTCTCCGTCAGCGCCAAGGTGCTTCGGAGACCACAACGGGCAACACGACTAGTACTTCGACCCCTACCCCGGCGCAGGAGCCGGAAAAGGCGGGGTCGCAGAAGGGCGCCGTGCTGGGCCGCACGCCTGACGGCCGTCTGTTCCATGTCCAAGAGACGCCGGACATGCTTAGCTCCATCTTCCGTCCGGACCTTCCCAAGACACCGCTGGACTATGTGACGATCGTCTCGCTCACGGTCCAGGTCGTGCTCTTCTTCACCTTGTCGCGGTCGACCGCACGGATCTTTTTTATGCTCTACTTTGCATTTTGGCGTATCTCGTACAACGGCGGACTGGGATACCTGCTGGTCCAGCAGAGCACGACGCGCTGGATCGTCCGCCTGGTGGAGCGCGAGGGCTGGATGGACCCGAAGCGCTCGCCGCGCATCAGTGCGTGGATACAGCAGCAGCTGCAGACCAAGATGGGCAAGCAGTACAAGTTTGAGGTGTGTGGTGCCACTAACGCAGGAAATGCCGATTGAGTACAACACATGGCTCTTATTCCGCTCGATGGTTGACGTGATTCTGTTGAACGACTTTACGGCCTACTTCTTCTTTGGCGTGTCCAACATGCACGGCACGCGTGGTCTCGGCTGGTTCCTGTTTATCGTGCGCTGGGCGACCGGCCTGCTCCTCATCGTGTTCAACATCTGGGTCAAGCTCGATGCGCACCGTGTGGTGAAGGACTACGCCTGGT
Source organism: Malassezia japonica (assembly GCF_029542785.1). Lineage (NCBI taxonomy): Eukaryota > Fungi > Basidiomycota > Malasseziomycetes > Malasseziales > Malasseziaceae > Malassezia > Malassezia japonica. Next base: position 372,334 of record NC_083372.1, on the reverse strand, counting down.
ACTGGGGCGACTGCTTCTTCCTCTGCCTGCAAAACCTCGTGTTCGACGGCGTGTACGAGGTTGCGCCGGATCCGATGTACAGCATTGGCTATGCGGGCTACTACGGCCTGTCGCTGCTCACCGGCAGCTACACGGTGCTCTTTGTGTCGCTTGCTGCACACGCTTCGCAGCTGCTCTTCTTGGTGCTGTTCGAGAACCCCCACATGGAGCGTGTCTATGGTGAGAAGCGCCCGATCGCGGCGCGCGTCTCGCAGAAGAAGGCGGCGATAGACTCGTCGTCGGAAACGCCGGCGTCCTCGGACGGGACGACGCCCTCGCCCGAGACCGTTGCGCACGACCTGCACCACCGCCTCTTCCGCAATGACAACGTCGTCTTTTCACGCCTGGATATGCTGCGTGCTACCGACTTTTTGCTCGTGGTGGCCGTGGTGTATGCTACGCTTCCGTTCCTCTTTTACAATGTGGGCCCCCGCACGCTTGTGGTCTTGCTGTGCACCAATGCACTGGCCTGGCGCATTTACCACTCCTTCGGTCTCGGTGCGGCGCTCAACGCGCAGTCGAGCGACAAGTGGATCGTGCGCCACTTTTTGAAGTTTTACCCCTTTTCCGACGCGCGCGATGCGGTGTACGAGGCGTTTGAGCAGTGGAAGGTCATCTACAACACGAGTCTCGTGATGACGTACTTGTCGTTTGCGATGCTCGCCTTCCGCTGTTACGCGCCGGTTGACCAGGCGTGGCCCGCCGGCACGACGCTGCTCCGCCATGTGCTCGGTGTGCTGCTGATCCTGCTGCACATCTGGAGCGCGCGCTCCTCCTACCACGTCCTGGGTCCATTTGGCTGGCTGTACGGCGACTTTTTCATTGCCGACTACCCCCGCCGTCTGTCGTACACGGGTATCTACCGCTTCCTGAACAACCCCGAACGCAGCATGGGTGGCGCCGCCTTCTTTGGTATGGCGCTCATCAGCGGCAGCCCGCTGGTGACGTGCATTGCGATCCTCTCGCACCTTTCGCACTGGTGGTTCCTGAGCTACGTCGAGGGGCCCCATATGCGCAAGCTGTACGGTGAGGAGGTGCGCGAAGACTCGGGTGTGACGAAGCAGATGAAGAACATTGCGCGTCGCAACGCCTTTCTTTTCCGCAATGCAAACCAGCACCCCAAGGTGCGCGATGTGCAGGAGACGCTGCGCCGCACGCAAGTCCAGGCCAAGAGCGTTGTCGATCAGATCTTCGCGCAGGGCCGCCCGAATGTCGAGCGCTTCGTCGACAACACACAGGCGATTTTCCTGGACCAGCGCAACAAGCTCTTCAACATGCGCACTGGCAACGAGATCCGCACCATCGACCGCTCCAAGTACAGCGTGATGGTCGCCGACTCGCCCAACACGCAGGCCAAGCGCTACCACCTCGGCGAGACGATCTCGGCTCGCTGGACGGCCGCACGCAACCACTCGCGCCGCGACTGGATTGGCATGTACCTGGTCGACTCGCTTGATGCCGAGCCGAGCGGCCGCGAAGAGTCGGGCCTGCTTGTCACGCGTCTCTCGAGCCGTGGCAAGTGGGTCGGTTTGGCCGAGCAGGAGTGGGTCGGCGACGAGCATGCTGGCAAGGAGCGTGGCCCGCTCGGCACGGAAGGCGTCTCGGACGTGAACCAGGAGCTGGACCACGTGGAAGGCATCAGCGTCTTCCGTGGCCCTCGTCTGCCGTGGCGCACGGGCCGTTACGAGCTGCGCTACCACCACGATGGAAGCCACGATGTGCTGGCGCGCAGCGAGCCGTTTGAGATCTACGTCGAGACGCCCAAGGACCCCTACTCCTTCTCGGAGACCTACGCGTCGCTGACCAAGATTGTGCACTTTGCGCTTGCCGACTCGCCTTCGCAGGATACGCCGCCGTACCAGTCCGAGGACCCCGATGACCTGACGCTCTGGAGCCACCTCCAGGTCCAGCATATTGCGACCGGCATCTCGTCTGCCTTCCATGTGGACTTTTCGCCGGAAGTCATTGTGGCCGACGCCAACACCGCCACGCTCGCACGCAACATTGTAGCCGCTCGTCAGCTGATGCGCGGCGATCTGCCCATTTCATGAAGGAGCTACGTGGTATCTCAACTATACCATAGATAATCTACCATACCCATGGATCCTCACTAGGATAATGAACGACATTTTCCAGGACGTGGGCAAGCCGTGCGCTCCGCTCGTGGACCGCCGCGTCGTTCTTGGTACGGGTATAGGACACGGGGCAGTCGAGAGATACACACGGCGGCCGCTCGCACGAGCCATCGTCGGCACAGGACGTGCACAGGGTATGGATCGCGGCCTGCCGCGCCTCGGCTTCGTTCAGTTCCGAGGCGGCACGGTGCAGCGTCTGCTCGGGATTCCGGGTACAGTCCTGGCACAGGTACTGCGCCGTAGCCTGGCCACAGACTGCACAGGTCTCCACGGAGAAGGCGCGCGTCGAGACCACAGTGCGCGACCGCGGCATCTCGTCGACCCATGTCTGCACATCCACGCCGACCAAGTTAAAGATGCGGCTCAGCGCAGGGACGAGCAGCTTGCGGATGTAGTGATCGGCGTAGAGACGCAGACCAGGATCGGAAAGCACCGCACGGGGCGACACAGCGAGGTCGGACAGCTTCGTGTTCGGCAGGCCATGGCGAAGGAGATAGGGTATACGCTCGCCGGAGTGGGGAATGCGCTGGGCATCGTGCAGCAGGTCCCGCGCAGATAATGCAGCACCTGGGGGGAGATTCGGACCACTGTACGATCCCAGTCGTACGGCCTTGGCCGTGACGAGGTGCAGCGGGGAGACGAGGCCCGCGTAGATTTTGGACCACTGCCGCTGGCAGTACTGCTTGACCAGTGTCAGGTCCTGGGTATCAAAGAGGATGCGGACGCATGCCTCTTGCATGCGCTGCAAAGCCACGAATCCGTCGCGGCGGATAATCTCGAGTCCCTTGACGTCCAGCACAGGGCGGAGCTGGCTCGGCGACTCAAACTTGTAGCCGACGTACCGTTTCTTGGCGACCAGTACACAAGGCAGGTAGACCTTTTCAAAGTTGAGCTTGACTGGCTCAGGGTTCATCTTGGTCACCGCCTCGGAGATGGCGCGGCCGATGGCAAACGCCTGCTCTTTGCTTTTTCCGGGGAGCGAGACAAAGAGACTGTCCGTGTCGCCATAGACCACCTCGCCGCCCCACTCCTCCGTCTGCTCGATGAGGTTCATGGCACGCTCGAGCGTCTCGCGTCCGCTCTGTACAATTGCATCGGCAATCTCGACACACGGCATGCGCCCCGAGGCGCTCGCCCCGGTGTATCCGTACGTGACGTTGGCCAGGAGCTTGAGAGATAACTGCTGCGCCTGGTACCGGCGCGCCATGGCCTTGTTTACGCCCGGTGCACGCATTGCCGTACGCACCATGACGCGCGTCTCGAGCACTTCGCGGAGCATGCGGGCAAGCGTACTCTCGCGTACGTTGTGCTTAGCCATCACGATACCGTTCGGAAGAACGTATACGTCGTTCGCGAGGCGGCGCATTGCACCGGGCGGCGGCGCGTGCTCGATGAAACCGAGCTTGTAGGTCCCCTGAAACGGAACCAGTCGCCCGAGGCACGTCGAGTAGCAGATATTATACGCAATCATCATGGAGGGGTACAGCGACTGGAAGTCGAGCACCAGCAGTGGGCTGCGGTAAAAGGCCGACTGGGGCTCGAGCACCAGCGGGACACACTCGGCTGCATTTTGCTGGCCGACCTGCTCGCGGTTCGGCGAGGGGAGCAGATAGCTTTGCAGCTTGGTAATGCGCAGTAGCACCGACTCTACGCGGAACTGCGAGCCCCGTGAGAGGACCGAGAAAAAGTCGATACCGTACATGCGCGCAAACTCGGCGGTGCGAAAGAGCAGCTCAGACTTTTCCAGGAGCTCGAGGGCGAAGCGCACGCGGCGCACCGTGTAAGTCAGCGTGCGGACCACGTCCGAGGCACGCTCGGAACGGAGCCAGGCCGTAAGCGTGGCATGGTCGTAGTGGGGTATACGTCGATGGAGGATGTGGTACACGACATTTTCAAGCGTGTACTGCGTCAGGGCCACCTCGCCTTGCATCATGCGCCAGACATTCAGGACGTGTCGGCCTTGCACGCGCAGCGCCGAGGCATGCGTCACGGTCCACTGGTCGACGGATGCCGACCCCCCCGCTTTGCGGCGCGCCCGCCCCAGCTCGGCCAGCAGGTCATACTCGTAAAAGAGACTGGCGCGCTCCGCGACGTACGCCCATGATTCCCGGTGGACATCGTATGCTGTGAGGATTTCCGGATCGAGCGCACGCACGATGTCCACGAGCATGTTTAGCAGCTCGAGCTCGGTATCGACGTAGTGCACCGTAACCCCAGCGAGGCCGAGACGCCGAGGCGAAGAGACGTACACGAGCCCCGTCTCGTAGATATATGGCTCAGATGCGTCAGGCTCCGCGTCCTGCATCAGGGTATAGACGACAGCCTCGATCGCATCCTGGCGCGCGTCGGGGACAAGGTCGGCGCGCGTCGGCACGATGACTTGGAGCGCGAGCGTTGTCATGTGCTGGCGCCCAATGTCGAGCACTGGCGTGTTGGTCTGCGACTCGGAGATGCGCGGTAGTGGGATTTGCGAGTTGGGAAGCGGGGCAGGCGTCGGCTGTGGTTCGTGGTGTGCGAGCCACGCCTTGACACTTGCTGCGCTCGGCGGCGCGTGTGCGATTTGCCAGTGCGGAATAGGGTGCACTCCCTCCGCGCTGCGCTCACGGCGCTCCGGCCAGTGCTGGAAAAGGGGCATGTGTGCGAGTGTGGATGACGGGATCGTGAACGCTTTGTTGGCGTACTCGCGTGCCAGCGCAGGCACGTCGGATGCCCGCGAAAAGTGGCACGGCGTATATTCCACGTCGGGGAGGCCGAAGAAGGCGAACGAGCGCATGACCTCTTGCTTGGTCGGCGCAGGCGTGCGGTACGCGTACCACCCTTTTTGGGCTTTGTGCGGAGCATGTGGTGTCCTCTTTCGCTTGCGCGGCGCCCGCGGCGGCGGCGCTTCGGTAGGGCTCGGCTCGTGCTCCGAATGCGACGAGGAGCTGAGGAACAAGGAGGTTTCGATCGCGAGCGACTGCGACGGCGCCGTACGCAGCGTCGGCATCTCTTGCGACCCCTGGCTCTGTGCGTGCTGCAGGTCAAAGATCTTGGCCGAGGTGCCCGACGCGTCGGGCGGCGCGACGCGCTCCAATCCGTGGGCGTGAAAGAGCTCCGGGGTTTGGTATGCGTCCAAGACGTACTTTTCCATCCCCCGATCCGGAATTTCCTCCTCTTTGGCGTCCTCCTCGATGCGCGCCGCGAGCTGTGCGGCGTGGCGCTCCGCAGCGACCCACGGTGTATCCGATGGGTCCGTGCGCGGACGAGGGGCGCTGCGTTCCGGCGTCGGCGAGAGGCCGGCGTGCTGCCTGCGCATGCGTTCCTGCGCCCAGAGCCCACGCAAGCTCGGCACGAGCGGCTCGTCTTTGGCTTCTGGCTTGCCGTGTGCCTCGCGCATCGTGCGGCGGTTGGCGATGTGGTGTGCCTCGGCGTCTCCTTCTAGTTCCGAGTAGGTGTCGCGAGGCAGGTCGGTTTTTTGAGCGTGCGGAATCGATTCCTCGTTCCACCCCCCCCTCTCTTCCGGCGGCCAAGGCCCCCGAAAGTAGATTTGGTCGAGTTCCATGTAGTCGCACCCCGACAAGTTGTAGTCGAGCATAAACTGGAGGTGGTACTGCACGTGTGCCTCGATCGGCTGAAACTTGGTCTCCATCACCCGTCCGCTCTCGAGGATGGATGCGAGGCGCATGCGCAGCGCCGGGTCCACGTACGAAATTTTGAGGTAGTAGTGGGGCGTTTCTGTGTACCCATAAAACGGCATCCCCTTGCACAGGTGAATCGCCGCGACGAGCTGCATTTCGCGTGTCGGCTGATTCGCAGCCGCTGCGAATGCGCGGTTCAGCTCGTTCCCCAAGCGCTGGATGTACGGCAGGACGACGTCCGGCACGAGCGCCTGCGTGTACTCCACATAGCAGTACGGATAGACGTTGTGGACGTGGACGCAGCAGCGCTGCCCCCCCCGCGTCGCGCCAAACGCGCGGATCACCGGGACAATCGGAAGCCTCTTTCTCGATGCAAACGCGCTCTCGGCGCGGTCAAAGCGCCCCGGGCGCACCAGCACATAGTCAAAATTCGTCAGGTACAGCCCCCCACCGAGCATGCCGGCGGAGGTGTCACGTGATCTTCAACCGGGTGGCGGCGCAGGTCGCGATCGGCCGCGGACCACCACGAGGGCAGTTGCAAGATGGAAGACGACGAGCAACTGTATCCGATTGCGATCTTGATTGACGAGCTGAAATCAGACGATGTCACACTTCGCCTGAACTCGATTCACCGCATCTCGACGATTGCGCTGGCGCTGGGTCCCGAGCGTGCGCGGGACGAGCTGATCCCCTTCCTGCACGAGTCGCTTGACGACGAGGACGAGGTGCTGCTCGCGCTCGCCGAGGAGCTCGATGCGAACTTTGCCGAGTACCTCGGCGGTGCGCAGTACGCGCACCTGCTCCTGGGCCCGCTGGAGAACCTGGCGACGGTCGAGGAGACGGTCGTGCGCGAAAAGGTACGTTTCTTCGCTGACGCAGGCGTGCGAGTCGATCAACAAGATTGCCAAGATTATGAACGAGAAGCAGGTGCAGGATGCCTATCTCCCCCTGCTGAAGCGCCTGTCGAACGGCGACTGGTTCACGTCGCGGACGAGCGCTGCGTCGCTCTTTGCGTCGGTCTATGACCGTGTGCCGCCTGCGATGCGCGCGGAAGTGCTCGGGATGTTTGCGATGCTGTGCCACGACGACACGCCGATGGTGCGCCGTGCGGTGGCGCGCGATATGAGCGCACTGGTCAAGCACATGTCCAAGGACGTGGTGGTTTCGGATATCCTCCCGCTATACCGCCGCCTCTCGACGGACGAGCAGGACTCGGTGCGCCTGCTTACCGTGCAGGACCTGGTTGCGATCGCCGAAGTCCTCGACAAGAACGAGACGCAGCAGCTCCTTCTGAGCTCGATCCGCAGCGCCTTCCAGGACAAGAGCTGGCGCGTGCGCTACATGGCCGCCGACCACTTTGTCAAGCTCGCGTCGGCGGTGAACGAAAAGGTGGTGCAGGAGGACCTCGTTCCTGCCTACGTTAACCTCATGCGCGACGCGGAGGCCGAGGTGCGCACGGCCGCCGCGAGCCAGACGCCGGGCCTCGCCAAGCTCATGGACCAGCAGACGATCCTCGAGCGCCTGCTCCCGGTCGTCAAGGAGCTCGCGGACGACCCGTCGCAGCATGTGCGTGGTGCGCTCGCCGCGCAGATCAGCGCGCTGGCGCCGCTGCTCGGCAAGGAGGCGACGACCGAGCACCTCCTGCCCCTCTTCCTCCAGCTGCTCAAGGACGAGTTCCCGGATGTGCGGCTGAACATTATCTCGCGTCTGGAGCAGGTGAACGAGGTGATTGGGATCGACCTCTTGTCGCAGTCGCTCCTGCCTGCGATTATGGAGCTCGCCGAAGATAAGCAGTGGCGCGTGCGCCAGGCGATTATTGAAAACATCCCGCTGCTGGCGCACCAGCTCGGTGTGCAATTCTTCAACGAACAGCTGAGCAGCTTGTGTATGAGCTGGCTCGGCGACACCGTCTTTTCCATCCGCGAGGCGGCCACCGTCAATCTCAAGAAGCTCACCGAGGTCTTTGGCGTGGAATGGGCGCGCACCTCCATCATTCCCAAGGTCCTCCAGATGGGCTCGCACCCCAACTACCTGTACCGGATGACGACCATCTTTGCGGTGACGACCATGGCGCCGTCGCTCGATACGGATACGATTGTGACGAGCGTCCTGACCACGATCCTGCCCATGGTGCAGGACCCCGTGCCGAACATCCGCTTCAACGTCGCCAAGGCGTTCGAGGTGCTCTCCACCGAGCTCGAGTCCTCGCCAGAGGGCCAGCGTAACATTAAAGAGAAGATCACGCCTGCGCTCCAGGTGCTGAGCGACGATCGCGACCCGGACGTGCGCTACTATGCGCTGCGCGCACTACAGACCGCTTCGAAAGTATAGATGAATTAGAGCGCAGCTCCGCGGACCTTTTTTTTTGTGGTGGAGGTCGGGCCACGTCGGGGGTAGGAGGGAGCTGGTACCTTTCCTCCTGATGTCCTTCTTGTTTAATCGTGCCCAGAAGGAGAAGGCGAACGAGGGGCCTCGGACGACAGAGGTCATTCTCACCCCTCCGCCCGGCGCCAAGCCGGGGCCGCAGCCGGAGCTGAAAGAGGGCGACGAGGAAAAGCTCCAGGAGCTGCAGCAGCACGTCCTCGACTACATTGCGCAGCACCCCTGCCCCGAGGCGTACCTGCCGTACGAGGAGCAGTGGCTCGCGAACCCCGTGCTGTACAAGCGCTACCTGCGTGCGACGCGTGGCGACCTCAAGGCGTCCAAGCGCCGGATCCTCGACACGCTCGAATGGCGCCGAGACTTTAAGCCGGAGATTATCCCGCCGGACGAGGTTGCGCCGGAGGCGGAGACGGGCAAGCATATCCTCTGTGGCTTTGATCGCGAGGCACGCCCGATCCTCTATCTGCGCCCCGGCCGCGAGAACACCAAGACGAGTCCCCGCCAGATCCGCTACATGGTCTGGAGCTTGGAGCGCGGCATCAACCTCATGCCGCCGGGCCAGGAGACGCTCACGATCGTCGTCGACTTTAACGGGACAAACCTGTCGACCATGCCGTCGCTCGGGACTGCGCGCCACGTCGCGCACATCCTCCAGACGCACTACGTCGAGCGTCTCGGCCGCGCGTTTGTGTGCCATATGCCCAAGTTCATCTCGGCCTTCTTTTCTGCGCTCTCGCCCTTCTTGGACCCGGTGACCAAGGACAAGATCCGCTTCAACTGCCCCGACATGACCGAGTTCATCGAGAGCAATCAGCTTGACGACCAGTTCCCCGGCGGAGCTTATCCTTATCAGTTCGACTTTGACGTCTACTGGAAGGCGCTGGTCGAGCGGTGCGGTATCCAGCCGGACGGCACGCGCAGGGTGCCGTCCGCCTGATCCATTCTTTCTATGCTTGTATCGCATCTCCTCCCAGCTGGATTTATAGCTACATGTACGTGCAAGCACTACATTTCAACGCATGGGCATCCCGACCATTAAGTAACCTTTTTGCGCTCGTCCATCGAGAGCCCACCCGGGCCCATGTTGACCAGCAGCAGCAGGCCACCGACAATGGACAGCGTCTGGAAAAAGTCGTAGCGCAAAAAGTCGCGCTGGGGGTGCGCCGAGTGCACGGTCCAGAAGTTGTTCACCGCGATGTTGAGCACACTCAGCAGCAGCACCAGGAACATGGCGCTCCAGCGCGCCTTGAAGCCGACCGCAACCATGATGCACGCGCCAAAGCCGAGCACCGACACGGCGGCGCGGAAGAAGCTCCACTCACCCTGGAACACGAAGCCGATAAAGAGAAAGATGAGCAGGACACGGCCCGCGAGCTGGAAGTAGATCTTGCGGTCCGTCTCGCTGACGTTCGGCAGGCCTGCAAACAGGTTCTTGCGCTGGTTCGCAAAGGAGTCGGACAGCACCATGAGCAAACCGCCGACCACGGACAGGTTGCGCAGGAAGAAGTTAAAGTCGGTAATCAGGCCGTATCCAAGTCCCTGCAGCACAATCACACCCAGCAGCGATGCGACGCTGATCTCGGGGAAGCGGCGGATGATCACCATGATCGATGCGGCGGTCATCACCAGCACGTTCAGCAAGAGGAAGGCGTGCGTGAGGAAGAGCGGGATGCCGCGGTAGCGGTTCAGATAGGTCGTCTGGTCACCCCACTGCGTCAGAATACGCATGGCGTCCTCCAAAAAGGTCACCACAATCAAGAAGCGGCCGAGCGCAGGGAGGTACGGCTTGATCGGCTGCGACCACGCATCGATCAGGTCCTCGGCCTGCGACGAGTACTCCTTCACATTCTCCATCCACTGTGGCGACGAGGACGGAGGCTGTGAGTAGCGGTATGCATCGTTCGACATGTGCTGCGGCGGCACAAATGCAGAGTGCCCGTACGACATCGTTCAGGAACTACTTCGGGCTCCACGTTGCAGCGTGCATTCTGTTTACGTAGGGACCGGTGCCATGATTATGTAATATGCCCCCGCGCAACGCCGACGTGCGGGGAAGGCACTAGGCGGTAGGGATGCCGGCCCGCTCGTCGTAGCCGAGCGCGAGGTTGAGGTTCTGCAGGCACTGGGTAGCAGCGCCCTTGAGCAGGTTGTCGATCACGCCGACAATCACCACGCGCTCGCCCTCCGACTGGACTTGGAAGCCGCCGACCTTGAAGCCGTGGCGCAGCACAATGTCGCTAATTTCGGGCACGGCGCTCTTGATTTCGACCAACGGCTCCGCGCCGTATTTTTTCTCAAAGAGTTCCTTGACCTGCTTCGCAGTGAGCTTGGACTTGAGGGGGATGCTCGCCGTAGAAATAATACCCTGGAACCACGGAGCGACAGACGGCGTAAAGGCGACCTTCACCTCGCCTTCGCCGAGCGTCGCGAGGTGGTGGCGGGCCTCGCGCTCGTGGATGTGGTCAGTCAATGCGTAGGGACGGACACCGCCGCTCAGCGACTCGGGCGTGATCTTGGGCAGCGTCACGGGACGCTCGCCCGGAGCGCGCTTGCCGGACGACTGCGTTCCGGCGCCGCTGTAGCCCGAGATGCCGAAGACGGTGGGCGCCTGCGCAGGGTCAATAAAAGGAAGGAGCGGCGCAAGAAGCATTTGCGTATTTGTCGCATAGCAGCCAGGGTTCGAAATCAGCTTGGCACTGCGCACCGCCTCGCGGTTGTACAGCTCTGTATTAGCCCATTCATCGTTGCGCGCGCTACAGCAGCCTATGGGGCGCTGTGGCACGGCTAGGCCGCATACGCACCAGGAAGTCCGTACGTCCACTCGGAGTCAAAGCGGTGGTCGGCGCTCAGGTCCACAATCACGCCGTGGCCTTTGGGCTTGCCGGCGCCGCCCTCACGGACAGCGTCCACAAACGGCTTGCACACGCCGTTGGGGAGCGCCATCACATAGGCGTCCGGCGGCGCGACGTCGCCGTGGCCTTTTTCGAGCTTCTTCAGGTCCTCGAGCGAGATGTTGGAGTAGGACACCTCGCCCTTGGTGTACTCCTCAAGGGGGAGGCCCGCGAGCTCGCGAGAGCTGACGTGCGACAGCTCGAGGCTGGGGTGCTCGTTGATGAGCTGCACGAGCGAGCGGCCAGTGTAGCCACGCGCACCGATCAGCGCGACACGCTTCGGCACCGCGCTCGTCGCATAGGTGCGGCGCGTGGCGAGCAGCTCGTGCGCGGCCGTAGCGATCTGCGGGCGCGTGTGCGACGCGGCGAGCGTCGCAAAGCCGCGCGAAGGCGCCACCTTGCGGGCGTTCAGGGGGAGGTAGGCGCGCTCGACGCGGTTGTTGTCTTCGAGGTGACGCATCACCTTTTCGACCTCGCCCACGTCCTGGATGCCGTAGTAAAAGAGGCTGCGGCGGTCGCGCGTGAAGCTGCCGTCGGCGTGCTCAAAGTGCCACGCGCGGTTCTCGTCGTCGGCACGGGCCGTCCAGACGAGGCGCTTGTGGTCCTTGCGGATCATGCTCCAGATGTTGTCGACAATGTTGTTCATCACCGCGTTGCGCGAAGTGACCATGCGCGAAAGAATCGGGACCTCACCCGGGGGGTGCGACACGAACGCGACACACTCCAGCGCCTCATCGCCGTAAATCGTGTACGGGTGGCGCGAGAGCTCGGAGAAGATCTGTGCGACGCTCTTGCGGTTCTCGCGCACGTCATCATCGTGCTCGCGGAGGACGGTGCGCAGACGCTCTGCGCCGATCTCCTCGATCGAGTGGCTCTTGAAGAGCTTGTAGCCGCGGCGGATGAGCGTGCCCGCACCGCTGTCGGTAAAGAGCTCCTTCTGGAGCTGGTCCACCGAGATGATTGCCACGGACGAGGAGCGAGGCAGGTGGTCGAGCAGCTCCTTCATCTCACGCAGCTTGAGCTTGGTGCCGAACTTGACCCACTCCTCCTTCATCAGGCCGTCGTACTCCTCGTCGAGGTTGATCGCCTCGATCAGCTCGCCCGTCTTGCCGTGCACAAGACCGCCCTTTTCGTTGAGGTAGACAATCTTCATCGGCTCGAGCACCTTGGAGAGCTCGCTCGCGGCCACGTCTGCATTCACGTTAAGGATCTGGCCGTCCTCGGTCAAGGCGAGACTCGTGAGGATCGGCAGGCAGCCCGCACGGATCGCGCTCTCGATCGGCTCCTTGTCCACGCGATCAATTTTGCCGACCAAACCGTACTTTTCGCGGTCGAGGTACGAGGCGGTAAAGACGCCAAGGGGAATGGGCCGTGCACGGCTTCCCAGTGACTCGAGCTTCTCGACCAGGCGCTGGTTCTCCTCGAGGAACACGCGGCGGGCGACGCGCAGTGTCGAGGCATCGGTGATGCGGATGCCATCCGAGTAGTCGGGCTCGACACCCTCCTTCTCCAGAATCTCGTTTAGCTGCGGACCGGCGCCGTGCAGGACGACCGGGTAGAGGCCGACGCGGTGCAAAAAGCTTAGACTCAATGCAAGATCGTCGAGCTCATTCGTCAAGATCGCGCCTCCCACCTTGAGCACGGCAAACTTGTTGGCCGTGCTAAAGATGCGCAGGTATCTCTCGACCTCCTTGCGGGATGCGAGCGAGTAAAGCAGGCGCGTGATCGTTTCCTGGGTCAGTGCGCACACGTACACGATCGTCGGCCATTTCACGCAATCCAGCGTTTGCGGAACGCACAGCATGAGATTGGTGCAGGCAGCGTGCGTTTGCGCACGCACGCACGCTCGGGATGCTCCGGCGCAGGGTCCTAGCAAGAACGTTACGCATGACGGTTTCTCGCCAAGCTTCCCCACTGATACGCCGTTATCAATGAGTCAGTTGGGTCACGTGATGCTCGCGTGGCTACCCCAGTGTTGTTTTGGATCACGCTTCGACATTGCGCCTGTGGCGCTGCTGAGGGCCACGCCCGCAGGATGGAAGCTATGCAGATGACACCACCAGGGCACTCGCACGCCGGACTCGGTCTTGGGCGTGCGCCGCCCTTGCGCTCCAACACCACCCCCACCACCGGCTTCGACAGCCTCCAAGAACTCCTCGAACGCGAGGGATACAAGGAGACCCGCATCGTCACTCCGGCGCCGAAAGCGCCGGTGGTGATGTCCATTGACGATGCGGACGAACTACCGGACGAGGGCCAAAAGCCCGACGGATACCCCGACATCCAGGCATGGATGAAAGGCATGATGGCCTCCCAAGCACAGGACACAGCCCACCCTGACGTCCACTACGACCCGCCGCAGCGGCGCGTGCTCAAGAGCAGCAAGAGCGAAGTCGCTCTGCGCTCCATCCCGCGCCGCCGCAGCGTAATCTGGGACGCAAGCCGCGCGTACCGCAGCGGCGTGCCCCCCATGCCCGAGCCCAAAGCAGCGCCGGCCATTCCAGGCGCCGCCTCGCTTTCGTTCCTCGCATCGCCTGCTGCGCCGGTCGTCTCGAAAGAGGATGCAGTGGTACACTGCGACGAGGAGCCGAAAGCTCCCTCGCGCGCGCTACGCCGCTCCAAGAGCCAAGACCTCTTGCAAAAGACTCTGCGGGGACGCAGCAGTACCAAGTCGCTGCGCCCTCAGCCGCCTGTATGTAGCTGTGGCCGTGGCGCTGCGCGCTCGGCGATGCGCTGGCGCAAAGCGGCAGCCAACGTCGAGCCGCGCTACCACGCGCACGACTGCCCGGTGCGTCTGACGTGGGAAGCGTCGACTGACGAACCGGTGCCGCCTGCGCCGCCGACGCTGATGGTGTCGACGCCGCGTGGTGTGAGCGCTCCCAAGCAGCTCGGGTTATCGGAACGCGACTACGAGCCGAGCGACATGCAGCTGCTCTTCCGGCACCTTCCCCAGCCTCGCCTGGATCTCGTGAAGCGCGCGACGATTGCCGGTCTCTATGGCCTTTTCCACGCCCCCGAGACGATTTCGGAGCAGCATCTGCTCGGCCCTCCGAGCCGGCGGCGCTCGCCGCGCAAGCGCGCGCCGCGGACAGTGTCGGTGCCTCATCTGCGTAGCCTCGATGGGCTGCGGACACCCTCGGGCTCACGGCGCCGCGTGCGGAGCGCGTCGGAGCGTATTCACGCGCTCAAAGAGTCGGTCGACGAGCGGACCGCGACCGATGCGGCGCCGCACTCGGAGAAGCAGCCTTATGCGATGCTCTCCAAGTTTGACGACGCCACGCATCCCATGTCACCCGACAAGGAGAACCAAGAGGACGATGTGCTGATGCAGAGTCCGACCATGCAGCGCGCTTTGAGCCGCTCGCGCTCGCGCTCCATCGCAGCGTTCGGCGAGGAGCGCCCGGTGCTTGGCGTTTCGGACGCTGCGCAGCGCAGCGTACTGGGCAGCAATGCGCCTGCGCCGCCTCTGCCGCAGTCGCTTCCGCTCGCGCCCAGCGCGCTGCCCATGGCTTTCCGGGAGCCCAAAAATGCGCCTCAGTTACGCCCCAAGCTCGACGTGCGTAAGCCGAGCAAGACGCGGCCTGCGCCGAGCCACAGCCCGCCAAAACCAAACGTGCTCGGCACACGCACCGGCTTCTCGGACCCGTCCGAGGCGCGCACGCTCCGCCGCGCGCAGTCGAGCAAGGTGCTTCGGCCGCAGCGCAAGCCGTCGACGGCGGCGCTTGGGCTGGGCCTTGCGCTGCCGTCGGGCGGCGCACCAGCGCTCTTCTTTGACAACAAGGTGCACTGCTCGTACAGCTCGGCGAGCAGCTCGGAAGGCATGCCCGAGCACCGCACGCGGCAGAATATCCCGCCCGTGCCGCCGATCCCCAAAGCGTAGGCGCCACGTTAGTGCAGATACCCAGCATGTAGCCATTACGAAATCTATTTCAGCGGATCTGCGCATCGTCCGCAAAGCCGGTCGTGACATCGAGGCCTTGGCGCTCGCGCTCCATCGCCTTGTTGTACTCCTCAACCGCCCGGTCGTAGTCCGAGACGCGGGGCTCGGCGGGGGGCGCACGGGATGCTTGCTGCTGGCTCTGCTGCGCCATCGCCTCTTTCGCACTGCGCTGCCGGATATCTTCCCAGGTGCTCGGCTGGCCGGTACGGTCCTGGCGCAGCTGCGCCCACCGCGTCCCGGGGCCGGTTCCGGCAGGGGCTTCTTGCGCAGGCTCAGCGCTGTCCAGCGACTCGGTCGTCGACCAGTCCTGCGACGCTGCGGGCGGCGCACGCGCAATGGGCGGGCCGGGCGTCCAGGGGCCTCGCGACGGTGCATCCTGCGGCTTGTCGCTCCACGAGCCACGCGCAGGGCCGCTGCCCATCGACGCCCACGGACCGCGCGTCGCGCCGTCGCCGGTCGCTGCCCATGGGCCACGCGCGGGAGGAGCTTGGGCATCGCCCCAGTCGGCACGCGGCGTATTCGTCCACGGCCCGGTGCCATCGCCCGCGTTCTCCGACGAGGCGTCGAATGGCGGAGAGGAGCCAAGAGGGCCGCCCTGGCGGCGGTCCTCCATCTTTTGCTTGAGCACGCCGGCAAGGTGCTGGGGATTCTCGATGCTGCGCATCGCACTGCGGCTCATGCCGATGCCGATGGGAATAAACACCATCGAGCCTGCAAATCCACCAAAGAACGCAAGCGCAAAGGTGCGCAGCGCGCTTGTCGGGCGGTTACGACGGCGAATCGCATAGACGGTGCCGGCGGTGCCAGCAAGGAATCCCACCACACGTGCGCGCCATACGTTGGTGCCGATTTCACGGAGCACCTCGGCTGCGTTAGGAAGAGTGCGTACCTTCTTTCGGTGTGAGCTTGTCTGCGTTGCCGATCCCGGGAGGGGGGGACTGCGGCTCGGCGTCGGGGCTCGGATACGTAGGGTTCATTTTTGGGTGGAAGGGTGCGCACGGTCGCGCTTATTAAGCCCCGCTACGGTGGCGACCGAATTATCTCCGCGGAATTCGAAGCGAGCACCGCGCGCGATCGCGGCGCCGCGGGGGCGCGCGTGGCTTGCGTCGCACTCCGCTGCGGCTCTGCGGGCCGTTGCAGGCGATACAAGACGGTACAAAGGGTCAACAATGTAGCGAATCGTAGATAGATGCCGCGAATGCAAGAAAATAAGGGCGGATCGTCTATCGTCTACGCACGCGCCACGACACGCGCCCGAGACGCGTCGTGCCGCCTATGACCTCTTTGCTGCGGTTTCCCATCAGCACTCGCTACGAGCGATCTCGTACACAAAGAAAACACGCATATCATACTACCTCAACGTGATCGACACGATTGGCTACATAGACTACAAACTTTCTTTTGGTTCCTGCTGCACAACACCCAACCTGACTCGGCCCCCAGACACGGTCCCTTGAACACTGCGGGCCCCGTGCTGATCGTGCATAACCCACACCTGTCAGGTGGAAGCGTGCCAATCCAATAGTGACGTCTTCTGCGCATGCATGCGCCACGAGGCGCCTGGCATTTTCCGGCCGACGCGCTACGCGACGCGGGTTTAATTGCGCGCCGGCCACCTGCAGACTCCTGGCAGACCGCCCCTGCAGCTTCAAGTCCCGCCTGCGTGTCCTCTTGGTGTACGCCACAGACGCGCGCCTTAGTGATAGTCCGACGCGCTGAGCGTCGCATTCAACACGCCACAGAGCAACGCAGCTCCGCCAGCGCCAACCATGGCGGCGGTTCGAATTTCGCAGCCCGAAGCGGACACTTTCGGCACGCCCCGCCTCGTAGAGGTACGTCGCTAGTCTGACCCAGCACGCCCATCGTCTCCGAGAACGCCTAGAAGCCGCCGCATTCCATGCTGGTCTCTCCAACACTGCACGCGATCACCGCGTAGCCAACGAGTACACGCTCGGTACACCTCTCCCGCTCGCCGAACCGCACGCGATCGTGCAGACTGCGCCGCGGACGCCGACCAACAGCCGCAAGCGCAAGGCCGCGTCCGAGACACCGCGCTCGAGCGACCTGTATGAAGGTCTCTTTGGCGCAGACTTTGCGCTCGAGTCGCCCTCCAGGCAAGGCGCCTCGCCCGTCTTTCGAGTATCCTCCATGCCGCCCTCGCCGGTCGCGTCTTCGCCCCGCGCCGCGCCTTCCACGCCCAAGGTGCGCACGCCGGCAAGCGCAGGCGACTGGCTGAACCGTGTCGCGTCGTCCCCGCAGCTCGGCTCGCCGCAGCGCTCGGGCGGTGCGACAAGCGACATGCACAACCACCCGTCGGCTGCTCTGCTACAACATGAGCAGCAGGCCGCGCAGTTCCGCATGCCGTTTAAGCGGCGGCGCATGCGGACGCAGGGCGACGACACCTTCCACTTCCCGTCGCATGGGCACCGCAGCCCTGCGGGCCGCCTGCCGAACGGACACATCGCCTCGTCCCTCGCGCAGAACCTGGGACTCTGCGGCGAGTCGCCGTCACGGCGCATGTTGGCGCCGTCGACGTCGCGTCACGCGCGCTTTGCGTCTACTTCGTCGATCCCGGATCGCCAGTCGCTCGACAGCTACATTCCGGTCCGGGGCTACGATCCTCTGCCGCTTGAAGCGCCGCGCTCGCATCCCCGGCCCATGCGCATGCATCCCGAAATGGAAGCACGTCCTCTGGCCCCGCCGCGGTTTGTGCACGACGTAAAGCACGGTGCGGAGGGCCATGATGTGCCGCATGCGCGTGCCCACGAGGCCGCACTCACACACGACGGTCGGTCGGTGCGCCATGGCAAGATGCCTAGTCCGGAGAAGGCATGGGCAGCGCGAACGGATTTGCGCGGACACCGCCGCAGCATGTCGTACAGCACGCTGGAAACCCCGCTGCCCGTCTCGCACGACCGCAGCGGCAGTATCACGACGCCTCCAGCCGCATCGCCTGCGTACCCTGTTACGCCCAAGTCCCTGGGATCGAGCTTTAGCTATGGCGAGTCCCTCAACATGTCACCGACACCCCAGCCGCGCAGCGCGCGGCGTCGGCAGGACACGCAGGCTCTTACAGCCAGTCTCCCTGCCAAGAGCTCGCGCCATCTGCGCCTCCGTTCTGATGACTTTGGCGCACGGTCCTCGCGCCCGCTCTGGGCGCAGTCCCCGCGCCCGCCGCCTGCCCCGTCGTTCGTACGTATGTAGCCATGAAGTAACGAGTTCCACGTGATTTGTGTTCCACCATGCACGGTGCAGTACGGTATACCAAACAGGCGCGCATCGGGTCAGGGTCGTACGGGTACGTGGACCAACTAATGTAGCGAGGTATTCCGCGGTAGCGATAATACCAATGGCCAGGTTGTCGCGATCAAGGTGGTTGATTTGGAGCTGTCCGGCGAAGAACTGCTCGCAGTGCAGCGCGAAATCGCGGTGCTGAGCCAGGTACATAACCCTTACATCACGGCCTACTATGACAGCTTCTTGCAAGGACCGCAGCTCTCCATTGTAATGGAGTACTGCGCGGGGGGCAGCTGTGCGGATATGCTCGATGCGGGGCTCTTGCGCACCGAGCACATTGCTCCTGTGCTCCGTGGAGTGCTTCACGCGTTGGTATACCTGCACAGCGACAATAAGCTGCACCGTGATATCAAAGCTGCTAATATCCTGCTGTGCCATGACGGCAGCGTCAAGCTTGCCGACTTTGGCGTCGCGGGCCAGCTTACCATGGCGTCACGAAAGGACAGTGCATTTGTCGGCACGCCGTACTGGATGTCGCCGGAAGTCGTGAAGCAGAGTGGATACGATTCCAAGGCGGATATTTGGAGCGTGGGGATCACAGCGATTGAGCTCGCAGAAGGTGATCCGCCTTATGCGAATCTGCACCCGATGAAGGTCTTGCATTTGATCCCTCGGAACCCTCCGCCGACGCTTGGCCCGACCTACCCCAAGCCTCTCCAACAGTTTGTTAATCTGTGCCTTACACGCGATCCTCAGCAGCGTCCCAGCGCTGCCGTGTTGCTAAAGCACAAGCTCATTCGCAGTGCGGCGCCTACATCGACGCTCGCGCCTTTGGTCGCTCGAAGGGTTGCTCAGGCGACCGAAGGCGATGTGTCCCCGGCCAAGTCGGACGTGTATCCCGAGCGCAACACGGGCATGTGGGATTTCGGCACGGTACAGCACCGCGCACGGTTAGGTGCCGTGCCTATGTCGGAACCAGCGGCTGCCCCGGCACCGGTCGCCGAGGCGCAACCGCGTCGCACGGGCGCCTTTTCCTCGCTTCTAGGTCGCGTTTCGACTGCGCTGGGTACGCGAAGTGAAGGACGTACAGCGACAGTCGTGCAACAGGACGTGCCGCGTTGATTTCGATTTCATGATCTACTTACACACGCGCGGTGCATTCTTTTTCGAGCCACTTGAGCGCGCGAGCGTCGCCCTGCTTCTCAAGGATAGGGCGGAGCTTGGTGAGCACCTCATCGTGGTACGAGTTGACCCAAGCGCGCTCGTCACTCGTAAGCAGGCTCGCATCAATGAGCGAGGTTTGGATCGGGCACATGGTGATGTGCTCGAAACGAAGGAATCCTTTGCTCGTCGGCGGCTCCGACACACCCGACGGAAGCAGGTGCGGCTGGACACTGGGTGAGAAAACACGACGTACATAACCAAGTTTTCAATACGAATACCCCATTCACCATCGAGGTAGTAGCCTGGCTCATTGCTGATTACCATACCGGGCTTGAGACCCGTGTCATTAAACGTGAGACGCGTGCCGATGCCCATCGGAGGTTCGTGTACATTCAAAAAGTGGCCAACGCCGTGGCCAGTACCGTGACGGTACTCGAGATGGTCGCGCCAAGCCGGCGCACGCGCCAGGGCATCGATCACATAGCCCGTCGTGTTGTACGGGAAAATCAAGCGATCGATCGCAATGTGTCCCTGGAGCACACGGGTGAAGCAGCGGCGCTGATAGCTAGTGGGGGTGCCAAAGTGCAGCGTACGCGTAACATCCGTGGTACCAAAGGGGAAGTGAGCACCACTGTCGCACAAATACAACGCATCGCGCTCAATGTAGGGGCTGCCCTCTTCGGGTGGCGAGTAATGAATAATGGCACCATTCGGGCCAGTGGACGAGATGGTGGTGAAGCTAAGGCCCTGGAAGTCCTCCTGCTTCTGACGGAATTCGGTAAGCTTGTTGGCTCCCTCGGTCTCTGACACCTTTTCGCCATTGGCAAGTGCCTCCTCGAGCCAGGCAAAGTAGGACGCGAGCGCAGCGCCATCACGAAGGTGCGCCTCCCGGAAACCGTCCAGCTCGACCACGTTCTTCACACTCTTGCTGTCGACCACCAGCGAGCGGTCAACGAGCGTACGTTCCGTACCAAGCGCCTGGAACACAGCGTAAGATGCACGCTTGCCAATTAAGAGCTTCTGGCCAGGCTGCAGCTGTTGTTCCATCGCACGCAAGTCGTTGTAAAACTCGCCATAGGGGCGGAGTACGACACTCGTACCGAGATGCTGGCGAACATCGTCAGTGAGCTGAGCTTCGTTCACATAGAGTACGGTACGGTCGAGCGTTACAATAGCAAAGGTGAAGAACACGGGGTTGTACGGCACGTCGGTGCCGCGCAGGTTGAAAAGCCATGCAACTTCGTCCAGCATCGTAGCCACAAATCCATAGGCTCCTCTTTGCTGCATATCCTTGCGCAGCTCCTGGATCTTCTTGTCAAACGACTTGCCAGTGAGCGAGTCGGGGAGCGATGTGATAGGCTTCTGGGGACGCTCGGGGCGGCCCTCCCACACCGCAGCAACCAGGTTCTCGGGCAGCGCCACGAAGGAGATATCCAAGAGTTGGAGGTCCTCGATCAGCTTTTGCGCCTCTTCCACGCCAATCACCTTGGGGTCGACACCGACGCGCGCCCCGCTCGACAGGGATTGCGTGAGCCATTCTTGCCAAGTAGGGACATCCGGCTCACCCATGCGCATCAGCGTCCAAACACCAGGTTCAAGCTGCTGCGAGGCCTGCAAAAAGTAGCGACCGTCTGTAAAAAGCAGCGCTTCGTTCTGGGTAATCAGGGCACATCCAGCCGAACCATTGAAGCCGGTGACGTAGCCACGCAGGAGATCAGAATCGGCAGGATACTCGCTCGCATGCTCATCCTCCGATGGGACGATGTACGCATCGATATTTTTCTCCTTCATAAGGCTGCGCAATTTCTTTACAATCTCGGCGGTTGGTACCACCCCATTGTTCACAGCGCCCATAGCGGAGACCGAAACAGACGACTTGGTCGCAAGTGTACGATAGGTGCGAGGTACAAAGGGAATGCCAGTCCACGCACGAGTGTTGGACAGACGCAAGTAAGCAGGAGTCAAAGGTACGGTGCCTCGTACTCGCAAGGGGGCAAGCAAACGAAGAGCTCGGCGGCAGCCCAGTGACATAAATCGAGGGATGCTCGCGTGGCAGCTGCACCAAATCGGACCTGCCAGCGCCAACTTCCAGGGCTGACCCAACCATGGGACAATACCCCTACAAAAATGTTAAATTGAAGCATATTCAATTCAATATAGCATTTTATTTATATTATTTCAACATACGCGAGTTCCATTGAACATAAAATAGGTTGTCTAATAATAATCCGACAATTAAAATATATAATTGAATAACTAACTGATATATTTAATTGATACACATAAATATTATTTATTGTTAAACAAACAATATGTATAATATGAATTAAATTTAACAAATATTCATTAAATATTTTATATTGAATCAAATGGCTATCTATGTTGAAATGTTATATACTAGATATTAAATGTGTGGATTGGTTTAGATTTGGAGTATGTTATTATTATAATAATAATAAAATGTTGGAAAATATAGTTATTTAGTTTCCTATTTGTTTTGTTTTGTTTTGTATATAATGTTCTCGTTATGATAATAGTAATTATATGTTATATTAAATAAGTATTGTCTAAATATGCTTTCGTTGAGCCAGTCCTGCTCAGCCTTCTTTTGCTTACGTTGACAAGCAGCAGGGCTCGAAGATTTTGCTTTGCCTCCACCCACATCTGAATATGGCAGAGGGCAACGTACCTGCCGACGTCCCTGAGGCTAGGGTGTTTGTTGGTGATTCCACTGGCCGCCTCAAAACTCTGTATACCAAGTCTCAGAGGTATGAGCAAGTGGATATACCCGGCTGCCGGTATGGTGCTGCTGTAGCATGCCAGGAGCTTGCATACGGTATTCTGACTCTCGTGGATGGATCCAAGTGGCCTGTGGTATGTATTTGAAGGACAATAGCAGGTGACTAACACGGAGTAGATCGCTATGAGCCGCAAAAGTGGTGTTGTGGATGTGATCCTTCCTCCCGGCCGTGAATCTGCGGCTGGCGAGGAGTCTGTGGCCGAACCACATGGTGCTCGGCTGTTGTGTACTATTCGTGAGGACCGCATGCGCGTCGGTGCTGAGCGCTGGGTTGGGCTTAAAATAACTGAAGGGTATGTATTCGCCTTGAATGCAGATGCTGACGTTGAACAGAGGTGTTCTGAGCTGTACTTCTGGTGGCGCGTTCCGTTATACCCCTCTGTCAAGCTTCCATATTCGGGTGACTGAGGATGACGAGTCCCCTGAAAGTGTGACATTTCTGGATAAAGCAAGTGAGGAGCAGCTTGATCAAATTTCTCTCAAATGGAACGTGCGTGCTCCTCTGCACCAAGTGGCTTTTTACCCTGACACGGATGCTCCGCAGTACTTTGCGTACGGTGGTGAACAGGTTCCTCTCTCTGTATGGAGTCTTCCCAAGACGCTGGAAGCGTGTCGCAAAGGCGAAGATCCTGCGCAGCAGGAAACGGGCGAGGACGAGACGAGTGCCGAGATTGTCTCTGGCAAGAAGCGCCGTCCTGCCTCGTCCAATGCAAGTAAGCAGCGTGACCTGTTGTTTGGCGAAATCTGGCGTGCCAAGAACCTCCCCAACGATGCCCTGTCGCTCCCTCGACACCCTCTAATCCGTTCCATCGCCTTTGTGCCTTCGTCGGACGAGACAGAATCCGGTACACTGATGGCCTCTGTGGTCGTGGGCACGAAAGATGGCGTGATCCGCGTTTATGAGCCGGGCAAAAAGAATGCGCGCCACGTACATGAGTGGCAGATCGCTACCAAGAACCAAGGCGCGATCCGCGTTCTTACCCCCTCGCTGAAAGACAACCTCCTGTTTGTGGGTGACTCGGCCCGGAACCTCTATGCGGTGGATTTCAAGGCGGGCCGTGTCTTGTTCCAGTACAAAGGTATGTCTATGCATCTAACCCAGATATCACAGGCACGATTTCCAGTCTGCTGGTTCTCTCCGTGCAGGAGGAAAAGGAGCGGAAAACCTTCCTTCTCGGCGCCTCCCTTGATCGCCTCGTTCGCCTCTTTGATATTGGCACTCCCTACTCCAATGGCCAGCGCCGCCGTGGCAATACACTCTGCTCGTACTTTACGGGTGTCGAGAACGCTATTGCGATGGCTGCCGAGAAGACCTCCTTCACGGTTCATCGCGAGCCTACAGAGGAGGAGGCGGACGAAGAAAACTTGTGGACCAACATGGCGGTCGTCAGCGAGCAGGCTAACAATGATGAGAGTGACGAGGACTCGCACAAAGAGAAGCGCTCCAAGCGCGGCCGTTCGTAGACCCTAGTTGCCCAAGCACTCTGGCTGCTGACAAAATGTGGAGGAAGGCCCTGTGCGCCCGGTCGCAGGTTGCGTCGCGCACAGGACGTGGGGAGGCACGATGGGTGCGAACCGCGCAACAATGCTTGCGCTCTTGGACAAGGTATGTTCCTGAGTGCTTACCGTCAGATGAAGTCTCCCGATGCCGACTTTCGGTAGGTGACTCTGGCTTACGCAGGTATATGGCCTTGAACGATTTGGCTTCGAGCATCTCGCACGAGTCGTTCGTTTATCATCCTATGGATGAGACGGTAGAAGCAGCGACAGTTAAGGAGGTGTTGGAACTGCTGATTGACAAAAATGCAGAGGTAAAGAACCTCGCAGTGAAGACGTACGTCTACGCGCTTACCCAGACTCGGCACGCTGTCGACCCGCGTGCGCGGAGGAAACTTCCATGTGATTATCACGAGCCTTGGCGCGCTTGTGCGCGAGGACGATGAGGAGCGCCGCGACATTGCATCGCTCGGTATGTATCCTAGCTCACACAGCCCTGCGCACGACCATGGACGAGATCGCTGCGGACGCAGCACTGAGTCAAGTCGCTGTGCAGAATCTCGTGCCTGTGCTGGTGGCCCAGGTGCAGTCGTCCAACGTGAGCCAGGCACAGCAGACGAGTGCAATGGATGCGCTTTTGGATGTGCTTGCACATTTCCCCGAGGCCATCGTGCAAGACCCTTCCATGCAGACGTCCGTGCTCGAGACGCTGCTCGGCGTGCTGCACAGCCGTGCTGCACTGACCAAGCGCGCAATCCAGGGACTGGGTATGCTGAGTGTGGAATGCGTGCCTGCTACCTACACCCAGGTTCTCGAGCGTGGCCTGGCCACGCTCCAAGGCGCGCCCCCTGCTGCGACGCGCACGGCCATCCAACTGCTGGGCGTGTTGGCGCGCGAGACGCCTCTGCGCCTGCGCCCTGTAGCCGCTGCGCGTGCGCAGGATGTGCTGCATGTGCTACATGCCGGCACGAACCTCGACCAGGACGACAGGGACGAGTTCCTCGAGTCGTGCCTGCAGACGCTTTCCTCGCTGCTCGTGCACGTCATTACGCCTGGCTCGATGGACTTGCACAACCTCGTCGAGCAGGTGCTTTCCTTGCTCAAGTACGATCCCAATGCAACCGACTACGAAGAGGAGGAAGAAGAGGAGGAGGAAGACGACGACCTTCTCGACGACGACTACTCGGACGACGACGACCTATCCTGGAAAGTACGCCGCGCCTCGGGCAAGCTGCTTGCCGCGCTCTGCACAAACCATCTCGATGCGGTGCGCCCAATGGCCTACACAATTGCCAGTGCACTCGTCGCGCGCTTCAGCGAGCGCGAAGAAAGTGTGCGCTTGGAGGTACTGAGCACATTTGCTCTCCTGCTCCAGCGCCTCGCAGATGGCCCGGAGGTAAGCGGACACAAGCGCAAGCGCGACAATGTCGAGCGTGCGGAGCGCGCCGCGCCTCTTTTGGACCTCTTGCCGCATGCCGTACGCTCCCTCGGCCGCCAGGCCTGCACGGGTTCGCCGGTGACGCAGATTGCGTGCCTCGACACCTTGGCACAGCTCGCCGCCGTGTTTGGCAAGGCCATGGCGCCGCACCGTGAGCCGATTCTCGTTGCCGTGCGCCGCATTCTGTCTGGCAACCGCGAGGCAGTGGCGCATGACCGGAGCCGTGCACTGGCCTGTGTGGCGCTCCTTCGGGAGCTCGCCATGGCCGCGCCCGCCGAGCTAGCAGCCGAGCTTCCTTATGTGGTGCAGGTGTATGCGGATGCGATTGCAGCCAAGCACCACCGCACGGCGCTCGAAGCGCTTCGTGCCTCTGCGACGCTCTCCCAGAACGTGGTGCAGGCGCTTGGCGCACAAGCGGTGGTGTCGCAGCTTGCGCGTCTCTATGATGCTGCGCTTGAGCGCCTGCAGCGCAGCGACTCGGACCAAGCCTTGCGTGAAGCCGCGCTGGGCACGATTGGCACTCTGCTGTGCTCCGCCGGTCCTGAGCTGGGCGCGCGTCTTGAGCCAGGCCTCGACGCTATTCGGACGCGCCTTGCGAATGAGGTGCTGCGTACTGCCTGCCTCTCAGTCGTGTTCGACGTGCTGGCATGCGATACGTTGCGACCGCTTCCTCTCCTGTCGGCCTTTGCACAGAGCCTGTTGGAGCCTCTCCTCAGCCTCGCGTCGGTGCCGGACAGCAACGTGAGTGTGCTAGCCCTGCGGTGCTTGTACAGCACGTTGGCCTTGCTGCGCGAGCATGTCCCCTACGATGGCCGCGTCGCCGTGGTCCAGCTCCTGCGCTCGGTTCCTGTGAGTGCCGAGGCGCCGACCTTGGCACCGCTCCTTGCCCTGGCGGACCTGGTGGTGCGTACAGACCCCACTCAGAGTCGCACGGTGGTCGAGAGTGTGCTCCATGCCGTGCTTCCGCTGCTCGGCTCGCCGACGCTGCCGACGCATACGCTCGACGTCCTCTGTGGGCTGCTTCGTTCGCTCGCAGCCGCCGAGGACAGCCTTGCACCTGCGCTCGTTTCGGCGCTGGAAAACACTTGGGAAGCGCAGTGTGCTGCACCCACGCATGGCTCTCTCACGCCGCTGGCCTTTGCACGGTGTCTCGGCGCGGCGGCCGGCACGTCGGCCGCTCTGCCTGCCATGTTGTCGCGCGTAACGGCGCTGCTTGCGGCACAGGACGCTGCTCCTCAGAGTCTCGGCTACTATACGCTTGGTGTCTTGGGTCAGCAAGGCACGCTGTGTGGCTGGCCCGAAGCTCCGGTCGTCTTTTCCCAGGTGCTAGGCGCGCCCGAGAGCACCGGGCGCGCCTTTGCGCTCGGCGGCATGGTGCTCGGCGATGCTCAGTTCCGTGCGCCGCTTGATGCGCGTCTGGAAGAGGACCTTGTGCCAGCGCTGCGTATCCTGCGTGAAGCGCTTGCCAATGCCAACGACGAGCAGCTCGAAATGCTCACTGCCCACTACTGGCCGCGTCTTACGCTCCATGTCCTGTCGCTGTCGCTGGACGATGCGGGACAGGCCGTGCTTGACGTGCTGTGTGAGTGCATTGCGCGTATGGTCTTTAGCGACCCCCATTCCTGCCTGCAGCAGCTTGAGGAGGAGGTTCATTCGCACACACCCGCTGTCCGTGCCAAGGTGCTGGGCGTCGCCCGCACAGTAGTGACGCTGGACCGTGAGCATGCACTCGATGCGATGCTTGCGCCCCAGCTCTGGCGCATCCTGCAGCTCCTGGGTGATGAGGAGCTGGAAGTGCGCCGTGGCGCCGTCATGGCACTGCACGCAGTGGTGTACAACCGCCCCGAGCTGGTGCAAGAGCAGCTCGGCGCGCTCTTGCCCAAGCTGTATCAGACGACTGTCGTGCGCGAGGACCTGAAGCGCAAGGTGGCTATGGGACCCTTTACAGTGATTACGGACGATGGCCTCGACTTGCGCAAGAATGCGTTCGAGACGCTTTTTACACTGCTCGAGACGTGCTTTGCAGAGATGCAAGTGACCGACGTTTTGCGCTGTGCTGTGCAGGCGCTGCAGGACGACGACAGTGTCAAGCTGCTTGCCTGTCTGATGATTATGCGCATTGCGGATCTTGCTCCTGAGCAGGTTTCCCCCTTCCTCGACGAGATCAGTGCGCCGCTGCGCACGGTTCTCACGCGCAAGATTCGCGACAATGCTACAAAGCAGGAGGTGGAAAAGGCCAACGAGCTCACGCACGCTGCTGTGCGTGTGCTTGCCCACCTTTCGGCAGCCTGTGAGGTGTCTATGTACCCTGACTTTTGCGAGCTGATCGCACAGACGCAGCAGTCGCCCCACGCGCCGCTGCTGGCCAAATTAACGGCCGCCCCATAGAATGGCCCAAGCGTTTTGCTGTAACCCAATCAATTAGCACGTGCGCGAGTTCGACAACCGCTGACTCCTATATTCCACGATATGGCTTCGGCTCCGTTCGAGGTGCCCGGCCCTACGTCGCCGTTTGCGGTGAATGTGGACCAGAGGTACCTGGTTGTCCCCGAGTTCACCTTGGAAAGCGGCGTGCGGCTGACCAATGCCCCTGTCGCCTTCCAAACCTGGGGCAAGCTTGATTCGACTGGCTCGAATGTGATCGTCGTGTGCCACGCTATCTCGGGCAACGTCGTGGCGACCGAGTGGTGGTCATTCTTTGTAGGCCCGGGCCGTGTTCTCGATACCAACAAGTACTTTGTGGTGTGCTGCAATGTGATCGGCTCGCCGTACGGCACGGCCTCGCCAGTGACCCGGCGAGGCGGAGAGGATGTGCAGAACGGCCAGTGGACGTGCGCGAAGCATGTGCGTGCATCCAAAGAGCAGACGGAGATTACCTGGTGGGCGGATGAATTCCCCCACACGACTCTGCGCGACGATGTGCGGTACGTATCCTCGCTTATCCAGCCTTCATAAGCATGTGCTCGACTATGTCGGTGTCCAGCAGATTGCATTGGTCATTGGCGGCTCTATGGGCGGCATGCTCTCGCTCGAGTGGCCGCTGTGCTTCCCTGTGCGCAACCCCGGTTCGGTGGATGCCCTGCCAAACGGCTCCAAGAACGAGCAGCCCTACATCCGCGGCGTCGCGCTTCTCGCGAGCCCTGCACGGCACTCTGCCTGGAGCATTGCCTGGTCCGAGATCCAGCGCGCGTCGATTGCTGCCGATGCGCGCTACAAAGGCGGCCGCTACCTCCTCTCAGACCCCCCAGAGCAGGGATTGGCGTCCGCGCGTATGTGCGCCATGATGACCTACCGCCACCCCGACAGCGTCGACCGGCGCTTCCGGCGCCTGCGCGGCAAGCAGAACCTGAAGCCCGCCGCGGACAAGTCGGGCGAAATTACCAAGCTTGCCGAGAAGAGCGGCACGACGCCTGCTGAGCTGGCCAAGATCGAAGGCCAGCAGAGTCGAGAGATGTTTGCGGTGCAGTCCTACCTGAAATACCAGGGTGAAAAGTTCTTGGAGCGCTTTGATACCAACTGCTACGTGCACCTTACCCACAAGCTCGACGCACACGACGCAGCGCGCGACCGTCACAGTTGGGCGAAGGACTCGGGCTCGGCGGACAGCGACGAGGTCCTCGCCGGCGTGCTCCGGCACCTCGGCACCTCGCCGGTGGGCTGCAAGGTCATTACCTTTTCCATCACCTCGGACCTCGTCTATCCCCCGCCCGACCAGTATTTTATCCACCACAGTGTCCCGGGCTCGCAGCTGCAAGTGGTGGACAGCAGCGAGGGCCACGACGCATTCCTGCTCAACCTTCCTTCCATCGAGAATGCAGTGCGTGCATTCATGCAAAAACTCTCGGCCTCGGCCAAGTTGTAAGCATAGACACAGTTCATCCTGTCTGCATAGGCCGTAGTTCATCCTGCTCGCCTCTTTTCCCCCAGCCTCCACTTTTCACCATGTACTGTCTGCGGTGGTGGCTGCCCGTCTTTCTGCTGCCGCTGCCTGCGGCGCCGCCGCTGTTCTTGTTCCTGTTCATTGCGAGCTACTTGATGCAGACGCGCCCATGGTAGGTCACCTTGCTAACCGCAGCATGTACTGTGGCGTGATCATCGCCCTGCTCTTCCTCACATCGTGCTACTGGCACACGCCTTCGGAGCCGGTGCAGTGGGCCTTGTCGGTGCCGTACGCCGACACACGCATCGGTTTCGGTATGACGCGCGTGCTGCAATGGCTCGGGAAGGTGTCTGCACCGACCGCTGCCCTCGCACCGGATGCGCCGCTGCCGGACAGCGCGCCGTGCGCGTGGTGCTGGACCGATCTGGCGCTGAGCAAAGGACGCAGCCTGTTTGGCCTGATTCCTCGGCCACCGTCGTGCGTAAGCGGCACGACGTGTGCGGCCGTGGCCACCGATACCCCTTCCTCCTCCCACTGGTTCCTCGGCGTGCCGGGGACCAAGCTCGGCTTTGCCCTTGATTGGAGTGTGCTTCTGCCGCAAAAGTAGTAGCTACGCGTTACGAATGTGAAATTGATGAATCGTCTGCTTCGGCACCGCGAGCGTGCGCAAGTGGTCCTTGATCCACTCGGTACGCTGCTCGGGGACGTGCGCAAAAATCCGATAGCGTTTGTCATGCTGGGTCAGTCAGAGCACGTACCTTGAGCACCGCTTCCATCTCGGCAAGATCGACGTGCGACGCCATGTCCAGGACAGACACGCCTTCGGGATCCACGTCCTCGTCCTCCGGTACGGCCGTGTCGCTCGGTGCATCGCCATGTTGCTCCTTCTCCTTGCGGAGCCGGCCCCAGAAATCGACAAACGCATTCTCTTTGAGCATCTCGGTAAACTCGGAACGCGCTTGCGCGTTCCGCCATGCATCCCACGCCTGGAACTCGTGAGAGAGGGTCGTCGTAGGGACCTTGTGCACGCCGGCATCCTCCCCGACAAACCGCTTCAGGCCGGCATTATCAAATTCGTCGTCGTGGCGCACGAGTGCAAGCACGCTGTCTTCGTCCGCGACGAGGCGCTCCATGCCGCGCTCGTCTTGCGTATGCTTTGCAAAGAGCCGCGCAAGCTGGTCACGCCGCTTGTTTTGGATGCGCGAGAGGTGCTCGTCAAAGTAGACACGTTTCATCTCGTCGCTCAGCACGTCGCGCATGTTGTGAGGCGCAAAGCGCTCGTCACGGCTCAGGAGACGCTGCGCATCGTCCCACGCAAGCCAGGGATCACGAACGGCATCCAAGAGCAGCTGCCGGAAGTCGCTCTCGCGCTGCTCGGCCGCGACGTCGTGGCGCGCAGCTCGATTCCGCTCATTCATGCGTGCATTATCGCGGCGTACTTGCTCCTGGCGCTGCTGCAGCGCACGCTCGCGCCTTGCGGCATCGTCGCGCTTGGTCGCAGGGGGCTCGGCGTGTGGCACGGGTGCAGGGGGCTCTGCGTGTGGCACGGGCGCCGGTTCTTGCTTTTCCTCCTCCTTCTCCTCCTCCTTTTCACCACGAATCCACCGAGTAAAGAGCTCGGCACGCCGTGTCGCACTGCCTACCGCATCGTACCGCTTGTCCTGCACAAGCCCGTTTGTCTTCTTTGCCGACGCCCAGATCGTAGCGGCCTGCGCCTTGTCCGGAACGCCATCGGCTCCTTCGCGTTTCCGCACCTCGGCTGGGCTCGGCAGCGTTTCCGAAAGGAGCGCAAGGAACGCAGCATCCGCCTTCTTTGCCAGCGTGCGCTTGATCTCGCTCAGTTCGGCGATCCACGCGTCAAAGATCTGGCGTGCCTCTTTTTCGTCGACGGACGCAAAAGCAGGATCCGAGCCCCACTTGCGCTTGGCGTCGTCAAACGTCGCGCGTGTCGACACTACATTCTTCTTCAGCAGCGAGCGCAGCGCACGCCCCGCGCCCGCATCCGGCGCCTTGGGCGGCGCAGGCTCGGTACGCTTAGCACGCTTTTCCCGTAGACGCAGCTTGCACCATTCATTAAACACCTCTTCGCGGTCGCGTGTGCTGGGCAATGCGCTGTACGCTGGCATGTGCACAAACTTGGGCAGCTCGCGGTCCCATGGCGCCATCGCGTTGACCTCGTGCGCGGTGCCATTCAACGAAGTGAGCATGTTCATAAACAAAGCACGCCCCTCTTCGAACGAGAGTGACGGCGCAGCAGGCATCGCTGCTGGTACGGGCTCCGGCGCAGGCGGCGGCGTCGGCTCGCGCTCTTCCGCTTCAGGCTCCGGCGCGGGCGACGCGACACGCATGCGCTTCGCCTGCGGTTCTTCTTTCGGCTCCATCGCCTCGACCTGCTCGCGAATCTCTTCAGGCACCGTCCATTCCGAGCGCTTCGTCTTTTTCTGTGCGTAGAAAACGTTTCCGTGGGTCGTAGTGACACGCAGCCACCCGTCCGTGCCTGGAATAGGCACCTTTTCCTTGGGCCGCTCCGCTTCCATGGCGGTCGAAAAGTGGAGGTCTCTCTCCAACATGTCGGACAGCGAAGGGGAAATTGGCCCGATGCCGGCGGGCGCTGCGCCGGCCGCGCAGGACGACGGCGTGCAGGCCTTTCGTGAGCGCGAGCAGCGCCAGCGTGAAATGGCCGAGCGCGACGCGCGGCAGCCGCAGAAGAGCGCGCGGCCAGAGTGGATGGTCGAGATGCCCGATACGAGCGGCGGCATTGCCGCGTCGATCCAAGCGAGCGGCGCGCCGCTCCGTGCGCGCGGATTTCACCAAGGGGGACGTGTGCAGCGCTCGGGAGGCGTCGGACCGACCGGCGACACGGAGCAGGCGCGGCGGCTATGGACCGAGACGCCCGAGCAGCGGCGCGAGCGCATTATGAGCGGCGGCGGCGTCGACCTGCCGAACCAGTCGACCGAGGACGAGAGCGAGCGCCTCGCGCGCGAGCGTGCAACCAAGCGCGACTCGGATATTCGCGAAAAGATCAAAAGCATGGTTCGTCGAGTGGCTTATGCAGGATGCATCGCGGAGTGCGAGTTTACTGGACCAGCACCGCCATAAGCGGATGGACGAGCTACGGAGAGACAAAGGAGGAGACCGTGACGAGCGCAGCGTGCGTGACGAGCACAGCGTGCGTGACGAGCACAGCGTGCGTGACGAACGCAGCGAGCGCCGTGACAGACATAAAGAGACGCGCTCGGAGCGCGACGAGCGCCGCGAGCGGCACGATCGGCACCGTGCAGAGCGCCGCGAGCGCGAGCACGACCGGGAGCACCGCCGTCGCGAACACGACCGTGAGCACCGCAGTCGCGAGCACGATCGGGAGCGCCGCAGTCGCGATCGCTCCGACCGGCACCGCTCCGACCGCTCCGACCGTGATCGCCACCACCACCGCCACGCACGCTCCGATACCCGATCACAGTCTCCTCCACGCAAGACACGTGCGCAGCGCGAGGCCGAGGACCTCGAGCGTACTACGACCCCCTATTTCGACAAAGACAAGGTCCTGGGCGCCGGCTCGCGCCTGATGGACGAGCGCGCGCGCGCACGCACCGTCGCCGACGCCGCCGAGCTCACGTCGCGCTTCGCGTCGGGGACCAAAGGCGCGTTTCTGTAGCTCCACATTCTTCCCACTTCGGCCGAAATAGAGACCCGGCCAGGGCACGCTCCGCGCCACGAGAGGTGAGCCTGCCGGCCTTGGAACCCGCGTAGAACAGCCAGTGCGATGGGAAATTTGTGCAGTTGCTGTACGTATTCAATAGTGCTCACGCTAGGTGTGGGGTCGCGCGGTCCGCAGTACGAGCCGCTGCTCCTGGACAATGAGCGCGACGCGGTGGCTGACCTGCTCCAGTACCTCGAGAGTACGTACCACCCCCTGACCCAGATCGTTCCGAGACGGACTTTTTCTCCGGAGAGCCGCTGCGTGCGCTGTCTACGCTTTCGTTTAGCGACAATGTCGACCTGCAGCGTAGTGCCGCGCTCGCCTTTGCCGAGATTACCGAGAAGGAGGTGCGCGAGGTGGGCCGCGAGACGCTCGAGCCCGTCCTCTTTTTGCTGCAGTCGCACGATGTCGAGGTGCAGCGTGCGTCGAGTGCGGCGCTGGGCAACCTCGCCGTGAACTCGGAGAACAAGCTGCTCATCGTCAAGCTCGGCGGCCTCGAGCCGCTGATCCGTCAGATGCTGAGCCCCAACGTGGAAGTGCAGTGCAATGCGGTGGGCTGCATCACGAACCTCGCGACGCACGATGACAACAAGACGAAGATTGCCAAGTCGGGTGCGCTCGTGCCGCTCACGCGCCTCGCCCGCTCCAAGGATATCCGCGTCCAGCGCAACGCTGCCGGTGCGCTGCTCAACATGACGCACAGTGACGAGAACAGGCAGCAGCTCGTGAACGCGGGCGCGATCTCGGTCCTCGTCACGCTGCTGGCCAGCACGGACACGGACGTGCAGTACTACTGCACCACTGCGCTGAGCAACATTGCGGTGGACAGCGTGAACCGCAAGAAGCTTGCGCAGGGCGAGCCGCGTCTTGTCCAGAACCTCATTGGCCTGATGGAGAGCGGCAGCCTCAAGGTGCAGTGCCAGGCGGCGCTCGCGCTGCGCAACCTCGCGAGCGACGAAAAGTACCAGATCGAAATTGTGCGCAGCAACGGCCTTCCGCCGCTGCTCCGCCTCCTGCGCTCGTCCTTCTTGCCGCTGATCCTGTCGGCAGCCGCGTGCGTGCGCAACGTTTCGATCCACCCCCAGAACGAGAGCCCGATCATCGACGCTGGCTTTTTGCACCCGCTCATTGAGCTGCTGAGCCACGAAGAGAACGAGGAGCTGCAGTGCCACGCGATCAGCACGCTGCGTAACCTCGCCGCGAGCAGCGAGCGGAACAAGGCCGCGATCATCGACGCGGGCGCCGTCGAGCGCATCAAGGAGCTCGTGCTCCACGTGCCGCTCAGCGTCCAGTCGGAGATGACCGCCTGCACTGCGGTCCTGGCTCTGTCGGAAGACCTTAAGCCGCAGCTGCTCGACATGGGTATCTGCGAGGTCCTGCTTCCCCTCACCGCTTCGCCCTCGATCGAAGTCCAGGGCAACTCGGCCGCGGCGCTCGGCAACCTGAGCAGCAAGTCGGACGACTACGCGCCGTTCAACGCCGTGTGGGACAAGCCGAACGGCGGCCTGCACGGCTACCTCGTGCGCTTCCTCGAGTCTGACGACACGACCTTCCAGCACATTGCTGTCTGGACGCTCGTCCAGCTCCTCGAGAGCAACAACAGCGAGTTGGAGCAGCGCGTGCGCGATAGCCCTCATATCCTCTCGCTCGTGCGCCAGCTCCAGGCCCACGGCGAGAGCGAGACCGAGGAGGAGGACGCGGAGGAGAGCCAGGCCGAGTCTGCGACGCCCGAGAAGGAGATCGCCGGCCTCTCGCGGCGCATTGAGGAGATTTTGTTCGATACGGGTGACCGCACCCACGATGCATAGTATCACAGACGGGTAACGCTTTCGCTAGTCAGTGGTGAGTCTACGAGGAAACTACATGTCCGGAGCAGGGTAGTTCACCTTGGGGTTGTAGAACAGGGTCTGCTGGCCCCAAGGGTATTTCTTGTTCTTGATGTTCAGGTACTCGTAGTCGGGGCGGGCGGGCAGCTCGCCGTCGTTCTCCTCGAGAACGTGCTCGTGGTGCTTGGCGTGCGCAGCCTCAATCTTGAAGGTGTACACACCAAAGACGATCGCGCCGGGGATCAGCGCGTAAAGGCTGATCTTGCGCCAGAGGTCGGTCGACTCTAGAGGTTAGTGCAGCAACGTACTGGCAGCGTGCTCGTAGGCGTGCTCACGGGCCTCGGTAAAGGCCTTGGCAGCCTCAGTGTTCGCCTTCCACGAGGTCACCGACGAGAGGGAACGACGGCCAGCAGGGGCAGCAGCGCGCGCAAACGCAGCACGGGGGACAACACGCAGCATCGACATGGTCAAAAACGCAGGGAACGGCTATGACAAACGGGCCGCCGGCCATGGCCGAGGTCACGTGCTACGGCGTCAGCCTGCCGGGAGAAGAGGGCCTCAGTGGATCGCGCCGCGGCATCGCATCGTGTACGCATGCAGCGGCGTACGCTCAGGAGTCGCGCGTAAGGATGACAGACATCATCGGCCCATAGTTACATACCTAGGCTTTTTTGTGCATCGCCGCGAGCGCGCGGGTGCGCAGGGTATCAAGATCGGAAGGCTCGTGAGGCGCCTGCGCCTCGTCGTCGTGCGCGCCTGCATTAGCAATGCTACG
This sequence comes from Malassezia japonica, assembly GCF_029542785.1. Lineage (NCBI taxonomy): Eukaryota > Fungi > Basidiomycota > Malasseziomycetes > Malasseziales > Malasseziaceae > Malassezia > Malassezia japonica. The sequence continues at coordinate 337,013 of NC_083372.1, read as the reverse complement.
TACGTTGTTCGCGGAAGCGCCGGCTCTGGTCAAACATGCGCGCGGCACCGGGGGTGAGGTGCTTGAGGCCGTGCCGCGCCTGCCACGCTGCCTCGGTCTCCCCAGGCAGGAGCGCCGTCCAGGCATCTTCTTTCTCTTCGCGCGTCGCACCGTGTGCAGGCGCTGCAGGCGCGAGGTGCGACGCACACCACGCGCGCTTTGCGGGATCCGCAAAGTGCGACGCGTGAAACGTCGCGAATCGCTCCATTCGAAAAGTAGAGCAAATTGGGCGAATTAGGACTAATGGCACGTGGCTATTTACTGCGACTTGTTGTAGTTCGAGTCCATCTCGCCAAGAATCGACTTGAAGTCGTCCTCGGACCAGTTCTTGCCGTAGCCAGCACGCAGACCCTCGCGGATCGAGTCGGCGGTAACTGCGCTGTCGGTCTTGCCGACAATCTCGATCAGCTTGCGGTACCAGTCGGGCATGGCACGCACAAACGGCAGCAGCTTGGTCATCAGAGGCTGCGAAATCGCCTGCGAAAGACCACTGTTCACCGCGCCGACCACGGCCTCGGCGACCTGGACCGGCTCGAGCGTAGGGCTAATGAACGCATTGTCGGTATCCTTCAGGGCATGGCCAAGGAGCGTGCGCACCTTGGTAGGTGTAACGATCGACGTGCGCACGCGGGGGGCCTTGTAAAGAACGCGCAGCTCCGTACGGAGCTCCTCATGGAAAGCGAGCGCGGCGGCCTTGCTCATGCAGTAGCTCGAAAGCATAGGGGGGGTGTAGTACGAGGCCGAGCTGGCGACGGTAACGTAGTGGCCGTGGTTCTGCTGGACCATATGCGGCACAAACTCTTGCGCCATGTGAATGTTGGCGATGGCATTGATCTGCATCGTCTTGAGCACCGACTCGGGCGAAACAGAGAGTACGGGTCCGCCAATCGCAATGCCGGCGCACGAGACCACAAACGACGGCGGCTCGCCAAACGTCTCGATGATCTTCTTGTTCGCAGCCGCAATCGCCTCGCGCTTTGTCACGTCCGTCTTGATCCAGAGGATCGGGGGCGCACCGTTCGTGGCGGCCACATAGGTCGGCGTAGCAATGTCGAGGACGGCAATGCGCGCCTGGTAACGGCGCGAGAGCAACTCGACAATGTCCTTGCCGATACCGGCAGAGCCGCCGGTGATGACCAGCACGTCCTTCTTCCAGTTCGGGGGGTCGGCCTTCGGCACGCCGTTGTTCGCGGCGCGGCGCGAGAGACAGCGCGAGAGCATCTTGAGCGCAATAAAGATCATTGCACGGCCGAACCACTTGTAGCGGTCAAACAGGAGCTCCTTCCAGGCAGCGAACGTGGGGAGATTGCTAATCACATCCTGCACGGACTCTCCGCGGCGGTCGAGGAAGAGCGCAAGGACAGGAAGGATCACCAGGAAAGGAGGGCTGAACGGCACCTTGTCCAGTGCACGGATCACAACATCGATCGTGAACGGCTCGCGGAAGTTTTGAGGTGAAGACATCGTATTCTGGGGTAGAGGATCGGGGCGCACATCTTTTAAGGCGCTCGAGCCTTGTCACTTTCACGTGTACCCGGCTTAGTCAGGGACACGGCGTTCGCGTCAATGACTCGCTGCTTGGTGCGCCAAAAGAAAATAGTGCTCGTCTACTTACGCCGACTTCTTGTTGTAGTTGGTGTCCATCTCACCAAGAATCGCCTTGTAGTCCTCTTCGGACCAGTTCTTGCCGTAGCCCGACTTGAGGCCGAGGGCAATGTTCTCCTCCGTCACAACCTGGTCGGTGTTACCGATCCACTCGACCAGCGCTCGGTACCAGTCGGGCATGGCGCGTACGAAAGGGAGCATCTTGGTGGTCAGAGGCTGCGAAATCGCCTGCGAGAGACCACTGTTGATTGCATCAACGATGGCCGTCGCAACCTGGATCGGCTCGAGGGTGGGGTTGAGGAACTTGTTGTCGTTGTCCTTCAGGACGTGGCCGAGGAGCGTGCGAACCTTGGTAGGCGTAACGACCGATGTACGCACGCGGGGGGCCTTGTAGAGAACGCGCAGCTCCGTACGGAGCTCCTCGTGAAAAGCGAGCGTGGCGGCCTTGCTCATGCAGTAGCTCGACAGGTTGGCAGGGGTAAAGTACGAGGCCGAGCTCGCGACCGTGACGTAGTGGCCGTGGTTTTGCTTGACCATGTTCGGCACAAACTCTTGCGCCATGTGAATGTTGGCAATGGCATTGATCTGGATGGTCTTCATCACCGACTCGGGCGAGATGGTAAGGAGGGGGCCGCCGATCGCAATACCAGCGCACGAGACCACAAACGACGGCGGCTCGCCAAACGTCTCGATGATCTTCTTGTTCGCAGCCGCAATCGCCTCGCGCTTTGTCACATCAGTCTTGATCCAGAGGATCGGGGGGTCGCCTTCCTTCGCAGCGACATATGTGGGCGGAGCAATGTCGAGGACGGCAATGCGCGCCTGGTAACGGCGCGAGAGCAACTCGACAATGTCTTTGCCGATACCGGCAGAGCCGCCAGTGATGACCAGCACGTCCTTCTTCCAGTTCGGGGGGTCGGCCTTCGGCACGCCGTTGTTCGCGGCGCGGCGCGAGAGACAGCGCGAGAGCATCTTGAGCGCAATAAAGATCATTGCACGGCCGAACCACTTGTAGCGGTCAAACAGGAGCTCCTTCCAGGCAGCGAACGTGGGGAGATTGCTAATCACATCCTGCACGGACTCTCCGCGGCGGTCGAGGAAGAGAGCAAGGACAGGAAGGATCACCAGGAAAGGAGGGCTGAACGGCACCTTGTCCAGTGCACGGATGACAGTGTCAACAGAGAACGGCTCGCGGAAGTTGGCAGACGAGGACATAGTGGCTGGTACCGTTCTACTCACTTCGGCATTAATTAAACTATGGGGCCGATATACACGTGCAGTGAACCGGCTGAGTCAGCACAGCGCGTGAATACCGAAGGTGCCCCGTGCGCGGCGTAGTGATGGCGTTCTATACAGGTAGGGATTATGTCGGTAGGGGCAGCGAATCGGTATGGTCCTTGGGAGTGGAAAAGAATTGTCATTGTCCTTCATCGCATCGCCCTCGCCCAGGTGCGTGTGCACCTTGGTAGGCGTAACGATCAACGTGCGCACGTGGGGGGTGTCACTCCATCTTGATCCAGGGAATAGGGGGCGCGCAGTCCTTGGCAGCCATGTAAGTTGGCGGAGCAAGGTCGCGGTCCGCAATGCGCGCCTGATGTCGGCGCGAAAGCACCTCGACAAACGCTTTTCCGATACCGCCCTGTCCGCCAGTAATGACCAGCCCGTCCTTCTTCCAGTTCAGGGGGTAGGCCTTTGGCACGCCATTGTTCGCAGCACGGCGTGCGAAAACGTCGGAAATCACTCTAGCCGCAATAACCAGAATGATCCAGCCAAACCACTTGTATGAAAATTAAGCTTCGGCGCCCTTCCACGTGTCGAGCCAGCTGAGTAAGCGACCCCTTCAGACCATGGCCGAGGTGCTGCCGAGGGACGTGCGCGTGCTGCGCGACCAGGCAGCGCGGCGCGTACGCGACGTACGTGACGTGCAGTTTGCACAGATCTCCCAGTGCCGCACTCCTGCGGAGCTGGCCGAGACCGAGCAGGAACTCCATGCGACGCTCGCCAAGATCGGCGCGCTGGTGCGCCAAGTCGCCGACGAGGCGCCGGACGGCAGTACACCTGCTGAGTGTGCTGCCATTGAGGCCGCCGCGCGCGAAGACCGCAAAACACTCGATGCACTCCGCTTGGAGGCCAGGAAATGCCTGCTGGGCGCCCAGCGCACTGTCCAGGCCGCCGCCGAGAATGCGGCACGCGATGCGCTCCAACTCGGCTCCCAGAATGCCAAGGAGCGCACGAAAAAGGCGTCGGGCGACCGCGCCGAGGCAGCATCCGAGGAAGTGACGTCTGCGCTCCAGCGCACCGTCGCACTGATGTCGACCGAACTCGAAAAGTCGGGCTTTTCTGCTCAGCTTCTCGAAGAGTCCTCGGAAGGACTCGCGCAGATCTCCGAGGCATACCAGTCATTCGGGTCGCTGCTGCGCAACTCGGTCGACCTGATCAAGCAGATGGAGCGCCAAGAGCTCTGGGACCTCGGCGTGCTCGTCGCGTCCCTCTCCTTCTTTGTAGGGTGCATCGCCTACATTCTGTATGTGCGCGTCATCAGCAAAGGCCTCTCGGTCCTGGGCCTCGCATGGCGCGCCACGGGCATTGTGAAGCATATCCCAGGCATGTCGCACTCCGCCGCATCGCTCGCGGCCACGGCGTCGGTCGCGACGGCTATGCGCCGCTCGCCGGCAGAAGCGCCGCGGAAGCGCGTGCACCGTGACGATCCGATCGCCGACGCGACGCGTGGCATGCCGGACACGCCGCTTCCGTCTCCGTCGACGTGGACGCGGCCGCGTGGCGCGATGCGTGGCGTCGACGCCCGGCGGAACGCCGAGGCGTTCCGCGACGCCGAGGCACAAGCCGAGGCCGAGGCGCGTCAGCTGCGCGAGGCGCAGGAAGAAGAGGCGCACCGCCAGCGCGAAGCACAGGAAGACGAGGCACGCCGGGCGGCAATTGCCCAGCGCGAGCAGGCGGAGCTCGAGGCGCGCTTTGCGGAGCTCGAGTCGGATGCGCTGCGCGACTTGCCCGTGCGCACGGCCACGACGGCCGCCTCGCCGCTGGCCAAGAAGCCGCGCAGGAAGATGGGTACGATGGACGTGCCGCAGTCTACGGCACAGACCATCAAGCGTGCGACGCCCGCGCCAGACGAGCCCAGCCGCGTCCTGGCCGGCGAGGCGGAATCGCATACGGATGCCGCGCCGGAAGCGGCGCCGGAGCCTGCACCGGCGCCTGTGCCTGACGTGCCCCAGGAGAGCGTCATGGAGCCTGTGCCGGAGCCGATGCCCGAGGCCGTCTCGCGTGTGGGGTCGGTGGTGCCCGTGACGGGCTCGAGTGGCGCGCAGCAAACAGCGAGTCCAGAGGAGCGCGAGATGCGGACCACGAGTGTGTCTACGGGGGGCGATGCTACCTCGTCTGCCGAGTTCCTCGCCGAGCCCAGTGCGTCGAGCAATGCGGTATCGGCCACGTCGGCAGCGGCGGACGCGGGAGGCAGTGTGTCGAGTACAAAAGGAGAGCCTACGCCCAGTGCTAGTGTCTTGTCGAAGGAGGAGCGTGCCTCTGATCCTGCCAGTGTCGCATCATCGTCGAGTGATGATGCCGAGGCAGCGTCGCGCGGTGCCTCGCATGACGAGGCGGCGTCTCATGATGCCTCGCGAGACGATGCGACGTACAGCGATGCCTCGCGTGACGTGGCCGATGCCACCAGCGCTGCACATGCCCCGCCCTCCTCCAGCGTATTTACGACAAGCGCTGCCAGTGTCGCGCCCTCGTCGAGCGACGTGTCGAGCACGATCCAAGTGCCGAGCACCACGTTGCTCGACGCTACCTCGTCGACCCCCGCCCCTGCCACTTCCCCTCTAACGACCCCCTCCCCTCGTGATGCCCATGTGAGCAAAGCCGCGGCCGCCCTGAGTCTCGCCTCGGCGTCGCTCGAGTCTGCCGCCGCGACGCTCGCGCCCGAAGTGTACAGCGCGGCCTCGGCCAAGCTGCACTCTGCCTCGGTCTCGCTCGACCAGGTGCTTGCCCCCACGACTACCGCCGAGCCCCTGCTCAGCAAGGCCGCGTCCGCGGTCCACGCCCTCGGCCACGCGCCGAGCGCTGTGGGCGACGTGCTCGGCAAAGCGTCGTCGGTCGTGTCGGATGCCTTCGTTCCTACCCCCACGTCGCTTCACGACGAACTGTAAGTAGCTATGCGTACAACTCGATCGGCACCGTCCGGCTCTTGGAGCTATTCGGCAAGACGCCAATCGGCACCGAGCACTCGACAATCTCGAGCTTGGTCGCGACGCGCTTCTCGTCGTCCTGCACGACCCCCGCAAGCGCCGGCGTGCGCTGGAACGCCGTGTGAAAGGCGGCGTACGCGTCGCTCTCGGGCGCCCAGTGCGGCACCGGCGCGATGCCGACCGAGCCCTGATCACTCTGCAGCGCGCTGGTCTGCGTCAAGAGCGACACACGCAGCGTCCACTTGAGCTTCACGCCGCTCGTCGCAAATTCCGGCGTCGCGCCAGAGGGAATCGTGAGCACAATGCTCGTTTGGCGCGTATCGAGCGTCGACTCGTGGTGGGTCGCATAGACCTGGCGCGTCTGCTTTTGCGTGCGCTGGCCGGGAAGCAGCGCGAGACTCGCATCGATCTCCTCGTGCGACTCGAGCGAAGCGGCGAGGCGCACGATGCGCACGCGTGCCCCGGGCAGGTTCATGCGCACCAGCGCCTGCACGGCATCTCCGAGGCGGTAGCGTGCACGAGCGAGGGTCAGCACTGCGGCCACATGCCCGTCCTTGGCGATATCGTACGAAACTGCGTTAGTGCGGCGACGTACCCTTTCCGGCGGTGCGCGCGAGGTCATTGACCGTGTCCATGCACCTGTGCTCCATAGTATCACCGCGTAGCGCCGTCGCCGATGCCGCGTCGCCATCGAGCACCTGCCGCACAAATGCGGCCGTCTTTTCGCGCTCGCTCAGGTCATCTGCATCCGCGTACGCGACCTCGGCTTCGGGCTGCAGCGAGACGATCGGATTCAGCAGGTCGAAACACGCCGCGGCGCCAGACGGGCCGACGTGGTTATAGACACGGATCGGGACATGCAAGAGGCGCGACTGCTGCGTCCCGGGCAGAGCACCATCGATGCGGTTCGTGCCGACAGTCATGTAGTAGTCAAAGTGCGCCGCGTGCCCGTGGAACGACGGCGGAAGGTCGGGCGGAATGCGCAGGCGAAAGGTGACTGCGTCAGCGGAAATACGTACACGACCGCGACTCGCCAGGCGCGAGGACCATGTCGATGCCGAGGATCGTTGGCGGCGTCGAGTATGTCGGCAGTGTCCGCGAAAAGAGCGCACGCGCACGCATATCAGACAGCGTCGAGCCGCTGCGCATGTGCCGCGGCGTATGCGGCGCGCGACTAGCGCCACTCTGCGGCGTGGGCGACCGCGCATACCGAAAGAGGAGCGCGGTGAGCGCGGCAACCGACGGCGTGTGCTCCGCCTTGAGGTCCGTGTCCGAGTAGCCCGTCTCGAACTCGAGCGAGCCGGCCTCGACCTCGGTATCGTACCCCAGCTCGCCGCCGCCGACGAGCCGCGGCGTGTCGCCTGGTGTCGCTGGCGTCTGCGGCGTGCTCGGAGCAAGCTCGCCCCGCGAGAGGCGCAGGCGCAGCTGGTCAAAGTCAGCCGGGCGCACCAGTGCGCGGTCGAGCTCCATGGTCCCGCCAAACTGCGCAAAGGCCCAGATGAGCTTCTCGTGGCCGTCTGGCAGTGCATAGGGGTCCGGGAACAAGGGGCTGGGGTGCAATTTGCGCGCGGGCGGCAGCACATCGGCCTGCTCGCGCGACCAGGACGTGAGCGAGTCGCGCAGGGCCGAGTCGACGCCGGCCGTCTGTCCGACGCCGTAGGTGTCCGGCATCGGCGACTCGGGCACCGGTGGCGGCGCTTCCTCTTCATCCTCCTCCTCCTTTTCCTGCAGCTGAAACGCGCGGCTCAGGTCCTCGACCTGGTGCTCCACGACCGACTTTTGACGCGCGTGGGGATGCGATGCAGGCAGCCGGCTTTTGCGGTCGGGCCACTGCTCGGACCGTGACGCAAACTTGCGGTGCCGCCGGGGTGGCACGCCACGTCCAAGTGTCGTGCCATGCGCGGTGTCTGTTGCAAACCCCACCTTGCCCAGGCGCCCGGCCACCTCGTCGACCTTGGCCTGGCTCGTGCTCGAAAATGCATGCGAGACGACGCGCCGCTGCGCGTACGCCTTGGCGGGATTCGCGCGCCCTTCGTCCACACTCCTCAGCGTATTCGTATTCGTAAAGGTAATCACACACTCCAGCTCCTCGCCCGCAAACACCGAGGGCTGCCGCGGCGTGACGGCCACCACCAGCGCCGACCGCGCTTCCATGCTGGAATGTGGAGGTGGAGCTTGGCGAGGCGCGATGAAACGCGAGGCGCCCGACGGGGATGCCTCCTCGAAGCGCCCCAAGACGGCCCCTGCGTGGCGCGAGGCGGCCGCGCGGCGTGCTGCTGGACCTGCTGCTCCCGGATCGAAGTCGATTCCTGAAGGAAAACCCAACTGCCTGGCCGGCCTGACGCTCGTCTTTACCGGCGAGCTCCAGAGCCTCTCGCGCGACGACGCGGTGGACCTCGCGAAGCGGTACGGCGCCAAGGTTACGACCGCGCCGTCGTCCAAGACGTCGTATGTCGTGCTCGGTGAGAATGCAGGCGCCAAGAAGCTCGAAGTGATCCAGAAGAACAAGCTCAAGACGCTTACCGAGGATGGCTTCCTCGCGCTGATTGCCGAGCGTGGCACCCACGCGCTCGATCCCAAGGTCGTGCAAAAGATGAAGGACGAGGAGAAGAAGATCCAGACCGCCGCCAAAGAGATGGCGCCGCAGACCGACGCGCCGACTGGCCAGCTGTGGACGAACAAGTACGCCCCGCGGCAGCTGAAAGAGCTCGTCGGAAACAAGTCCAACGTCGAGAAGCTCCAGGCGTGGCTGCGCGACTGGCCGCGCTCGCGCCAGTCCAACTTTAAGAAGCCGGGCCCGAACGCGACAAATACCTTTCGTGCGATGCTCATTTCGGGCCCGCCCGGCGTCGGAAAGACCACCGCGGTGCACCTCGTGTGCAAGCTCGAGGGCTACCAGGCGCTGGAGCTCAACGCCAGCGATACCCGCAGCAAGAAGCTGCTGGAGACTGCGCTCGCCGACACCATTTCCAACCGCTCGATCCAGGGCTGGTGCGGCGTCAAGTCCGACCTCCCTGTGTCGGACCGCACCGTGATTATTATGGACGAGGTCGACGGCATGTCGGGCGGCGACCGCGGCGGTGTCGGTGCGATCAATGCGCTGATCCGCAAGACGCAGGTACCGATTATCTGTATCTGCAACGACCGCCGCAACCCCAAGATGCAGCCGCTGTACTCGACGACCTTTAACATGACCTTTGCGAAGCCGACCGTGCAGGCGATCCGCTCGCGCATGCTCTCGATCGCCTTCCGCGAAAAGCTCCAGATTCCCGCCGAGGTGATGGACCAGCTGATCACCGCGGCGCAGAGCGACTTGCGCCTGGTGACCAACATGCTCTCTACGTGGAAGCTCTCGCAGAACGCCATGACCTTTGACGAGAGCAAGCAGTTTGGCGCGGCGAACCAGAAGCCGACGCTCCAGACGCCCTTTTCGCTGTACTCTGAGCTGTCTTCCTCGCAGCGGTTCGGGCCGCTGAACAGGCAGTCGCTCAACGACAAGCTCGACTACTACTTCCAGGACCACTCGATCGTGCCGCTGATGGTCGAGGAAAACTATCTCAAGACGAATCCTGTGCTGGCTCAAAAAGAGCCGAACCCTCCGCTGAAAGACTTGCGCCACCTCGAGCTGCTGTCCAAAGCCTCGCTTTCTATTTCTGACGGCGACATGGTCGACACGCTGATGCACGGCCCCCAGCAGCACTGGTCTCTCATGCCGCTGCACGGCATTACGTCGAGCGTGCGGCCGTGCTCGCTTGTGTACGGCTCGCACGGCGGCTTCCCGTCGTTCCCCGCGTTCCTCGGCCAGAACTCGAAGCGGATGCGCTTGCAGCGCGAGCTCGTTGACGTGCAAACCCGCATGCGCCTCAGGAGCACCGGGACCAAGGACGACGTGCGCCAAAACTACCTCTCGGCGCTCCTGCCAAAGCTGGTCGACCCTCTCTTGGCGCACGCGCAAGAAGGCATTCCCGAGGTGATCGACACGATGGATGCCTACTTTCTCATCCCTGAGGACCGCGAGACGCTCGTCGAGCTCGAGCTCGGCGACGAGCGCCGCGAAGAGCGCCTCAAGAAGCTGCCTGCCGCGGTCAAGTCCGCCTTTACCCGCGCCTACAACGCAGGGAGCCAGTACGTATCCCATCTCACACAGCCCTGTCGCATTCCAGCGCACCGCGAACCTGCCCGCCGCCGCGCAAAAGACCAAGGCGCTCAAAGGCGAAGGGCAGCCGGACAACGAAGAAGCCTATGGTGTACGTATCTACCCTAACCCAGGTCGACGACGAAGCACCCGAGCCTGTCGAGGCCTCGGACGAGGACGAGGACCCGACCAAGGACCGCCTTGTGCGCGCGGCCAAGCCCAAGGGCAAGGCCAAAGCCAAGGCCAAGTAGCAATCGCCGACTCTCCTCCGCAGCTCCGCCGCCGCTTGTGCACGATTGGTCCCTAACGCTGAGTCAGCCTCTCGGCGTGGCGGCGGCCCACCACGTGAGGACGGCCTTTTTCTTCTAGGGTGCCGTGCAGGTGCAAGTCCGTTGCGCTGCATTTTTGCACTTGGTGTACTTGTAGATCGTTGCGGGCGTAGTGGATCGGTCCTCGCAGGCTCTGTATATGGGATTTGCCTGTCTGGACTCCATTCAATACCCGACTGCTTGATCAGTTCCTCCTCAGCTCTCTTTTCCTGCGCAATGGCGCTCCCTCCAAACCCCGCCGCCCCCGCCCTGGGCGCCGCCGCACCCCCCGCGGCTCCGGGTGCGCGCCCTAACGATCGCGCGGACGTGCGTGCAAACGACGAGCCGCGTGTGCCGACGGGAAAGACGCCCGGCCGCGCGCCGCGCCCGACGGCGCCGGTCGCGGCCCCCGGCGCTCCGATCGGCTCCATGTTCAACGAGCGTTTCCTTTTTGACGATGAGATGGAAGCCGCGGACGACTCGACGTTTATGCGCAGGTACAACCTGTCGGGTGACGATGACGAATTCCCTGTGCTTCTCCGCCATGACGAGTTTCCGAGCTCGGTACGCATCTAATCTAACGCAGCTTTCGACCTTTTCCTCCGCGCTGGATCTCGCTCCTTTGTCGCACATGTCCCCTCGGCAGCACCGCGTGCAGCCTGTGTCTGGCAGGAGTGCGGCGCTGTCGCCTTGGCTGCACGCCACCCCGACGGATTTCGCCCGCAGCATCGACGAGTCGGTGAACGAGCTTGCGGCGTCGACCGGATCGCTGTCGGTGCACGATCCCCCTGCGCCGTTCTCGGGCAGTATGCACCCAATGGCCCCAGGCAGTGCTGCATTCCCTGCCCCGGGCGCGGAGCTCTTTGAAAAAGAGTCGCGCGGCAATTTGCCACTGAGCAACGCCTACCCCGGACTCGGTGTGCACCCCACGTCCGGCGCGCCGCTGCCGTTCAACTCGCGCCCTACCTCGCTGCAGGACGCATCGGCGCTCGGTATCCCTCCGATCCTCGGCCAGACGCCGAGCGCCCCGCTGCCGCTCGACACGTCGCCCGGCCGCAGCCCGTTGACGGATGCCGGCGTGGCGCCCGAGACGCAGCGTAACTTCTCTCGCTACCGCAAGGACGAGCGCCGTGGCACCAAGGCCGCCCGTGCCCCCCTCACGCCCGAGACGCCGAGCGAGGAGCAGGGCTTCAAAGGCGTGCGCCGCACCGACCTCGACCTCTCGACGATGCGTCTGGAGGACCTGCGTGGCGAGCTGTCGCAGCTGTGCAAGGACCAGTACGGCTGCCGCTTCCTGCAGAAGAAGCTCGAGGAAGACGTGCCTGCGCAGTGCGACCTGATCTTCTCCGAGACGTTTCCCTACTTTGCGGAGCTGATGACGGATCCTTTTGGTAACTACTTGTGCCAGAAGTTGCTCGAGTACTGCACCGATGCGCAGCGCGACCAGATTGTCGAGGCGATTGCCGCGGACCTCGTCACGATCTCGCTCAATATGCACGGCACGCGCGCGGTGCAAAAGACGATCGACTTCATCTCGACGCCCGCGCAGACGCAGGCGATCATCGCCGCGCTCAGCCGCAACGTCGTGACGCTGATCAAGGACCTCAACGGCAACCATGTGATCCAAAAATGCCTGAACCGTCTCTCTGCCGAGGAGAGCCAGTTTATCTATGACGCTGTCGCGCAGAAGTGCATGGACGTTGCGACGCACCGTCACGGCTGCTGCGTCCTGCAGCGCTGCATCGACCACGCGACCGAGGCGCAGCGCTTCCAGCTCGTCAAGGAAATTACGCGCCACGCCCTGCCGCTCGTCCAGGATCCGTTTGGCAACTACGTGGTGCAGTACGTGCTGGACCTGAACGACCCCCACTTCAGCGAGGCGGTCACCCACCAGTTCCTCGGCAACGTCTGCCTGCTCTCTGCGCAAAAGTTCTCCTCGAACGTCATCGAAAAGTGCATTCGCGTGGCCCAGCCCGGCTCGCGCAAGCTGCTGGTCGAGGAGCTGATCGACGAGACGCGTCTCGAGTCGCTCCTCCGCGACTCGTTTGCGAACTATGTCGTGCAGACCGCGCTGGACTATGCCGAGCCCGTGCAGCGCATGCACCTCGTGAACTGCATCCGCCCGATCTTGCCCGCGATCCGCAACACGCCGTACGGCAAGCGGATCCAGAGCAAGCTGCAGCGCGATGGCCCCGACGCCCAGGCGCCGTACGCGCCGCGTGGTGGCCGTGGCGGCTTCTCTCGCGGCGGCGGCGCGGCGCGCAACTTTCCCGGCGCGGTCGGCGCCGGGCGTGGTGGCCGCGGCGGACGCCGCAAGCAGGAGCCGGTGTATGCAGGCGGGGCTTATGCCGAGGCTGCCCCCCTGTACGCACCCAACGTGCCGCTCTATGCACCGCTGCGCAGTATGAACCTCTCCGAGGCGCCTGCGGAGTATGCGTCGCCTGAAGGCTTTGCGCGCATCGCGCCGCATGGCAAGACGCAATGGTGATCCCAAATGTACTTTACCGCACCGCTTTGCGGTTGTATTTGTTGTATGTTTAGAGCACACAGCCGCGCCCGAGGCGCAAATAGTTTTGTATTTTCCAGGCTTTTCTACGCAACTACATCACTGCCTTGGCCGGCATATCCTCCAGATCCATGGTGCGCACAATGGTATCCTTGATCTTGGGGAAGACGACCTTGTACGCATCGACACCCAATACCATGTCCATATGTTCGAATCCTTGCAGCTCAACAATGTGCACGATCTCGACATTGTTCTCGTAGCGCAAAAGACGCTCGACGAGCGGCTTGCCGACGACGAGGTAGTCGGTCGTACCGTAGACAACCGTCAGAGGAGGGAACTGCTTGGGGAACCACGGGGTATGGACGTTCGGGTCAAAGATACAGCCACGGCCGACGAACGAGCGCATGTAGAAGTAAAGCAGCTCGGAACTCGTCTGGATACCGGTTGACCGGAAAATCTTGGGCTTCAGGCGGTCGATCCAGTTGTGGTCGTGGAAATCGAACAGGTAAGCGAAAATAACATAGGCAAAGTGACCAAAGATGTACGCCGGTGCCACCTGGCGACCAAGCTCGATCGCTGGGAAAAAGTCGCGGACACCAAAGACAAACGACCAGGCAAAGCGCGACGTGAGCAGTTGCATCACACGGAAGGGGAAACGACGCAGCGAGGGACCGGGGAACACCGCAGGGCCGAGCGCGCAAAAGGAGCTCAGCTTGTTGCCCAGACTGGGGTATTTGCCGTTACTCAGCGCAAGGAACATGGAGGCAGTGCCCTGTGAGTGGCCGATGTACGCCAACTGGCTGTAGCCGGTCTGCTGCAGGATGTAGTTCACAACGTCGACCAGGTCCTCGGCCAGCTCCATCATACCCCACGCCCAAAAACGAGGGTCCCAGCGGCCGTACTGGGTGTGGCCTGCGTTGTAGTTCGAGCGGACGTTGGTGCTCCACACATCAAAGCCTTGGTCCACCAACCAGAAACCGAGCGATCGCTCCTCGTTGGTAAAATAAAAGAGCGAGTTACACAGAATACCGTGCTGCACAATCACGGGGTAGCCTCGGCCGCCAGGGCGGCGGGGGTCCGAAATACGGTGCGCCTTGAGGATCCAGCCGCCGCGGGTCGTAATCTCGTACTCTTCGCACTTGTAGCCCCAGTACTCGGCATAGTATTCCACACGGCCACTCAGGCGCTCACCGGTGATGCGGCGCTCAAACTCGAGGTCCGTACGTGCCTTGGGCGGCGACTTGCGGAAGGGGTTAAAGTAGGAGATAAAGGCAAGGTTCGCCACAACAACCAACGCAACACTAGTCAGACCGAACGACGCCATCTGCCTTATCTCGAGATAGAGGCGCTGGAAGATGTTAAAGTTGCCATACTGCCCAACAGGGTGATGGAAAAAGGCGGGGAAGCCGCCCACGTCCTCGTCCTCGCCGGCCGAGGGGTACTCGGGGCGGTACTCATAGTCCAACTCTTTTTGCTTGCTGCCGTAGTAGTTCTCAGCATTGGCACCCTCGGTGTGCGGGCGCTCGATCCTCACATCGCGTTCGTAATGCGCCGGCTCATCGTCATAGTCGGTGGTGTACTGGCGCGTGCCCGGAGCATGGCGCGAAGCCGGTGCATGGCGCGAAGACGGCGCAGCGCCGGCACCGGCGCCGCCGTAGCTCGTTCCGTACTCGCTCTCGGGGTCGTAGGCGCTCGGCGCATCGCTGTAGCGCTCGGCGGCCGACGGCGCGCCGTACTCGCTCTCGTACGGCTCCGCATCATCGAACGCATCCTCGTACTCGCCACTCGGGCGGCCCATCGTCGAGGCCATCTCGCCGCTCGTACGCGGGGCGGGCTCTTCTTCGTCTGCCCAGTGGGCGTGTGTCCCTTCGTGGCCCGCGTTGGACGCGAGACCGGGCACATCATGGAACTCATCGTTCAGGTCATGACTTTCGGTAAAGTCCGTCGCACGCTGATTATAATTGCGTCGCCGGTTCGATACCGGACGGCTCGCCATGGTGGGCCGCGGTCCCCACACAAAAACCTCCTCGCGCGCTGCTACGCGCCGGAATTGTGTGGGGCACGACTATCACGTGAACCATGCATTTCGGCCGAAGTGGCGCGCTGCTTCTCCTGTCCTGGCATGGACGCGCTGCTGTGGCTGCTCTTGGTCGGCTTGGCAGCGCTGTGCACGCTCCCGGCGCTCGCTGCGCTGCGGGCGCGCACGGTGCTCGCGAATAGCGAAACAAGGGTAGTTGGAGGAAAAACGCCGTGCCATACGCTCGATATCGGCGCTGTGGCGCTGTACGACCTCGGCGTTCTCCGCGTGGCACGCGTGCCGCACGACACGGACCGGCGTACGTGGGCGACGTACGTAGGCGCACTGGGCCACTGGTGGCACCTTGCATTTTTCGACACGACTGAGCCACACAGCGCACCGTCCGTCGCATTGGCGCTCGTCGAGGACCGCTCGCAGCACCCTCACCATTCCATTGCGCAGCTACAAGAAGAGCTCGACGCGCTCCGCGCACAGAAAAAATACGACGACCACACGCGCTATGCACTGCGCCGCGACCTGCGCGCACTGGACGACGCGACGCTCGCCGCAGAACATGCCCTCTGCGCCGCACGTACGCGCGCAAAAGAGGCGCGCGATGCGCACGCGCGTGCGCACGCGCGCCTCGAAGAGCGGCGCGCCGCGCTCCTCGAGGCCCAAGAGCGCGTGCACGCCGTGACGGGCGCGGCGGCGCGGCGTGCCTCTATCGCATCCGAATCGCATGCACGACACACGAGCACGGCACGTGCCATGGCTGGACGCGCACGCGAAGTGCGCGAAGAGATCGCGGCACTGAAACGCACGGCAGCAGCGCTGCAGTCGCGCCCGCCGAGCCCGCCGGCGTGGGACGTGGCGAATCTCTTGCCGTCGAGCTTGCTCTCGACGCACGACGAGGACAGCGCGGAGCCTGTACCCCGCAAACCGACAGGGCTTGGCATCGACCCGACACTGAGCGTCCCGCCACTGTGCCACTCGCCACTCTCTTCGGTGTCGTGCACGCCCCCGACGCCGCACGGCTCGCTGGAGGGGAGCGACTATTTGCACGCCGGCTTCCGGCCACGGCGCCTCAACCCGAATGCCAAGACATTTGTCGCGGCACGCCTCGGCGCGCGCGCAAGTCTCGGCGACGTGTCC
Source organism: Malassezia japonica (assembly GCF_029542785.1). Lineage (NCBI taxonomy): Eukaryota > Fungi > Basidiomycota > Malasseziomycetes > Malasseziales > Malasseziaceae > Malassezia > Malassezia japonica. The sequence goes on along the minus strand of NC_083372.1, from coordinate 321,046 downwards.
ATGCCGTAGCGTTATATACCCATTATGATTACATTAAAAGAGCTCTGCGGCGCTGGGGCGGCCAGCGTGCGGAGCCGACTCGCGATATGCGTACCGCGGCAGCTGCGCCCGCTTCTCGTCGGGGTGCAGCTCCGTGTCGGTGTATGCCAAGCGCGCTTTTTTGGCGGGGGGGGCGTCGGACGGAGGCACCGGCTCTTCCGCAGCTGGCGGCGGCGGCGGCGGTCCGACCGGCGTCACCACCGGCGGCACAGGCGCAGGTACAGGCGCCGCCTGCGACACAGATGCTTCCGGGGCAGACAGAGGCGCAGGGGGCGCGTCATGGGGCACGGACGGCGCCGGCTCCGGCGCTGGAGCCGGCGCTGCCACCTCGGGTCCCGGCGCAGCGACAGGCGCCTGCGCCTGCACTGTCGTGCTCGGCACGCCGTACATCACAGGTGCGGTCGGCGCGATGCCATTCATGAGCGCCTTGTGTGCCTCGAGCTGTGCGCGGAGCTGCTCAGCCGAGAGAGGCGCGCGATCGATGCGCGGCCGTTTCGGCGCGTGCTGCACCGGCTGCGCGCCCTGCTGCTGCTGTCGCGCGCCCTTGCGCGCCATCCACTCGCGTAGGTCGCCGTCCGGCACGCCGACCATGCCGTAGATCTCGATGTCGAACGAAGCACGTCCAGGCAGCGTATTCTCGAGTCTGCGTCAGAAAAACCACGTACAATCCCGGCTCGGCCTTGTGTACCTGCCCCAGATGCACCGCGAGGCCGCCTGCAGTGTTCAGGCGCCTCGGGCACAGATGGCACTTGAAATGGCGTGCTTTTTGGTGTTGAATCAACACTGCGTTAGTTTGCTATCGTACCCTTTTCATCTTCGAATTCGCGGCTGCGTCAGTCAAGGTACATACTCGCAATACCAGCACCACGCGTCCAGCTGAGGCGCTTTCTTCTTGGCCATCGTCTGGCAGGCGTACAGCGATCGCGTGCCGTCATAGCTCACGTGACACATCTGCACTGCGTTGGAAAATCCCGATGCGGGCCGTTTTCTGATTCGTTGCAATGACGCACCGACGCAAACGGGCTTCAACTATAAAAGTGCGCGTGCAATCGGCACGCGCGCGACCCATTTCCGAACGCGAAGGTACGGCCGCAACCCGGACGATCTTGCAGGTGCGTGGCGTGGAGGAGCCGCTTACCCCAGCCGTCCTAAGAATGGTCGATACTGAACACCAGGCGAGCGTGCCTGCCGATGCACGCCCGACAGAGGTGCCGGCCTCCGCTACCACCGGTGGCGAGGAGCCGGAAGTGCTCGCTCCCCCACACCCCGTGCAGGCACCTTCGGGCGTGTCAGTGCCTGCCTTGGAAACGGCATCGGAGCCGATCAAAACGGACACGACGCTGCCGACTGCACCTGCGGAGATGATGCTGGGAGGCATGCCGCCCGCGAACGTCGGCATTCCCCCCGAGTCGGTGCCTGGCACGACGAGTTCGATTGCGGCGCCGGCCGACGAGGGTACGGGCGAGGTGGAGAAGGCAGAGGAGGCCAGGGCGGAGGTGGCCAGGGCGGAGGTGGCCAAGACGGACGAGGTCGCGACTGAAGCCAAGCCTGACGAGCCCAAGCCTGACGAGCCCAAGCCGGAGGAGCCCAAGCCGGAGGAGCCCAAGCCGGAGGAGCCCAAGCCGGAGGAGCCCAAGCCGGAGGAGCCCAAGCCGGAGGAGCCCAAGCCGGAGGAGCCCAAGCCGGAGGAGCCCAAGCCAGAGGAGCCCAAGCCAGAGGAGCCCAAGCCAGAGGAGCCCAAGCCAGAGGAGCCCAAGGCAGACGCCCCCACGGTAGAGCCTACGCCCTCCGCCGACGCCCCCACAAAAGAGACACCGTCAGCGTCTCAGCCCACGGCCACGGCCACTTCCACTCAGCCTGCAGCGGAGGATGGCCTGACTCATATGGAAATGGCCATGCCGCATGTAAAGTATGCCCAAAACACGATCCGATCGCTCAAGTCGCGACGAGAGGCCGCCGCGTTCTTGCAGCCTGTGGACCCGATCGCGCTCAACATCCCCCATTATACCCAGATCATTACTCACCCCATGGATCTCGGCACGATCGACCAGAAACTGGCGCTGACTGCGTTCCACCTGAAAGGCCCTCCGGGCTCCCAGAACCGCATGTCGGACAAGTTGAAGCAGGCAGTCGACTCTGGCAAGCTTAATATGGAGCAGGACCAGTACAAATACGTGGACGAGTTTGAGCGCGACGTGTTCCTTGTCTTTGACAACTGCAAGCGCTTCAACGGCGCGGAACACATCTTTACGAAGAACGCCGAAGCACTCCGCGGCGTCTTTGAGAAGCAGCGCAAAGGCCTTGCGTCGGCTGTTGCCGTCGCAAACGAGGCGAACGCGAACGAGGCCAAGCGTCGTTCGTCGTCTACGCTGCCGACGATTCGCCGCTCGTCGTCCAACGGCGGCCGCCCCAAGCGCGAGATCCACCCCCCAGCGAACCGCGACTTGCCGTGGACCGAGGAGCACCTGCACCCCGCGTCGAAGCGTGCGATCCTCAACCGCCACGGCAAGAACGGGCAGCTGACGCCGCGCGAGCAGGCGTACTGGTCCAAGGTCATCAACGACGAGCTCAAGTTCTGTGTGCGCGTGATTGACGACCTGCTGAAGCCTGCGCACCAGGATCTGGCGTGGGTCTTTTACGATATCCCCGCCAAGGACTTTGACTGGGCGCCCGCGTACTACGCGACGATCAAGAAGCCGATTGCCCTCACGCCGATCCAGCGCAAGCTCAAGACCGGCGGCTATGCGGACCTCGCTGCGTTTGATGCGGACATGCAGCTGATGTTTAACAACTGTTTCACGTTCAACCCCCCCGACTCGGACGTGTACGTGATGGGTGCGCGCCTCAAGGACGTGTACGAAGGCAAGATGCAAAAGAAGCCCGTACCTCCCCCGCTGGAGCCCGAGGAGGAGATGGATGTCGACGATGACGATGATGAGGACGAGGACCTGGACCCGGAGGATGCGAACGCAGTGCTTGTGCAGCAGCTGCAGCGCCAGATTGCCGAGCTCGAAGGCACCCTCGAGACTTTGGAAAACTCCAAGTCGAAGAACCCTGTGCTAATCACCTCGACGCGCGTCGCGCTGAACTCGGTGCAGGCTGCGCTGGCCGGTGCGATGAGTGTGAGCGGCATGATGGGCAAGAAGGGCAAGAAGCGTTCGAACGCCGACGTCCACGGCTCGGCCAAGAAAGGCAAGAGCAAAGGCGAACCGAAGAAGAAGGCCAAGAAGGCCAGCGGCTCGCCTGCGCCGCGCAAGCGCTCGGCCGGCAGCGACGAGGAGGACGTGCGGACCGTCACCTTTGACCAAAAAGAGGAGCTTGCGGCGAAGATCACCGAGCTCACCGACGAGCGTCTCGAGGGGGCGATCCGCATCCTCAACGAGGACAAGCCCCCTGGCCAGCAGGGCGGTGAGGACGACGAGATCGAGCTCGACATTGACGAGCTGTCGCCCCAGACGCTGTACAAGCTGTACAAGTACGTCGTGCGTCCCAAGAAGAAGAACCAGCCGGAGCTCGGCCCCAACGGCAAGCCGGCGCCCGCTTCGGCCCCGATCGACGGGCGGAAGCGCGGCACGGGCGGCCTGAAAAAGAAGAACCTGGACGAGACGGAGGAGGCGGAGCGCATTGCGCGCCTCCAGCAGCAGCTCCAGCAGTTCAACGACCCCGATCACACGCCGAAGCCCGCGACGCCCGCCGAGGCAGAGGCGAGCAGCAAGCACGACGACCTTGTCCAGTCCGACTCGTCGTCAGGCGAGGAGGAGAGCGACAGCGACAGCGATATGGACTAGCTACGTAGCGACACGCACGTGAAAAGCACACTGTGGCATGGCGGATGCGTCGGCGTGCACGCTCGCCGCGACGCCCAGGCGGCGCAACGCGCCCTGGATAATGCCGGTGGCGTACGCGAGCTGCTGCGCAACATAGACCGGCGCGTCGCGCACGCCCAGTAGCGGCCGAAAGTGGTTGTCCTGGAGGACAAAGACGCCCTGGGTTAGCCAGAGAACCTACGCGGTGATTCGTGCGCAGATTGTCGATCTGCTTGTCCCATACCGTCGTCCATAGCTCCTTGCACACGAATTTTACGCGCTCGAGCGTGTCCTTGGTGCGTGGCCGATCGGTCGCAAGGCTGTGTGAGGCGCATTACGTACCGCTCGACGAGGCACGCGCCGGCATGCGCGCCGACGGCCTCCATACGACTATTCGCCATTTCGGCCTCATCCGCACTCGACAGCGCGGGCGGGACACGCGCGTCGGGGTCGTCGAGGTGCAGCTGCGCGACCATATCGTTGGCGCGTTTCGTCTTGTATGCCGCGCTCTGCGCGAGCGTCGCGGCCATTTCTATCTGGAGCAACGTCGCGCACACACGGTCTACCGCATGCTGTGCACGCGGCGCGCCAACCTGCGCGTGAACGAGCGGCAAGGGCGCCGCACGTCCCCCCAGCACCGTGCCCGGCACCGATGCGTGCATGGTAGTACACGTGGTGCCACGTGCTTCTTTTCCGAACGCCATGAGCGGGGTAGGAGCGGTCGCGGAGCTGCTGCCGCGCATCGCGGCGCTGCCGACGCGCGACGACCTCGAGTCGTACAGGCTTCCCGTGGAGAAGCAGGCGGATGTGCGCCGCAAGCTATACGAGGCGCTCTTTTCCGCTGTTTCGCCCGCGTGGCTCTTTCCTGCGGACCTCGCGCTGACGCCTGCGGCGGCGCTTGCGCTCCTCGCGCAGAGCGAGTGGAGTCTGTCACAGGCTCAGCGGCGTGCGGATGCGATTGCGGCACATGGTGCGAGCGGCGGCGCAGCGGCGCCTGTCGCGGCGCAGCCCGAGTATTCCTCGCATCGCCGCGGGATGGCCTGCGGCCACGTCTTTCGCAAAGGCGAGCCCATTTTCCGATGCCACGACTGCTCGTACGACGATACTTGTGTACAGTGTGCGATGTGCTTCCAGAACTCGATCCACGCGCGCGAACAGCACGACATTGTGTTTAGCGTGGCGGACGAAAACGGCGCGTGCTGCGACTGTGGCGACGAGGAGGCGTGGAAGTGCGATCTGCGCTGCGAGTTCCACAGCATGCATCCCCACACAGAGATCGACGAGGCACCCGAGGCGGATCCGACGCTCGAGAGCCTGCACGCCGGCGTGCCGGAGGACGCACGCACGTCCATTACGGCCTTTTCCGATCTGCTTCTGACGTTTTACCTGCAGGTGATCACCGCCGCCGAGCCGCAGCGTGCGCCCACGCTCGGCCCCGAGCTCGTGGAAGAACTGAAGCGCATGCCGACGCTCGAGCGCCTCTTTGACACAAAAGGGAAAGCAGAAGACGCACCGCAGCCGTTTGCGGCGCTCCTCTGGAACGACGAAAAGCACACCTTTACCGACGTCTCCGACAAGATCATGGACGTGATGCCGTCGCTGAATGCGCACGGCGCACGCGCATTTGCGGAGCAGGTCGACAAGCACGGCCGCGAGGTTCTCGCCATCATGCCCGAGCTGCGTCGCCTGGTGATCATGGCGCGCCGCATCAACATCCAGCGCCTCTTGGTCACGGTTCAGCCGGCATTTGACTACTACGTGCAGGAGGTAGCCGGCGTGGTGCTTGCATTCCTGATGGACCTCGCGAGCTGCTCGCTGTACACGCCGCACGGCGTCGACGGCCGCGCTTTCAAGGTGCTCATCACCACGCTCCTGCTCACGCCTTGGAAGAATAGCGAGTGGGCAGAGGCGCCGACGACCATTGCGCGCGAGTTCTTTGACCCGAGCCGCGTGTGCAAGCTCGACGCGCTCCTCCTCCTCGACACCAAGATGTGGAAAGAGGCGCGTCTCGACGTGCGCCACCTCATCATGGACCTGATTGCGTGCCGTGAGGCCAAGCTCGAGATCGCCGTGCACTTTGCCTACGTTTATCCCCGCATGATCGAGACTTTTATCCTGCACGACCGCGAGCCGGAGCACTCCATCTACCACATGACCGTGCAGCTGTTTAGCGTACCGAGCGTCGCCGCGCGCCTCGTCGTCGAGCACAACTTCATGCACACCCTCCTCCAGGTGCTCCATGCGCTGTTTGTGAACGACAACGAGAGCCGTGTCACGGCGCTCACTCTCCCCTCGCCACCGCCCGCTCGCGGCCAGGCGAACGCGAATGCGCCGATGCTGTCGCAGGCCAAGTGCTACCACGTCTTCCACGACACACGCTACCTGCTCGCGGCGGGCGACGTGAAAAAGAACATTGCGCAGCACGCCACCGCGTTCCTCGCGCCGTGGCTCACCTTCTTTGCGTACTTCCACGGGATCGCGCCGGACACGCGCGCGGCGCACGCGCACGTCGAGTTCGAGAGCGAGCTGTGGTACCAGGTCTTCCACGCGAGCTCGCACCTCGGCCGCCTCGCCAAGATCCTCGGCGAGGCGTTCCAGCACGCGACCAGCGAGCAGCTCAGTGCGGGACTGCAGTTTGCCGCCGACACGATCCTCGCGCACCTCGCGCGCCTCGAGACACTCGACCCGAGCACGCACCCGAGCAGCGCGATGCACACGGTGCGCTTCCCGGCAAGCGACGAGGGAGCGGCCGTGCCGGTCGCCGAGTTTGTCGTGGCACAGGACCCCGTCTCGTTTCACCACCCGATGCATTGGCTCCTGGCCGAGATGCTCAAAAGCGTCGGCGCACACCCCGGCCTCGCGCCGCCGATTAGCGAGGACGCAATGCTAGCACTCCTCGAGCACCCGCTGCGTGTCACGGTCAAGCTCGCACAGATCCGCTGCAACGTGTGGGTGCGCAACGGCTTTGCGATCCGCTCGCAGGCCTACCACTACCGCGACAGCATGTGGATGCGCGACATTATGTACGATCAAGACCTGTTTGTACAGCAGTGCGCGCTCGCATTCGTGTCGCACGACCGCTTCCTCGTCACGCTCCTCGACCGCTTTGACCTCGTGGCGTGGTTCAGCGGAGAGCGCGGGCACGCCCTGTACGACGGAGAGCAGGCGACGTTCATGGCCGAAGAGCTTCTGCTGCTGCTTGTGATGCTTCTTACCGAGATCAGCGTCCCGGCACACTGGCCGATCGAGCAGCAGGTGCGCCGCGAGCTCATCCACTACCTCGTGCTCGGCGCAGGAACTTACTCGGAAGTCACCAAGCAGATTCCCGAGCGCTTCACGGACCACGGGTGCTTTGACCGCGAGCTTGCGCGCGTCGCCAACTTCCGCTCGCCGGACGGCACCAACGACCTCGGCATGTATGAGCTGAAGCCTGAGTACCTCGGCGAGGTCCAGCCCTTCTTCCAGCACTACTCGCGCAACCAGCGCGAGCGCGCAGAAGAGGTGCTCGCCGAACGTCGCGCCAAGACCGGCGATGTGCCCCGCGCGCCCCGGCCTGCGCTCGGCGCACTGGACGGCACACTCTTTGCGCGCCTCGGCGACGTGCTGCACTGCCCCACGTTCCTCCAGATCGTGGCGGGCACGCTGGGCAATGCGACGTACGGCTACGCAGAGCCGCCCGACACGCTGCTCAACGCGGCGCTACACCTGCTCTACGTCGGCGTCGCGGAGCGCGGCGCGGCGTTTGTGCCGCACCTGACGCAGGCGCTCCAAGTGCCGCATGCGGACCACGTCGAGACGCAGAGCCTCGCCGATTTGCTCGCTGCAATGCTCACCGAGTCGCGCCTCTCGGCGTACCACGAAAAGATCCGCGGCCTCTTTGACGCGGCGGCCGCTCTGGACCCTGCGCTCGCCGCCGCCCTGCCGCAGCCGGCCGCGCCGCCGCCTGCGCCGAGCGACGATGCGAAGCGCCAGGCGGCGAAGGAACGCCAGGTGGCCATCATGCAAAAGTTCTCCGACCAGCAAAAGTCGCTCCTTGCCACGCTCGAGGACGAGCTGAGCGACGACGAGGACGGCATGGACGAGACCGTGGACGACTACGGCACATGTATCCTGTGCCAGGAGCGCCTCGACGGCCACCGCTCGTTCGGCACGCTCCTGCACATCCAGGAGAGCCATCTGATGCGCACGACGCCGCCGCGGCAGCAGTCGGCGTTCCAAGAGATTATCGGCATGCCGCTGGATATGGACCGCTCGCAGAACGACGGGCAGCGCACGCGTGGCCACCTGCACCGCTACGAGCAGGCCGATCCGCACAAGCCGCGCATCGCCCTTGGCTACGCCGCCGAGAACCACACGACGGGCTTTGTCGCGGTGACGTGCGGGCACAGCATGCACGTCGCGTGCTTCAACATGTACCTGCAGAGCACCGAGCAGCGCCACGCGATGCAGGTCGCGCGCTCCCACCCCGAGGACCTCTCGCGCCTGGAGTTTATCTGCCCTCTGTGCAAGAGCCTCGGCAACACGCTGCTGCCTGAGCCGGGCGCGAGTGCCATGAGCCGCTCGCCGTTTAGCGAGGTGCCGCTGGGCAAGGTCGTGCCGGATGACCAGGCGCTCACCGAATGGGTGCGCCGCATCAACATTGCCATCCTGAAGAACACGTCGGCGTCGGCGAGTGCGCGCGCCGAGCACCAGGAGCACGACTGCGGCTCGGGCTGCTTTTTGCCGTTCTACGCCCCGGCCTCTGCCACGCCGCACAACCCGGATCTTGGCACGAGCGTGCTGGGGAGCGAAGAGTGCGCCGAGATGCTGCAGCGTACGCGCTCCGTGCTGCAGCTCTTGGCGTACGAAACGAGCTGGGCGCGCTCGCGCGACCGCCGCCAGACGATCCTCGAGTACGCGGGCGATGCGGTGCAAGGCGACGCGATCTACATCCCCGAGCACGTCGTGGGCTACACGCTGGCGCAGCTCGAGATTACACAGCGTGGCGTCACCCCGCCCGGCTCCAACGTCGCTGCGGCGCTGAGCGAGCAGCAGATCAAGCTTGTCCAGTCGCTCCTCGAGACCCTCTCGTCGCTCGCCCATGTCGCGTGCAAGGACGCAAAAGGCGCCGACAGTATGCGCCAAGGCCTCCTCAAGCGCCTCATGCCCCACTGGGCCGGCGAGCACTCGGTGCGCAACCCACTGCTGCTGCGCAACGCGCTCGGCGTCCTGGTCGAGGCGGCGGTGCTCATGCCGCAGCACCTCCTGCACGCCACTGCGCTCCTGTACTATGTGACGCTAGTGCAGACCGTCTTTGGCCTTGCCCAGCCGTCGTTTGCCCACGGCGAGCGCCGCAAGGCGGAGGAAAGCGCAGTAGGCGGTGCCGAGGCCGTGCAAATCTTCCCCCACGCCCGCTGGCTCGTGACGAGCATTGTGAACCTGGTGGGCTACGTGCGCGGCAACATCACGCTCGGGTTCGACCACTGCAGCGACCAGGACCTCGCCAAGCTCCTGTGTGCCTACACGCTTCCGTTCCTGCGCCGCGCCGCGCTCCTGCACCGCATCGTGAGCGGCGCGGTGCCCGAGCCGGCCGAGGGCCCCGAGTATGTACGCCTGCTGCACCAGCTGCGTATCCCCTTGCCTGCGGAAGCGCTGCCGATGCACGCGGCGCCTGCCGGCCTTGTCGCGATGCTTGTCGAGGGCTGGACGAAGCACGCGTACGTCCACCTCTCCCCACTTTTCCGCCCTTTGCCGATCCTTGCAGAGCCGCACGAGGCGCGGACGGCTGTACCGAGCCTGGTGCTTGAGCACCCCCACATTTACGAGTTGCTTCCTCTGCCGCACGACTTTGCGCTCCTGCTGCAGCAGACGCAGACGCGCGTGTGCAAACGCTGCAACACGCTCCCCCCCCTGTGCTCGCTGTGCCTCTTTTGTGGCGAGGTGCTCTGTGAGCAGTCTTTCTGCTGCAGCGACCTCGACGACGAAGGACGTGGCGAGTGCCACCAGCACATGGAGCACTGTGGTGGGCGTCTTGGCGCGCATTTCCGTGTCGGAAGCAATGTAGTGGTGCTGCTTTTCCAGCGCAACGGCTGCTTCACCTCTTCGCCCTACCTCAACACGCACGGCGAAGTAGACCACTCGCTGCTGAAAGCGCGCCCGCAGCGCCTGCACACGCAGCGCTACGACGAGCTGCGCAAGCAGTGGCTTACGCATGGCATCGCCAACATTGTCACACGACGCACCGAAGCCAACGTCTCCAACGGCGGCTGGATCACGTTCTAGTTATACCACTATGCCAGGCCAAAGCCTTCGCCACCCTCGTTCATCGCGAGGAGCAGCTGACTCCGGAGCTTTTCGTAGGAATCGTACTGCGGCAGGTCGAGCTGATTGAAACTGGATGAGTAGACAAAAAACGTACCATGTGTGCGCGACCGGCAAGCGATTCTCGCCAAAGGCCTTGTGGATATTGAAACGCTGCGTGCCATGCACGCCTTGCAGTTGCGCAAAGCCCTCCAGCGGCACCTTGCTTGTCCCGGTGATGAACTGGAGCAGCTTCGCTTTTTGGGTCTGGTCAAAGGAGCGCACCGCGCGCCACCACCACTGGACCATCGAGTCGCTGCTCGAGTAGCCCTGCAGCTCCGTGTGGTTCTTCCACGCGTCCACATCGATGTCGGGCAGGCCGGAGATGAGCAGCTCGAGCTCCTGCTCGGAAAAGATCTGGATCAGGTCGCGGGGAATCACTTCGAGGAAGCCGGTGAGGAATGCGTCGATCTGCTGCTTGATCGAGTTCGTGAGGCGCTGCTCGGTGACCAGGCGCACGTACTCCTCCTTGTTTTCGTTCGTGACAGGAATCGAGGCGCCGTCAGGGCGCAGCTCGACGAGCTGCGTCTCGCCAAAGACCTCTTCCTCCACGGCAAAGGTCAGGTCGAGCACGTCGGTGATGTCGTTGTGCAGCATCCACTCGAGACTGTTGTAGTACTCGGGGTCCACCGCCTCGAGGTCCTTGTAGTCCACGGCGCGCCCCAGGATGTGCTTGTAAAAGCTGCGCGTAAAGTACGCATCGAGCAGGCGCCCATCGTAAATCGCCTTGCCAATCACGCGCCCAATAAACGTAAAGAAGGACAGGTGCAAGTCGTTCACCGAGCTCATGCGGTTCGGCTGGTAGGTCGTGCGGTCCGCCGCGCACGGCTGGAAGAGCGCATAGTCGGGGTTGAACATCTCGCGCGAGAGCACCTGGAACCACTCGCGGGTGACGCCACCCGCGTCGATGCCGTCTTCGTTGTGAAAACGCACATTGAGCTTGCCGTGCTTAATTTCGGGGCCGGAGCGGCGCTGGAAATACTGGAAGCTGTCGTAAAAGACAAACTTGCGCCGCACCGACAGCGACAGCGGGGTATAGTGCTCGCGGCGGCCCTTGTGCAGCTGCTGCGTAAAGTAGTTGCGCTTGTTGTCAAAGTCGAGCACCTTGGAGTTTTTGACCAGCAGTGCAAACGACCCCGACATCAGCGAGGGGTTCTGGCGCACCATCAAATTGAGGATCTTGCGGTGCTGCTCGGTGAATGCGAGAAACTCTTGCTCCATCTGCGCACGGCGTGACGAGGCGGCCGGCTCCGAGAGCGAGCGACCTTCGGCGTCCGCCTGCGCCTTCATCGCGTGGCGCGACACGACCATGAGACTCTCAATGATCGGCAGCAGGACCTGGGCCGAGCTCGGGTCCGCGCGCAGGCGCGCGAGCGACTCGCCGAGCTTCGCCCAGAGCTCGTCAAAGTGGAAGGACTCGTAGACCTTGGCGAGCTGCGCCTCGTTCTGGCTCTTTTCCTCGGCCGTCTTGCTATCGAGTTCCGGCTCATCCTCTGATGCGCCGCTCGATTCGCGCTGCATCGCCGCGCTGCCCTGACGCAGCGCCGAGAGCGGCAGCACAGGCGCGCCGCCCGGCGCCAAAAACGGAAAGGCTTCCATCCCTTCCGGCGGCGCGCTGCCTGACGGCGAGTCGTCGCGCATGCCGCTCAGCATCTCTGCAATCCCGCTCGCAGGGATTGCGACAAATGCAGGTGGGGGGCGAGAAGGGTCTTGTTCACTGCGTCAGTCGCTCGCTCGCACGTACTCGGCCATCGTCGCTCGCTCACGAGCGCGAATGCTGACAAAGCAAACGCCACCTCCACGCGCGGACGTGCGCACCCCACGATTGGATAACGTCAGCACGACCCCCGGGCCCAACCCCCAACCCGGCCCGTGCCCGAAGGTCCGTTTCCTACCTTGACCATGCCTCTCTTCGTGCTCTCGCCTGTATGTGTATATATATACTGACACAGGCCTCGCTCGCCCACTCGGCCCTCTTCGCTGGTTACTACACCTACCTCTCTGGCAACGTGGCCTACCAACGCCTCCAGACCGGTACGCTCACCAACGGTGAGGAGCAGAACGGCACGCCCCTCTCGCGTGCCGTCCGTGTCCACGGCAACTTCTCCGAGTACACCCCCTTTGCCTTCCTGCTCCTGTTCCTTGCTGAGCTGAACGGTGCCCCGACCAAGTGGGTCCACGCCGCCTACGTCACGCTGTTCCTCAGCCGTGTCTCGGCGGGTGTCGGCCTGACCAAGGAGAAGGCGAGCAACGTCTTCCGCAAGTTCGGCTTCATTGGCACGCTCAACGTGATCCTCGGTGCCGGCCTGTACAACGTACGTCTCTCTCTACTAACGCAGTTCGGTCTCGGCTACGAGCCCCTGAAGTCGTTCCTCGGTGTGCAGTAACTAGATCGTAGCACTATGATGCTAAAACATCGTGGACAGTTTAGTCGACGCAGAGCGCTGCGGCACCGGCGGCTGCTGGCCGGACTTGGCCCAGTTCTTGCCAAAGGTGAAGCCGACCCACATGCCGCGGCCGCCGTCTGTCTGGCCGTTCTTGGCCTCCATGGCCTCCACGTGGCGCTGCTTCTCCTGGACCTCTTTGTACTTGGCCATGTCGGCGGGGTCGTCAAAGTTGTCAAAGTACCCCGTGTCATGTTCGGACTCGAGCTGGGGAATAAACGGTGCAGCGATCTCGCGCATCCGCGACAGGTCCATGCCGCGGAAGAAGGGGTGCGCCTGCACATCGATCAGCGCCTGGTAGCGGCGCTCGGGCGTGTTGATCAGGCGGATGATCATGTCCCACGCGGTGTCTGTCAGGTTGAATTGCAGGTCCTCGGGCTTGTCGTAGACTGGGCGCTGGAGCGCCTTGGACCAGTTCTTCAGGTTCGCCCACGTCTCGTCGGGGTGCGCGCCGCTAAACGGCGGGAAGCCACAGAGGAACTCGTAGAGAATGCAGCCGAGCGACCAGTAGTCGACGCTCGTCCCGTACTCGCGGCCGCGCAGGACCTCGGGCGCCATATAGTCGGGCGAGCCGACGACCGAGTCGGCGTACTGCACGTTGTGCGCACGCATCGCCTGGTAGAGCGAGCCGCGCTCGGCGGGCGTGCGGTAGACCATGTCGGTATCCTTCACCTGGTCGAGTCGCCGCTTCAGCGAGTCGATCCGGCCGGGGTTCAGCGCGCCGGCCGCGAGACCAAAGTCGGTCAGCTTGATATGTCCTTGGGCGTCGATCAAGAAGTTCTCTGGCTTCAGGTCGCGGTGGATGTAGCCGAGCTTGTGCAGCTCATTGACCGCCACAAACATCTCGGCAATGTAGAAGCGCGCGTGCTCTTCGCGCAGCACACCACTGTTGTTCAGCAGCGTACGGAAGTCGCCACCCGGCACGTACTCCATCGCGAGGAAGACGTGCGATTCGTCCTGGAAGGCATAGAGCAGACGCACGAGCCACGGCGTGCGCGTCGCAGTAAGGATATCGCGCTCGGTGAGCACATGGCGCACTTCATCCATCTTGATGAGCACGCGCTTGCGCAGGCGCTTCAGCGCACACAGCTGGCCGGTATCGCGCTTGCGGGCCAAAAACACCTCGCCGTAGCCGCCCTGGCCGACCTGCGTGACGATGTGGAACTGCGCGAGGCGCAGCTTGGTGCGGCGGTGCAGCAGGAGCGAGCGCTCCTCGGCAAAGTGCTCCTGCTTCGCGGCCTTGTACTCCTCCTCGCTCACGCGCGAGGCGGCGGCGCGGGAGCGCGTCTGGCGGCCGTTGGCGAGGCTCATCGAGGCGATCGCCTGCTCCATCTGCTGCTCGGGCGACACGTACCCCTTCTCTTGCATTCCGCGCTCGAATTGGTTCAGGCGCTCGCGGCGGTCGGCGAGGTAGCGCAGCGAGTCAAAGTAGTGGTTCAAAAAGTAGATCTGGGCGAGCGTCGCTTTGCGCTGGACCTCGGGCAGCTGCACAACCTCCTTCTCCCAGGGCTGCAGCGCATCGGAAACGTTCTGCGAGCGCCAGCTCGTGCGCGAGAGCGCCGCAGCGCTCGTGTCCGCCGGATCGGCGCGCGCCTCGCGGCGGCCCTTGGGGCTCGCGCTCGGCGTGGAGCTCGTGTTGGCCTGCAGACGGCGCGAAAGCGGCGTCGGCGAGGACGCTGCGCTAGTCACCGCCGACTTGACCGGCGAGACGCCGTCGCGCGGAGCGTTCTCCTTCGTCCCGTCCCGCATACCAGGCAGCATGGTGAGCAACACGAACCCAACGTGTTTGTCTCGTTCTACGCACGTGACACGCGTCCATCACGTGGAGCAACACGAGCGCGCTCCTCCGCATGGACGAGTCGGCGGGCGGGGCACCGCGGCGGGCGGGCCTGGACTTTTCCGCGCTGAACGAGTCTGTGGGCAGGTTTCAAGAGCGCTTTGACGAATATGTACACAGCACCGTGGATCAGATCAAGAGCGACGCCGATACTAAAAAGCACGACCGGAAAACGGCCGAGGCAGAGTCGTCGGATCTTACGCGCGAGTGCGACGCGATCAAGCAGGACCAGAAGCAGCTGTGGGAGAGTACGTCGCTGAGCTAACGCAGCCGTGGCCGCGGAACGCAGGGAAGACACGCATCTGCGCAGCAGCCTGCAGGCGTTCTACACGCAGCAGAAATCGCTCGAGCAGCGCACTGGGGAGTTGGCCGGGGACGTCGCGGATGCGCGGCGCGAATTCGAGGCGCTCGAGACGCGGCGGGCAGAGAAACTCGCCCTGCTCGAGCGCCAGGTGCAGCTCAACCGTCCGGAGCTCGCGGTGCTCGAAAAGTACACGGGCCTCTCGATCACGCCCGCCGAGCGGCGGGGGACGCTCCGCTTTGCGTTTCGCCTCCTCTCGGCCACGACGCCGAACGATGCGTGCTCGCTGGATTTGGACGTGTCGCAGTCGCAGTACACCGCGCCGCAGTACGACGCGCGGCTGAGCAAGGAAACCGTCCAGCGACTGCTCCAATCTCTCAACGACCAGGGCGATCTGCCCGCCTTTTTGTGTGCGCTGCGGCGGGCAATGCAAGCCGTGTGCCAATAGTGTAAATTACTATGAGTCTTCTGCGACGACCTCGGCGCCGTCCGACTCGAGTGCGAGCATCGCCGAGGTGCGGTCGGCTTCCTGCTTCTCGTTGCTCTTTGCCTGCTCATCCAGGCCGGCGGCGGCGCGGTGTGCGGCGCGTGTATCGAAGCCGACGCTGCAGAGCGCGCGGAAGTACGCAAAGCACTTGCGGATGCGCGCCGAGATGTCTGACACGCGCTCAAGCAGCAGCAGGCCGTCGTAAAAGTAGATGTAGTTGCTCCACGACGAGGCGTACGCCTTGATGAGGCCGAACGAGAAGCCATCGTTACGCCAGCGCTCGGCAAGCTTCTTCTCGTCGTTCTGGTGCACCGCAAGAGCGCAGTAACGAGCGGTGATGATAAAGGGGCGGGTAGGACCGTGGGTCGTGTGTAGGTTCGCGTCGAGCGAGCGCAGCAGGTCGTTGATCTTGAGCACCATGAGCATCGCGCGGGGCACGCGACGGAGGAGCTCCATTACATTGAGCAGCATACCCTCTTTCTCCATGACCGTCTTGCGGATGTGCTCCTGCTCGTCCTTCATCATTTTGGAACCGCCGTCGAGGTCGAGGAGCGACGACATGCGCTCGCGGCCCTTGACGCCCTTGGGGTTGTGCGAGTCACTGCCTTCCAGGCCAGAGCGCCCGGTGATTGCGCTCTCCAGCACGGGGTACAGGTCGTCGTCAATGTTGCCGACAAGCTTAGCGTACTTGCGGCGCTCGCGCTGGACCTGCGGCGTGGCATGCGACAGGAGCGAGAGCCAGAAACGCGCATAGTTCGCACGCAGCTCCTCGTCGATCTCAAAGTACAGGCCGTGGTCGAGGAGGACAATCTCAAAGTTTTCGGCGGACCGCGAGTTCTTTTGGCGAGGGCGAATCAGCACGTTGCCACCGTGCGGGTCCGCGTGGAAAAAGCCGTGCATGTAGAGCATCTGCGAAAAGATCTTGGACAGCTCCTGCGAGACGCGATTGCGGTCAATGTTGTGGTCCGCCAGGAACGCAAGGTCGTCCGGACGGCGGCCCTGGATGAATTCCATCGCGAGCACACGGCGGAAGACCCACGGGACGTCGGGGAAGGCGACGCACGTCTTCTTGTACTGGTCAAAGTCCTTCTTGCAGCGCTGCGAGTTGGACGCCTCGTGGCGGAAATCGAGCTCCAGCGGCATATTCTTGTTCATCTCGTCGGCGAGCCACTCGAACGAAAAGTCGGGGAAGACACGCTTCACCCAGTGCACGAGGATCGTGACCATCTTCATGTCCACGTTCGAGAAGCGCTCGACGTTGGGGTGCAGCATCTTGACCGCCAGGATCTGGCCCGTCTCACGGTCGCACGCACGGTGGACCTGCGCAAGGGAAGCAACGCCAATCGGCTTCTCGTCCATCCACGAAAAGGCCTCGTCAAAGGACTTGCCGGTCTCCTCGCGGAAGAGCTCCTCGAGCTCGGGCAGCGGCGTCGGCTCGTTCTGGTCCTGCAGCGGCTTCAGCGTCGTCGTCCACTCGGGGGGGAGGAGGATCACCGACGAGAGGTGCTGGCCCAGCTTGATGTACAAGCCGCCGTTCGTCTGCAGCGCCACAAGGATACGCTGCGCGCAGCGGAGGTGGCACTGGCGCAGCGCCTCGTCCTCGTCCGCCTTCGACGCGTGGTGCTTGTTCAAAATGCGGCGGTAGTCCCAGACACAGAGACCGACGGCCTTGACAATCACCATCGAGCGCGACATCGAAAGGAGCATAAACTGCGCCGTCTGCGAGGCATGCGAGTCGCTCACACCGCGCTTCAGCTCCGTGTAGAGTGATTCCATGCCCGCCCAGCTCAGCATGCTCTTGTCGCTCTCGCGCGTCGGGCCAGCGTCGGCATCCACGGCCGCGTAGTAGAGGTATACGGCGCCACCGAGCACCAGCACCACACCGCCGCCGATCGATGCATAGCGGTAGCCACGGCGGAAGGCGGCGTGCGCATTTGCCGTGCGGTGGGGGTGGGGGACGGCCGGCTCGCTGAAGAGAGTCGTCTCCGGCGCACGGGTGCCGGGCGGGAATCGGGGAGGCGCCGGCATTGCCGGGCCTTTTGGCTCTTCATGTTTGGAGTCCAGGCGTGCAGATGCGGTATACGGCCGCACGCTCCGCGCGACCGCACTGCGCACGCCGCACAGCGACGCTCCGAGGGCCGGACGCATGGGCATCATGCTGCTTCCTGCACGTGGTGTGAAACGAGCGGGATTGACCGACGAAAGTGGATTAGATAAGCTATGACGGTCCGTGCTCAGGGCCTTGGGGTCCGAGGGAAATCCGCCCTAGGCCGATTTCGTGCGACGATGGAAAAGCGACAAGGATCCGTGTCGTCTGTGCATGCAGCCCCGCAGTTGAAGAATGCGCTTGGAGGAGCGAATGAGCCCGCGACTCCGCACGACTTTCCCCCTCCCAACGTCAAGGGCCGCCGTACGTCGGTGAATAGCTTATTGCGTGCCCCAACAATGCTCTCCGAGGCGCTCGAGCAGTGGGAAAACAGCGATGTGGCGCGCGCAAAGTTGTATGATTCGCGTCTCGAGGCGACGTTTGAAGACGGCAAGGAGGAAGAGGAAGAGCAGCAGGACGACCTCGAAAAGACGAGCACCATCCACTCGCTGCCGCCCAAGCCCGTGGACAAGAAACGTGGGGGGCAGGGGCCGGAGCGCGACCCATTCCTTGTGACTTGGGAATCGACCAACTCGGAGAAAGAAAACCCACGAACGTGGTCATACTGGTACAAGGTGCGCGTACTGGCCTTGTATGCCATCTTTGGCGGGGTGGGCCCGTGGGTTAGTTCCATGGTATCCTCCGCCTCGAATATTATTGGCGAGGAGCTACACTTTAAAAGTAGCACCGAGCAAAATTTGATGATTGCCATCTTCCTCTTGGCCTTTGTCTTTGGGCCGCTAATCGCAGCCCCGATCAGCGAAGCGGTGGGGCGCCGCCTCGTCGTGCTCGTATGCAATGTGCTGTACGTGTTTTTGTCTGACGCAGTTTTATTGTCTTTAATATTTCGTGTGCCGTTTCCCAGACATCGACGCAGATGATTGTCCTGCGTTTCTTTACGGGATTCTTTGGCGGTGCCATGATTCCTATTGGCGGCGGGTGCGTCACAGATCTGTTCGAGCCGCACCAGCGTGGCCAGACGATGGCCATGTACTCGATCATGCCCGTGCTGGGACCGTGCCTTGCGCCGGTCGTCAGCGGCTGGATTATCCAGGGGTGGGGCGAAGACAGGTGGCGCTGGATCTTTTGGACGTCGACGTTTTTTGCGGTCGCTGTCCAGGTCACCGGCATGCTGTTTACGCGCGAGTCATATGCGCCTGTCCTGCTCAAGGTCAAGGCAACCAGGCTCCGCAAAGATACCGGCGACCAACGTTACCACACCATCTTTGAAAAGAAAAGCGAGTCGCTGAGCGAAAAGGCACAGCGTATCCTGTTGCGCCCAGTCATTTTCATTACCACCGAGCCGGTCGTGCTCTTTCCGGGGCTGTACATGTCGATCGTTTATGGCTGCTTTTACCTGCTGATCGCTGCGCTTCCGCGCGTCTTTCAGGGAAAATACCAATTTCCGGTCGGCATTGCCTCGATGCACAACCTCGCGCTAGGCGTCGGGCTGATCATCTGCGGCCAGATCGAGGGATACATTATCGACGTCTTGTACCGAAAGATGTGCAAGTGGAAAGGAAATGCGCGCCCAGAATACAAGCTGCCGATGCTCATGGTCCTCGTATTTGTCACGCCTTCTGGCCTGCTGCTGTTTGGATGGACCGCCTTCTACCACAAGATCTGGATTGCGCCTGATATTGGTCTAGCGATGGTAGGCGCGGCACTCGTCGGTACCACGCTCCAGGTGCAGATGTACATGGCCGACCTGATGGGTATTTACTCTGCGTCGGCGATCAGCGCGACTCTCGCGCTCCGTTCGCTTTTTGGTTTTGCGTTCTGTTTAATTGCAGAGCCTTTGTACAATAAACTGGACGTCAACTGGGGCTCCTCTGTCCTTGCCCTTATTTGCGCAATTTTTGGCATTCCGGCACCGTTCTTGTTGTACAGGTTTGGCGCGACTCTGCGCAGGCGAAGCAAGTATTGCATTAAGGATGAAGATTAATGTAAATAACAAACGCTACATCCATTACATTCGAAAACGCATAGACGCCTCAATAGGCCACGAGACAGTTACACCTTCGCTCGCTTCGCGTGTTGTACGGAGCAAAGCCCGGCGGTGTCCGTGATGACTAATATGCAGGTCCGTGCTCTGCCAGGAATTGGATTGATAATGCACTGCACATTCCAGCGACGCCTTCCATGCTTGACCACCGGCGGCCCTCTGGATCTTCCGCACATGCGGCTCCGGCAATTCCAGAGGCACTAGGTGGTGCAGATAATCCTGCGACGCCGCACGAATACCCCCCCACCCACTCCAAGGAGCGGCGGTCGTCCTTCTCGAGCCTGCTGCATGCGCCGTCGTACGTCACCGAGGCGCTAGAGCAGTGGCAAGATAAAGATGCCGCAAGGGGTGCGCTGTACGAGTCCCGGCTGGAGGCTACCTTTGAGGATGACGACAGCGATGAGCAAGAGCTTGAAGAGGACCAGGACCTCGAGCGGAAAAGCACGAGAACTTCGGTGCTGCCAAAACCGGTAGATAAGAAGAAAGGCGGCGAAGGCCCCGAGCGCGACCCCTTCTTGGTGACCTGGGAATCGACCAACTCAGAGCACGAGAACCCACGGACCTGGACGTACTGGTACAAGTTGCGCGTCCTGGCGTTTTTTGCGACCTTTTCTGGTGTGGGTCCCTGGGCCAGTTCGATGGCCTCGCCGGCGTCCGACGCTCTGCACGTATACCTTGGCTTTGATACGAGCGTCGAGCGTAGCCTGGTCATTGGCATCTTTTTGCTGGCATTTGCCATCGGTCCCCTCATCTCCGGTCCGATTAGCGAGACGATCGGGCGCCGGCTGGTCGTGTTGGTGTGCAATGCAATGTACGTCATTTTGTCCGTCTGACGCAGCTTTATCATATTCAACATCGGATGCGCCGTTGCAAAGACACCCGCACAAATGATTGTCCTCCGCTTTTTCGCTGGCTTTTTTAGCGGTGCCATGATTCCCATGGGCGGCGGCTCGATTACCGACATGTTTGAGCCGCATCAGCGTGGCATGGCCATGTCGCTATACTCGATGGTGCCTGTCCTGGGCCCCTGTCTCGGCCCGGTGGTCAGCGGCTGGATCATCCAAGGATGGGGCGAGGACAAGTGGCCCTGGATCTTTTGGACGTCGACGATGGCTGCCGGTCTTATCGAGATCGTCGGCCTCATCTTTACGCGCGAGTCCTATGCCCCGGTCCTGCTCAAATCCAAGGCCCGCAAGCTCCGCAAAGAGACCGGCGACACGCGCTACCACACAATGTTTGAGAAAAAGACCGAGACGCTGAGCGAAAAAATACAGCGCATTTTGCTGCGTCCCGTCATCTTTCTCACGACAGAGCTGTCCGTGCTGCTCCCGGCGATATACCTCTCGATTATTTACGGATGCTTCTACCTGCTGATTGCTTCACTGCCGCGCGTCTTTCAAGGCATATACCAATACCCGACCGGTATCGCGTCGCTGCACAATCTCGCCCTGGGCGTAGGCCTAATTGTCTTTGGCCAGGTCGAAGGCTTCATGATCGACTTTACCTACAAAAAGATGTGCAAGAAACACGGTAATGCACGTCCGGAGTACAAGCTGCCGATGCTCATGGTGACCGTCTTTATTTCGCCCTGCGCGCTCATCCTCTTTGGCTGGACAGCATACTACAAACAGCCATGGATCGCGCCGGATATCGGCCTCGTCATGATGGGCACCTCGGTCATTGCGACCATCCTCCAGGTACAAATGTACATGGCGGACTTAATGGGCATCTACGCCGCCTCGGCCATCAGCGCTACGCTCTCGATGCGCTCGCTGTTTGGCTTTGCATTCTGTCTCATTAACGAGCCGCTCTATTCGACACTCGATGTGAACTGGGGCACGTCGCTCTTGGCGCTGATCTGCGTCATTTTTGGCATCCCCTCGCCTTTTCTTCTGTACAAGTACGGCCCTTATCTCCGCGCCCGGAGCAAGTACTGCATTAAGGACGAACCTCCACTTGCCGGTATCGGTTCCGTGCCGCAATCATGAGCTTCCCCACAGTGTACCTAGGATATGAAAAGCCCGAGTTCTTCAAGCTGCAATGGCTTGCGGAGCATGTGCTGGGTGTCGCATTCGACCGTCCTCCGGTGAACGCCTTCAATGTTGCGTACGTTGCCCGACTGACCCAGGATGTGGACCGAAATGCACCACATCTTCCGCCGCATTCGCATGGACACGGACGTGCGCGCGGTCGTGTTATACTCGGACGGCAAGTGCTTTACCGCGGGTCTCGATCGTAGGTGCCATTACTGACCCAGTGAGCGACAGCGTGCTAAGCGACGCGATGGAAAAGGGAGACGCCGCGCGTGTCGGCATCGTGCTCCGCGAGCTAATCGAGCGCTTCCAGCAGTCGATTTCGTCGATTGAGGAGTGCGAGCGCCCGGTGATCGGCGTGCCGCACGGCCACTGCATCGGCCTCGCGATCGATATCCTCGCGGCGGCCGATATCCGCTACGCGGTCAAGGACGCGAGCTTCTCGATCCGCGAGGCGGCCGTCGGCCTCGCCGCCGACATTGGCACCCTGCAGCGCTTCCCCAAGATTGTTGGAAACGACTCGTGGGTGCGCGAGCTGGCATACACCGCGCGCTTCTTCCCCGCGACCGAGGCCTACCAGATGGGCTTTGTAAGCAAGGTGCTCGACACCAAGGAGGCCGCGATGAAGTCCGCCATTGCCACCGCCTCGTCCATCGCGCAGGTGTCCCCGGTGGCGGTGAACGGCACGAAGCAGTCGCTCATCTACTCGCGCGACCACGGCGTCGGCGAGGGACTGCAGTTTATGCAGTACCTCAACGCCGCCGCGCTCCAGACCGAGGACCTCGGCGTGTCGATGCAGGCGGCCATGACCAAGAGCAAGCCGAAGTTTTCCAAGTTGTAGTAGCTACGGCGCCTGCGGCGTATCCAATAAATGCATCTTCCAGCGTTCGCTCGACACGTCGGGGCGCGACGCGGCCGGCGCACGTGTGGCATGCCGAGAGGCGTACAGCGCCGTGAGCGCCGCGCCGGGCGCCGCTTCGTCGCCGGGCTGGTGCGCGAGGTGTGCGACGGCGGCCACGAGCTCGTGCTCGGCCTGCTGCCTGCGCTGGTCCTGCGCGGTGGCGCGCGCGCCGAGCGCGTCGGCGGCCTGCGTCGCCTTCGCCTCGAGGGCGAGCAGGCGGTGTTGCAGCTTTTGTGCGGCGGCGCGGTGGCTCGTGCCGAGCGCAAGGAGCGCTGGGAGCAGCTGCGCCGTGGTGCGCTGCAGTGCACCGAGGCGCGTCGTGAGCAGCTTGGCGACCGAGTCGAGCAGGTACTTTTCCTCGTAGATGCTGCCTTTCTTGCCCGCATTCTTCTTCTTTTCCTCCTTCTTTTGCTTCGCCTTGGACCGACCGGTGGCGCGCGTGCCGAGGGACAGCGTTGACATGGTTTGTGCGACGCTCGGAGCGGCCGTATAGCGCGTGAACTGCGTGAGCTGCGACATGGTATCGCTCTGCATATCGATGTTCTCGAGCCCGGCGTCATCCATGTAAAACTGCGCGGGCTCCTGGGTCTTTTTCGACTCGAGCTCGCCAAGGCGCGCGACCTGCTGGGCGAGCTGCTCGTCGATCGCATCCGCCTCTTCCATGGCGTTGGACTGCCCTTCGAGCGCCGCAGGGCCGACGTGCGTCTCGATCAGGTCAAAGCGATCGTGCGCCGCAGCGACGCGTGATGCTTCCGCAAGGCACTGCGCGCTGCACAGCAGACTCACGCCTTGCTCGACGTCGTGGACGTGGTCGAGGCAGATGCGCGCCGCGCTCTCGTACTGCTCGCGCGCGCTCAGCTGCTCAATGAGCGCGTGGGCAAGCGCAAGGAGCTCGGGGCGCGGCATGCGCTCCATCAGCGCCGTGCTCAGCGCATCCTGCCACTGGTCGGCCTCACGGAACGCGTCGATGGCCTTGCGCGGCTCTTTGGCGAGGAGGAAGGCGGACGCCGCCTCGCCGGCACGCTGGTGCGCCGCGAGGTAGGTGCCAAACAGGTCGTACACCTGGCGCTGGCGGCCCGTATTCCCTTTCCACGCGTCGAGCGCTTCACGGTACAGCTTGTGCTGGACTGTGTACTCCATCGCCTCGTCCGCGCGGTCGTCGCCGGCGTGCACGAGCGAGTGCAGCGCTTTGGTATGCCGCCCGAGGTGGTCGTCGATGCAAAAGCGCTGGTACGCCTCGGGCGTCTTTGCACGCAGCTCCCTCAAAAACGACACGTATTCGCGGGGGTCTTTTTGCGAGTGCTGCGCAATGAGCAGCGCAAGCTGGAAGTCGTACATGCCGAGCGCGACACGGAAGAGCTGCTCGGCGTTCGCGAGAAAGATGATGTACTTGCACGCCTCGTCGGCCAGCGCAAGGTCCGTGTCTTTGTACCGCAGCAGGACACGCAGGCCGCTCTCGTAGTCGGGCACGTCTTTGCGCAGGTGCGCAGTGAGCACAGAAGAGAGGTAGCGGCGCTCGTCGACCTGCAGCGCGCCGAGAAACGCGTCGCACACCGTATTCACTTTGCCGGCCGTGTCGGCCGCGGGCGATTCGCCCACCATGGGGCGGTACAGCGTCTGTGTCACATCGTCGTTGCTGCGTCAGAAGATCCACGTACCGCATGCTCGAGAGCAGCAAATTAATATGGTCGACATTGTCGACCTGCTTCAGGACCTTGGGAATACTCGCGAGGAACGCCGTGGGGTTGTGGTCGTGCAGGATATTCAGATCGACACGGTGCGCACGCGCAGTGCGCAGCGCCTCGCCGTACTCACTGCGGTCGATCAGGTCGCGGATCACGTCGAGGACCATGGGGCGAGGGCAAATCGTCTCGAGATTGCCGCGCGGCATTTGGAGGACGAGCGACATAGCGCTCGGCACGGCCGTCACAATCGTGCTGCCACGCTCGACACGCCGCCCGAGCTCGAGCGTTTGCACGTCGCCCGAAAGCGCGGCAAGCGGCAGGAAGCGCGCCTCGTGCGTCCACGTCGTCCAGACCACCAGCCGGTTGGTCACGACAAACGACGTCGCATCCTTTGCGAGTGTACGGTTGGGCAGGACCAGCCGCCCGTCGCGCGCCAGGCCAAGGGGCGTGGCGTGCGGCGCGGGAAAGACGACCAATCGCTCGCAAAAGGTCGGCAGCGACGGCAGTGGCGACGAGGTCGCGACATCGACGACGCTGCCGTCGGGGCCGTGCACGACCAGCGCCTTGGTCTCGCGCATGGTCACTAGCCGGCGTGCGCCGCCCGTCGAGAACGCCAGCGTGCCTCGGTCCCCGCCCTGCACCCACTCGGCGCCGTCGGGGCGGAGCAGGCCGATGGTGATCGAGTCCGAGACGGCGAGCGCCACCTGGATCGCGCCGGGCACCACACGCAGCACCGCGATGCGCTCAGGTGCCCACTTGGCACGGCTGCCCAGCACACCGTAGGCAATGCGCCAGACATGCACCTCTTCGCGAAAGAGCACCGCAAGGTAGTCGGTCGTCGCATCGCCCCCAACGGTATCCCACGCAACGTGCACCGGCACCTGCGGCACAAACGGCTCCAGGCGCGGCGTATCCAAAATGCACGCCGCACACATCGGCGGCGGCACATTCTGCAGGCGGAACGGCGTAAGGAGGAGCGCATGGCCGTCGACCACCGCCGCACACGACGCGTCGTGCGGCGGTGTTCCGCTCGATACCACCGTATCTGTGGCATAGACGCGCTTCTCGACGCCGCCTGCATGCACAAGGTAGAGCCACAGCGGTTCTTCGGCGTGCCATTGGAGCGCTCGCAGTCCTTCCAGCTGGATCTCTTGCTTGAGGTACCAGTGGTAGTTCTTGGTCGTCCAGACCTGAACGACAGCGTGTGGCCCACGCACGAGGTGCACTGCAAGCGCACTTCCATCCGCGTTCCACGCGAGCGACTGCACCGCGTGCGGCGTATTCCACGTCGGAAGTGCCTCGCCGTAGGTATTCCCCTTTGGCCCTGCGCCGTGCTCTTCGCGGAGCGAAAACTCGCCGTGGCGCAGTCCGTTCCGCTCAAAAAACACGACATCGTGCCGCCCGTCACGGCCCGGCGCCCACTCGTCGCCGTCCGGCGTCCTGCCCGCGCGCTGCGTCGTGGCAATCACATTGCCGATCGGACGCACGGCGAGGCAGTGCGAAATGCCGCGCACGGACGCGTCCGACGTCGCGCTGAGCACACCCGCGCGCGTGTATACACGCAGGATGCGATGCGCGCCGTACGCGTCGCGCTCCAGCGAGGAGACGACAAAAAAGGCGCCGTCCGATCGCCACGCAACGCGCGGCAGTCCGTCGTCTTCCGGCACTGGCGGCCCCCGCGCGTCGCCCGCGCGCGGCTGTGCAGCAGCGGCCTGCTTGCCCTCGGATCCGTGAAACTGTGTCGCCTTGGAGCCCCACCCGACGTTCACCGGCTGGTCCTCGCCAAAGTCGTCGGTCGACAGAGGCGCTTCGTGGAGTACTTCGAGGTCGCGCGTCATGAGCAAGAGCTTCGCGACACCGTCTGCACCCGGCGCGGTGATGAGGACAAGCACTTCTTCGTCCAAGCTCCAGCGCGCGGCAAGGAGGCCCTGCTCGACGGACCCCACGATCTCTGCTTTGAGTGTATCGAGCAAAAGGTACACGATATCGCCACCTGCTGTAACAAGGCACAGCGCCGGCGCATTCCCTGCGACGTCTCCGCCGTCTGCAAGCATCTGAAACAGGCGGATCTCATCCGCATTGTTGCCAGGGGCGCCGACGACAGCGAGCGAAGCGAGCTCCTCGCACGCGCTCGGCGTCGCGCGGCCAACCGTGAGACGCACGAGCCCCTCGGCACCTCGCTCTGCACTCGCTACATACACTCCGTCAGCCGCCTCGGCGTCCGGCGCAACCGCCTGCCACGGCGCGCCGCCGCCGAGCGCCTCGACGGCGAGCGTCGTCAAATTTCGCATGGTGGAGTACGATCGGTATCGGGCTATTTAATCCCCGCGGAGGTTCTCAAAGTTGGCCTGCGCCTGGAGCAGGGCCTTCTTTTCGGCCTCGAGGTCGTCGAGACGCTGCTGCGTGCTGGTCTTGACGTCCTCGGGCGTCTTGGACCACTCGGGCTTTTGCGTAAGCGCAGAGGTGCGCGAGAGCTGCGTCTCGGTGAGCGTGAGCTTCTTCGCGAGCTTGCTCAGCTCCTGGTCGACGTCGACCAGGCCGCGCACCAGGACGTGCACCTGGATCGTGGCAGAGACCGAGGCGACCACGCAGCCGGGCGGCACGTCGCTAGCCTGGCCAACAACCGACACCGACTCGCAGCCCTTGACAAGCGTGTGCACGACGGAGCGCTGCGTGTCGAGCATCGCACGCGTGCTGTCGACCGCCGTCTCGATAAACACCTGGATCTTGGACGTGAGGCCGTAGTCGGCCGCGAGACCACGTGCGGCGCGCACCGAGGCAAAGGCCTCGTCGAACTCGCTCGCCTCCTTCTCGAAGCTGTGCTCCGCACGCCACTCGGGCAGGCGCGACAGCGCGATCGTCTCGGCGGTCTCTTGCGGGCGCTGGGGCAGGCGGTGCCACAGCTCCTCGGTGACGTACGGCATAAAGGGGTGCAGGAGCTTGAGGCCCGCATCGAGGCACGCGTACAGCGTGTTTTGCGCCGAGGTGCGCACCGCGGGGTCTGCGTCCGCCTCGGTCATGGGCTTGATCGCCTCAATGTACACGTCGCACAGGTCGTACAGCCAGAAGTTGTACACGGCGGCGGTCGCCGACATAAACGTGCGGCCCTCCATGTCGGTGTTGAGCTGCTTCGCAGTCTCGTTGAGGCGGTGCCAGATCCACTTTTCGACGAGCGTCTTCGGCTGGAACGCGTCCTGCGCCTCGAGCGTCAGGGGCGTGAAGCCATCCTGGAGCTTGAGCAGCGCAAAGCGCGTCGCGTTCCACAGCTTGTTGCAGAACTTGCGGTAGCCCTCGACACGCATAATGTCCAGGTTGATGTCGCGGCCCGCGGCGGTGTACGCACAGAGCGTGAAGCGCAGCGCGTCGGTACCGCACTGGGGAATACCCTTGGGGTAGTCCTTCTTCTGGCCGGCGGCGGCCTTGGCAATCTCCTTCTCGTCGAGGTTGCCCTCGCGCAGGCGCGCCTGGAGGCCGTCGAGCGAGATGCCCTGGATCACATCGATCGGGTCGATGACGTTGCCGAGACTCTTGCTCATCTTGCGGCCGTGCGCGTCGCGGACCATCGCGTGGCAGAACACCTCCTTGAACGGCAGCTCCTTGGTGAGGTACACGCCGAGCATGATCATACGCGCGACCCAGAAGAAGAGAATGTCCCAGCCGGTCTCGAGCAGCGAGTTGGGGTAGTAGTACTGCATCTCCTTCGTCTGGTTCGGCCAGCCGAGAATCGAGAAGGGCCACAGGCCGGACGAGTACCACGTGTCGAGCACGTCCTCGTCCTGCTCGAGCGTAAAGGGCTTGCCGGCAGCGAGCTTCTCGCCGCGCTCCTGCGCCTGCTCGAGCGTGCGGCCGACGACCCACCAGCGGCCCTCGCCGCGGTCCTGCTCCTCGCCCTCGATATTGACAAAGTACGCAGGGCAGCGGTGGCCCCACCACAGCTGGCGCGACACACACCAGTCCTGGATGTTGTCCATCCACCGGAAGAACTCGCGCTTGCTCTGCGGTGGCTCGATCGGCATGTCGGCCTTGCGCACCGCTTCGACCGCCGCGTCGGCCAGGGGGCGGCAGTTGACCCACCACTGCGGCTTCATCACCGGCTCGATAACGTCGCCGGAGCGCGAGCAGACGGGCACCGTCATGGGGTTGTCCTTGGTCTCGACATACAGGCCCTTCTCCTTGAGCGCGTCGACGATCGCGCGGCGCGCCGTGAAGCGCTTCACGCCCTTGAAGGAGCCGGCGTTGTGGTTCAACGTGCCGTCGTCGTTCAGAATGTTGATAAACGCGAGGTTGTGGCGCTTGCCCACCTCGTAGTCGTTGGGGTCGTGCGCGGGCGTGATCTTCACCGCACCCGTACCAAACTCCATGTCGACCGCGATCGAGTCGGTCACGACAGGAATCTGGCGGTCGAGGAAGGGGTGCTGCAGCAGCTTGCCGTGCAGGTGCTTGTAGCGCGCATCGTCAGGGTGCACCGCGACGGCCGTGTCACCGAGGATCGTCTCGGGACGCGTCGTGGCGACAATCAGGCGCTCGTCGCTGCCGACAATCTGGTAGGCAAACGAGGTGATCACACCAAACTCGATGCGCTCGTTCGCAGGGTAGCCAGGCACGTTCATCAGCGTGCGGCCGTTCAGCTGCTTCTGGTCCACCTCGAGGTTCGACAGGGTGGTGTTCAGCTGCACACACCAGTTCACCAGGCGGTTCGCACGGTACAGAATACCGTCCTCGTGCATCCGGCAGAAGTTCTCCGTCACCGCACGCGACGGCGACTCGTCCATGGTAAAGACCTCGCGGGAGAAGTCGAACGAGGCACCGAGGCGGCGCATCTGGCTGCCGATACGCTCCTTGTATTCATCCTTCCACGCAAAGACCTTCTCGAGGAAGGCCTCGCGGCCGTAGTCGTAGCGCGATTTGCCTTCGAGGCGCGCGAGGCGCTTCTCGACCACGCTCTGCGTCGAAATACCGGCGTGGTCAAAGCCGGGGTTATACAGCACGCGGTAGCCCTTCATGCGGTAGAAGCGCACGAGCGCGTCCTGGATCGAGATCGTGAGCGCATGGCCAATGTGCAGCGCACCGGTCACATTCGGCGGAGGCAGCGGCACGACAAAGGTGCGCGCAGGGTCGTAGGGGTCCGACTCGCTCGGCTCCTTAGGCGCAAAGAAGCCCTGCTTCTCCCACCACTCGAACCAGGAAGACTCGACGTGCAAGGGGTTGTAGCCGCTCTCCATCGGCGCAGACAGGTCCTTCTTCTCGCCAGGAACGGTGGGGTCGACCCACTGGGGCTCCTCCTTGACCTCCTTCTTGACCTTTTCCTTCTTCGGCGCAGCAGGCGTCACCTTTTCCGACTTTAGCGCATTCTTCGCAGCAGCCTTGGCCTGCTTCTCCGCAAGCTTGGCCGCCTTCTTCTGGGCCGACTTCGAGGGGCCCTCGCTGTCGGCCGGGGGGGCAGCCGGAGGCGTGTTCTGGGGCTCGCTCATAGAAAACCTAGCAATACCAATGTACGCAGTGGGCGTGCGCTGGATCAGTCGAGGAACAGAGGCAATATAGGGGCGTGCACGACTCCACGCCTGCATCCACCAGCCACGTCGTGACTCAAAGAAACGTTCTGCCGCAGCAGATCACGTGAAGCGGTAGGGCCACAACGATACAGAGTACAGGACTACAAGGCGCGGCGCGCCGGTGCGTGGGGGGGTGGGGGGTATGACTACTTCTTGGTCTTGGTAGTCTTCTTCGTAGCAGTCTTCTTGGCAGGGGTCTGTGTTAGTGGCAAGCGACGTACCTTGGCCGTAGACGCCTTCTTGACAACAGGCTTCGTGGCCTTCTTGGCAGCAGGCTTGGTCGCCTTCTTTGCAGCGGGCTTGGCAGCCTTGGCAGCAGGCTTGGCCGCCTTCTTCGCGGTAGACTTGGCAGCCTTGGTGGCGGGCTTCGAGGCCTTCTTGGCCGCGGCCTTGACTGCAGTCTTTTTCGCGGCAGGCTTCGAGGTCGTCTTCTTCGCGGGCGCCTTCTTCGCGGTGGCCTTCGCGGCGGTCTTCTTCGGCGCAGCCTTGGTAGCAGTCTTTTTCACAGCAGGGTTCGTCGCAGTCTTCTTGCCGGCAGTCTTTGCAGGCGCCTTCTTCGCGGGCGCCTTCGTTGCCGCGGGCTTCGCCGCAGTCTTCTTGTCGGTGGCCGCGCGCGCCTTGGCCGCGAGGCGCACCTTGCCGCTCGCGCCCTTGGGGAGCGTAAACACGCCCTTGGACTCGCCACGCGTAACGGCCTGGTTAAAGTGCGAGGTGAACGACGCGAGAGGGATCCTGCCCGTGTCGGGGTGCTTGGCCAGGATAAACTTCTTGATCGTAGGGCGGCCGAGACCGAGACGGGCCTCGAGACCATGCGCAATGATCGCCTCCTTGATCATATCCTAACGCGTGAGTCGAATATACATACTTCGTAGGTCAGGCCCGTGGCCTTCTTGGCGGCGGTCGCCTTCTTGGCGACGCCCTTAGCAGTCGAGGCAGCAGCCGGCATCGTGTTACTTAGGCGGGGGACGTGTCGAACAGAGACGCGTCTAGTGGTGGAGGGAAGCAAGGTAGCTATGCACGGGATCAGGCAAGGTAATTTGTTGTTTTGGGCGCGGGGGTGCGAAAACGACAGAAATTGCTCGCTCGGCGCAAATACCCCCGCCGCTGCAAATTCACGAAGATCGCGGTCTCGTTACGTTGATAAAAATAATGCCACGTTCTATTTGCCAAGCGGGGCTACAGAGGGCGCGTGTGCGCGGGGCACAGGGATCGACGCGTTGGTCGGCAAACAAAATCGCACAGCACGACGTCGTACCGCGCGAAAACACATAGGCACTATGCCATAGACTATGTACTCAGAACACTGCCCAGGCCCCTCGCTCTGTCCCTCGCCACTCGGCTCGCACCAAGGGGGCGCGCGCCGAACACGGCTTGAACCCCCCCGCACCGCGCAGTGGAGGTGTTAATCGAAATCGGGGATGATATTTTCGTCGCCTATGATCGGGCATGATGCCACGCGAGCGCGCACACGCCGCGGCTACGGCGCACGTGCCGCGAGCGCGAGCGAGTGCTGCCCGGCGGTCGCGACGCTGACGATCGACCAGGCGCCCGGCTCGCCCGGCATCGGCACGGCGGTCGGCGTCGACTTGCTCTGGTCGGCGCCCCAGTCGGCCGCCGGCTGTCCCATAGCATCGTCGGACGTCGTGCCCCACGAGTACAGCGTGCCGTCCGCCGCGAGAGCAAACGTAAAGCGTAGACCAGCAGCAATGCCGATAATCTTGGTCTGGCCGTCGTTCGTAGCCGTCTTCGGCGCATAGTCCGGCGCCGCAGGGAAGGGGACATGCTCGGGCGTGCGCAGCGGCGCTGCGCCGCTCGCCGCAGCGGGGTGCGACGCAGGCAGGCCAAGCTTGCCCTCGTCGCCGTCGCCACAGATATACACCTTGCCATTGTCCAGCAGGAACGCCGTATGGAATTCGCCGCCGGCGATCTGCACGACGCGCGCGCCGTCGAGGTGCGTGGGCTCGAGCGCCTTAACACGCGTCGGGCGCGTCACCTTGTCCTTGGTGCTGCCCGTGCCGGTCTGGCCACGGGTGTTGAGGCCCCACGAATACACGCGGCCGTCGGCGTCCACGGCAAAGCTCGCGTTCAAGCCACAGGCAATGTGCACAATGCGCTTCAGCTCCGGGATTACGGCAGGCGTCAGCAGCATGTTCGCCGGGGGATCGCGCTTGGTAAACTGCGCGCGGACGCGGTACAAATTCGCGAAGCGGCCGAGCTGCGAGGTGCTGTTGAGACCCCACGAGTACACGCGGCCGTCGAGCGTGAGCGCCATGACGTGGTTCTCGCCACAGGCGACCTGCGCAAAGCGCTCGTCGGCCAGCGCAGGAAGCGACGTTGGCGACCACTGCTCCTTGGCCGCACCGGGTGCATCGCTGTCGGCAAAGCACACCTTGCCCTCGCCGTCCTTAAAGTGCCCCCAGGCGACGAGCGCGCCGGCCGTGTCTAGCGCAACGCTGCATCCGTCGGACGCGGCGACGCGCGTCGCACGGAAGCGCACCACCTGGCCGTCCGCGCCGGCGACGCCCTTGCCGCTCGGCGAGATGCCGTCGACCGGGCGCAGCACATAGTAGTCGTCCTCCTCCGTCTCGTCCGAGTTGGCGGGATGCGTGCGTCCGAGCGTGCCGTGGTCGTCGCTGCCGCACGACAGGATGCGGCCGTTGGCATCGATGAGAAGTGTGTGCATGCCGCCGGCCGTAATGACCTCGGCGCCGCCCGAGCCAAAGTCGCCTGCGTCGGTCTGCTGCGAGATGCCCTTGTTGCCAAAGGGCTTGCCCTTGGTCAGCTTGTTGATATTGTCGTCGTCCGGGCCGCCGAGCGACAGTTGGCCGGCCTCGCCGGTGCCCCAGACAAAGAGCTTTCGCGCAACGACATCGCCGCTGGTAGGCGTCAAGGCGCCCTGCGTATGGAAAATGGCGCCCATCGTGCGCTCGCCGGCCTTGCCCAGCTCCAGGTCCGACTCGTGGAGCGCAGGCACCGGCGCGGGCGCAGCATTCAGCGTTGTGATCGTCGTGCGCGCGCGCTTCGCCGCGCTCGGCGTGTCCTCGGCGGCGCGCTTGCGCGTGTCCGTGGCGCGCCGTGCGCCACGGCTAGCAGTCGGTCGTGCACTCCCTTTGGGCGGCATGACGGTGAAGAGCACGTGGCTACGGCCGAAAAATCGGGTCACAATGCTACAAATCTACTTGATCTCGAGCAGCTTGACATCAAAGATCAGCGTAGAGTTCGCGGGGATGCCAGGAAGCTTGGTGCGGCCATAGGCCAGGTGAGGAGGGCAAGTCAGGCGGCGCTCACTGCCGACCTGCATACCCTTCACGCCCTGGTCCCAGCCTGTGTGAGACGAGCAGGATGGATTACGTACCCTTGATCACCTCGCCCTTGCCCAGGCGGAAGGAGAAAGGCTTCCCCTTGGTGTTCGAGTCAAAGATGGAACCGTTCTGCAGCTTGCCGACATAGCGCATGCTAACACGCTGGCCAGGCTTCGCCGTAGGACCGGTGCCCGTCTTCTTGTCTTCAATGATCAAACCAGAAGGAAGCTTAGTCTTCAAATTCCAACAACCCGTTAGCCAACATGTAACGGGCCAAAAGATCGCGCACCTTCTCTTCCTCCTCGACCGTGGGGGCAGCCGCGCGCGCAGACTCGTTCTTGAGCTTCTTGTTGAGGCGCTTGCGCTGGCCGCGGCTCAGCTTCGACTCGTCAATGAGCGACGAGTCGGCGTCGAGGTCCGAGGCCGAACGCTTCTTGGAGGGGATCACGATGACCTCGTCATCCTCGTCATCGTCATCCTCGTCCTCGTCCTCGTCCTCGTCCTCCTCGTCCTCGTCATCTTCGTCATCCTCGTCATCGTCCTCGTCATCCTCGTCGTCCTCGTCGTACTCGGGACCGAGGATGGCACGGCGCTCAATCGCGCCCTCGTCATCGTCCTCGTCATCGTCCTCGTCCTCGTCGTCCTCGTCGTCGTAGAGGTTGTCGTAGTCGTAGTCCTCGGGGTCGAGGTTGTTCAGCGAGGCAGGCAGCAGGTAGTTGCCAATGATGTCCACGGGCTCGTCACCCGAGACAGAGAGGCCGACCTCCTCCTCCTCGCAGATCTGGAGGTTGAGGGTCACCTGCTCGACCTGGGTTAGTGGCGTCCAAAAAAGATGACGTACCTTCTCGGGAATGAGCGAGCACACGACGTACGAGTCCTCTTCGGTGAACTCAGGCTCGTCGTCCTCGTCGTCGTCGAGGTCGAGGTCGTCCTCGTCATCCTCGTCGTCCTCGTCATCCTCGTCGTCCTCATCGTCCTCATCCTCGTCATCCTCATCGTCTTCGTCGTCGATGATCTCCGCAATGTCGTCCTCGTCGAACTCCTCGTCATCCTCGTCGTCGTCGTCGATCTCGAGGGGGCTGCCGGCGTAGTGCACACGGAGCACCGTGCGCTTCTTGCCACTCAGCGACTCGGGGTTCGAGTAGCTGACATTCGTGATCTGGATGTCACGGATCGTGTCCAGGTGGTAGATCTCACCGGGAATGAGCTTGAGCGTAAAGAATTCAACAGGGGCAGAGCTCATTATGGAGTATGCGGTAGGGAGGGAACGCCTGACAGCGCACAACCCAAAAGAAATTTTTCGCCCACGCTTACGTGGCACGTGCATGAACGTGCTCAAACCACCTCCACTACGATCGCCGCTTTCGCTTCACGGAAAGTACTCGAACGGGCGCGGCGGGCGCGGAAGGTGGCTCGTGCGCATCGGCGCTCCGCTTGCCCGCCGCCGCGACCGAGGGCGGTGCGGAGGGTAGACTACAGATGTCCCAGATCTCACCGCGCCCGGCAAGCTCGTCGGCCGTGGTGTCCGCACTGGCCTTGCGCCGCATCGCACGGTCCAACGCCTGGTAGAATTGACCGGTGAGCCGCACGGCCTGATCGGCATCCGACCAGTGGCAGGCGTCGCGCAGCAGGTGCTTGAGGACCAGATCCTCGAGCATGGGGTGGGGGAGTGCAAACGGCTGCGCGGGCGGCGTCGTACGGTCCGAAGGCGGGGGGGCGTCAGCCGGCGCACGGGCCGCCTCCTTGCTCTGGCTGACACCCACGACAAACACGCCGACGGCGTTGCCGGACGAGCACTCTTGCCGGAAACCCATGCGCTCCCAAAACGCATCGGCACTCGTACGGTCGAGCGTCTGGCGCTCGGCCATCGCCTCGCGGTGCTCCAGCGAGAGACGCGCGCCGTCCTCGCCGGGCGCTGGCAGCTTGCCAGGCTCGTGCGCCGTCGCGCACATTTCGTTAATAAAGCGCCCTTTAGGGTCGTCGGGGAATATAGGGATCATGGTCGAGAGTGTACGGCGGTGCAGCACGTTGTTGCCGTGCACAGTGCGCTCCTCGCTGGGAGCGGGGTGAAGGGGGAGCGAGGGGAGCGCGTCGGGCGCCTTGCCGGAGCCCAGCGCACTGTAGGGGTGGCCATAGACCCACTGCGCCTCGGAAAGCTTGGACCCGCGCGATCCAGGCGGGTGCTCGGCACCCGGCGCTAGCAGGGGAACGAGGGGGTGCGAGTCGAGACGCGCATAGCCAGGGATCACGTAGTACGCGGAAACCGCGTCGGCCGGATGCGCCTCGCGAACCTGCGCAATACTCTCGCTAAGACACGCCTGCCACCAGCGAATCAATGCGGCGTCCGACAGGACACGCTTCGCTTTGTTGTCGGGCGACGAGGGGAAGAGGTACGCGGCCTGGGCGCGTGCGAGCACATGCACCGAGACATGGCGGATGTGCGGCGACATGCGCCAGTGTGCACGCGACGCAAAGTACGCAATCGTCGCCGCAGTCAGCGCAGTGGTGATGCTGGGGGCGTGGCGGTACGCGTCGGGAAAGTGCGTGCGGCCCGGCAGCACCGTTGGGCCGTAGCCCGTCGAGTCCAGCTTGGATATGTACAAGAGCCCTGCGCCAGCGGCAGGCACTGTGTACACGTATGCCTCGAGTGCGTACATCAGGCGCTCGTCGTCGCCCGCCTTCCAGCTTGCGGTGACCATCACATGCTCCTGCCAGACAGTCGGCGCGTCCGACGCACTCGACGCCTGTCCGTCGCTGGGGTGGATGTGCGCAAGGGGGTACAGCGAGCGCACAGGGCGGGGGTGGCTAAAGGCAGTGTGGATGCGCACATCGCCGCCTTCTTGCAAAGGAAAGGGACGGCGCAGGGCCGACTGGCACGCGGCCAGCAACGTCGCGTCGCTCATCGAGACGCGTCGAATCGGGAAAATCGGCGCTTTTTCTCATGCCGCGCATGCGCCGTCTGCCGTGGGGCACGGCGGCCGGCGTGCGTGCCGCAGCGCGGTACCCAACGTGGGCGAGTCTCGTGTATGGCTTGCTTGTCGACGCCCTCCAGCAGGGTGCCACGCGGATCGAAATCGGGGTCGACCTCGAGGCATGGACGCTGACCTGCCGACAAAATGGAGAAGGGCTTCCCCACGGAATGTGCAGTGTGCACGAAGGCACACTGGCCGACGCCGCAGCACTCGCGCTGCTTGACCTAGACTGGACGGCGGGGGGGAAATCGTACACTCTGCTCCAGCGCGGCGAGCATGTTCTGTATGCCGGCATCGCTCCGCCGCAGCGATCGCGACGCGTAGGATGTGCCATCACCCTTCGCGACCTCTACGCGACGATCCCGGTACGCCGCCGCGTGCTCGAGAGCAGGAAGAAGGCCGAGCTGCGGCGCATGCGCCAGTGCGTCGTCGCAATCGCGCTGTGCCACCCTTCAGTCTCGTTCAGCCTCAACACCAGGTCTTCACGGCTCGTTCATGCGCCGCGCGTGCGAGCGCTTGAGGCACGCGCACGCAGCATAAGCGCCGCTTTTATGCCTTCGAAGCAAATGCACAAAGAGTGCGTCGTCGGCACTTGGCACATTGTCCTAGAAGGGTGCACGGGGACCATGCGCCCGACGCAATCTCAGCAGCACATTTCGCTCAACGGCACGCCCCTTCCGCGCGACCGGGGCGTCCGGAGCACAGTAGCCGCACGCGAGGCACGGCACGCCGACGTGTACCCGTGGCAAGACAGCGCTGCCTACGACCGTATATGGGCGGGCGACCGCTCTCTGCACTCCCACGTCGAGCGCCTCCTCGATCCGCAGCCACGCCGCCCTCCCCACGACCACCTCGCCTACGTGCTGAACGTCAAAATCAAACCGAGTGCCCGTCCGAGCACAGAGCCCGTGCCCCGAAACTGGTACGCGCTCTTTTCGACACTTCTTGGCGAGGTACACGACACACCACGACCCCGGCGGCCTATACCCCCCCATACCAGCCGCTTCTTTACAAATTCGATACCCAGGCCCCGCCCCCCGCCGATGCAGCGCACGCCCGCCACGGCCGAAGCGGCGCCGATGCCGCCTGCAGCTGCCCTGCAATCTGCCCGCGTCGTCGGCCAGGTGGACAAGAAGTACATTGCATGCACATATGGCGATACACCGGCCCTCCTCCTCATCGACCAGCACGCGGCCGACGAGCGCGTCAAACTCGAGCAGCTCGTCACGTCCTATGTCCTTGCGTGCCTCGAGGCGAAAATGGGCGGGGCAAAAACGAACACGCACGTCTGCACAACCCCTCCCACGATTGCAGCGGCCTTTGCGCCTGCGCACCTCCGTGCCATCCGCTTCTGGGGCTTTGACCTAGCCGAAAACGGAGACGCATGGCTCGTGCGCGGCGTGCCCACGGTCCTTGCGCGCCTCGCTACGGATGCCCCGCTTCTGCACCGTGTCCTCGCGGCGTTTTGCGAGCAACCTCCCGGCGACGTTGATACATGGCTCACGAGTGTCGCCCATACGCCCCGCTCCACGTCCAGCGCCCTCTCCGCGCTCCGCCACCTCCCTGCCCTCGCCGTGCACCTGGTGTTGACGCATGTATGCCACAGTGCGATTCGTACGTTGCGCTACTAACACAGGCTTCAACCAGGCCTTGACAAGAGAGCAATGCGAGCGGCTGCTCTCCCAGCTCGCCGCTACCGCGTTTCCCTTTCTCTGTGCGCACGGCCGCCCGTCGGTGGTCTGCATACGCACTCATATGCATGGCCGTGCTGCGCCCGTCCGCTGGCACGCGCTCCTCCACCCATAGTGATCGCCGCTGCACTGCGCACGCTGCTTGGCCTACCCCGGACGCTCATTTAGGCCTCCACTTGGTTTTCTGCAATAATTTTGGCGACCTGCACTCATTTGGCCGACTTGCATAACGACCGACGGGTCATTTTGTCTCTTCACTGTCATGGCGACCCCCGAGGGATCCGTCGCCGGCAAGGCGACGTCTAGGTTGCCAGACTCGTCGCCTACAACCTACAATGAGAATCCGCGCGTGTTTGAAGAGCCCTACTCCTCGGACGAGCCGTGCCGTTTCGAGGGATTCCTGCGGCAAATCAAGCTCAAGCCCATGAAGGCGCGTGATCCGCGCGAAATTCACCGCACCGCAAGCTCGCTCGAGCTGTTCTTTGACCTAGTGTTTGTGATCTCGGTCGGAATTGTAACAAAGGAGTATCTCGACGCGCTGAAACAGGGCGGCGGTCATGCCGCGGCTGGATTTGGCTACTTCTGTATGATCTTTTTTACGATCTGGTGGGCATGGATGAATTACACGTGGTTCGCGA
Organism: Malassezia japonica; assembly: GCF_029542785.1. Classification (NCBI taxonomy): domain Eukaryota; kingdom Fungi; phylum Basidiomycota; class Malasseziomycetes; order Malasseziales; family Malasseziaceae; genus Malassezia; species Malassezia japonica. The sequence goes on along the minus strand of NC_083372.1, from coordinate 282,868 downwards.
CTTCATTCGATACCGACGACTGGCTGTACCGGTTCTTGACCCTAGTCCAAATGGCCGGTGTGCTGGTCCATGCCGCCGGCATTAAACCTGCGTTTGGGCATCAGCCCGAGACGAATGGCGAGATGAGCGAGGAAGCCCACTTTACGAATGGCGACTTTAGGATTGTCGCGATCGGATACGTGATTATGCGCTTCGGTATGGTCTCGCAATGGCTCCGTGCTGCTATTAACGGTGGCCGTGCTGGCCGTGCTGCTTTTTACTATGCGATCCTGATTACCATCGTGCAAGTGCTGTGGATTCTATGGGCCTATGTCTTTCCCAAGCGCCTCGGCGTTGCGATCCCCCTGTTTATTGTGTTTGCCGCCTGTGAATTGCTGATTCCTACCTTTGCTGAGCTGCGTGGCCGGACGACGTGGCACCCCCACCATATTACCGAGCGTTACGGCTGCTTTACGCTAATCCAGCTCGGTGAGAGTATCAACGGTGCCTGTCAAATCATTTCCGAAGCCCTTCAAGGGGTCGAGATCGAAGCCAAGCTTGTGGGTACATTTGTCTTTGCCTTTGCGATCGGTGCGGGTATGTGGTGGATTTATTTCTGGCCGTCGCACCACCACGCGATCCGGTCGTTTAGGGACGCGCTGCGGTACGGATACACGCACTTTATTCTGTTCATGGCCATTGCCGCGTACGCTGCTGGTGTCGAGCTTGTCTCTGCCAAGCTCAAGGAAGGGGAGGAGCTTCGCATTCCCTACTACCAAGCCTCGTTGACCGTGACTGTTCCTGTCGGCGTGTTCCTTCTTGGCATCTGGTGGATCCTAATTCACCGGTGCGCGGTCCCTGTCGTAAAGAGCCTGGTCCCCGCCTCGGCCTTTTTGATGCAGCTGGACGCGGTGATTTTTGAATTCGCCGAGATAAAATTCCCCATGATCCTCACCACCACATTTATTGTCATTAATGTGGTTGCTATGGTGGTGTATAGCCACAAGTGCCCTCTTGAGGTAGAGGAAGAGGAGGACGACGAGTAATTTATAGTGGGAATGTGTATTATACGAGAACGTGCTTGTTCGCTTGTCTTGCGCCGCGCGCTCGCTTGACCCCTAATTTAACCGTTATATACCTGACACGGATACCTACAGACATCTGCGGCCACAGAACCATGAAAGCACCGTATCCCGTCCGATCTGCGAAGTTAAGCATGGTATCGACTAGTTAGTACTGCGGTGGGGGACCACGCGGGAATCCTGGTTGCTGCAGTTCTCTTTTGCCCCCGCACAGACGTCACGTGATACGCCCTTTGGTCTCGGCGCAACCGCGCCCTGTTTTTTTGCCACGGATGGACTTGACCAATCTACGCGAGAGCCTGGAGACGTCTGCCGACCAGCCACACGATGCGCTGCGTCGGACTCACGATGAGAAACTCACTGCCGAGTTTCGAGGTATGTTTTTCCGTGCTTATCGCAGTCGCCGCTTTGCAATTGACCAACCTATACAAAAAAGGCCTGGAAAATACCCACAAATCGTTCCAGTCCGGCTATGCGCAAGCATTGCGCGATACGCTGGAGTATGTGCACCGTCCTGGTGCATCGAGCGTCGACTCGCACGTCGAGCGCTACCTGACTGCGCGTCTCGAGACGCTGCACCACGATAATGACCACGAAGATAATGAGCCGCGCCCCACACCGACCCCCCAACCCATCCGCCGCCTGCCGCGGCACACGACGGACGCTGCAGCCGCTGCACGCGCTGCGCCGTCGCCTACGCGCCCCAGCCGCGGCGAGTCGCGTGCCGGGGCCAAGTCGCGCTCCGACGAGCCTAAGCTCTCGCGCCGCGAACTGCTCGCGGCCGCGAGCGATTCTGACACGCCGCCCTCGGATGCGGATCATGCGCGCACACGTGCCGAACGCCCCCGCAAGCGCCGTCGTAACCTGCAGCGCCGTCGTTCGGATGCGCCTGCGGAGCCTAGCGCGTAACTATACCCAAGAGTAGCTATGAATAGGAGCTTTGCCTACGAAATACCACGCGGTTCCTCGCGTCCAGACGCGCCGCGTACGCCGCGTGCGCCCAGCGTTCGCCCAGCGTTCGCCCCATGCCCACCACGCGCCACTTTTGTCGGCCGCCACGCCGCAAGGGCTGCGCACGTGGTGAGCGGGACATGTGGAGGCGTCAGGGCCGTGCTCGGTGCCCCAGGCTTCTGGCAGCTTTGCTTGCGCGGTCGCTAGAGGGTGGAAGCGATGCAGTATGTGGGCAAGCTTGTGTCCTCTGTGTACAACACCATCACGCCAAACATTAATCCATCGACGCTGAATGGTGCGATCGATGTGATTGTCGTAGAGCGTGAAGTGGACGTCGACGAGAAAGTCACGCATGCCGACGGTACCGAGTCTGTCGAGCGCCGGCGGACCACGGAGCTCGCCGCGTCGCCTTTCCATGTGCGATTCGGAAAGATGAGTGTGCTGCGGCCCGATGAGCGCAAGGTACGTGCTGCTTCTTACGCAGGTGACGCTCCATCTGAACGGCTCCTCGGACCCCTTGCCGTTTGCGATGAAAGTCGGCGAGAACGGCGAGGCGTTCTTTGTGATGAAGATTGACGATGCGGGCGAAGGAGTTCCGGCCGCGCTCGTCACAAGTCCGATTGTCGGACCGACGTCCGAGCCGGTGGACCCCAAGCCGCACGATCTCGAGCCGCTCGACCTCGGCATGTCGCAAGCGGCGCTCGACTCGCCCTCGCCCCCCAGTCCCGCGAAGGACGAGAGCGAGACGCACGGAGGGAACGATGTCGACTCGGAAGAGTACCCCGCGCCGTTCGGTGCCGGGACCGAAGATGTCCCCGCGCACGAGCTCGAGAGCGCGCCGCCGGGCGGCGACACGCCACTGCACGCGAGCAAGCAAGGTGCGTTGTTCCTACTTACGCAGTTGTTATGGACCTGCTCGATATGGACGGCTACAAGGTCACGCAGAACAAGCAGCAACAGGCGATGGACCAAGGCAAGCGCTTTGCCGCCGAGATGCCCCTTTCGCGGCGGCACGGCGGCAACGGCAGCCTCGGCTACGGCGAGCGCCTCGACCGGCAGCAGCCGGTGTGGAAGCGGCAGCTCATTTCCCAGGTCGTCCACCCCACGCACGAGTCGATGCTCAGTGCCGAGGCGCCGACCCGCCACGGCCACTCGCGCCGTGCGAGCGATACGTCGGTGCACATGGCCGATATTGCGGCGGCCGCGAGCGTCTCTGAGCGCCCCCACCTCCCCGTGTCGCTGAGTGACTCGGCGCTGCTGCGCAGCTCGCGGTACATGTACGAGGCCCCTCGCGAGACGTCTGGCGTGCAGGACGATGCGCTGCTTCCTGGCGCCGAGGCGTCGGGCGATGCGCAGCTCGACGATGTTGAGGCGGTCGGCACGCTTGCGTGCTCCGACACGGACCCCTACCTGTTCCAGCTGCAGATGGACTCGAGCACGGTGTACGCATTTGAGCTGTCGCTGTGCAACTTTGCCTCGTTTGAGGATGCGGACGATGCAGAGAAAGCCTACCTCTTTGACGAAGCGCGCGTCTCGTTCCAGCGCTTTTTGGAAGACGACTCGATGATGGACGATGCGCGCCTGTGCATCCGGCACAACGAGTCGTACCACACGTGGGCTTCGGATGCCGAGATGTTTTCGACGCTCCGCATGTACCGCCACATGCTACGGAACGGCGAGCAAAGCGCGGCGGATGCCAAAGAGACGCTGCGTGCACCCGGCAAGCGCAGCGTGTGGGACCGGCTGTGGAGCAGCAAGGCGGAGGTGGACGACGATGCGCCGCCCGCGCCCTTGGCCAAGTCGGCGACGGCGATGGAGCTGAGTGATCCGATGCGCAGTGCGTCGGCGACGCCTCCGCCGAGCGACCCTGTGCCCGAGACCTATGTCAAGACGCTGCGTCTGACGTCGGACCAGCTGAAAGAGCTGGGCCTGCGCAAAGGCGCGAACACGATTACCTTTTCCGTGACGTCGTCCTACTCGGGCGTTGCGACGTGCCGTGCGCGCGTCTTTTTGTGGGACAGTCTGCACCCTGTCGTCGTGTCGGACATTGACGGCACGATTACCAAGTCCGATGCGCTGGGCCACGTCTTTACGCTGATGGGCCGCGACTGGACGCACCTCGGTATCGCAAAGCTCTACCACGACATTGCCAAGAACGGCTACCGCTTCATGTACCTTACGTCGCGCGCCATTGGCCAGGCCGAGATCACGCGCGACTACCTTACGAATATCAACCAGAACAACTTCCGGCTGCCCGACGGCCCGGTGATCATGAGCCCCGACCGGCTGATGGCGAGTCTGCACCGCGAAGTCATCTTGAAAAAGCCCGAGGTGTTCAAGATGGCGTGCCTGCGGGACATTGCACGCCTCTTTGGCGAGGACCCACGCAACGCGCCGTCTGGCGAGACCGGCACACCGTTCTACGCCGGCTTTGGCAACCGCATCACGGACGCGCTGAGCTACCGCAGCGTGAACATCCCCTCGTCGCGCATCTTTACCATTGACTCGAACGGCGAAGTGAAGATGGAGCTGCTCGAGCTCGCAGGCTACAAGTCGTCCTACCCGAACATGACGGACCTCGTCGACCAAATGTTCCCCCCGACCGTCGTGCACAAGCCGCGCGACGCAAAGGCCGCCGCGTATACCGACTTTAACTACTGGCGCCAGGAGGCGGTCGACATTGAGCTGCCGCCCGACGACGAGCTCGTGCCGGCGGTGGTGCAGCCGACGTCGCCCGCGCTGCGTGCGCTGCGCAGCCCCCGGAGCAGCTCGCGCCAGAGTAGCGCGTCGCTCCTCTCGCCCCCCACGCCGGCCGCCGACCAGGAGACAAAGGAGCGCCCGAGCCGCTTCTCGCGCTTTGGCCTCTCCAAGCTGGTCAGCCGCAAAAAGGACAAGGGCGGCGCCGCCTCGCCGCCGCCCGCCTCGCCCGAGTTTGGGCCGCGGTCGCTCGACGCGCACGACCACGCGATGCTGCCCGCGAGCGTGCTCAGCTCGTCGCTCGGCAGTGCACGCGCGCCGTACGAGGCGCGACAGCAGCTGCTCTTTGAGGATCCCGAGTCGCTCGACGACGAGCAGGACGAGGACGACGACGACGACGACGACGGGCGCCTGTCGCCCGCCGCGCGCCGCCGCCGCCGCCGCCGCGGCGAGTCGCGCGCGACGTCGCCGTCGCCCCTCTTTCCGTCGCTGTACGCGTCCGAGGACAGCCGCCGCGATCGCACACGCGCCCAGTCGGAGCCGCCGGAAGAGTACAGCCAGCCGCCGCGCTCGCCGCCGCCGCGCACCGAGCGCACCGAGCGCACCGCGCCGTCGTCGCCCGACACGGACGAGGACCCGCTGCTGGCCTCGGGTGATATCCAATTTGAATGGCGAGGGTAATAGCTACTTGTACATCAGGCCGCCATAGGACAGACTCGCGCGCCGCGGCGCCCCAATACGACGCGTCGCACTCGGCGCAGGCCAGAACTCGTCCTGGTCGGCGTGCGCCGCGACACGCACCGCAACATGCTTCGCATCGCTGCCTCCCCACTGCCGTGCGCCTTGCGCAATACGGCGCCCGTGCACGACCTCTTGCTCGGCTGCACGCGCGGTCGCACGCACGGGCCACTGCGACGCGGGGGTGGTATACTCGTCGTCCGAGTCGCTCAGGTCCCAGTCCGCCCACGCGCGCCCCTCGCGCGGGCGCTGCGGACGCCGGCCAAGCTGGGGGAGCGGCACGACGCTGATGCCACGCGCGTCGGGGCGCCGGGGGAGGTAGGGTTCGGGGATCGGAATGCTCACGCTCGGGTCGGGCTCTGGGCTGAAGCTGCGTGCGAGATCGATCGCACGGACGCGCTCGTGCAGCCTCGCGTCCGTATCGCGTGCCTCGGAGTGGCTGCGCGACGAGCCCGGTGTGCTGCGCGAGCGCGGATGGTCCGGGCTGTGCGGCCGCGAGCGGCCGCGGCCCGCGTCGCCGGGGACGGTGCCCGCGTCGCCGCGCCGCGGCCGCTCGCGGCGGACGTGCGCGAGTGCCTCGGCGCCGAGCGCCTCGACCTCGCTCTCGTGCCGCCGCTGCACCTCTTCGGCCTTGGCGGAGGAGAGGCCCAGCTGCGGCAGTTCGCCGTCGCGCGAGCGTGCGCGCTCGAGCGCGGCAAAGCCCCAGAGCTGCGCCTGGACGTCCTCGCCGACGACGCGCTCGTGGTCCGGGTCGCCGACCTGCCGTGCCTTGATGCGCTCGCCGTCGAGGAGCGTCACCATGCCCGTGCCACCCGGGCGCGTCGCGCGGATCATTTCGCGGCGGCGCATCTTTTCCTCGAGCGTGCGCGGCGGGGGACTCTGGTCGCTCGGCGAGCGTGCGCGGCCGGTGCGCGACAGGCGCCACGACCGCGGGCGGCGCTCGTCGTCCTCGATTCCGAGTCTGGCGCGCTCGATGGAGGAGCGCAGGCCGAGGGCGCCTGTGCTGATGCTGCGCGAAAGGCGCAAGCCGCGTTCGTCGTCATACGACAGCGCGCTTTGCTGCTCGTCTGCCGCCTCGATCTCAATGGTCGGCTGCGGGAGCGGCGCAAAGCGGATGCTGCGCTCGGCCGTCGACGCATGCCGTGTCGCGTCTGCCTGGAGTGCGAGCATCGGCGGCGTGCCGGTGTGCGCCGTGAGGTGCGCCGGCAGCGAGTAGGACCGCACGAGTTCTTTGGACGCCTGCGTCTGTTTCGCGAGCGCCTGTGCGGCGGCCATGCTGCGGCGCGTATTAATGATGGCGTTCAGCGCCGCGAGCTCTTCTGGATCCATCGGCTCTTCGTTCTCGCTCCCCTCGTCGTCGGACACGGCGTTGCGCAGCGGCGACTGGCGGCGCACACGCGTGCTGAGCCACGGCATGCGCAGCGGGTGCCGCCGTGGCAGGCCGGTCAGCACGATACTTCTCCAGCGGGGATTATGGTATAGCTTGATACGCTGGGAGAGCGGGGCGCGGACGCGAACATGCGCCTGGACCGGAGTGCGCCCCCGCCGCTCGATGGGATTCCGCAAAATGGACGGGGGTGCGCTATTTTTTGTCGACATCTCTGCCGTGTGGCCACGTACGCGCGTAGTACGTGGCCCCGATCGGTCAGCAGGACTCGCGCGGCGTGCTTTCCCAGCCATGCCGCATCCCACACGGTGTACGACAAGCGGCGGTGCGGTGCGGGGATCAGTTCATCTAGGCCATGCATCCAGCCAATCATAATCCAGCACACATTCGCGTGCGGAGCGGCGCCCTTGGCGCGGCGCGGGCGCAGAGGAAAAGGACGGTTCATGCTATTGCTACTACTTCACATCAGATGGAATGGCCTCGACCGGCGTCGAGGTTCCCGTGCTTTGCGACGGGAAAATAAGCAGGCGCGAGCGATGCAACTGCGTTAGTCATGCCACGTACGATGGGAAGCTTGGGGAAGAGAACCAGGAGCAGCGCGCCGAGGTTCAGCCAAAAGAGCCACGGGTCATAGTGGGAATAGTGCGTGGAGAGCAGGAACCTGGGTAAGCGTCGCAGGCAACGTACAACCCAATCGGCAGGCTCGTCAGGTACTTTTTCGCAGGCGTGTACTGATAGCCCTGGTCAATTTGCTCCCAGAGCGTCAGGTGGTCGTACGCGCCGCTGTTTTGGTCAAACGGTGTGCCCTTGATTAAATGGAACATGACAAATGAGACGGCCATGTAGCCCAGGTTGATCATCGTCCACCGGATCGAGTCCGAGATACCGGGAATCTCGTTAATCACCATTTTGGCCAGGACAATCAGCACGACGTGAATGACCCAGGCACCTGGATTAGCAGCACTACACACCCTTCATGTTCACCCACTCGGCGTTCGCATTCGGCGAGACCTCCTGGTCAACGACCTGGTCGGGCGTCTCTTGCACCTGCTGCACCATCACAAAACTGCTGCTGCGGCGCCGGTGGTGGCCCCGCTTGCTGTCACGGCGGCCCAGGTCGGAGCGCGTAGTCGAGTTGATCGAGTTTGTGCTGAAATCAGCACTGGTATCTGCCTCGTCATGCGCAGGCGTCACTACGGTCGGCACCGTAGTCATGCTTAAAACACGCTGTATCGACGGAGAAACAGAGCGCCACGCGGCTGCCGCGCCACTGGGCGCCGCGTGACAAAAAAGTAACACGTGCCTACAAGGTTCGCTGCCAAATCGTGTGGGGTATCCGGCCGAACTACGGAGCACGGAGCGGCAGGCCCTGCCGCGAGTCGTGGAAGAGCGTCGACCACCGCGGGTAGACGCGTTTGTAAAGATTCATCAGCACCGTGTCCATCTGGGACAGGGGGCCGTCAAAGTGCGCTTTGTAGTAGCCGTGCGTACCGAGCGACTCTTTGATGTGGCCCGTCCGCCCGAGCTTGGTCCGCAGCGTGATCGGGGCAAAGTAGCGCACGTCGTTCGCGTTGAAAAACATAAAGCGGATCGTCGCCGTGCGCTTGTGTAGCTTGTAGGGGTGGCCAGACAGGATGATGCGCTTCGTGATGATGCGCGTCGGCGCCACATCCAGCACCGAGCCGGCACCGACAAGGTGGGGGGACTGCTCGGCACTCACGCCAATGTCGTCGTAGCCGAACTCTTTGCTCTCGGAGCGCATGCGCAAGAGAACCACGGGGACATTGGCACCGCCAAAGGTCACGGGCGCATAGATACTGCCGACCGCGGCGCCGATGCCGTGGGGGAGGAAACGCTCAAATTTGTACACGTCGTTGCCGCGGCGGCCGACACTGCGCACATGCTGCGAGTAGACGGGGTTCGCATAGTACCGCCGGAAACCCAAGCAGACAAGAAGGGGGTCCTTGCTGCGGACGGGTGCCTCGTACTCGGTGTTGCGCGTAATGGTAAAGTTGACGACACTCTTCTTGTGTTCGTGACGCATGAGGCCAAAGAGCACAAAGGGCACGTCGTCGTTCTTCTTGTCGGCTTGCGCACTGCCGGAAACACGCAGCGCACGCTCGGCGGCTGCAGCAGGCACATCGCGGATCCAGATACAGACTCGGATCCCGGGCGGCACACCTTCGAGCATCGCATCGCTCTCGACACGCTTGCGCGTCTTGCTAAAGTCGTCGAACTGAAAGAGGCGCGCATAGTCCTCGGGAAGGTCCTCATAGGGGTCCCAGTAGCTCGTGTACATGCTCTCCAGGCCACGGTAGCGCGCGAAACGCTGCCGCGCAGGGACCTCCATCGGGGTATCGACCTCGTCGGGGAACTGCGCAAACTGCTGCTCCTCCTTGCTGACTTCACGCTCTTTGCGCTGCTGCGCGCGGTAGGCCTCGAGCGCAGCCTCGTCAAACTCGTCGTCAAAATCTTCTTCTTCTCCCTCTTCCTCCTCGGCCGCGTTCTCGAGGGACGCATGGTCGAGATCCTCGTCCTCGTCGTCGTCCATCTCGTCGTCTTCATCTTCGTTCGCGTCGTCGTCGTCTTCATCCTCGTCGTCGTCGTCGTCCTCATCCTCGACAATCCACGCGGCCTGGTAGCGCTTGCGTGCATTCTCCTCGGTCTTTTGCTTGAGAATCTCACGCGGCGTCGTGCCGGGCGCGGAGGGTGGCAGCTCGGGGACGTCATCCATCGCCTCTTGATTCACCGGCGCATCGGCCATCTCCTCCTCGGTCGGCCACGTCTGCTCGTTCGCCATATAGTCCGGCTCGTTCTGCGAGACGAGCTCGTCGGCCTCATCGCCCCGCTCTTCGAGCACGTCGCCCGGCATGAGCTCTTTCGGTGTCGCACCGTCATCCATCTGCACGTCCTGCGTCACGACGCGCTTCGCATTCGCGGGCGCATACGTGATGCGATCTACCGCATAGTCGCCAAAGTCGGGGATGTGCACGAGTCGGTTCGCACTGAGCGGCGCGCCGCGGATCCAGCCCTGGACCTTGAGCAGCCCCTTTTCCTCATCTTCGGGGACGTACTCGGCCTCTTCGCCGACGCACCACGAGCGAAAGTCGCGCCATGCGACGCGTTTCGGCGCGGTGGTCGCGAGCGTGCGCACCAGCACGCTGCGGCTCGCCGCGTCGTCCATCACCTGGACCTTTTTCACCTCTGGGCAAAAGTACTGCACAAAGCTGAGGAGACTCTTGCGCACGCCCTGCGCATCCTTAGACTGCGTCTGCTTCTTGGCCTTGGCCCACGGCTCGTCGTCGGCCGTGCTCAGCGTAGGCACCGTGGCAATCGCGAGCGGCATGCCCTGGCTCTGGAGCGTGCGCAGGCACAGCTCGCCCCACGACCCCGGTTCGATCGATGTGTTTGCCGAGAGGACCAGCACGACAAAGTCCGCGCAGCGGCACGCGTCCATCGTCGGCAGCAGCGCGCCGTACGGCAGCGGGAGGAACTGGAGCGATTGGCGGAAGCGCGTCGCGTCCAGCTCGCAAAAGGGACGGTGCATCGCCTGCGCCTCTTCGACGCTGCGCCCTGGCACCGGCTTGATACCAAGCGACTCGCCGTCCTTCTCCAGCTCGCGCACGACGCTCCATGGATCGCCGTCCGGCGTGAGGGTGACAATGGCGCAGATGCGCGGCGCGCCCGCCTTGGCGGGGCCACGTCCCGAACTGCGCTGCTCGCCACGCAGGCCGCTGCTGCTAAAGATGCGCGTGCTCTCGAGGATCGCCGCGCGCTTCTGCTGCGAGATCTGCTTCGCCTCGTTGCGGCGGTTGCTCCGCGAGCCCTGCGTGCTGCCCGACGTCTTTAGCGGGTTCGACTTGTGGCCGCGGGCCGTGCCCTCCGTCTTTCCTTTTGACGCGCGCTTCTGCGCGCCCTTGGTGGCGTGCCCCGACTTGAACGGCTTGTTCGCCTGCTTCAGCGTCGGCCTATGCGAATGCCCCATCGTTGCACGAGCAAACTCCGACCAAAAAAAAGTGCTGAGTCAGCATTGCTAGCACGCTATGGCTTCGCCTCGGTCGGCGCCTCCTTCTCGTCGGCCGGTGCGCCGTTCGCGGTGGGCGCGTTGCTTTCGCCTCGCGCCATCTCCAACCGGTTGTCGACCAGGGCATGGAGCGCAATCACCGAGCGGATGAGACTGCTGAGGTATACAATAAGCAGGCGGTCGTTGTTCGCCACACGGAAGCTGCGCACGGTCTCGGGCTTCTCGAGATCGGGGAGGTAGTTGAAGATGTTTTGCAGTTCGTAGATGATCTCGTGGTTCACGGGAAGCTCGCCACGCGTCACTGCTGCGAGGTAGTCGCGGATTTCGATCAGGCGGCGGTGCAGGCCACGCAGCGACGCGAGCTGCGACGAGACACGCTCCGAGAGCGAGCCGACGGCCGTCGTGTCGTGGATATCACGGAGAAGGTGCTCCACACCGACCTCTTCCGACTCCTCGGCCTCGATCGTGGTCGGGACGTGCATAAAGGTCTTTTGCGTCGCCGTGCCGTCGTCCTTGATCTCTTCCACGGCGACGTATGCGTCGGTGGGGATACCCACGTCCTGCTTCCGAGGGTCGATAATCACCATCACGGGGCGGGGCGTGAAACGCTTCATCAGCTCGTTGATCTCCAGATCCGACGAGCGTAGCTTGGGACCGGTATGGTACCATCCAATCATCTTTTCACGCGCTGCGTTAGGAAGGCGACGTACCATTGACCTTTTTAAACATCTCCATCATGCCTTCGATGTAGTCGTGGTCCAAAAACCACGTCTTGGGGTCGCGCTCGTCCTCCTCAAAGGGGATCGCGAAACTGTTGGCCACATTGATCACTTTGCCATTGTCCTGGCCAAGCAGCACGCCGAGGACTCGCTTCCGCGAGCCAATCGATACACGGGACGCATGGTCCGTCACAGACAGGAGCACCAGGGGGTGCACCACGACCGACGTCCCGGCAAGCGAGCTGGTCTCTTCCGACGTCGTAGGCATCGTGGGCTTCGGCAGGCGGCGCGGCGCGCGGCGCCGATCACTAATCACATGACATGTGGAGTGTCCTTCGCGCTTCGGTGCGTGGGCAGGGTGAGCGACGCGGCATCCTCGAGCGGCGCGCGGGGCGTGCGCATGTACAGCCCCGCGCAGGTCGAGAGGGACGAAGAGAGTGTGCAAGAAGTGCCTATGAATTTTCGCGGAGCGCTGGGGCTCGTGGGACGCGCGACAGACCGACGCGTTGCGACGCGTCTTCGGGTACGTCGCGTTACTCACGCAGAATGCGTGCCTCTGGCGACTCGTACATTGCTTGGAAGAGGAGGAGGGGGTGGATGAAGAGGTGCGGGGATTGCTAAGGCGCGCGTACGGTGCGCTGTTTGCCGTGCTCGACGACGAGACCATTCGGTACGTGGCGCGACTGACACAGCGCGTCGCTCTGTACGCTGCTTGCGCTCTTGACCGAGCGGCACCATGTGCGCTCGTACCGCGTGCGAAAAGTGTACGTCACATTGCTCACACAGACGCGCGCTGTACGCGGCCTCGGAACGCGACCAGGCACTCTACGCTTTGCTCGATACTTATGCAGCCTACTGCCCTGCACTGCTCCTGCCCGTCGAGCGCCCTGCTTCGCGTACGAGGAGAGGCGGAGAGGCCGTAGGGCAGAGCACGATCCGGCTCGCCAACTGGGCCCGCACGCTTCCCCGTCTCGTCTTGCCTGACATTGTACCGGGCCTGTGCATCCACGTAGGCGACAGCGCGCAGTCGTGCGTGCCGCGCTTCATGCACCTCGCGATGGTCGCGGGCGTGGGGTGCAAGGACACGTCGCTGGACGACCGCGACGAGGCGATTGGCTCGCGCATCGCCGCCTCGTTGGGCCGCCTCTTGGCCGTGAATCACGTCTACCGGCGCCGGCAGCAGAAACGGCAGCCAAACTCGCCGCAAAAGAGCAAGAAACTCGCACCGGGGGATATTCCCCTCTTTGATCCCGTGGCGAGCGTGATGCTCGACCAGGTCTATGTGCGCTGTGCCCATCTCGGGCACGTCCCAAAAGCCCTGCTATCGTTCCTGGAGCATGTCGTGCACTCGATCGGCGCGGATGCCGTTGCCCACCTTCGCCAGGACGGCGAACCATCGTGGAGGGCATGGGAAGAGGCGTGGCGGCCGACTCTGGTCGCACTTGCACGTATCCTTGCCCTCCTTCCTCCTGTGCCTTGGGATGACGTATTTGCGCCCTTGCTCCGGCCCTTGTCGCACCTCGCTGCGATGGACGGCCTCTCGGACGAGTTCTCCGCGACAATCGTCCAGGGACTCGTCCGCTTGTTGGTGCGCTGGACGCGCCTCGCGCCAGAGAATGCAGTGGCGCGCCACGCGACCGAACGCTTCTTTCCGTGGCTGCTCGAGCTGGAAGAGGCACTGCTCATGGACGGAAACCCGACGCTCCCGATATACCACGCGGCACTCGAGCTGCACACGGCCGCCATCCCGCTGGGCGGCAAGGAGGCGACCAATGCCCTGTACCCATTTCCCTTTTTCTTGCTTGCGTCGCCTCCTGCTTTTGCTGGATCGGTCGCGACGCTGGCCAAGCTGTTTGGCCTGGTCGCCGCACTGCGCCATGGCGTGCAGCACGCCTCGTTGCCGGCGGCGCCTGTGAACGAGATGATCCTTGCGCTGGTCGACCTCGTATGGAGCGGGCGCGCGTACGGCACGCTCCAGCAGCACGGCCTCAAGCTCGACGGCCATCTCGCGATCGATCCACAGACGATCCATGCGTTCAAGGAGGCATGCGACGCACGCCGGATCGTGCCATTTGTCTTGATCGGCTCCCTGTCGCACAGCGCGCTCCTGGCGCCGCTCTTTGAGGTGTACTGCAACGAGGTGCTTCTTCCTTCGGCGACACACCCATTTATCCGCGCGCCGATCACGCCGTCGGCCTTGCGCCCTGCACGCGAGCACGGCCTGCCGCCTCAGCTGCAGTACACCGGCATCCGCGTCGCTTTCTTGCGCTGGCTCGCGGATCGCGGAGCGCCGCAGCTGCTCGCCCTCGTCGAAACGACGGTGCCTTCGCTCAGCAAGGCCTCTTGATATCTCTGTACTATGCTACAATAGCGCTATGCACGCTGCCGCATCCGGGAGCTGATCGTACGCAGCTTGGCATACACCTTGCCCGGCGGACTGCCCATAATCAGTGCCACGATCGAGTCCTTGGCAATGCGGATGTTTTGGAAGGCGCCCAGGATATGGATCTTGGTATCAGCCAAGACGATACGCGTCCGGCTCGCGTTCTCGATCGCAAAGCGCGTGCGGCCATCCTTGCCGGCAATACGGCCAATGGCACGGCTAAGGTGATCGCCGTGCAGCGTCTTGACGTCCTTCATCTCGAACGAGTCGACGTACAGGTCATCAAGACGCAGGAGCGCCAGCGCATCGTCCGCATCAAAGCCCAGCGCGTACGCCTTGACAAAGTCGGCGGCTTTTTGGAGCACACCGAGGTCGTCGGTGTGCTTCGACGTCTTGATCTCGACGCTCCGCGTGCGGGGGTTCATGCGCACCATCAGGTTTGCCTGCTCGACAAGCGGCGTGTAGATCTTCGGCCAGTCGCGCTTCAGGGGCGACATGCGGTGAGGGGGGATCGGAACCTTGCGCAGCTGCGACTTGGCGGCGCTGCCGGCACTCGCTTGGGCCGCCGCCAGCGACGCGGCACTGACGGGCGCAAACTGCAGCGTGTCATCCACATCAGCACCTTGCGGAGCACCGCCCTCGACCGTCACTGTGTCGTCAATCATCAGGTCGTCGTCGTCCGCCGAGGGACCCTGCGCCGAGGCGTCTTCGTCCAGCATCAGCTCGTCGTCCAGATCCTCGTCCGAGTCCTCCTCGCCAAATGGCTTGCGCGTAGGTAGAGTATCCGACTCATTAGGGGTACTGCTCTTCTCCTTCTTCTTGCTGGATGCACGCTTCGCAGGCGCGGGTGCCGCCTGCTTACCCATGATGCACGTCGTGAGCCACCAAAAAAAAAAAGCACGGCATGGATTAGTCAGCCATCGGCCGGCCCGCTGAGGGCCGCGGGGCGGGCGTGCGGGGCAGCATCCGGCGGTGCTACAGCCGTGCGGCGCTGTCGACGTGATCCTAGCGTGTGTGGGCGTATCCAACGCCATTTGACTTGGCAATGTCGTGGCATGCCGCGCCGAGCGGGCGGCATGCGTTCTAGAGCGGCACGGGCTCCACAAACAAGAGGCAATTGAAGCTAGCCAGAAAGGACTCTATGGACTCTTGTTGAACGGTGCGACGAAATTATAGACGGCACGCACACAATCAAAGAGCCGTGGAAACACGTTCAACCCTTACTGGGTGTGGAGACCCTGGGCGCTGAAGCCGCTGGCCGAGGCCGACGAGGTGCCGGTCGACGACGACACCTGCGAGGGGGTCACACCAGCCGAACGAGTGATCGTCAGGAACAGGGGGCGGAGGAGCTTGTGGTAGACAAGCTTAGCACCCTGGGTCTGAGGAAGCACAAGCCAGACGATGGCGAGCGTCTTGAAGGTGTAGTAGAAGGGGAACCAGTAGAGCACGACGCTCACGAACGACTCAATGAAGTTGAAGAAGCCGAACACGACCCAGTAGGTGAGCCTAAGGTTAGTTCGTTTCTTTTGTTTTGTAGAATACATACCACTGGACATCGTCCTGGGGCTGGGGAGTCTCGAGGGCAGCGAGCGAGAAGTAGGTGGGGATCACGAAACCAATGAAGTTGGTCAGGAAGCCCGCGAAGCTAACGGTCAGCACGCACGAAAAATAGGTCAACATACATGTTGAAGAACACAAGCTGCAAGGTGTCAGGAACCGAATCACATGGATGTACGTACGACGGTGAACACGAAGAAGATGCCGACGGCAATGTACGACTTAGGCACAGGAAGCTGCTTGTCGAAGCGGTTCAGCGCCGGGTACTTGGAGAGCTGCGAGGTGTTAGTCTCGGTTCACGGGAGAAAAAAAAAAACACATACCTCCTTGTCGAGCTGTGATAAGGTGGCGTAAACACGACCGTAGGTCAGCATCTGCACAATGATCGGCGGTGGCGCCTGTCTAACCTACCTGAGCGAGGAAGGAGTCAACCTTCTGCTGGATAACCTGAGCCTGGGAAGCCATTTTTTTCAGTTAGTGTCCAAACGGGTGTTGGTCGGTGGTAAGGCCCCCATCGGGACTCGGCAGTATATATTCGCCCGAGCGGCCGCGGTTTGGCGCGGGCCTCCAACACGGGCCTACCAGGCCTGGTAGATGCGCCGCACGGACTCGCCGCAGTGTACCTTTAGTAAGCGATCGACGCTTCTCGATCGATGTTTCGGCGTGGAGGCGGGTGGCACAGGCAAGAAGACTACCATGTCGTTCATCGCTTCGTCGGCTCGTGCTAGTGCCTTTGGCCTACTCGCGCGCCCCCTCCGTGCCCCCACGGCTCTTGCGGCCCCCCGCGCTGCCGTGCGTGCCTACTCTGACAAGGCCGCCGAGCAGGAGGCGCCGAAAGAGGATGCGGAGGCACCGAAGGAGGAGGGCGCCACCGACGCCGAGGCGCAGCTGAAGGAGAAGGAAGAGCGTATTAAGCAGCTCTCTGTACGTCTATAAACTAACCCCAGGACCAAGTGTTGTACGGCAAGGCCGAGCTCCAGAACCTCCAGCGCCGCGCTGCGGAAGAGAAGACGAGCGCCGGCCAGTTTGGCATGTCCAAGCTCGCCAAGGACCTCACGGAGTCGATTGATATTTTGGACATTGCGCTCAAGACCGTGCCCGAGCCCCTGCGGACGCTTAACAAGGACTCTGCGGAGACCGACGCGCACAAGGCGCTCGCCGACTTTTACGACGGTGTCAGCCTCACCCGCAAGAGCTTGCTTGACATGCTCCGGACACACGGCATCACGCAGTTCAACCCTACCGGCGAGGAGTTTGACCCCAAGCTGCACGAGGCGCTGTACCAAGCGCCCATTCCTGGCAAGACCCCTGGCACTGTGCTCGACTGTAGCAAGGTCGGCTACATGATCAAGGACCGCCTTCTGCGCGCCGCGCAGGTCGGTGTCGTGCAGGACACCGCATAGACACCAAAACGTAGCAAACGTCCCCACCCTGGCCCCTGCCTCCACCCACTCCTGCCTGTGCACAGGCGCGCCCTTCGGTTCGTGGGGTGCTGCGTGGCGTACCTTTCACGTGCCACTGCATGCGTCACGTGGCACGCCTTCTTCGGTGAACTGGAAAAAAATGCAGGGCAGCCAGCTGGAGGCGGAGCGGGGGCGATTGGCGGAATGGGCCGCGCCAGGCATTTGTTCGCGTAAAAAAAAAAAGGCGACCTTTGCCTGTCGCCATCGCTCCCGTGGTCGCGTTTGACTAGCTCTCTCACTTTTCTAAAAAAGCCCAAAAAAACCTCCTACACTTCGTCGTGATGTCGTCTGAAGTTGCTTCCTCGCAGCCCGCTGCCACAAACGCGCCCGCCGCTCAGTCTGCCTCTGCTGAGGCGGCTGCCCCCGCCCCCGCTGCTGCCGAGGAGACGAGCAGCAAGGAGCAGACGGAGAAGCCCGCGACTGAGGGTGAGACCAAGCCCGAGGGCGCTGCTGAGGAGAAGAAGGAGTCGAAGCCCAGCAGCCAGCAGGCCAACACCTCGCTGTACGTCGGTGAGCTGGACCAGAATGTGAACGAGGCGGTTCTCTTCGAGATGTTCAACATGATCGGCCCCGTGAGCAGCATCCGTGTGTGCCGTGATGCGGTCACCCGTCGCTCGCTCGGCTACGCCTACGTCAACTTCCTCAACGCTGCCGACAGCGAGCGTGCGCTGGAGCAGCTCAACTACACCCCCATCCGTGGCCGCCCCTGCCGCATCATGTGGTCGCAGCGTGACCCCGGCCTGCGCCGTGCCGGCCAGGGCAACATCTTTATCAAGAACCTGGACGAGGCGATTGACAACAAGGCGCTGCACGACACCTTTGCCGCCTTTGGCCGCATTCTCTCGTGCAAGGTCGCTGCGAACGAGAACGGCTCGCTCGGCTACGGTTTCGTGCACTACGAGACGAACGAGGCTGCGGACGCTGCGATCAAGCACGTCAACGGCATGCTTCTGAACGACAAGAAGGTGTACGTCGCCCACCACATCTCCAAGAAGGACCGCCAGGCGAAGATCGAGGAGGCGCGCGCGCAGTTCACCAACGTCTACGTGAAGAACATTGAGCTCTCGGTCACCCAGGAGGAGTTTGAGAGGCTCTTTGACAACTACGGCGAGATCACCTCGGCCGTGCTCGCCACCGACGAGGAGGGCAAGAGCCGCGGCTTTGGCTTTGTCAACTTTGCCGAGCACGAGCAGGCCGCCAAGGCTGTGGACGACCTCAACGACACCGAGTTCCACGGCCAGAAGCTCTTTTTGGGCCGCGCCCAAAAGAAGGCCGAGCGTGAGGAGGAGCTCCGCCGTGCGTACGAGGCCGCCAAGAACGAGAAGCTCGCCAAGTACCAGGGCGTGAACCTCTACATCAAGAACCTTCCCGAGGAGTTTGACGACGAGCGCCTCCAGGAGGAGTTTGCGCCGTTCGGCACCACCACTTCTGCCAAGGTCATGCGCACTGCCACCGGCGCCTCGCGTGGCTTCGGCTTTGTCTGCTACTCGGCGCCGGAGGAGGCCAACAAGGCCGTCGCCGAGATGAACGGCAAGATGCTCGACAACCGCCCGCTCTACGTGGCGCTTGCCCAGCGCAAGGACGTCCGCCACCAGCAGCTCGCTGCGCAGATGATGCAGCACAACCAGCTGCGCATGCAGCAGCAGCAGGCTGCTGCCGCTGCCGCGGCTGCGCAGATGTACCCCGGCGGCCCGGGCATGTACTACCCCCAGCCCCCGGCCGGTGGCGTTCCGGGCCAGTTCCCGGCGGTGCGTCCCCAGTACGCCCCGGGCATGATTCCCCAGGGCATGCCCCAGGGCATGCCCCCGAACGGCCCCTACCCCCCCGGCCAGTTCCCCAACGGTGGCATGTTCCCCCAGGGCTACCGCCCCCCCGCCCCCAGCGCGGCTCGGGCCCCAACGCGCCTGCGGGTGGCGCCCCGGCGGCGAGCGCTGCCGCGATCGCCGGCCGTGCGCCCGCGCAGCGTGGCGCTGGCGCGGGTGGTGCTGCGCAGCGTAACGCTGCTGCGGCTGCCGCGCCTGCGCAGCCCGAGGTGCTCACCGCTGCTGCGCTTGCCAACGCGTCGCCCGAGGAGCAGAAGCAGATGCTCGGTGAGGCCATCTACCCCAAGATCGCCGCGTCGCAGCCCCAGCTGGCTGGTAAGCTTACGGGTATGATCCTCGAGCTGCCCGTCGGCGAGCTGCTCCACCTCCTCGAGGACGACGAGGCGCTGACCGGCAAGGTGGACGAGGCTCTGAACGTCTTGCGCGAGTACGAGAACCGCGAGGGCGGCGAGGCCGAGGCCAGTGCCTAAAAACGAGGCTTGCCTCGCTCTGCACTCTGTGTATGATGTATAGTAGCATTCTACCGTGCTGGGATGCTGTAGCGAACCTAGCCGTTACGCGTCCGCAGAACACTGCTGTTTCGGCCTATCTACCGCGTCCACGCCAAAATGCCCGCTGCCGATTCGCGCACTTGCGAGTTGGCGTGCGCCTGGCTCAGCAAAAACAGCTCGTACGCCGCTTCGCCGCTGGGCAGGACCCGCGCGCCTTCGGGGATGCTTGCGTATGCATCGTGCTGCCCGTCGCGCACCGACTCGCGGTTGTCGATCAAGGCCTCGAAACGCGAATCCACAATCGCCGTCCGGGCGAGGATGGTGTGGGCGATCTGCAGCGCGCGCAGCGCACCGCCGGTCGGCCACTGCAGCGCGGCCGTGAGCAGGCGCTTGAGGATCGCCGCCGTGCGGTCGATCGTCATGTACACGCTCTGCCGCGAGACCTTGACGAAGCCGATCTCGAGCGCGTGGAAGAGCAGCGCAGACTCGCTCCAGCGGCGCAGGCCCGGCGTCCGGCCGCGGTTCGACGGGGCCTGGGGCGAGGGCGGGAGCACCGCCTCCTCCTCGAAACACGTGCTGAGGCTCAACGGGAGCAGCAGCTGATACAGCGCCACGTAGAAGTCCGCAATATCGATCTCGAGCGCGTCGCCTTGGCCACGCAGCAGTTCCAACGCAGTCACAATCATAAAGAGCGCCGCGCGCATGCCGACGTGCCGCGGCGCCGCACGCAGGTCGTCCGAGTCGACCTCGTTCGCGCGGTCGACGTCCGCCATCGCCTCGAGCAGTTCGGTGCGGAGCACCTTGATCAGGTCACGGAAAAAGTCGAGCGAGACGTGGTGCGCGTAGAGCACAATGCCTTCGAGCGCAGCGGCCAGCAGCTGCTGGGGGATATCGGGTGTCTTGAGGATACGGAAATAGAGCGCAAAGACCAGCTTGAGGGTCTCGGATTGCTGGGTGAGTAGGTGTACGTACGTTGCGCGCGCGCTCCTCGACGTCGACCGCCGCCTCGGCCTCGCGCATCTCGTCCTCGATTTCGCGCAGCTCCTTGTTGCGCTTCGCCTGCTTTTTGCTGACATGCGCCGCGAGGCCTTTGCGCACCGCCTTGGGGTCCGCCCGGCGGCTCTCTGCCGCGGACGTCGGGCGCTTCTTGGGCTTGGGCTTGGCGACGCTCGCCGAGCCCATCGGACCGGTGCGGTGCGACTTGAGCTCGTCGCGCAGGCGCAGGTGCGCAAAGAGATCGAGCACGTTGGCGTGCACCGCGAGCTTCCGCTCACGCACCATGCGGTAGAGGAGCATCACGGCCTCGAGCGACACTTCGCCGTCGGGGTCGTGGCGCAGCAGCTCGACGATCGCATTGTAGCACTGCTCCGAGGCCTCCGTCCAGCCCTTTTTGGACAGCTGCGCAACGACCACCGCAAGCAGGTTCTTGCGGTAGTTAAAGTGCGACGCGCGCGTCAGCAGCGTGCAGAACCCGCGCAAGGCCACCGGGGCGAGGGGCGTCGCGCTCCGGATCTCGGCCTCGCACAGCTCGAGGTACTCGCGGTAGACGCGCACGATGCCCTGCTCCCACTCGCGCCGCCGCGCGACGTCCTGGCTCACCTTTTCCTTCTCTTCTTGCTCGGACAAGGCACGGATGCGGTAGCCGGGCAGGATATCCACAAAGACGGCCAGCAGGGAGAGGAGCGCGAGCTGCCGGATATACACGTGCACCGGAACCATCGGCTTGCCTTGCTCGCCCGGCGGCGCCTCGGCGCGCGTGTTGGCAAAGACGAGGAGGCGCCGCAGCCAGTGCAGACCAAGCTCGGGATCGCCGATAATCTGCGAGGCGAGGTTCGCAATCTGCTCGCGCGCCATCGCGAGCGCCGCCGCGAGCGTGCTGGGGTTGCGCGACTGCGCGTCGGAGATGATGTCGTACGGCGCACGCAGTCCGAACCGCGTCGAGTGCACTGCGGACGTCTGCGGCGCACTCGGGCGCTCGACCTCCTCTTCGCTCTCGTCCGAGTCGCGGAACACGACGCGGCTCGCCTCGGGCTCCGACTCGTCCTCGTCGACCTCCTCAATCTCGCCGTCCTCTGCGCGGACCGGCAGGCGGCGGTTCGCGAGCGCCTCGCGCTGGCGCTCCATCACCTTTTCTTGGCGCTTGTCGCGCTTGGCGGCTTGTTGCAGGTAGGCCTCTTCGAGGTCGCTCGCATTGTCCACGTCGCTGTCGTCCATCTCCTCGAGCTCCGAATCGCTCGCGCCTTCCATGTCTGTGCTCACGTCGCTGAGGCCTTCGGTGTCTGCCTCGGGCTGCAGCGCCTGCAGCGCCTTGCGCTGCTTCTTTTTTTCCTCTGCGAGGCGTGCGCGCTCTTTTCCTTGTGCACCTGCACTCGAAACATCCGGGAGGCGCGCACGCGAGAGGAACTGCAGCGCCTGCACGTCGTCCTCGTCGTCGCTGCCGGCCATATCCTGGGCGTCCTGTGCATATTCCTGGAGCTCGTCCGAGTCCTGCTCGACCTCGGCGCGCGCGCGCTTTGCACTAGCAGGCTCTTTGTGCGAAGCAGCACGCTTCGGCGGCCGCGCAGGCGCACGGCTGCCGCCGCGGCCCCGCGCACCCGCCCCTCCTCGCCCGTTCCCTGCACGGCGGGGCATGGTCGTTGAAAAAAAGTGCCACGTGTTTGTCCTCCACTCCAACGTGAACATGCCGCTGGTGCCCTCGGGCTCGTTCTACGTGGGCCGCCTGCCGGGCCTGCCTCCCGTCGAGAACGGACGCGAGTTCCAGGTGCTTGCGGGCTACCTGCCTGCGCGTGAGGCGGTCGGAAACGGCGCGCCGAAGGATAATGCGCACCTGTACTTTATGCTGCACCGTGCGATGTACAAGCCCAAGCGCCGCAAGCTCGTGATCTGGCTCAACGGCGGCCCGGGGTGCTCGAGCTTTGACGGATCGATGATGGAGATTGGTGCGTGGCGCTTCGAGGGCGACAAGCTCAAGTGGATGCTGCCGGGCGGCAGCTGGAACGAGTACGCGGATGTGCTGTACGGTACGTTGCCCTGCTAATCCAGTCGATCAGCCGGTCGGCACAGGCTTTTCGTATGTAGAGAACCGCGCCTATGCTTCGGATCTGCCGCAGGTCGGCCGCGAGTTTGTCTTTTTCCTCAAAGAGTTTGTCAAGGCGTTTCCGGAATACGCCAGGCAGCAACACAGCGCGCCGGGGCCGGGCGGCGCGGTGGACGTGTACATTGCCGGCGAGAGCTACGCGGGCCAGTACATCCCGTACATTACCCATGCGCTCCTCGAGACGCACGACCGCATGCCGGTGCACCTCGCGGGCATCGCGATCGGAAACGGGTACATGGACCCCAAGTCGCAGGCGGGCAGCGAAGTCGATCTCCTCCTCGAGAATCGCGTGTGGGAGAAGAATGGGCGCGAGCACAAAGAGATCATGCGCCAGGTCGATGCGTGCAACGAGGCACTGAAAAAGCACGCCAAGCCGCGCCTTGCGTACCCCGCGTGCGACGCCATCATGTCGCGCGTGCTCGACATTAGCACGCACAATGTCGACGGCAAGCCGTACTGCATCAACTCGTACGACGTGCGCCTCGTCGACACGTCGCCCGCGTGCGGCATGAACTGGCCGCAGGAGCTCGCGCAGGTGTACACCTACCTGCGCCAAGGCGACGTGCGTACCGCGCTGCACGTCGACAACATGCACAAGCCGGAAGCCTGGGTCGAGTGCAACTCGGCTGTCGGCAGCCCGATCCACGCGCACGCGGCCGACTCGGACGCGTCCGTGACACTCCTGCCGGACATTCTGCAGGCAGGCGTGCAGGTACTGATCTTTGCGGGCGACAAGGACGTGATGTGCAACTATATCGGCCTCAAGCGCATGGTCGACCGCCTGGAGTGGAGCGGCCACAAGGGGCTGGAGAGCGCGGCGCAGGACTGGCGCATCAACGGCGAGCTCGTCGGGACGTGGCAGAGCGACCGCAACCTGACGTACGTGCGTGTGAACAATGCGTCGCACATGGTCGGCTACGACGCGCCGCTGCAGGCGCACGATATGATGCTGCGTTTTATGGACATTGACATGAACCTTGCGTCGGGGACCGCGGCGCTGAATACGTCCACGGTCGGCCTCGACGCACGGATCCTTGTGCCGGACCGTGGCAAGACGCATGTGCCGAGCCACGCTGCGCCGCCGCAGGCCGCGCTCGAGACGCCGAGGCCCAGCGCAAGCACGCCCAAGCAGCAGCCGGCGCCGGGCGCCAAGTTTGACCTGCTCGGCAACCTGTTTGTCATTGCGCTGATCGCGGCGGCCGTCGGCGCGTGCCTGTGGGTGCGCCGCCGGTCGCGCGCTCGCCCGGGGCAGTACCACGCCGTGGGCCAGTACGTGCTCGGCGCCGAAAATGGCCGCGGGCCCCTGCGCTCCCCGCCGCGCTACCCGCCGACGGAGCGCGTAGAGATGGAGCCGTTTGCCCTAGGCGACGAGGACGAGGAGCTGGCCAAGTAGATACCAGAGTAGGACCGTTCGTGAGCCATGCAACTCATTCTACGTCTACACATCGAGCGTCTCGCGCGAGTACAGCGGCACCAGCAGGCTCGCCTCGTGCAGCGCAAGGCGCTTCGACTTGGACTCGGCCTTGGCCGTGCCCTTGCTCTTTTCCGCGAGCGCAAATGCATCGAGCGGCGCGCTGAGGCGCGTCAGCGTCTGCAGCGTGTTGGCGTCGTGCGTCAGCGCACGCGTGCACTCGGCCAGGCACAGGTGTGTCGTGGGATCCGCGAGGAGCTGGGGGAAGTAGGTATCCAGCAAGTCCTCGCCGAACGACACGACCGCGTCGAGCTGCGGCGCACGCACGTCGCTCGTGCGGTAGCGAATCGAGGTGCGCGGCACCGTGCGCACGCTATCCGCCTGGCGCGTCTCGCGGTGCGCATCGAGCGGCGCCTGGAGCTGCGTATGCAACCAGCACCGCACGATATCCAGCAGGATGAGCACATGCTTGTTTTCCACAATGTGCGTACGCAGCGCCATGCGCATCGCCGGCTTCGAGAAAGGCGGCGGGGCGAGGACGTGCTGCAAGACACGCGCGACGGTCGGCGCACCCGCGTCCGACGTCGCGAGGAGCGCGTCCTTGACGATGGCCATCGCGTCCTTCTCCGCGAGGTCGGGGACGTGGCGCAGGACGAGGTAGAGCGTCGTCCAGTCGTGCGTCGCACGCACGCGCGCAACCAGCGCGTCGCTCGGCACCATCGCCGCGCTCACCACGCCGCGCTCCAGGAGGTAGCGCAGCGTGTTCGGCGCGTACACCGCCGCTTCGCCCTTCTTGGCCGCGGGCAGGGCCCAGTCGAGGATGCGCTGCACAAACGGCGTCGGGAGCACTGGCTTGGGCGCCTTGCGCGACGCCTTGACGTTTTCCGCGGCACGCAGGCGCTCGCTCTCGTCGGTGATCAGCTGCGGAAAGAGCGCGTCGAGCTGTGCGACGCGCTCCTGGTCGCCCAGCGCGGCAATCCGTTCGACAAACGCGTCGTACGCCGCGCCGAGCGCCTGGCCGCCGTGCGCCTCCTCGCCGATCCACGGCGCGGTCTGCGCAGCAGTGTGCAGCGCGTGCACAAGCAGGCCCGTATCCGGTACGCTCACCGGCAGCGCCAGCACGCTGCTGCGCACCACGTCGCGGTGCGGCGCGTCGATCAGGACCAGGACGTGCGCGTCGGTCGCATGCGTCGCACACACGCTCGGCACGCCCCGCGAGGGCGTCGCGCTGAGCGACCACTCGACCTGTGCGAGGACCGTGTCGAGGTCAATGTCCCAGATGAGCGCCGTAGCGCGCTCCTTGCCCTTGTCGCCCGGCGGGAGAGCAAGGAGAAGGAGGTGCGACGGCGAGAGAAAGAGGATCTCGGACGTGGTCTTGTCGCCTTCGCGCAGCGGCGCAAGCGTCACGGACCGCGCCTCGGCGACCTGGATACCGCCGCTCTCGAGGGAGGCGTGCGCCGAGACGAGCTCGCCCGAGCGCTGCAGCACGGCAAGCGTCCCTTGGGGCTCCCATGCGGCGCTCGCCACCGCCTCGACCGAAACACGAGGCAAAACCGGGCTCGTGTGCACGCGCAGGCGCGGCGCAGCGGCGTGCACGGCAATCACTGCGAGCTGCAGCGTGTCTTGTGCGCCGACGACGGTCAGCGCGCCAATCACGCCCTCCTCCGGCACGATGCGCGCCGCGGCTGGCGTGTCGAGCATCTGGGTATCGTAGCGCACACGGGCGCATGCGCACTCTTCCTGTGCGCCGACAAGGACCACGGCCTGGTCACGCACCGCGAGCAGCTCGCCGGTGCGCAGGACAAAGAGGCCCTGGACGCGCCCTGCGACGCCGATCGTCTCCTTTTCCGTATCAGTTCCCGGGACGCGGTGCCCCCGCGCATCGAGCGCCTCGGTCAGCGCCCAGACCGTGGTATCCTCGCCGTGCTCGAGGCCGAGGTAGGTCGTGCGGCGCAGCGCCTCGCCCTCGCGCCGCTCGACGACCAGCGGCGGGGTGCACGCACGGTCTGACGGCGCGAGTGTGTAGGTATGCACCGGCGTCTGCGTCTGTACGTCCATGAGCACGATCGCGACGCCCTGCTCGACGCTCGCGACAATTCCCTTGCGCTTTGCCATGCCCGACGAGCGGATGCGCACGACATCGCCGAGCGCGACGTGCGAGGTACGTGTGTTGCTTGCGCGTGTACTGCACAGGCCGCTCACATCTTCCGTGCGGCTGTGCACCGCCAACTGGATCGGCGTCTGCACCAGCGGCGCGGCTTGACTCCCCATCGCTGCACGAACGAAGGACTTTTTTCTTCGGCCGACCACCTTTTGCCACACTTGTGCACGGACAAACATGATGCTTCGTGTAGTTGGAATGCGGCGTGTGGTGCAGCCGCTGCGTGCGATGCGTACGTACAGTGCGCTGGTGAACACGCCGCGCGCGATGCCGCGCGTGCAGATGCGCCGCCCTTTGGCGATGCTGGCGCCACAGCGCCGGACCATGTTCATCCAGACCGAGTCGACGCCGAACGCCGACTCGCTCAAGTTCCTCCCCGGGTGCGAGGTGATGGAGAAGGGCACTGCCGAGTTCCTTGACAAGCGCTCGTCGATGTCCTCGCCGCTCGCCAAGAGCCTCTTTTCGCTGGACGGTGTGACGGGCGTCTTCTACGGCCCCGACTTTATTTCGGTGAACAAGGACTCGGACACGCCGTGGGCCTCGATCAAGCCTGAGATCTACAGCAGCATGATGGAGTTCTTCACGGCCGGCCACGCCCTCTTCCCTGACCCGACGTCGGAACAGCCGGGCTCGGACACGACCATCCTCGACACCGACTCGGAGATTGTCGCAATGATCAAGGAGCTGCTCGATACACGCGTGCGCCCTGCGATCCAGGAAGACGGTGGCGACCTCGAGTACCGCGGCTTTGGCGAGGACTCGGACGGGATCGTCCGCGTGAAGCTCAAGGGCTCGTGCCGCGGTTGCGACTCGTCCACCGTGACGCTCAAGTCGGGCATCGAGCGCATGCTCATGCACTACGTGCCCGAAGTGCAGGGCGTCGAGCAGGTGCTCGACGAGGAGGAGCTCGTGGCCCTCGATGAGCTCTCCAAGCTCGAAAAGCGCCTTGAACAGCAGCGCGAGGAGCGCCAGCGTGGTTTCTCCGAATAGATACACGTGTAGTTACTACGGACCGACTTGGAAGCGGATCTTGAGATTCATCGCCGCGAGCTCCGCCACAAGGTACTTGAGCACGTAGGGCACCGCCACCACGTCCAAGTCGCCCACGCGCCGCAAAACGTTGGCCTTGGGGAGCTGCACCCGGGGGGCGTCGTTGCGCCGCGCGCCTTGCGCCGCCACACGGCACGCACGGCAGTACTCGCCGTTGGGGCCGAGCGGCGTGCGCTGCTCGTCGGTATTTTCAATCGTCTGCACCGCGCCGAGGCCGGGGATCGCAATCGCCGCGTGCTCGTCGTAGCTCAGCGAGATCAGACTGCCACACGTCCGGCACACATAGGCCGTGGTATAGTCGGAGCAGTTCAGCAGACGGTCCTGCAGCAGGAAGGACGTGCCGTGCGCAAGCAGCGCATCGCGCTCCATCTCACCAAAGCGGATACCGCCGGCACGCTTGCGGCCCTTGACGGGCTGGCGCGTGAGCGCGTGCACCGGACCCGTGGTACGCACTTGGAACTTGTCGTTGACCATGTGACGCAGACGCTGGTAGTACACCACACCCAGATAGATGTCCGCACGCAGCTCCTGGCCGGTAATGCCAGAGTACATCGGCTCGTTGCCCATGTAGTTGTAGCCAGCCGCACGCAGCTGCTCGCCAAAGAAGTTGACCGGCGTGTCGTGTTCGTTAAAGGTCCACGGCGTCGCGTCCTGCGAGATGCCGTGCATCGCACCCGCCTTGCCGGCCATGCTCTCGATAAGCATACCGATCGTCATACGCGAGGGGAACGCGTGGGGGTTGATAATCACATCAGGCTGCATGCCGCTCTCGCTAAAGGGCATGTCGACCGCAGGCCACTTTTGCGAACACACACCCTTCTGGCCGTGGCGCGAGGAGAACTTGTCACCAATCACAGGCGAACGGGGGACGCGGAACATGATTTGCACTTTTTGGCACTCACTGTCGCCCGCATCGCTGCCAATCAAGCGCACCGTGTCGACGTAGGCGGCCTCGTCGCCTTTGAAGCGCTTCACGAGCGTACGGCCAGTCGCGTCGTTGTACGCGGCGTACAACGGGCTGCCTTTCGTGAGCAGGTCGCCGACAAACGGAAGACCGTCGACGTCCAGCTGCGTGCGCCGCACATCGTCGCTGCGCACGTCGTCACCAAAGCCAAAGTGCACAGGCAGCGCACCACTCCGCGCCCCGCCACCGACCAAGTCGCGCAGGTTGACAATCTCCGACTTGTACACCGTACCGTAGCCAAAGCCACGCTCGTGCGTGGACTTGTTCAGGATCATGGCATCCTCCATGTCATAACCCGTATAAGAAATGACGGCGACAATGGCATTCGTTCCGTTCGGGAAGTCGTCCATGCCATACTTGTTGTGCAGCGCAGGGCGCACAACGGGCGTCTGGCCGGACTGCAGACGGTACAGCTTGTTGTCCGTACGCCGCGAAATCGCACCAGACGGCGTACCCATCGTCTGCTTACCCATCTGGCACTGGTACATGTTACGCGGACTCTGGTTAAAGTCGGAGAAGGGCGTCAGGTTCGCAATGACACTCAGCACGTTGGTCGGCGTCTGCTCGACGTGCGTCGAGACGCCACGCTGCACCTCTTCGCGGCGGCACGCCACTTCGAGGTAGACCTGCTCAAAGGGGCCAATGTGGTCCACCTTGCCATTGTACAGGTACTGCACAGGACGCAGCATGCGTGCACGGCCAGAAAAGAGGTAGAGACCAGGATACTGGCCGCCGTGCGACGTCGGCACAAAGCCCAGCTCAAGGTCCAGGGGGACCTGCTCGTGCCCTTCCGTCTTCCAGATACGCAGCACGTTGGCCATGTGCTGCGCAAGCGATGGGGGGGCGTAGCCAATAATCGCACCGTCAAGCTGCACAACGACGTGTGTCTTGGGGCTGACGTTCGGCGCAAGGACTTCGGTCATACCGAGCGAGGTGAGCAGCGCGGGGATATGCGAGGCATCGACATCGCGCGTCGTCAACAGACACGAATGCGAAAAGTGGTTCAGCAGACCACACGGGCTACCATCGGGCGTGTGGACGGGGCACAGGAAACCCCACGCCTCGGGAAGCAGCTTACGCACGGTCGTTGTCTTGAGCTCCGCAAAAAAGGCACCACGGTGCACACTGCGGAAATGCGCAAGGTAACGGTAAAAGTTGAGCTTCTCGGCGACAATCGTAAAGCCACCGACTTGCTGCAGGTCAAGACCGCTGGGCGACGAGAGGTTGCCGGTCGCAAGGAAGGACGCAAGGCGCGCACCCACGTCGCCATTCACCTTGGACAGCACACGCTGCATGTAGCGCGCCGAAAAGTCGCACTCTTTTGCCTTCATGCGCACATCGCGCGCAATCACGCTGCGCACGCCGACCAGGTATTCGTCCAGACGCTCGCGGATAATGGCACCGTACAGGAAGCCGGGCATGAGCACCTCTTGGTGCTGTGGCGAGTCGGGGTTGTCGGCACAGCACTCGCCAGCAACAAACGCGTACAGCTTGCGGATCATAAAGATCAGCAGGCGGTACTTGTCGCGGGGGAGGGTGAGGTGAGGCAGCACAAGACGGTTGATCAGGTCCACACCCACTTCCGCGTTCGTCCAGTCCTCGGGCGCACGCATCACCACGCGGAACTTGTCGCCGAGGTAGTCGAGGCACTGCTCACCGGTCCACAGGCGGTACTGCTTGAAGCCGCGGAGCAGCAGCTCGACACGGTCCGTAAGGAAGGTGTTGTCAATGTCCGAGCCGACAATCGACGCAAAGAGCTCCTTGTCGGTAGCACTCACAAGTGCCTTGAGCACCATCACAATCGGGACCATGTATTCTTGCTTTCGCCACGAGAAACGCAGAGTCACACCACCATTCTCGAGGTAGTGCACCGAGTTGGTAACGCTCACCAGATCGTTTTTGCCGACGCAGCGGATCGAGCACGCTTTGCTCGAGTACGAGGGGCCACGGCGCGTGAACGAGGGACGCTCCAGCGCCATCACATGATTCGCTTTCGCAAGGATCAAGAAGCGCATCAGACGCTCGTTACCATTGATAATAAAGTAGCCGCCCATCTCGTTCGGCTCCTCGTGGTGCGCCACGAGCTCGCTCGATTTCATGCCGCGCAGGTTGCAGCGGTTCGAGCCGACCATCACAGGTACAAGGCCCATGTCATGCAGGTCCGACTCGGGCTCGCCGCCGTTCACGCTCCAGTTCACACGCGCAATCAGGCGGCCACGATAGGTCGTCAGGCGGTTGCGGCACTCATCGGGGTAGACGAAGCGGTCGCTTATGTTTTTCGCGCGCGACGGAACCTGAGGGCGGCTCATCATCACATTGTCGATCCACACTGGGTTAGTTGCAAGACGTACTCTCAATGCGATCGCCGCGCTCCGCGTCGATCACGACACGCCGAGGGAGCGTCGGCAGGCTGCGGTTCAGCAGGCCACCAGTCTCCACCTCGACGCTCCTCGCTTCCAGACGGGGGTCATCCATCCACAGAGCGTTGAAGCTCTCAATGTGGGGGCGCGTGATCTCGCGCAGGGCAGGTACATCCTTCGATTCGCTCGAAGGGTTCATGAAACGCCGCTGCATCTCGAGGGTATGGAAAGTATGCGGCTCATTCCACGGAGCGGTCTCATTTCCTTTGTTTGAGATGGGTCCATGCTCGGGCGGGGTGCCCGGGCCGGACGACGAATCCGACGACGGCGACTCGCTTCGCATCCTCACCGTGCAACGGCGCAAAGACCTGGCACGGCCGCTTTTGAAAAAACTTCTTCGGCCGAAATACGCCAGAGTGGAGGAAGCAAGGGGGTTGCAGGTGAGGTCCACCTCCATCGACACCTCCACCTGACGCGTCCGGGAGAAGGACATGCACACGATGCGTCGTTGACACCTGCGAAATAGCACGGATCCTGTTTTTCATGTGGAGCGGATGCGTACAGTAACGGGGAGGGTAGATAGGTCGAGGGAAAAAATACGGAAGCGTCGTCAGACCGCGAACAGAAGAAGAGGGTTGGAGCAACGCAGCGTAAAAGATTCGCTGGGCCACCGGGATAGAGTCAACGTAACGTAGTCTTCCCGTATATAAAGAATCCATCGTGATGATGTGTTTTCCAGAAATTTTGCTGTTACCACAGAAGAAATCTTGGGCGTTCCATTTGGTATAGAGCACGCTTTGGGAAGGCGTTGTTCCTGCTGCACGACCTCGTTAAATTTTTTTAAAATGCCTGTTTTCGACATCCTAACGGGACGCACCAGGCAGACCATTTACCAAGTCAGATTATTGTCTAACTTTTAGAGATGTAAGCTTTTATATTAAAAAGAACCCAAACGTACCCGTCCACATTTTTTTTAGACAGCCTCTAACAATGACATGTAGGATGTACTACTTGTCCACCATTTGCCTCCATTTCAAACCGTTCTGATACTCCACTTGAATAACCTATGGGCGGGATTGACTTGGAGTAAGGGGCTAACAGATTCTGAGCAGAGTGTGAAATGGAAGTAAAAAATTATGACTGCAATGCCTAGTTCATTCTCAACCCTGTCCCAAACTCTGAACGTGAAACATTCGATCAGGCCTCGGATGAGTGTCTCGAGAACCCTGTAGAGAACAAGGATTTCACAGTGTACCCTTGACTATCAAGCTCTCAAATACAATAGTTCATAAACCTCTAAGTTTCTGGGGTCTTCATGGCAGTGTACTTTGACCTATAGCTCTCATGGGTTTCCATGCTGTCGAGGCCATTAATCGGATCTGCACTGCGCTCGTTTTCTATTTTTAAAAAGTGCCCTGTTATTTGAAAGTGGCACTAGCCACAACCCTCCATTTTTTTCTTGCGATTGATCGGAGTTGCTCGTCAATCTTCCCTCGACAATAAATCTGATCCGTGCGCTCCACTTTGAAGTAGTATATGCGGAGTCAGTTTCGTGCGAAGGGTTGGTAGATATCCGACTGGAGAATGGCATGGAAGGATAATGATCAATACACTGTTTGGAGTAACACAGTGCAGTATGCGACAGTAGCTCATTGTGTACATTCCTTAATATTAAAGCAGTTTATGACATGCTCGGTGCATACTTGCACTGCCGTTGATGACGACAAAGTGTAAAGGTTATAGCGTCATCTAGGTTTGCTACGCTAGTCCAGTAAATAGCACACTTCGATCAAGCATTTTTAGATAATTGCAGTCTATGGTGCTTTTGGCTGAAAACCAAATACAGTATTACAAGGAAAAGGGCCAAATTGGCCGAATTTCTCTTGGTTATAAATGATTTCCTTTCCTTTAAGTATGCAAGACTCATCCCAAATCCTAACTACTGGCCGGTTAGCACAATTGGTAGTGTGTCTGACTACGAAAGTCCTCTGGACTGAGCATATCAGGAGGTTGCGGGTTCGAGCCCCGTGCTGGTCATTCTTTTTTTAAACGGCCAAAGTATCCACTTACTTTTATTGGCAATGTTGCCGTTTGGCCAACTAGCCTGGCCGGTTAGCACAATTGGTAGTGTGTCTGACTACGAAAGTCCTCTGGACTGAGCATATCAGGAGGTTGCGGGTTCGAGCCCCGTGCTGGTCACTTTTTTACCCCCCGCTGAGCGGAATTGTCACGGACGAGAATTTTGCGGTTGGCTAGATTTCTTTTGCTCGACACGCTTCGCAGGAGTGCTTCCTATGTACATTGGAGGCAAGGCTTAGTACACGCCCGCAATCAAAAGCCATCCAAATACGATCTGGGACATGGCGATCGCGAACAGGAACTGAATGCGCGTTGCGCGCTGTGCCTGCGTGACCGTCACACTTGAAGGCGACGATGGGTCCGGCAAGACGACATAACGCAGCGAACGGAGCTGGCATTAATAAAAAAAACAAACGTACCAAGAAGAAGGCATTCGCAGCAAACACGTAAAAGAACGTGAGCCAGTACATCCAGCGTCCCAACTGGAGCATTCCCACTGCAAGCACAAGCAGCGTGCCGACAAACTTATAGCCCGAGTATGCCACCAAGTCAAAGATGGTGTGGTCTCCCTGGATGTTGAGCAGGTAGCACCCCAGCTTCACTGCACTGAACTCGATAAAGACGATGGCCAATGCACGCGAGGCGGTGTACCCCAAGTTTTCCGGGTGGAAACGACCGCGCAAGCCGTAGATGACCGACGATACGATCGTGTACGTAACAAAGGCCATGACTGGGTCAGTGGGTGCGACGTACAGGGTATATACATGTCCGGGCTGTTAACGTCTTCCCGCGGCGCACAGAACGAGACCGGCTCCCCCGCTGCCGCGTGCTGAGCGCCGTGCGCGGACAGCGGGCGGTCCGGCGTGCTCATGCCCGCGTACGGAGTCGGCGAGGCGCTCTGGCCCGGGGACATGATGCCCGAGCCGCCGTACGGGGTCGAGTAGCGCAGACGGCGCGACCACGGCTTGTGGCGCCATGGGAACAGGATAATACGCAGCTTGTGCAAGACGTACGAGTTCGACACATTAAAGTAGTGCTTGAGCATCGGCATCGGCAGGAGGTTGCGGAACTGCGTGAGCAAAAATACGTACGTTCTTCTGCATGTACTCCCCACCGACCTGAGCGACGTGGCGGCCGAACTGCATGCCCATCTGCGCCGTGGCGTCGTTCATCATCCCCCCGCCGAGCGGCGCCTGGCCGCCAAAGCCCCACGCGTCGTCCTTGGCATAGTCCTGCTGCGGCATCGCGTACGCGTTCGGATAAGCGTCCGGCGTGCTCGCTCCGTCAAAGTACGGCGCAGTGGTCGACTGGTACATGTTCATGTTCGGCACGACGCTCGCCGTCGAGTTGGAGCGCGAGGGCTGCGGCGGAGCGTAGGCGCTCGCGGCGGCCGTCGCGGCTGCGCGGTGCTGCGGCGTCGCCCCCCCCCGGTTTTGCGGCGTGTACGGGTTGCGCTGCTGCGGGGCATACGCATTCACGGGCGTCGTCCCCCGCGGCGAGCTGATCCGCTGGTAACCCCCCCGTTTCGCGGGCGGCGCACGGGTCTGTGGGGCATAGTGGTTTTGGGCCTGGGGCGTGTAGGGGTTCTGCTCGTCGTGCGCGTAGTCGGCGCGCACCGGAGATCCCGGCACAGGAACCTTGGGGTGCGTCGGAATCGGGTGCTGCAGCGGCGGCGGCGAGCGCGCCGCAAAGCCCGAGCGCTGAGAGTGCATCGCGGTGTTGGCTGGAAGCGAGCCCGAGGGAGTCACTCACGTGACTTTGCCGCAGCAGTCTCTTCCTATCCACGATGCCCAAAGCGAAAGGCAAGGGTGGCAAGAACCGCCGTCGCGGAAAGAACGACGGTGACGACAAGCGTGAGCTGGTTTTCAAGGATGAGAGCCAGGAATACGCCCAGGTCGTGAGGATGCTTGGTAACGGCCGTCTCGAAGCACTGTGCTTTGACGGCGAGAAGCGTCTCGCGCATATTCGCGGCAAGCTGCGCAAGAAGGTGTGGATCAACAACGGTGACATTATCCTCCTATCCCTCCGTGAGTTTGAGGACGGTAAGGCGGATGTCATCCAAAAATACTCGCCCGACGAGGCCCGCTCGCTCAAGCAGTACGGCGAACTGCCCGAGACGACCAAGATCAACGAAGAGGCCCTGGGTGACGATGAGGGCGGCGACGTCGAATTCCAGGAGGTGAGCGACGAGGAGGACGAGGACCTCGACGACCTCTAGTCGACCACTGTAGATGTAGACGCTTCTCAATAGCCTAGGCGAATCATGATGCTACGGCTCGTGCTTCAGATCGGACGCTTCTGCGCTCGGCGCCTCGGCGCCGGGCACGGGCGGCGCGCCGGCGGGCGCTTCGCCCGCGGCAGCGTCCTCGCGCTCCTGCTCGGGTGCGTCCTGCGTGGGCTCGGGCGCATCGATGACTTCACGCCGCGCCGCGAGCCATGCGTGCCAGCGCTTGCTGCGGCTCTGTTCTTGGGAGGCTGCGTGCGCTGCCGCGTCCGTAGCGGGGCGCTTGCGCGCAAACACGTCCTCGGTGCCCTGCACAAAGAAGAGGCGGTAGGTGCGCAAGCAGACGCGGATGTCCAGTCCATTGCGCACAACATACTGCGTACCCTCCTCGTCCGCCGCATCCGGCTGCGCGGGCAAGTTGCGCTTCAAAAGCGGGGCCACCGTCTCGGACGGCAGGCCCTCGGTTGGTGCGTACAGGCAGTACGAGGCAATGTACTGCAGCCAGCGCTGCTCCTCGTCCTTGGGGTCCTCGAGCGTGAGGTCGTCGTGCGACAGAAGCTGGATGTGCATCGACTGGGGAGGAACGCCGTCGCCGGCCGCCTGTAGCGGCACCATCTCGATCCTGTACAGGTGATCGTCGCGGCCGACGACCTGCTCAGCGTCCATACGGCTCGCAATGAGCCGCTTGTACAGCTGCACGTCGCGCGTCTCGCCGCTCGCCTCTTGTGTGCCGCTGCGGATCGCATTCAGCGCCTGGTGCGTCTGGTCAAAGATGCCGAGCAGCTCCTGGCACTTGGCATCAGATGCGATCGTCAGCGCGCCTTTCACAAACGCGTGCACCACCTTGTCGAGGGTCATGGCAGGGTAGCCATGCGTGCCGTACATGAAGCGCACGCTCTCTTCGTAGCCCGCCTGGTCGATCTCGTGGTCAAAGAGACGCGCAATTAGCTCCATCAGCACATCGTAGTACTGCGCGGGGTTCAGCTGCATCACCGCCTGCTCGCTGGGCGGGAGCGCCGCGTCCGCGTCCGGGCGCGGCGCCAGCGACGCGGCAATCGCGCTCACGACGCCGGCAGGGCCCGTCGCCGTGTCTATCAGGCCCAGCTCCGCAGCAAGGGGATTGATCTTGGTCCAGCTCTCGGGCGTGCTCTCGGCCATGTCTTTTGCGGCCTGCTTCAGGCCGGCGAGACGCGCATAGAGCAGCTGCAGCAGACGCACAAAGACATAGATTGTCGTATTCGCAAAGAGGTCGACCACATCGGGGACCTGCGCCGCCTCGCGGTTCGGCAGCGCGGCCGCCGACGTGTTGATGTGCCACGTAGAGGCAGGCGCGCCGCGCTCCTCATCACGCGTACTCGCCTCGGCATTGTTGCGCAGCGCCGCGCGGCGCAAGTCGCCGCCTTTGCGCCCACGTCCGCGGGACACGTCCGACTCGCTCGCCTCCTCGTCGTCCTCCGCAATGCTCTGCTCGTCGTCGTCGTGCTTGCGCGCGACGAGCGTCGCAAACGTCTCGGGGCTCGTGTTGAGCAGGCGCGGCAGCAGCGCACGGAAGGTCGCGTCGACGCGCTCGCGGTCGTGCGCGCTAAAGCCTGACGAGGAGCGGTCCATAAAGTGGACAGAAAGGCGCAGCAGGTCGGCGAGCACCTGGCCGTCGTTCATCTCGTACGCGAGCTGGAAGCGAGGTGCAAGCGCAGGCAGGCTGGGGTCCAGCGCCAGGCGGCGCTGGTGCTGTGCGGTGCGCAGCGTCTCGATCTCGTTGACAAATGCTTTCGTGGTAATGGTTTTCTTGTCCGTGCTCTTGAAGTTGACGCCCTGGTGGTCGAGCGCCTTGTAAAAGTTGCGCGCGTCGACCTCGCGCCAGACCTTGTTCCACTCACGCTGCGCACGCTTCCACTCCTCGTCTTTTTGCTTCAGACGCGCAAGGACCACCGGCACGGCCACGCAGGGGTTGTCGTGCAGCGCGGCAATGACCTCCACGCCGTGGTTCCGCCCATAGACCTT
The DNA here is from genome assembly GCF_029542785.1 of Malassezia japonica. Lineage (NCBI taxonomy): Eukaryota > Fungi > Basidiomycota > Malasseziomycetes > Malasseziales > Malasseziaceae > Malassezia > Malassezia japonica. Next base: position 246,227 of record NC_083372.1, on the reverse strand, counting down.
CTTGATGATGCGCTGGTAGATGCTCTTGCTTTGGCCACCCAGCCCGGGTTTCAGGCGGAAGCTCGCGCGCTCCTCGGGGTCCATGATCGCAATGCGCGCGGCGATCGGCTCGAGCAGCGCAATGGTGCGCAAATTCGCCTCGATGTGGTAGTCGTACTCGTGGCGCTCCTCTTCCGAGCGGTACAGCGCATCCTCGTACACGTTCTTCTTGTGCGGATTGAACGACTCGCCCTCGCTCGCCCACGTGGGATGCGACACCCATGCGTCGTTCAGCACCTCCCAGCAGAGGGGGTCGCGGCCCGAGCACGCCAGGTTCACCTCCGAGTCTGGCAGGCGGCGGTAGGACGGGCCGTAGGAACGCTGGTTGCTCAGGTCCACACGCTCGCGTTCGAGCGCAGGCACATTCTCAAGCACCGGCTCCTCGTTCTCGAGCCAGCCGTGCTTGCCCATATCGTATCCACAGAGAGCCTTGAACGCCGACAGCAGCTCGGGCTGGCCGCCCAAAAAGAGCGAGACACGGTCGACGAGCGTCGCAACGTCAATTACATCCTGCGTGTAGAGGTTCAGCAGCTTGAGGAAGTCGAGGTAGGTCGCACGGTCGTCAATGTGCTTCTTGACACGCTCGAAGAATGCCACCTCGTCGATCGACGCCATATGGGGGAGCTGCACCACGTTGCCGCCCATCGCCTGGGGGGGGAGGTAGGGCGGCATCTCGTACATCCCGGGAGGGAGGTAGCCAGGCGCGTCCGGCGGAAGCGCATCGTACGGCGGCACACCGGGCTGCACGGGAGGGTACATCTCGTGCATCTCGCCGGGGGGAACGCCTTGCATGTACGGCGGGCCGCGGGGGATGCTGTCCGTCTTGCCGTGCTTGCTGCGCTTGCTGCGCGACACGGGCTTGCCGGGCGGCACCGGCGCATGCGGCTCGGGCGGCAGAGGGACATCCTCGACGCCGCTCGCACTCCGCTTCTTGCGGCCACCCGGCGCAGGGCCGCTGTGCCGAGGAGGAAGCGGCTCATACGCGGGCATGCTGGGCATCTCGGACTGGGGTCCCATGCCGTTTGTGACGTGGCCCAGCATGCCAAACAGGCCGCCGCCGGGGCCGCCGGTATCCGGGAGGAATTGCTTGAACTCGTCCAAGAGGTCCTGCGCATGGTCAAAGAGGTGCGTCACTTGGCCGTACACCTCGTGAATAGGGCGCTGCTCTTTCTGGTAGGTCTGCAAAATCTCGAGGAACTGCTTGTAGGTGTCTGGGTCGCCTGCAAAGCGCTGCTTGATCTTGTTCACATAGTTGATCGCATGGTTGAATTCCACCGGCGGACGCGCTGCCTCGGGAGGGGCGCGGCCCTGCTCGTACGGCGCAGGAGGAGGATTGTAGCCCATCGGCGCGTTCATCGGCATCGCGCCAGGCGACGGCGCGCGGCCGTTCATCGGCGGAGGGCGCTCGTGCGGCGGCGGACCGCGGCGGGGATCGTACTCCATGCCCTGGGGGGGGAGACCGCCGTATGGGCCCGGGGGGCCGCCGTGATGCCGACTCTTGGCATCGTGGGGGCCGGGCCCATGCGGCAGCGGCGGCGGCGGCGCACCTTCGCCCTTATTCATGCGGCTAATTGCACCCGCAATCCCATGCCCGCCGAGAGTCTGTGTCGTGGTTCCAGACGGGGTGGTGACCGTGATCATATTCGCGTCGTTCTGGTCGACGCTGCATTCGATGCGGTAGCCCGGCGGAAGGAAGGTGTTGAAACCCTGGATCAAGCTCGGCTGACCACGGAACAGGGTCGACACACGTTCAATGACACCAGGAGTGTCGATCGCTTGGCTTTTGAACTGGATTAGTGGGGATACGCACGTCTTTCATGATATCCAGAAAACGGTTGTAGACATCGGGGTGGTCGGTGAACTGCACCTTGACCTGGTCGAGGTACGAGAGTGCATCCCGTACATTGAGAGTCGCCTGCGTAAGATAATCCACGTACCATGGTGCTTTGCGAGTGGGAGCCCGCTCCTCGCTATCCACGCAACGTCTCAGCCGCACAGGCACTGATGCAAGCTGCGAAGTGCCGCGCGCCCGGGGTCAAAGCCCGGTCACGTGATCCCTCCACGCTGCGGCCGAATCTCCACATGTGGAGGCGCGTTGGGCCCTCGGACGGGCGCAGCGGACGCGTCAACGGTTACCTGCCTATAGACTCGACGGCGCGCGCCACCGTCCAAGCGCATAGTTCAGACGTATAATCACCAGATCGCGGCCCATGCGCAGCGAGTCGGTCAGGAGCGAGATCTTGGAGCCGTCAATCTCGGTCCAGTGCACGGCCACCTCGGCGATCGGGAGCGGGAGGCGCAGCAGGGCGTCCTTGCTGCTATCCTGGGGCGAGCGCAGTGCGTGCTGTGCAGCACTTGCACGAGATGCCATCTCTGCGAGCAGGAGGAGCTCCACATCAAAGATCCAGCGGTCGATGTGCGCAAGGGGGAAGATGTGGGCGGCCGTCGCGCGCGAAAACATCTTGAAGCCGCACTGGGTATCCTTGATCTCGGGCTGTTGCGCCAGAGTTGTGACAGTACCATGACTTGTTGCTCGAAGAAACTGGGGAACGACGGCATCCACAGCGTGGTGGTACATCTTTTCAATGCTCGGAGGTCGCATGAGAATCGAAAGAAGGAGGTGGAAGCCGCGCATCAGCAAGTTGCGCAGCATGCTCCGCTTCACGACGGCCTCGGACGTAACAAGGTGCGCGCGCGAGCCGACCACAACGCCATGGCCTTTTTCGGTAAGAATGCGCGTCATCTCACGCGACAAGACGCGCAGGTCGGAAAAGCGCGTCGCGCCGTCGGCATCGGCAAAGAGGATAAAGGCGCCGCGGCTGTGCAGCACGCCATGACGCACCGCTGCACCTTTGCCGCGGTTCGTATGTAACTGCGTGATACGCAGAGAGGCTCCGGTAGGGAGAGAGCGCTCTTTCGCATAGGTCATCGCGACATCGTACGTCGAGTCCTTCGACCCGTCATCCACAAGCAACAGCTCATAGGTAAGGAGCGGACCTGTGAGCGCCGATGCTGCGCCTTCCTTCTCTGATAGCCCCGAAAGCGACTCTTTGCTCGAGCGCACCTGCTCCAGCCACGAAAGCGCCTCATCCAGCATCGTGGGCAGACGCTTCTCTTCGTTGTACATGGGCACAACCACCGAGAGTTGCACCTCCTCGGGCACACTGAGAGTAGGAAGAGGTACAGGCACCTTGTGCTCAGGACTCGTATACATGCGCTCAGCGGCGGTCGTATGCAGCTGCCCAGGACTCATTACAACAAGCGCAAGATAGGGCTACATGAGAAGATCAACATACCACAAGCACTGTGAGGGCTACCGTTATGACCATCACGCGCGCAGGCGCCACGGTAAGGCATGCTAGCGCAATACCAATGATATAGGACCATACAGACCCATCCGATCCAGCAACAACACCACCGCCGCCGCAACACGGAGCGGCCATCGTCGTCGCGCGAACGTTCACAGGGTGCCACGAGGCGTGCGCCCGTGCGTTGTCCCACGTGGCATTGGATAGGAGGGCGTTCCGCACAGACGACCATGAACGCGATTCAGTACAAGTTTCCCCAGGACAGCTGGCAGACGATCCTCCTGCTGGCCTTTTTCCTGTACGTCGACCAGGCCTCGGTCGGTACGCTCGGCTCGCGCATCCGCAACGCTGTGGGTGGTGCGCGTACGCTCGACATCCTTCGCAAGCTCACGGTGTCCGTGCACATTGCCGAGGCGCTCGCTATGCTCGTGGTGAACATCAAGCGTGGCTCGTCGCCCCTTGTCGGCGTACGTTGGAGTGTTGCTAATGTCAGCTCAAGTGGGTCGTCACCACCTTTGTTGTCGGCTTCCCGTCGTGGATTTCGTTCGGTGGTACGTTTGCTATACAGCGCTGACAGCAGCGGTCAACAACGGCATCTGGTAAATTTAATAGACTCAAATGCTTCGCTCTCCGTACAAAATAAAAGAAGCGCGGTCGTGCTCCCCACCCAGGCCCAAAACGGCGGAAAGCAAAAATTCGACAAGAATGAGATTCGAACTCACGCGGGCAGAACCCAATGGCTTACCGACTAAATCGTCGTGCGTTTAGCAGGCCACCGCCTTAACCACTCGGCCATCTTGCCAAACTTTCCTCGGTGGTCAGGTTGTCGCTACATAAGCATAGAGAGGACTACATAAACGAGTCGTCGCTCGCTTCGCCTTCGTCTTCCTCGTCGTTGCCGGTAGCAGCTTTCAGGCGCGCACGGCGCTCTTCAACACGGTGCTGCTCAGCGACGGCTTCTTCGGAGTACACTGGATAAGCATGGAAACGTACAGTGCGAGTAGTCGCGCGCCGCCGCCTCTTCTTGGTACCGGCGCTTAGCTTCGAGCGTCTCTTTTTTCTGAGCATTCGCAAAGTCTTTCTTTTTGCGGCCAAGCGCACGCTCGCGCTCCTGGCGCTCCTCTTCAAAGTCGACCTTGCGCTCGACGCGCGTCTTGTTCAGCCGGTTGACAATCGCGTTCTGGCGCTCTTTGACATAGTAACGCTTCACCAAGCGGTCGTTGAAAAAGGTCACGGCACCGACGGCCATATCACCAGTTTTCTGGATTAGTAGGCTCGCATACCTTGACATTGCTGTGGGGGGTGTAGATGATCGTGATATTATCCTTCTTATTGCCTGCGTAAGCGAAACCACGCACCTTCGATCGAGTTCGCCTTCACCAGCTGCGAACAATCCTGCAAAAGCGGCTCGGGGATCGCAGTCCATTCCATAGACTCGGGCATCCGAAGATACACGTGTGCAGAAGAGAGCTGCGTTAGTCTCGCGACGTACCTTGTCTACGTGGAACCACACATCCTGAATGAGCTTCGGGACCTACCTCTGGGAGACCGTGCCGCAACAGCTCCTCATCTGCGTCAGTTTCGATCACATACTCTCGACCTTGTCGCGTCCCATGTAAATGGTCGCGGGCGGGTCGACCGCTGCGTCAGTCGCTACTACGCACCCGCCGACTGGAAAAAGAGCACCATACCCCTCAGGCGGCTCGTGCGCTCCGTTTTGAGGACAGTCACGTGACACCGCGTCGCGGTGTTGTTCTTGGACCATGTCCGGCTCCGAGACGCCAGGCGGCCTGGAGGCGCGCATGACGTCGATGTCCCTGTCGGGACACGACAAATCCAACACAAATGCATCGAATGGTGCTGGTGGAGCAACGGCACTGACCAACGCGACGTGGCTCGCGGCTCAGCAGCAGAAAGCGGCCCATAAACCCTTTCAGCCTCGTCCTCTCAAGATGGTGGCAAGCATGGATGGCAAGATTGCCCCGCGTGCTCCCTTGACGTCGAAGCATGCTGTTGGAAATGTGCCTGCACCTACTTCGACCGAAAAGAGGGTCGTGCGCACACCCAGCCTGTCCTCGACGCGGCCTCCACCGCGCGAGGAGAAAAAGACGGCGCATGCCGTGCCGCGTACGCACACTCAAGAGCCCCAATTCGACCTCGGACGTTACGATGGTGGTCTTGAGCGTGACGAGAACAAGGGCCGGCGAAATACCTCGGCCAAGACAAGTGGAGACAGCGACACGCTTGCTATGGACTCGTCCATGGACGGCTTGTCTCACCAGCCGACTCGCCAATGGAGCTTGTCGCAGTTTGAGATTGGCCGTCCACTCGGGAAGGGCAAGTTTGGACGTGTATACCTGGCGCGAACCAAGGCCGCGACCTCGTCCAAACTCAACAACCAAGGCTATGTCGTGGCGCTCAAGTGCGTCTACAAGAAGGAGCTCATGGAAAACAAGGTGGATCTGCAGCTGCGTCGCGAGATTGAAATCCAGATGAACCTGCGCCACCCCAACGTCCTGCGTATGTTTGGGTACTTCCACGACCAGGGCCGTATCTTTATGATGCTCGAGTTTGCCGGGCGTGGCGAGCTCTTCAAGATCCTGTCCAAGATCCCCGACCGTCGTTTCGACGAGCGGACCGCGGCACGCTACATTTCTCAAATCGCCGATGCGCTTCAATACCTGCACTCTAAGCACATTATCCACCGCGACATCAAGCCTGAGAACCTCTTGGTCGGTATTCGTGGCGAAGTCAAGATTGCCGACTTTGGATGGAGTGTGCACGCGCCCGGTAACTGCCGCGGCACGCTGTGTGGTACACTGGACTATCTCCCTCCCGAGATGGTGGAAGGCAAGAAACACAGCGGTGCCGTGGATCTCTGGGCCATGGGCGTTCTGACTTATGAGTTTTTGGAAGGGGTTCCGCCCTTTGAGGACCTGAAAGCGGTGCAAAGTGCGTATTTTGTTTTCTGACCCAGCGACATACAAGCGCATTGCATCTGTGGATCTCCATATACCGTCGCACTTTAGCGAGGAAGCCAAGGACCTGGTCCGCTCGGTACGTCACCTTGTCTAACCCAGCTTCTCAAGTACAACCCCGCGGAGCGTCTGCCGCTGTCCAAGGTGCTCCGGCACCCCTGGATTATGCGTCACGATCCCGAAGCGCATATTCGCGCTGCGCGTTTCTGTCCTGAAAAGGTATAGTTTCTATATGCTCGTATCTCAACCATTAATGAACCGCAACATTAAATACAAGGTAGACCCGATGAATCGGATACCACTCATCACCGCCACAAACACAAGAATCACCAGGACGTAAACTCGGGTCCGCGTGTTGCCCTCTTGCGGATTAAATGTCCCGGTGAGCTCTGTATCGAGGATAATTCCGGCCAGGAGCGCATTCGACAGACACCACACCAGCAACACATTGGTGCGGATGTTTTTGTAGTAGTCCAGCTTCTTGGTCGCCTCTTTATCCGCACCGCCAGAGCCCTGGATGACCACGCGGTGCTCGCGAAGATTCATCAGGGCCTCTTCGTAGGTCGTGTCGATGTCTGCCTGTGCCGATGGCAGCGACACTTCAGCCATGCCTTGTCCCGTCGACGTGACCTTGCCGAGGTCCCGTGGCGCGGCCGAGTCACCCTTGGTACCCCAAGAGATGTCGTGCAAGTTGCAGAACGCGTAAATGTTTAGCACGTTGATATAAGTCGGCGTGAAGATAAAGTACTGCAAGCTGCTTGTAATCAGGTGCAGAGGGTCCAATGCAAAGATGGAGGCGACGATGTACACGCCATAGGTCGCTACCAGACTCACCACCATCTGAGCAAAGGTAGAACTGTGGTCGCCTTGGAACAACTTGATAATGCACAAGACGCCAGCCGCCAGCATGTACATGGTCAACAAAGCAAAGATTGCCACAACCGCGGTGTACTTCCAAGTGCTACCCTGGGGCCGATTGCCCAGTGCAAGGATAAAGCACGCGACCAGCGTGCCAACATAAATAAAGTGCAAAACTTCGTTCAGGATGCCAATGCCCTCGAACCCAAACGACTTGTTCTCCAAGCCTTTGGTAAGCACGCGGAAGAAGATGTAAAAGTTAGCAACGCCGAACCAGGCAATGAGCATGTTCAGGAATGAGTAGAACGTGGCAAAGACGAGCGTCATCTTCCGCCAGCCCGAGTGGGCCGTCTTGCTGTACTGGAATGCATGCGTCAAGGAGTACACTGCCGAGAAAAAGGCACCGTTCAGCCAACGCCGACGCTGGCTGATAAATTCGGGCAGTCGGTTCGGCACGTCGGTGACGCCCTGCGCGGAGCTAACGTACTTCATGACCCAGTTTGAGTTGGCCTTGGCCGCGAGCTCAAAGCAGAGAATGCGGTCCTCAGCGAGGTACATGTTGGACGTAAAGACATCGGCGTCTCCACCATGCAGGAACTCGCCCTTGAAGTAGGACGCGAGCGGCCCCTTTCCGGTCACCGGGTCGTCGAGCAAGGCAATGTAGCGATAGGCTGGGTCAGAAGAAGAAAAAACGTACCACTGAATGCGCCTGGCAGCACGGAAATGTAGCCAAACACCGACTCGAGTGTCTTGTCCAGGATATTGCTGATCTTGTACTCAAAGTTTTGCGCTGCAACGAGGGGGTTCAGCAAGCCCAAGCCCAGGCCCGCTTTTCCACCCGTGTCCACAGTGATCTCACCGCAAGCACCCGCGACGTTTGAGTTACGGTCAAAGCTCTTCCAAAGCGAGTAGATCGACTTGTGCTCCGGCTTGGTACCCACGTCCAAGAGGACACAAACGTTCGGCTGAAGAACGCGCGAAAATGCATTGAAGAACCAGCGGTGTGAATTGATCTTCTTCGCGTTCTTTTCCTTCAGGCAGAACAAAATTTGCACCGGGACCATGCCCTTCTCTGCGCCACGGAACTGCGTCTTGGAGTCGAGCGAGAGCTGCGTGGTATATTCGTAGACATGCGCCGTAACTTCCTTGTTGTCGACCATGTTCTTCGCAACGCCTTCCTGGTATACACCCAGCGCCGAGAGGCAGTCGAGCACACGGGGATGGATATTTTTGCGACCGTCGGAAATGATACCGACGACCACCTTGTTCCAGCTGCCATCGCCCCACACGCGGCTCTTGTTACGCGTACAGAGATGCGCAATGTTCTTCATCACACCATGCAGCGTCCTGCAGAACAGGTGCTCGTCCTCATTGTACATCGTCACACCGATAAAAATCTCCGTGTGGCGGTTGTAGATGTTTTGCCTAAGTGTAAAGTTGTTCTGGACAAACTCGTCGGGATCGCAAGTCACTGCTGAGTAGCGCATGTGCGTAAATTCGTCCGTGTCGCGGCGGTTCAAAAATGTTCCGAGCTTGGTCGGTATCGGGCAGTTGAGCACCAGATTTCCGTACGTGAGCGCGACGTTTCGGTTGACATTGTGTCGTCGCTGCTGCCACCCCCGGGGCGGCGCAGGGCCAAAGTGCTGTGTGCTCGATACGAGCGTGCCGCACTCGACTGGCTTCTCCTCATAACCTTCATGGGTCGTGGCCTGAGGGTAGGCCGGCTGCGCTTCGAACATATGGGGCTCGGTGTTGATGTCCACCGACGTGTCGTACATCGGTACCGCTGTGTGTGTCAAGGTGCCGTCGTAGGTTGGCTCCGTGGCATAGGCGCCACCCTTTTCGTCCTCGTACACCAGCTCGTGGCTGTTCCAGCTCGGGGGCGGGTCGCTGCTCCCGTTCGACATGCGCTGGTCGTGCACGGCATATTCATAAGCCGGTGAGCTTTGGGGATAGTGCTCGCGCGGATAGTGTTCGCGCGGATAGTACTCGGGCTGTGCATACTCCCCTTGGGTATACGTGCCCTGGTGATACATGCCCTGGTCGTACGTGCCCTGATCGTACGTGCCCTGGTCGTACGCGTACGTGCCTTGGGCTGCGTACTGGTACGCAGGGTCCACGTATACGCCGAGCTCCTGCGTCGAGGTCCAGCTTTGTGTGGATCCATGTTCGCCCAGCAGTTCCGCCTGGCTCGTTGCCGATAGGTTGTGGGCATGACCGTACACATCGTGCCCACCCTCGGTCAACGTGTAGACCGAGGCGTCGGCAGGCGGCGCATAGGGCTCGTAGCCTCCACTGTGTGGGGTCGTTTCGTGGTTGAGCGCCTCGAGCGTCTGCTCGTATCGGCTCAGCGCATGCTCGTGCGCCCCCGTGGGTTCGTCCATGACGGGGGTACGATATCACTCACCGACGCAAGCGACGCCTTGCAAAAGCAAATGAACTTCCCCCCGCGGTGCCACGCCGAGCGCTGCAGGCGAGATGTTGCATGCTGCATCACCTCCACTGCCACGTGCGCTCTATGTAAACACGCGACGCCGGTCGCGTTCTATCCAACGATTAACCTGGTCTACACGTAGAAACACAATGCGCGTATTTAGAATTATCGCGCCTACTCCGAAGTGGCCGCACCCTTCTTGGTGTTGGTCTTGCCTTGGTTCTTGATCACTAGTGTGAGTTTTCGTAGAATACGTACGCGACTTGTGAATATACGGCAGCACACCACCACCCGCGATCGTCGCGCGAATGAGCGAGTCGAGCTCCTCGTCGCCACGGATAGCAAGCTGCAGGTGGCGCGGGGTAATACGCTTCACACGCAGGTCCTTGGACGCGTTGCCTGTGTGAGACAAGGGACATACCGGCAAGCTCGAGCACCTCGGCAGTGAGGTACTCAAGGATCGCGCTGGTGTACACAGCGGCCTTGGCACCCACACGGATGCTGTTCTGCGAGCGCTTCTTGAGGTGACGGTGGATACGGCCGACAGGGAACTGCTTTAGTTACGCGCGACATACCTGGAGACCAGCACGCACGGACTGCGACACCGGTTTCCGCGCTTCGCTCTTCTGGTTCGTGGTAGGACCGGACTTTCCACCCGTGCCTGCAGCCATGTCGATAATGGTAGTACTGCGCGAACCTGTTGTGGCGCGTCTCGCATCAACACCCGCTCGGCCGATCGCGTAGCGCTGACTAAGCACTCCACTCGGCCACCTTCACCATGAGCCAGGCGGCGCTGCGGGTCCCGCTAGGCTTTGTGCCGCGCGCGCCGCAGGGAAGCGCGCAGGCATGGGAGAGTGTATGGATTGAAAATAAAAGTGATACCGGCGAAAACGGAGTAGAAAACGACGCGTGGGTCGAGGACGGAGACGAGACGGCGCCGCACGCTTCGTGCACGGCTTCCTACTATCTCGCCCAGGCGCCCGGTACGGGGGCGGGTGAGGTCTACATTGCCGTGGGATACTCGGAAGGGACTGTGCGCATGTTTGCTGCGCCGGTAGACAAAAATACACCGCCGGCGCAGGACGACGTGCACGAACGCCCGGTACGACATGCGCACGGCCACCGCCGGTCGTCCCGCACGACGCTCCCGGGCTCGACGTCGCCTTATTCGCCCAGCAGTGCTTCGATTTGGCCGCCTATGAGCGACGTGACACCGTCCGATGCGACGACCAAGACGAGCGCCAGCACGGCGTCGTCCAGCATCTCGCCGTCGTCGCCTACCCACACTAGCGTCTCGGACGGGCCGACACAGTCCATGTCACAAGACGTTGCGCAGTTCACGCCAAAGCACGAAAATGCAGAGGCGCTACTCGAGGCGCAGTACCACGCAACCGCGTCGCCTTGCGTCATTGCGCACTCGGGTGAAGCACGGCAGTCGCACGTCCACGAGCACCATGACGCACCCAAGCACCGCGACCGCCTCCATTCGCTTTGGGAGCGGCGATCGTCGGGGGGAATGAGCGACCCGGCACCGCTCTCGGATAGGCCGAGCGAGGCACCGAGCGTCGAGCCAGTCATTGATACCCATCTCGTACGCGCGCCGCTGCTCGTGCGCTCGCTGTACACCCCGGACGCGTCGCGCGTCACTGCGTTGCTGGTCGACGACCGGCCGAACGATGCCGTGCTTCCGGCGCAGCTTCTCGTCCAGCAGGCTTCGGGACGTGTGACGGCGTGGTCGCTTCCTCTCCTCCAGTTCCTAGGTACCGTGCAGCTGCGTGTGATGCAGCACAGCGCACCGGGCGCCGAGCACGAAGTCCAGTTTGTGTTTGAGCGCCAGGCGACCGAGCTGGGCTCGCAACTCCTGCAGCCGGTCGACGCGTACATGCACATGGCCCGCCTTACGCCATGCGCCGCGCCGACGCTCGTCTTGCATCCTCTTCCAGTACTTGGCAGCAGCGAGCAGGTGCCGCTCTTGACCTGGGCCGAGTACAAAGAGTGGCCGTCGCGCATTTTCGTGCTACGCACCGATCCCGTGCGGAGTACGCTGGCTGTGTGTGCGGTGCTGCATGCTCCCGACGTTTTGCAACGCACGCTCTGCCTCTCGCTCGAAGACAAGCCGCATTTGCTGCTGTATGCTGCGGGCGACGAGCTTGTGCGCGAGACCTACGCGCTCGGCGACTTGACGCAGTTTTGCCAAGGACTGTCGATGCCGGCGCCGCGGCCTGCGCCGAACGGTGCGCCGTCTGGGACCTCGACGCCGGTCCATGCGCCGCCGGGTCGCCTCTCGCTGAAGCACCTCGGTCTGCTACTTCCGGCATGGACTATGCCGAAGCACGAGCCGACGGTGAGCCACGAGAGCAGCCGCGAAGAGATGCTTGCGCCCTTGCCTGATGCTCACAAGAGGCGACTCACGGAGCTTGTTACTACAGCACAGACCGCGCCCGAGACGTCGCAGCGTGCATTGGCCGAGGCTACGGTCCTTGCCGCGGCGGTCGTCGGCTCAACGTGTGCGCTTGCGCTGCATGCGTCCGAATCGGCGCTGCTCTTGGTCGACGGAGAGCTGGAGCAGCCGTATCTGCACCTTCTTCCTAGTCGTCCTATCTCGCTCCTACCCATGGAGCGCACAGGGAGCCTTGGCGTGCTATGCCAGGTACGTGTGCCGACTAACACAGCACCATTACGTGTCTCTCCAGATCCAGCACACGGACCACATCCAATGCACGGCCGAGGTCACCGATGCGCCGCCCAACTCGCTCGCGGTGGCCGCTGCCGGTTCGCTCCTGTCTGTTCCGCTGGCCGACACGAAGCCGGATAGCACGCACACGGCGCCCTCGGCGGTACTTCCGCTGAGCCTGACCAAAGTGATCCTTGCCGAATGTAAGTGTGTCCATGCTAACGCAGCCACTGGCCTAATTTCTATGCCCCTGACGCAACTCTTTAGCGATACGCCGCTGGCGACCGCACAGCCACTGCCGTGGGACGCCCCGCTGACGCTCCTACAGCAGGTTGCCAATCCCCGGACGGGCACGCGCCATATCCTTGGTGGATCCGCCGCGGGCGATATCGCGCTTTGGAACGTAAGCTCTTTGCAGCTCGAAGCTGCATGGAGCTGGTTCGCCTCACCAATCCAGTGCATTGTGCCACTCCTCGGCGTCTCGCCGATATCGCGGTTGTATAGCTGCGTCCTGTGCGTCGCGCAGGACGGCACATCGGCGCTGCTGGCCCTCGACGATCTCCGGCTTGTGCAAATGTTCCCTGGCTGCGGCGCACCACTTGTACAGATTGCAGTGCGAGGCAGCGAGCTGCTGCTGGCGTACGGCGAGCGCCGCGCACGGATCTGGTCGCTTTCCTCGCAAGAGCTTGTGCGGAGCGCCACCGCCGAGCAGCTCTGGATGCTCGTTGCACAGGCCGACGAGGCCGGCGAGGCGTGGCTGCGTCTCCCTGTTCCTCCCGCGCCACGCAGTGCGCCAGGGCGCGTCGACAAAAGTGCACAGAGCGGTATGCTGTCTGCGTGTGGCGCGGTGGCCGAGGGTGCAGTGCCGATCATCTTGGCCGATATTCGAAAAGCACTCGACGTTGCGTGCAAGACGCTGCGTCCCGCACTGGGCGCCAGCTCGCTCTCGTCTGCGCTCGATGCCTACACACGGCACATGCACGACGAAGCGTCCGCCCGCACCGAGGCGCCGCTCGCCGACGAGGCTGCTGCCGCCAAGCTCCTCACGACGCTGCGACCCCTTTTTGCCCTGTTCCTGCCGAGCGACCTAGACCAGGTCTTTGCGCAGCTGCAGGAAAAGACCTGCGAGGCCCAGACGCCTGCGATCGTGTTAGTGCCTGGTGCGCTGGGCTTGCCTGGGTTTGTAAGCGAGGCGGCGGGCGACCAAGCGACGCGGTCCTCGCTTCGCTTCTGCCTGACACCCGAGGCCAGCGCACAACACTTGCTGACGCTCACGACGCTCCTGCTGCTCGCGAGTGCCGTTCCGTCGGTACACCATGCCTGCCGCTCGGTGCTCGATGCACTTCTGACGCCCGCCTTTCTCGCATCGGCCGTCGGGTCCGACGCTTTTGCCCCCCCGAGTCTCGCGGTCCTCGCGCAGTTTATTATGGACGAGAACGAGGTGCTACGTACCGCAGCTGCGCTCCTTTTCCGCGCATACGCTGCTGCAGCGAGCGAAAGCGAGCTCGCGCGGCTCGCTACTGTCTATGCCCCCGTCGCCTACAAGCTAGACGCGGACGAGGCCCCCCATGCCGTGCTGCTGCTCGGCCTTGTGGCGTCTGCGCGCTACGCCTACTTTTCGCCTGCGCTCCTGAAACAGATCTCGGTCGGCGTCGCACAGTACCTCGCGGCGCCTGTCTACCGCCCGGAAGGTGCGCGGCGTGCGTACGTCGCGCTCGAGCTGTGCTGCCACGGCTGCGGCATCTGGCAGCACTATGTCGATGCGATTGCGCTGGTGCGTGGCATCTTTTGCATTGCGACGCAGCCTGAGGAGGCAGCAGCCGGCGACCATGCCCCCGCGATCAAGCTCAGTGGCCTGTCGCTGCGTGGCCTCGCGCGCCGAGCGACGCTGGAGCTAGCTGCCAAGCACAGCGCGCTCTTTATGAGCACGTTGGCGATGGACATCTTGCACGCGACGTCGGTCGAGCAGGGCCAAGTCACGCTGCGCCTTGTCGCCTTTATGATCCGTCAAAAGCCGCTGGTTCTGTACCCCAGTCTCCCCCGGCTTGTGGAAGCCGTGGTCAAATCACTGGACCCCACGGCCGGCGCGATGCGCACGGCGATGGCCAAATCGGCGACGTTGATGATCAACGAACTGGTAAAAACTTATCCCTCTATCGCATTCCATGGCCAGAGCCAGCGACTCGCTGTGGGCACGCACGAAGGCCATGTGGTGCTGTACGATCTCAAGACTGCGACGCGGCTCTATGTACTGGACGGGCATTCGCATCCTGTGACTGCATGCAGCTTCTCTCCGGACGGGCGCAGGTTTCTGTCTATGAGCTTGGAAGATGAATGTGTACTGATTTGGCGCCTGAGCACAGGCCTAATGGACATGCTGGTGCCTAGCGCAATGTCCCGCCTTACTGGCGCGCACAGCCAAGCCTCCGCCGACCGCGTCCTCCACTTCCACTTGGGTGCAACGGGTACGTATGTGGAGGCATTTGTTTTGCTAAACAATGCACAGCTGAATTGTGCCCTGCTGACACTTTAACGGAGGTCTCGTTTGAGTGGCCGAATTCGCGGAGCGTGCGTCTCCGCGTGGGCGAGGCACATGTAAATCTCGGCGTAGTCTAGATATGCGTTGGTTTGTAGGGCTGCACGATTGTGGAGGCGCTGCGTAACCCCATCGAGTCGTTTGGACCTGCAGGCGCAAGCAGGAGTGTTGCAGTGTCACGCGGGGTGTTGTGCATAGTGAAACTGCGCGAGGGCCGCCCGTCCATTATATTACTGAGCGCACACCAAGATCGACCCACCTGTTCGGTCTCCAATGCATCTGCCATTTCTTCCGAGCAAGCCTGTCCTGCCGATCCCGGCGGAGAGCAACCCGCTGCCGGCGATCGTGCCGAAGCTGCCCTCCCTGCTCGATCTTGTCCCGATCAAGTTCCCCAAGTATAATGTCGTGACGCGGTTCGCCCACCAGCTTGGACTCGAGACGGCCGAGTACCCTCCTATTAACCTGAGCATGACGCAGTACTTCGACGAGTCACTCCGCTTTGCGCTAGACGGCGCCGTGCTGGCGACGATCGTCTACATGGTCCACCTGATCACTGCTCGGGCACCACCCGCCGTCCGCCGTGCTGGGGCGTTTGCCGCCTCCGGCGTGCTGCTCACTTGGCCGCTGCTGGTTGGCACGGGCGAGTCGGCCCTGCTCAACTTTATGCGTCCGGCGATCGGTTTCCGTTCGTCGCTGCTGGCCTGGGACATTCTCCAGATCCGCTCCGTGCAAGAGGTCCAGTCGTGGTCGCTCATCGAGTTTGTCGGCTACCTGTGCTTTTTCCCGGTCGAGAAGGAAGTATTGGAGGAGCGTGAGAAGCGGGAAGGCTTCAAGCGCAACGCCCGCCTCCAGTGCCTGAAGCAATTCCCCACGGCTCTCTGCCAGTTGTTCTTTGCTTGCGTCTTTTTGCTCTTTATCCCGCCCCGTGAACATGTGAACGAAATCAGCAATGTCGTGTACTGCCTGTACAGCGTTCTGATGGGCGTCGAGGTCTTTTTGATCCTTTCGTCACTGGGCCTGTTAGTCATGAACCTCTTTGGTCTCGTGGTCGGGATGGAGCAGGAGCCCATGTTCCAGAATCCCTTCTTCACGACGCGCCTCCGCTTCTTCTGGTCGCGCTGGAACCGGGCGATTGCTACGGTGCTCCACCGCGTCATCTTTGGCGGCCGCGAGACCTACAAGACGCTCGAGGAGCGCAAGGCCGAGGAGGCTCGCACGAGGGACAACTCTGGCGCTTCGTCCGCGGTCGACGCCAAGGCGAACACGCTGCGTCAGCGCAAGTCCGGCAGCGTCGCCCCCACGCGCCAGCAGACCAACGCACCGCCCGCGCCCCGCCAGCGGTCGTCGTTTGTGAAAAAGTCGATGCTGGCCCTGTTGACCTTTTTCGTCTCGGGTCTTTTCCACGAGTACCTCATCCTCTTTGCTGCGCCCTACCACTTTGGCTGCGAGACTGCCTTTTTCATGTTCAATGGTCTCGGTACTGTGCTGTCGAGCGGTCTGGAGCGTTTCTTCCCCAAGATCAGCAACAAGATTCCCGGCTGGGTGCGCTACATTGCGATGCTGACCTTTTATGCATCGGTGGGTTACCTCTTCTTTGCCCCGTTCATCGAGGCCAACTTCTTCGCAAACTTCCAGGAACTGCTCTTTGCGGCCCTGCCTAGCGACGTGGCCAAGCCGCGCCCCATGTTTGTATACCTTTTTGGCAAGTAGCGCGTCTATTGCATCATACGACACCGCATTTCTACTTACATCGGGACCGACGGGGGAATCGGCGGGGGCTGCGTCGGGTCGATGGGCTCGGAGCCGCTCTCGATCGAGACACCGAGACCGAACTTGGCATCGCCGTTCAGGTGGTCGATCTCGCCCGAGAAGGTAAAGGCAAACGCGGGCGAAATGCGCGCCTCGTACACCGACGAGAGCTTGCCCAGGCTGTCGATCTGCGCACGGAGCGTCGCCATGCGGAACGAGTAGCGCGCGGCAAGCGAAGCCTGCGCATCACGACGCTGCGGCATCATGATCATCTGCAGATCACCGGCGACATCCACCTGGGGGCTGAGCTGTTGCCAGTAGGTGAACTGGCCGACGCCCTGGGGCTGCCACTGGGCGGTGGCAATCCAGTCGCTCGCCTTGCCGGTAAGCTTGGCCATGTATCCGATGCTCGCCTCCTCAATCTCGGGGCTGGGGCGCTGGTACACGGCCTCGGTTCCGAGCGCAAACTGAGGCGTGAGCGACTGCAGGTAGTTGGCCACATAGATACCCGTGGCGTTCACCGGCGAGGGGTTCAGCGCCTTGATGTTCGCACTGTAGTCCGAGCCCTGCAGGTCGTGCTCCAGCTGGACAAAGGTCTGGCCGCCAGCAGGAGCCAGCTGCGCCTGGACCTTGGAAATGTGGCCCGGCAGCCAGCGCGAGTTGAGGCGCATGGTAACGTTACCGGCGTCATCCAGGCCGGCCTGGTAGAAGCGGTTCTCATCACCGTAGACCGCACCGAAGTTGTACGCATTCTTGCCGGCAGCGCCAAGCGTGAAGGCGTGCGTCACCTGGAAGATCGGGTTCAGGTTCAGCGCCTTGGTCAGGTCGGCACGCGCGCCCTCAAACTGGAAGTTGGTCGTCTGCACGGCCTTCACCTCGTTCTGCATCTTCTCAATCGAACCGGGGCTTGGCAAGTTAAGGCTCTTGCGGATCTGCTGCATGTTGGCGAACGCATCGGCCACCGGGCGCACCACAGGGTCGAACGACGAGAAGTACGACGTGAGCGACGACCACAGCGTCGGCTGCGGCACGACGACAACAGGCTGAACGACTTGCGTCGGTTGAATCGGCTCCGTCGGCGGCTGGGCCGTCATCGGCGGGGCACTCGGGGCAGGGGCGGCCATCGTGTCGTCGATCGCGAAGCCCCGGCGCTCGCCCCGAAGAAGAAAGGGCGTCACGTGATTCGCCACCGCAGCGCCACGCATCGCTCCGACGGACCTCCATAGAGTCGGGCTATAGGATATGGCATCGGATTCTGCGTCGGTACGACGTGGATCGCGTGCGAAGCGGCCCGCACAGCGATTTGAGCCTGAAGCCGGACATGAGCAAAAGCGCGCACGCCCAGAAGGCACGCGCCGCACGACGCGTGCGCAAAAAGAGGAGAGCCCGAGCGAGGACGAGGGGGACAGCGACGATGGCGTCTACTGTCTCTGCCGCAAGCCCAACGACGGCTCGCCGATGATTTGCTGCAGCACATGCGGCGAATGGTTCCACTTTAAGTGTATCGGTCTCTCGAAGAAGGTCGCTGAAGACATTGACGAGTACGAGTGCAAGGAGTGCCAAGACAAGGAAAAGCAAGCGGAGGAAGAGGTGCGCAAGAAAGAGGACAAGGCGGCAGAAGAGGAGGAGTACAACGAGGAAGCAGCGGAGGAGGAAGAAGAAGAAGAAGAAGAAGAAGAAGAAGCACAAGAAGCGGACAGCGAGGCACACGACGGGTCCGAGTCGGAGCCGGAGCCAGCGCCGCGCCGCACACGCGCCGCACCACGCGCGCGGGCGCCGCCCAGGGCGCCGTCCAAGGAGCCTGCACGCGCACGCACTGCCGTCGGTAAAGATCCCGTGCGCTCGCACGTCCTCAAGACCTTTACCGAGATCTTTTCGCCGCTCTTTGCGAGCGCGGGCGAAAAGGATGCGAGCGAGCGCGCGACTGCCTACGCCGAAGAGCTCGAGAGCGAGCTGCACTCGTCGCTCGGCCAGCGCGAAAAAGGACGCCTGTATAAGGAGCGTTTCCGGACCCTCTCTTTCAACCTCAAGGACCATCGGAATACATCGCTGCACGAGCGCATTACGTCCGGCGCGCTCTCTGCGACCGACCTCGCGAAGCTGCCGAACGAGGCGCTCGCGAACGACTCGATCCGCGAAGCAGCTGAAAAGGCGAAGCGCGACGCACTCCAGCAGTCGGTGCTTCGCGAGCAGGCCGACGGACCTGCCCGTAAAATTACCCACAAGGGCGAGATTGATATCGAGCGAGACGACGCCGCGCCGTATGTCGCCCCAGATCCCCGCCCGGAAATGGTCGATCCCGCGCCAGAGGAGCCGTCGCCCGAACCGGTGGCAGAGCGGGCCGCGACGCCCCCGCAGCGCTCGGAGCCGAGCGAGAGCCCTGCGCGCCCTGCCGTCAACTTTGCCGAGGCGTGGAAGGAGGCGACGCCGAAGCAGGACGATATCGTCGACCCGCCGTCGCCGGGCTTTGCGTACGCCGTCGGTGGCGAGACGCCGCCCCCGAACGAGGCGCCTTTCCTTTCCGAGTCGCACGATGCCGACACGGCCCTCGACTCGTTCCTCGACCAGCCCGCCGAGGAAAGCACGACGCCGCCCGGCACGCCCCCGCTGCACACCCCGGCTGGCCGGCGGTCGCAGGACAAGATGCCAGCGCACCCGGTGGTGTGGGACGGCGTCGTGACCATGCCCGAGTATACCTCTGCGTACGTCCACGCGCGGCAGCTCTCCGAGCCTCTGTATGCACCCACCTCTGCCTTGTGGCCGGCGCTCTTTGCCGGTGCCGAGTGCATGGTCGAAGGGCGTCTTCCGAGCAAGGCCGCGATCGACTACCTCCATCAAGTGCGGCAGTCACCCCGCAACGAGATCGTTCTCATGACGCTCGACGCGGGCGGCGCAGCGCCAGCGCCAGAGCGCCACCACGAGGCGGACCCTACGCTGTACGCTTCGCCGTCGCTCGATAAGCTCGTGCGCTACTTTGCCGACAAGCAGCGCTTTGGCGTGCTGGCGCCGGCGCCGGGCATGATGGGCACGCTCGTCAAGGACTTTTACATCGCGCCCCTGCGCGCCACAGACCCAGTCCCGGATTGGCTCTACACGCTGCATCCTACGGGCCTCGGGCCCATGTGGGCCGAGTCGCGCCCGGCCGACATTCTCGTCGCGGTCCTGGTGCTGTTCCGCGCGGCGCTCGAGGAGCGCACCGCACAGGACAGTGCGGCACCTGCGCCACCGAGTTTGCCCGCACCTACGAACGCGTCGGGAAGCACGCCGCCCGTGTCCTTGGACGCGCTCCTGAACGTTAAGCCCGACGCGATCCAAAACCTCCTGTCTACGCTGGGCGGCGCGCCGCGGCCCCCTATGGGCGCGGCACCCCCGGGCATGCCGCCCGCACTCCCGGGTATGCCGCCGATGGGCCCTGGCGTCCCTCCGCCGATGCACGGCATGTCCGGCCCCCCTCCCCCTCGCCCGATGCGACAGTGGGGTTCCGGCGCCCAAAATCCGGCCCCGTCGGGCTGGGAGCCGCCACGGATGCCGCCTGGGCCGCCTGGGCCACCTGGCGCCCCTGGCCCCTTCCCATATGGCGCGCCGATGCCCAACTGGCAGCCATCGCGCGGCGGGTGGTACGGCGGCAACCCCGACCAGGCAGACGCGCGTCGCGGACGCGGCGGAGTTCGTCGCGGCGGGCGCCGATGATCCCCGATTCGTGCCGTGCATGCCGATTTCAGGCATTGATTGGCCCTGTTTCATAGTTCATGCGTTTAATTTGATAATCTTCAAGTCGTCGGCGAACGTGGCGGGAACGTCGTCGGAGCTTGCCTTCTGCGGCGACTGGGTAGCATGGCACCCGTCTCGCCGACCGTCGTGGTTCCGGACCATCACGGGTTGCGCTATTCACCCTATGCATTCCCAGAAGCGTCAAAGCTGACCGCTTCGAATGCAGACGCTTCCTTGGACTATATTGCGGCGCTGCTCGAGACGCTCGTCTACGCAGCGCCTGCGTCGCGCCTCCCAGCGCGGAGCCATCTTGCGCCGAACAGCCAGAGCGACAAAGTGTACCCGATATCGCTTGATTTGCCTGCGCTCGATCCGAATTCCAAAGTCGATGCGATCCAGCAAATGATTGCCTCGCTCACACACAAACTCTGGGACGCGGAGGACCACGTCGACGCGGCGCAGTCGCCTGCGCGCCTGTCGCGCATCCGTACCGAGAGCCGCGAGCTGAGCAACTCGCGCGTTGACCGCCGCAGCCTACCGTACCCCCTGTCCAAGGCGCATCCTTTGAGCTCCGAGTATCCTCTGAGCTTCCCGATGGGCATGGAGAACAACGAGCCGGTGATTCTCTCGTGTCGCTCGCCTACCTCCCATCCACAATCGCCCAAGGACAAAGCAAGCGATGAGAATGTCACGCGCGCTGCAGCCAAGGCAGTCGGCGGCAAGCAGGTCGCGCCAGGCATCGGCGAGGGCGGCTCGCTGCCTACGTCGCCCAGCTACATTGCGAGCGAAATTGACCCAATGGAGATGCTCGAGCGCTTCAACGAAGAGAGCGGCATGAGCGCAGAAGAGGAATTGCATCTCCTCAAGGCACAGGTGCAGGACATTGCACGCGTGTGTAAAGCCGTGGCGCTCGGCGACCTGTCGCAACATATCATGGTGCCTGTGCAGGGGCAGGTCATGGTCGAGCTCAAGGAGATTATCAACCAGATGGTCGACCGTCTGAGCAACTTTGCGAGCGAAGTCACACGTGTCTCGCTCGAAGTCGGTACGCAGGGCAAGCTAGGAGGCCAGGCCGGCGTCGAGGGCGTCGAAGGCACCTGGAAAGAGCTCAAGGACGTCGTCAACCGTCTCGCCGAAAACCTCACGAACCAAGTGCGCGGTGTCGCGCTCGTCACCAAGGCCGTCGCGCGCGGCGATCTCTCTAAAAAGATCGACGTCCAGGCCGACGGCGAGATTCTCGAGCTGAAGGTCACTATCAACGTCATGGTGGACCAGCTGCGCCACTTTGCAAACGAGGTCACCCGTGTCTCGCGCGAGGTCGGCTCGCAGGGTCGCCTGGGTGGCCAGGCGCACGTTCCCGGCGTCCAGGGCGTGTGGAAGGAGCTGACGGACAATGTGAACCGCATGTGTCTGAACCTCACCGAGCAGGTGCGCTCGATCGGTATCGTGACGACCGCCGTCGCCAAGGGTGACCTGACCAAGACGATCGAGATTGAGGCCGAGGGTGAGATGGCGCAGCTCAAGGATACGACGAACAGCATGGTAAGCCAACTGCGTGTGTTTGCCAGTGAAGTCGTGCGTATGTCGATGGAGGTCGGTACCTATGGCCGCCTGGGTGGCCAGGCGCACGTCCCGAACGTCGAGGGTATCTGGAAGGACTTGACCAAGAGCGTCAACAAGATGGCCGACAACCTCACGTCGCAAGTACGCGAGATTGCGCGTGTGACCAAGTGTGTCGCCGAAGGCGTTCTCACCGAATTCATCACGGTCGATGTCAAGGGCGAGATTCTCGAGCTGAAAAACACGGTAAACAACATGGTTCGGCAGCTCAAGACACTCTCAGACGAGATCATTCGTGTGTCCGTCGAAGTAGGCACCGAAGGTCGCCTGGGTGGCCAGGCGAACGTCGCCGACGTCAAGGGGCAGTGGCAGGTGCTCACTGAGCGGGTGAACATGATGGCCAGCAACCTCACGACGCAGGTGCGTTCCATCGCGACGGTCAACACGGCCGTGGCGCGGGGCGACCTGAGCAAGACGATCAACGTCGAGGTCCGCGGAGAGTTCCTCGACCTAAAGCTCACGGTCAACAACATGGTAGAGTCCTTGCGTACGTTCTCGACCGAGGTAACGCGTGTCGCTACCGAGGTCGGCACCGAGGGACGCCTCGGCGGCCGCGCCACTGTGCTCGGCGTCGGCGGCACGTGGAAGGACCTCACCGACTCGGTGAACACCATGGCAGCGAACCTTACGCTGCAGGTGCGTGCCATTGCACACGCCACGACGGCCGTCGCGCGGGGTGACCTCACGCAAAAGGTCACCATCTCGGTCTCGGGTGAGATTCTCGACCTGGTCAACACGATCAACAACATGATTGACCAGCTGTCCTTCTTCGCCTCCGAAGTGACGCGTGTCGCGCGTGAGGTGGGTACCGAAGGTAAGCTGGGTGTGCAGGCCCAAAAGAAGGACATCAAGGGCAAGTGGGCAGAGATCACCGACAATGTCAACATCATGGCCAACAACCTCACGTCGCAGGTGCGTGCCTTTGCCCAGATCACGGCTGCAGCGACCGACGGTGACTTTACGCGCTTCGTCACAGTCGAAGCAAGTGGTGAGATGGACTCGCTCAAGACCAAGATCAACCAGATGGTGTACAGCCTGCGCGACTCGATCCAGAAGAACACGGCTGCGCGTGAAGCCGCCGAGCTAGCCAACCGCTCCAAGTCCGAGTTCCTGGCCAACATGTCGCACGAGATCCGTACGCCGATGAACGGTATCATTGGAATGACCTCGCTCACGCTCGAGACGGACCTGTCGCGCAGCCAGCGTGAGAACCTCGTCACCGTGTCGACGCTCGCGGGCAATCTGCTGGCCATCATCGACGACATTCTGGATATCTCCAAGATCGAGGCGGGCCGCATGAATGTGGAAGAAATCCCCTTCAGCCTGCGCGGCATTGTCTTTTCCGTGCTCAAGACGCTGTCGGTGCGCGCCGCGCAGAAAAAGCTCAACTTGGTGTACGAAGTGGCGCCCGACTGCCCCGACCCGCTCATTGGCGACGCGCTGCGTCTGAAGCAAATCATCACGAACCTCATCGGCAATGCCGTCAAGTTTACCGAGAGCGGCGGACGCGTGGCGCTGCGCTGCAAGGTCAACTGGAGCGACGCAGAAATGACCATGCTCGAGTTCTGCGCGTCGGACTCGGGTATCGGCATTAAGCAAGACAAGCTCGACATGATCTTTGACACCTTCTGCCAGGCGGACGGCTCCACCACGCGCAAGTACGGCGGTACAGGTCTGGGTCTATCGATTTCTCGCCGCCTCGTTAACTTGATGGGTGGTGACATGTGGGTGCGCAGCCACTTTGGCAAGGGCTCCGACTTCTTTTTCACAATGCTAGTCAAGCGCGACAAGTTCTCAAAGGAGCAGCTGTTCGACCGGATGCGTCCGTACCTTGGCCGGCATGTTTTCTTTTTGGATACGGTGCGCGACGAGAGTGGTGTTGCGCAGATGCTCTCGCGGCTGGGCCTGCGTCCGATCCTCTTCCATACGATCGACGAGGCGCTGGCGCGGTCGCAGTCAACGTCGCGCATCGATGCGATTGTCACCGACTCGCTTGCGGTCGTGTCTCAGCTGCGTGCGTCTGAGCAGCTGCGCTACATTCCCATTAACCTAGTCACGCCACATGTCTTATCGCTGAACCTCACCTTCTGTCTGGACTATGGCATTTCTTCTTACATCAATACACCCCTGTCTCTCGAGGATCTGTACTATGCGTTACTCCCCTCCCTCGAGAGTTCAGCTGCGACGCCAAACGAAGGAAACAACGAAATCAGTTACGACATCCTGCTTGCTGAGGACAACTTGGTCAACCAGAAGCTCGCCTGTAAGATTCTCCAAAACCAGGGCCACCATGTCGACGTCGTCGACAATGGCGAGCTGGCCGTGTTTGCTGTCCAAAAGCACCGGTACGACGTTATTCTAATGGATGTGAGCATGCCTGTTATGGGCGGTATCGAGGCGACGATGGCGATCCGCGACTACGAAGACTCGGCGGGCCTGGCCCGCATTCCCATCATTGCCCTTACCGCCCATGCTATGCTGGGCGACAAGGAAAAGTGCCTGCAAGCGGGTATGAATGCCTATGTCAGCAAGCCCATCCGACGCGTAGAGCTGGTCTCGACGCTCACTTCGCTCCTGTCGCACAAGTCGGGCGAGAGCGCGGAAAGCACAGCGAACGCATAAGGGCTAGGTATGCAGCACCTGGCGTGCTATAGTTTTCCATTACGATGAAATCATACAAAAACACTACGCTAGATCCATCTTATGGGCTGGAATATCCATTGAGCAAGGGGTATCCACCGACTGAGCCTGCCCGCCATCCTGTGCGCGCGCCTCGCCCTTTCGAGACTGGGCGAGGGTAAGCGAATTGAAGTTGTGGCTCACCGACGAAGCATCCGACTTGGAATCGCCCTTCGTTTCGGCCAGAGCGTTCCGCAGCCGCACCACCTCCTGGCTCAGCGACTGGAGCGCCGTATCGCGGCGCTCAATACGCCGCTTGAGACGCACGAGGTATTCGTTGCTGTGGCGCAGAAGCAAGACCTTGGCAATCGCACGGTTCGCATCGCGCGCCTGCTCGGGCGTCACCACATAGAGTGGCGGCCGCGCGCCTTCCTGGAGCGGCTCAGCCTCGCCATCGCGAGGACGCTTGGTGGTCTCGGGGTCAAAGCCCTCAGCCAGCTGGTCCTCCGATGAACCGTCCGGGCCCAAGACCGAGCCACACGACACGCTCTCGTCGAGCGTGATGGCAGGCAGCAGGCCACGCAGCTCGTCGAAGCAGTGCTTCAGCGAGTCGCGGCGCTTCTGCTCGGCAGCCTTGTGCGACGTGCGCCGCTGGTCGAGACCGCCATTGCCCACGCGGCGCAAGTTCATCCACGCATTGCGGTCCTCGGACGAGAGGCCGCCCGGGAGAATTGGCTTCGGCTGTGTGCCTTGATAAAACATATTGGGTCGCGGCTGCGACGCATTGATCAGCGCCGAAGCTGCCACCGCATTCACCGCCGCATTATGGGCAGGGAAAGAGCCCATACCCGAAATCTCGTTCGACGGAGCATAACCAAAAGAAGAAAAATTGCCTGGCGACATGGGGTGGTTCGGCACACTGTGCGCATTTTCTCCATTCTGCTCAAGTTGCACCCACTGCTCGGGGTTGGGTTCCTGAGGCGAGGTAGACTGCTGGATGCCCATGATCGTCCCTGGCGTCACGGGCTTGGTCGGCCGCTGCGAAGGCGCCTGGCCTTCCTGGTTGGCGAGGTCGATGGGCGACGGGCTGTTGTCGGCCTCCGGGGCGTCGCTGATGGAGTTGTGGCGCGTGGAGCCCGCCGTCCCGGGGTTCGGAGTGCCTGGCTCGTCGCCGAGACGCGAGCGCGGGCGGCGCGTCAGCGAAGAGCTACGCGTATGCGGCGCCGACCGGGGCGTTACAGCCCCCGTCTGGCCCATCGCCACCAAGGCAGGGGACAGGGCCGGGGACGGCATCGACAAACCGCTTGCCTCTTGCATCGTGCTCGACAAAGTCTCAAGCGCACCGAGTGACGGCGAAGTGCTCGAGTTGCTCGATTCGCGCTTACGGAGGTGCGCCACATTGCTGTTGTTTGCCTGCCACACCGACGTGCTTCCGCTGCCCGGCGCGACTTTGGGGCTCTGCGCGGGCTTCATCAGCGGTGACGGCCGCACCTTGTTGGCCTTGCTTTCGGCTGTCGTGCTGCGGTTGCGGCGCGCAGCATTGGCGCTGCGCTCCGAGGCCGAAGCCGACGTATCGCCGGACATGTTATGCAGTTCACCGTGCGCATAAATGCCACGGTTGTACGCATTCTGCGCATTTCCACCCGGGAACGGAACACGTACATTAGGGTGCGAAGGTGAGGACATGGTCGAGAGCATATCTTGTTGCAAGAAAATCTGGTCGGGGTCCCCCGTGCTGTACATGCCCTGGGATCCTTGGGGCTGGAGCGCTGGCGAAGTAATAGGAGATAGGAAATCATTGGTACTTGCACTGCTGATTGTAGAGAAAACACTTGCTGGTGTAATAGCGGTAGCATCCAGAGGAGGGAAGCCTTTTTGGTGTTGGTATGAGCCGTAGGCATGCGCAGCTTCCATCGGCGCCATACTGCCTTGACGGTTATCTTCTTTCAGTCCATGCTGCTGATGCGCCGCCTCATGGCCGCGGCCTGGCGTCTTGGGCACGTTGGAGTGGTCCGTGTGAAACTCATCCCGGTGGTGATAACCCGTTGGAAGGTCGTTGCGCTGCTCTGGCTGTTGAGATCGCTGGAGCAGTGCATCGACGTCCTGTCCATTATCACGCATTTGCACAAGGCGCTCGTGCAGCATCGACTCGAACTGCGGGTTGGCGAGCTGCTCCGGTCCCAGGCGGTGCTGGTTGAGCAGGTCGCTGGCGTTCAGCATATCCGGGCCCAGGCCCATCGGCAGCTGCGTATTCATATCTTGATGCTGGCCCATACCGCCCAACTGCTTATCATGGCGGATATCGCCCGCATGGACCAGACCGGGATGCGACGCATAAAAGGCGTTTAGATCGTCCATGTGCGACGATTGCAAACTATAATCATGAGGAAATTCGAGGCCCTCCAAGCCAGAAGTAGCACCATCAGTACCTCCGAGACTCATTATTCGTTCTCGACGGCCAGCACTCGCATTCAATCCGTCCCAGTCGCGCCTCGAGCGTGCCCAACGGTGTCGGTCGTGGCTCGCCGCGTTTTGCCGACCGGCGACGAGACTTAAGCTCTCTCGGCCGGATTATGTAATATGTTCCTGGGTCAGGGGCAGGAGCGCGGCACATCGGGGCTTTTTTAGATTCATTGGGACTTACCATGCATTGGCCCAATGACCGGATTGGTGGCACCGGAAGCAGGTGCCTTGCGGCGTACTGCGCACTTGCGAATTACGTCGTCGCTTGGCAGGCCGCGTCGAATCGGTTGCGGGGCGACGCGATCGTGATGCGGGGGGGGGAGCGTCGTCGGCCCACGCAAAAAATGAACATTGCGCTCGGCGGCTCTCTTTCGGGCACGCATAAAAGGCACGGCCGGCATTCGCACCGGATCCGGCCTGGGCACGCTTCGCCGTCAGGTCACAGTGGCACCGGGGGGTATCGGAGGCGACAGGCGCCGTGGGTATAGGATCCGGGTCCGACCGCGCCGAGGCACGTCGGGGGGCGCGTGTCGACGTGTTGCGCCGAGGGGGTGCGTGGGTCGGAGGCGCTTCCGGCACACTTTGCGCTTTCCATAGAAAGAATCCACAGCCTTCTTCACCGTCTTCGGTATTGGCGCACGCCCAATACGGCCGCGCGCTGGCGCCGCGCCCGCTCGTGCGCTCGGCGGCAGTCGATCCACAATGGCACGACACGCCGGGCACGGCAGGTGTGTCGGACGGCGGAGCGGCGTCACCGGGCAAGTCTTGCATCAGGCCCTTGACGCGCTGCGTGATGGTATTGAATCCACGCTGCACCGCGGTATAAATACGACTGTACTCTTCCATGCTCTCTTGCACGGTCGCATCGCGCGTCAGCGTCGCATTCGCAATGTGAGAAAGCTTCACCTCTGTATCGCGACGGAGCATCGGCTGGCACAGGTGCTTGCTCACTTCCATGCTTTTGTATCCCTCGACGAGGCCCATGCCAAGCGTCGAGGGGATCAGGTAGTTTGTCTTGCCTTGCTTGTGCAGCATCACGTACTGGCGATCGATGATCTTGCGAATATGCTCGGCGATCGTTGCGTCGGTACCGATCCCATTCTTGTCCATCAGGTTCACGAGGTCCGCCTCGGTCAAGAGGCTGGGGCGTGTCGTCTCGCCTTGCCGCATCGTACACGACGTCGGACGGAAGGTCTGGCGCTCGGTGTACTCGGGCATAGCCTTGTCTTTCCAGGTCTCGTAGGTAAAGAGCTTCAAATAATTCAACGCAAGCACCACCGTTCCAGACGCGTGGAAGCGCTCGCCGCCGAGCTCAATATGCACCGCCGTCTCGTGGCCGCGTGCGTCGGTGGCACATGAGGCGAGGAAGCGCCGTGTGACATAGTCGTACACCTTCTTTTCGTCCCCAGAGAGCCCGTTGGCATGGGCCGTGGGGTGGATCGGCGGGTGCGCTTTATCGTTCTTGCTCCCATTGCGAGGCCGCTCAAACTGGAGATTGTTGTCCGGCGCAGGCGCCGAGACACTCTCGGACAGCTCGGCGGCGAGCCCGCCCCAGACCGCGTCGCTCGTCTGCTTCGCAACGAGCGCGGCAAAGTCAAAGTCTTTGTCGTACTGGTCCGTCTCGGTACGGGGGTAGGAAAGGAGACCGCGCTGGTACAGCGCCTCGGCCACGTCCAGCACGCGCTTCGGCGCGAGGTGAAAGAGGCGCGACGCGCTTTTCTGCAGTTCGACCGTCGTCAAGGGCGTGGGTTTGCTGCGTGAGACGTTTTACGTACCGCTTCGTCACTGGGCGGTTGACGACCGAGGCGACCGTTGCCTCGCCTGCGTCGGTACAGCGCGCATGCAGTGCCGCGGTTGCGTCCTCGTCAAAGAGGTGCTTGCGCTGCCACGCAAACTCCACCGTCTGGCGGCCCATAGAATGCTTCACGTCGATAGTCCAAAATTTTTCAGGGACAAACGCCTGAACGCGCTTGTAATGCTCGACGACAAACCCGAGCGTCGGAAACTGGCAGGGACCATAGCTGATCACCATCCCATCTAGCTCCGGCAGGCCGCGGCCAAGCGCAGTGGTCTGCAGCCGAGTAAAAGCGGCGCCGGCGCGCAGGTCGATCTGTTGCCGCGCCTCAACGGCGTACGCTGCATTGTAGTCAAGATCCACGGGCGACGTACACGCGCGGTGGATTTGGTTCGCAATTAGTGCGCTAAATCGCGCGCGTTTGACCAGCAGCGACGCGCGGACTTTTTTGCAGTGTTGCTCAATTTCATAGCCAATCTGTTCGCCTTCGCGGTCGCAGTCGGTCCAGATCATGAGCACGTCCGCACGACGTGCCTCGTTCTGCAGGTTCTGCGCGACCTTTTGTGCGTCTTTCGACACGCGCACGATCGTCGGCGCGGTAAAGAGGGCCGACGCGTCGCAGCGCCCCCACTTGAAATCGTCCGGAAAATCGAGCTCCATCATGTGCCCACGCACCGAGGTGACGGTCATCTCAACGGACACCTGCGCGGGGCCGCGTGCAGAGCCGCCGACGACAGCGCGCGGCAGGCGGTACGGAAAGTCGAAATTCCGACAATACTTGTCGCGTCCCTCGCGCTGTGTAAGAAAAAATCGACCTACGTTCGAAAAGGAACCCCCCGACAACATCTGGGCGATGGTCTTGGCGATGGATGCTGCATTAGCGTGGCGACGTACGCTTCTCGGCCACGCACAAGACGCGCATCGCGAACGACGCGCCGTGTTGGTCTTAGCTAAGCTATGCCCACGCCCAGACGTGGAGGGCGGCGTCGTAAAATGAGCAGCTATAGACATAGGACGCGCCGGGCATGTCCGCGCCGCGGAATGCGCCGCGCTCCCAGTCGCATCCGTAGGCGATACTCTCGTGCTGATCAAACTCGCACACGACCTCGATAGGCGCATCGGGCGACCACTCCACGATGCGTACGCCGC
Source organism: Malassezia japonica (assembly GCF_029542785.1). Classification (NCBI taxonomy): domain Eukaryota; kingdom Fungi; phylum Basidiomycota; class Malasseziomycetes; order Malasseziales; family Malasseziaceae; genus Malassezia; species Malassezia japonica. The sequence continues at coordinate 216,294 of NC_083372.1, read as the reverse complement.
CGTGCATGCAGCCGAGCAGCAGCGCATTCTCGTTCGTAGGGTGCCACTTGGCGCGCCAGATGCCGCCGCCGACAGGCGCATCGGCGACAGGGCGGCGGGGGTTGCGTGCGTCAAAGATGCGAATCGTCTCGTCGTAGCTGCCGACCGCCCAGTAGTGCTGCCGCGTGGCATGGCTCTGGATGCTCGTGACGCCGCCGTCAAAGCTGGGTGAGCAAGGCGACGTACCCTTTCTTGCACGTAAAGGTCGGTTCACGGGTGCCGTCGTGGATAGGCGTGCGCAGGTCCCATCCTTTGAGCGCGAGGTCGTCACCGCCTGGGTGAGCAGGGCTACGTACCACTCCATGCGACGTTCGCACCGCTCCAGCAGTCCCATGCTGCTATCCATGCCTCGTAGTCGTGTGCGTGCCACGTCTCGATGCCATGCGGCTCGGCGCGATGCAGGCTCGGCACGGTCGCCAGCGTGCCGTTGCTCTGGCTCACAATCACGCTCGCGTCACTTGCCCCCATTTTCGTGCGGTCCGACCAGTCCAGGCTCAAGCATAGAGCCTTTTCGTCGTTCATGCGCCAGGCAGCTTTCTTGGTAAAGGCGAGGTTCTCGCCCAGCTGGTAGAGGCTCAGGTAACCGGTCGCATCGGCAATGCCCAGCATCCCGTAGCCGTGCTCACCACATGCGCTGTTAGCAAGCGTCCACTTGGCATCGAGAATTGCCTCGCCCTCGATCGCGTCGAGCGTCGTGCACGCCGCAGCTTCTCCGGGGGTCACGCGGTGCAGCTTGCACCGTCCTCGGCGAGAGTACTCGGGGCTCGCCTCGGTCGACTGCGCGGGGTCCTGGTCCACTTGGTAGGTCGACACGGCAAATACATACGGCAGGCAGGGGTGCGACTCGACTGAGTCTGCCGACAGCTCGGTCGATTCATAGTACCGACTTTTCGCCTGCATGACCTCCACAGGAAAGATGTCTGTGCGCAGAGCAGGAGGGGACAGGGATAGGTTGAGCCATGACCGCTCGTGACCGAGGTCCAGACGGCACTCGCGCGAGGACGAAGGAGAAAGAACGCGACGAGGCGATGCGCCGCATCGAACATTTTATCGCGCACTTTGTGCGCAATGCACAGAGCCGGTCGCCGCGTTCCATGACGCTCGGCGCGCCGCGCAGCCGTATGCGTGGCGCATCGGTGCAGTGGCCCTTTCCTGCGCGTCACGCCGACCGTGTACAGCACTGGGGTACGTAGTGTGGCTAAGGTAGCACAGTTTCTGCGTGTGCTGTCCTATATGCATACCGCAGTGCGCTCGGATGCCATCCTCTCGAAACGGTACGCAGCAAGGCTGACGCAGCGAGATCTACTACCGCGATCCTTCGCTGTTTGGGTCGCAGCGCACGGTTGATTCGATGATTGCACGCGCGTGCATGACGCTCAACCTGTCGCGCGCGGCGCTCAGTGTATGTGCGACGCCGCGCAGCGTTGTGTGGGGCCCCATTGGCTTTGGCGGCCAAGCGCAACTTGCCGAGCAGACGATTCCAGACCCCGCCCATGTATCGTCTCTGGTGAGTAGCGCGGAGTGGATCGTTATTGTCGAGAAGCATGCAGTGTACCAGACGCTGCGCACGATCGACTTTTTGGGGCAGGTCGGCGGGCACCTGCCGCCCGGCGCCGTGGTCACTGGAAAGGGATATCCAGACCATGCGACGCGCTGGATGCTTGGCGAGCTTGCGCGGCACGCATCGTCTACGCATCTCTTGTTCTTGGTGGACAGCGACCCCCACGGCGTGGACATCTTTCGCACGTATCAAGACGCGCTGCCCTCGAGCGCCCAGGTGCACTGGAGCGGTCTGCGCGCGCGGCAGTGGCTGCGCCTGCAGATGGCGCATGCCATTCCCACGATGCCGCTTACGCGTGCGGACCGTGCCAAGGCCAAGAGCATGCTGTCAAGCCCCGCGCTCCCCCCCGCGCTTCGGCACGAGCTAGGCGAGACGCTGCATCTCGGCTACAAGTGCGAGCTCGAAGTGCTCTGCACGGCCGCGGACGACCATCCCCAGAGCGGCGCGGCAAGTGGCATCCTCGCCGAGTTTCTCATCTCGCAAATCCGTTCCGCTATATACTCCTGCGGGGGTGATATACATGATACACGGCCAGTGCCACGACCGTTCCAAGGGTCGCACCGGCCACGACATCGGTCGGGTGGTGGCGATAGTCCATTGTGCGGCTGATGGCGACGTATGCTGCCACCAGGACTGGTACAAGCGGAAGCACGATCGTGAATGCGATCGGCGAGAGCGGGTCGCCCGGCGGCACGTCGACCGTGCCCTGCGGCTCGGTGTGCTCGTTGGCGCGCGGCGGGTCCGGCTGCGGCTCGGTCGGCGCGGGAACGTAGGCATACAGTCCTGCAATGCGGTACACGACGCTCGTCAGTGCCGCGCGCACGCACAGCGCGAGGTACACCAAGCCCGCGAACGAGGTGCTCGAATGGCCGCTTGGGAACGAGCGGAAGCCGTCCTTGAGGATCGGCGAGTCGTGTGCTGTCGTGCAGATCGCATCGGTCACGAGCGTGCTGTGGTACTTGCCCTCGTCCCATGCCGGCAGGCGCGGCTGGCACCGGTCGAGCAAGTCGGGACGCGGCCGGCCGACGAGCGACTTGACCAGGTTGGTAATCACGGCGGTGATCGCGAGCGTGAGCAGCAGGCCTAGCGCCGCGGTATTCATGCGCGCAAAGGGCCGCGTGTGCACTGCCGAGAGCACCAGCACGCCGATCAGCGGCACGATCAGGCTAAGGACCAGCAGCAAGACATCCGGCACCCGCTCGTGCAGGGCGTACGGGTGCTGCAGCGAGACGTCCGCGAGCGAGAACTGCTGCCGGAAACCCTCGCTGCCCAGCCCCATAAACTTGGTCGCAATGATCAGGACCAAGAGGGTGACCCAGTCGACGAGCGAGCGCCCGCCGTATGCATGGTTCGCCAGCACGTCGTGCCAAGCCATGATGGAAAGTGCCTGCCTCCACTATCTAGCCACGCGGCGGCTCGCTACGGTGTTCGGCCGCGTCCTCTGCGGCGGTCTCTGCCGCGGCCTGGTCGCTCTGCTCCATGATGCTGGCGATCTGGGCGTTCCAGAGGTCCCAGTACACGCCGTGCTGCTCCAGGAGCGAGGCGTGCGTGCCCTTCTCCGTCACGCTTCCATCGCCGAGCACGAGGATCAAGTCTGCGTCCTCGATGGTGCGCAGGCGGTGTGCGATAAAGATCGAGGTGCGGTGCATGTCGCGCAAGAGGTAGTTGACGTTGCGCATGAGCTCCGTTTCGGTCTGCGAGTCGAGTGCCGAGGTCGCCTCATCGAAAAAGAGGATCTTGGGGTCTTTAAGGAGCATGCGCGCAATGGCCAGGCGCTGCTTCTCGCCGCCCGAGATCATCAGGCCGCGCTCGCCGACGCGCGTCTCGTAGCCATGCGGGAGGCGGCTGATGAACCTGTCGACGTGCGCGAGCTGCGCAACGTGGCGCACCTGGTCGTCCGAGGCCGAGAGCTTGCCGTAGCGCAGGTTCTCCCAAATGGTATCGTTAAAGAGCGGCGTCTCTTGGGGCACGACACCGATCGCCTGGCGCAGGCTCTCGAGCGAGACGTCCTTGATCTCTTGGCCGTCGATGTAAATTTTGCCGCTCTGTGGCTCAAAGAAGCGGAAGAGCAGGCGGAAGATGGTCGACTTGCCGCACCCCGACGGGCCCACGAGCGCCGTCTTGGTCCCCGCCGGGATCGTAAAGGAGCAGTTTTTCAAGATCGGGCGGTCGGGGTAGTAGCCAAACGTCACGTTCTCGAAGCGGATCTCGCCGCGCGGCGCCTCGAGCAGCGGCAGGTGCGCCGTGTCGCTGATCGCTGCCGGCTGGCTCTGCAGCTTGAACATGGCCTCCATATCAATCAAACTCTGGCGCATCTCGCGGTAGACCGAGCCCAGAAAGTTGAGGGGCAGCGAGAGCTGAAAGACGAGCTGGTTGATCATCACCAAATCACCGATCGTCATGGTGCCGTTCGCGACGCCTTGCGCAGCCATCATCATCATGAGCGTAAGCGAGGTCGAGAAGATGGCGTTCTGGCCCGAGTTGAGCGCCGCCAGACTCGTCGCCACACGCACGCTCGCCGTCTCGTAGTTTTGCAAAGAGCGGTCGTACTTGAGCACCTCGTGCTTTTCGTTGTTAAAGTACTTGACCGCCTCAAAATTGAGCAGCGACTCGAGACTGGTGGTCGCGCCGCGCTGGTCAGCCAGGTTCGCCTCGCGGCGGAACTTGGTGCGCCATGCGGTCGTGCGCACGGTGAACCAGGCGTAGGCGAGCATCGTCAACCCGGCGACCGCCGCGTAGGATGGGCCGCACTTGTAGCTCAGAATGCCACACACCAGCGAAATTTCAAGCGCGGTAGGCACGATATGGAACACGATCGAGCTCAAGAGGAACGAAATACCCTTGGTTCCGCGGTCGATCGCACGCGTCAGGCCACCCGTCTGGCGCGACAGGTGCCAGCTCAAGTCGAGCGTGAGGAGATGCGCAAAGACGCTGCGCGCGATCGTGCGGATCGAGCGCTGCGCGACGTTGGCAAAGACCGCGTTGCGCAGCTCCGAAAAGGCCGTCGCGCCGATGCGCGCGAGGCCGTAGCCGATGATCGACGAGCCCGCCACGACCCACAGCGTGTTGGGGTTGGTAAGCGTCAGCGGCTCGGAAAACGTCTCATTCAGCTGGTCGATCACGCCGCGGAAAAAAAAGGGCACCTGCACGTTGAGCAGCTTGCCGGCCAGCAGGAGCGACAGCGCAAGCACCACGCGGAACTTGGTCCCATTGTCATTCTTGGGCCACACATGCTGCAAGAGCTTGCCGAGGATATCCCTGTACCGGATCTCGGGCTCCTCCAGGGGCGGGGGCGCAACATTGCGCGGCTTTTGACCGGCCACCTGTTTCGGCTCGTCGCGCGGCGGCTCGGCGCGGTTCTGAAAGCAACGCACGCTGGCCTGCAGCGGACTCGCACGCAGCGCCCAGCCGATGCATGGTACTCGAGGCACCGGCCGGCTCGCGCTGGCGAGCACCCGCACGCCATAGACACCCGCACGTACGCCGAGCATCGCGGAGACAGGAAAGCCACGTGGGTTGCTATGCTACAGTAAAAGCCCTACCAGCCGCTAAAGTGCGTCGAATCTGCGCGCGCCGGCGCGTTTTCCTGGCGGACCTTGGGTTGTGTGCGTGACGAGGCGCTGCTGCGCCGCTGGGTGGTAGAGTTGCGGCCGCCGTCGCGCGCGCCGGTCGCGCCACTGCGGTTGCGCTTCTTGATCACGTCTGTCTTGAGCGACAGCGGACGCATCACACCGTGCAGGCGCTGGAAGAGGCCACATGCGTTACACAGCGCGTTGCCTTCTGCATCACGGCGCCACAGCGGCGTCTTGGTGGTTTGGCAGTTGGAGCAGACGGTCGGCGTGCCTTCCACGACGCCCACAGGCGACGCGGACGACGCCTGGCTTTGGCTGCCCTTGGGCGGTGCAGGCGGCGGCGACTCGGTGAACGGGCTCGCACGGTCGCTCGAGTCGGCCTGGGAGATGATCGAGTTGCTCGTGTTCATCTCGTTGCCGACCGCGCCCGGGATAGGAGGGGGGTATTGAGGATGCGCGTTGGGCGGCCATGCCTTCCCTTGGCCCATCTCCATCGGGTGGAAAACCGAAGTGTAGTAGGGCTCCTGATTGAACACCATCGACGGCCCCGTCGGCGAGGACAGCGAGTTGAGCTCGAGCGAGCCGGGGCCGAGCGGCGTGGTGTCGCCCATGTTGTAGCCCATCGCGCCGTGCATCTGCGCCGGAGACTCAAAGCCCGCATCGCCAGGGAAGAGGCGCATGTTGGGCTGCGGCTGCGGCTGCTGCGCCAACAGCTGGCTGGGGTCCACGTGTAGGTAGGAGGGCGACATGTTGGTCGCCGCAGACGGCTCGGGCACCTGTGCCCCGGGCTGCATGTACGTCATGTCGGGCATATAGGGCACCTGCGCATTCGGCACATACGTGTTTTGCGGCACATTCACGTCGACCGAGCGGCTGTGGTGCATCACCTGCGGCATCTCGCCCTGGCTCAGCGAGATGGACGCGTCGTGCGTCAAATCCACCGGATCTTGCACGAGATTTTGCGGCGGCGCCGGCATCGTAAAGTCAAACATCATCGAGGGCATATACTGCATGAGGTCCGCCGAAAACAAGGAAGGAATCTCGCGCGACAGACCCGACGCGACGCGCTGGTCGGCCGTCGTAGGCGTACGCAGGCCAAACGGCATGGGCGACGCGTTGCGCAGGCGCTTGCGCCCCTGCGCCCGGTCGCTCGCCTCGTGGATCAGCGAGGAGGTGACGCGGTTGCGTGGGCCGCGCGAGGGGCCGCGCGAGGGGCCGCGCGACTCGCTGCGCTCGCGCACCTTGTGGTCGAACGAGGTCTTGCGCACGAGGCGGGGAAGGAAGCCGTACTCGGGGTGCTGGTTTGCTTCGTGGCTCACATAATCGTCGATGCCGGGCACGCTGTCGAGGTGGTTCGTATGCGGCAGCGACTGGTCGTCACGGTCGCCCGGCAGTTGGGAGCGGCGGCCACTGAGCGCCATCACGTACTGAGCGTGCTGCTCGAGCGGCGTCGAGGCCGTCCACGCGTCGGGGGTAGAATTTTCAAAGAGGTCGTCAAAGGCGGCCTTTTCAAAGGCGTTGATCATACGCTCCTGGGACGCGGAGCGCGTCTGCGGCGAGGCGCCGGCCGTCGCCGCGATGCCGTGCATGCTCGCCTTGGGCGAGGGGGTCTGGAAGGTCGTCACTGGTGCCGAAACCATCTTTTGCGGCGCCGACTGGCCCGGAAGCGCGTCGTACAGGTCCGAGAACAAGTCGGGGTTCGTCAGGCTCGGCAGCGCCGCATCGAATTCACGACCGAGACTCTGTGCAAAGTCCGCATCGAGCGGCGACTGGACCACATCGTCGATCGTGTTTAGTGACGAGGACGCGGCCGCGGGCGCGGGCCAGCCGTACATGCTCCTGTTCCGCGAGTGCGAGCGGAGGAAGGAGTTGCGGTCGACGTCCATGATGCTCAGCGAGCGGGAGCGCGACCGATGCGAGATCACTCGCGGGCCTTCGGTCGCAGTCTGGCGCATCGAAACACCCGCTTCCAGCGGCCGCACAGTCTTGTTGCGCCCGCGGCGCGTATCGCCGTGCGACTCTTCCGGTGGCGTTTCGCGGAGTGGCCCGCCGGGGGCCGACTGGGGGGAGGCTTCGCTCACCGACGCCTGCTCCGCCTCGCGCTGGCGACGGAGCGTGAGCGACATAAGTCGCCATGTCAGGTTCTCCATGCGAGCCGCGTTTGGGAGCTGGTCCCGCTGCTTGGCGTACATGCGCCAGACCTGGGTCGCCAGGGGGTCATTCTTCGCTAGCGTAGCGGGATCGTCGTCTGGTTGAGTCGGTGGGGGGGAACCTCCCACGAGAGAAGCATACATCACGAATCCCAAGTCCTCCGCGCGACGCTACACCAGGACGAGGTGGGAGAGGCAAACCGCTGTCGGCGTACCGCATGCGCGCAGCGCCGGCCATTAGCGTCTTCGCGCAGGATAGACTTCTTACGTAATCTACCTGAGCTCTGGCGCGCGGCGGCAAACGGAGCTGCAGTGTGACGCAGTCCGACAAAGGAATCACGTGAGGTATTATCGCGTCGGCGGTACGCTCCTCGCACGGCGCAGGGATGGGCGTGACGTTCTCGTCGCTGTACGATGCGCTCTGGTTCTGGCGGAGGAGTACGCCGATGCGTATTCTGATGCTGGGGCTGGACAGCGCAGGTAAGACGACTATACTCTACCGCTTGCAGCTGGGAGAGGTGATTTCTACGATTCCCAGTACGTGCACGCACTGACCCAGCGATCGGATTCAACGTCGAGTCGGTCGAGTACAAGAACATCAAGATGCAGGTGTGGGACTTGGGCGGCCAGTCGAGCATCCGGCCGTACTGGCGATGCTACTACGCAGACACCGCCGCAATCATCTACGTGATCGACGCGTCGGACCACGAACGCCTGCCGACGGCCCGGGCAGAGCTCCTGGCGATGCTTGCAGAGGAGGAGCTCGCAGGGTGCAAGCTCCTCGTATACGCCAACAAGCAGGACCTACCGAACGCACTCGACGAGGGCCAGGTCGGCGCGGCGATCGGCCTGAACGAGCTCCGCGACCGCCAGTGGAGCATCTGGCGCTGCTGCGCCAAGGACGGCTCGGGGCTCAGCGAGGGCCTCGATTGGCTTGTCGATGCGCTCCGGAACAAATAATGACGATATAGCATACAGCTAGTCTACGACCACATAGCGCGACTTGATCGGGCGCTTCTTAGCTGCACCAGAGGCGGCACGGGGCGGCGGCGGACCGTCGCCTTTCCGCGACGGAGGGTCCCCGAGACCGGTGGGGGGGCTGGGTCCGTCGGGCTTGTTTTTCTTCGCTCCAGCGGGGGCGCCGGGGGGAGCACCGGGGGGAGCACCAGGGGGGGATCCGGCAGCAGCAGCCGGCGCTTCCTTCTTGGGCGCCGCCTTGGGGGGCGGAGGGAGGCCGGCAGGGCTATTCTTGTCGTCGTCGCCGGCCTTGGGATTGACCCAGCGCTTCTTCTCCTTGTCAAAGTAGAAGGAGGTAGCCTCGCCCAGGTGCGCCTTCTTCGCCTTGCTTTCTTTGTCGCTCGCACCACTGCTGCTGCTTGCGCTGCGACTGCCGAGAATGCGGCCGAGCCACGAGCTCGCAGGCTTTTCGTCTTCCTTCTTTTCGTCCTCTTTCTTCTTTTCGTCCTTTTTCTCCTCTTTCTCCTCGGACTTCTTGTGCGACACGTTGCCAAGACCAAGGTCGTCGTCGTCGGTCGGAGCGCCGCGCGGGGGGACAGAAGGCGTTGAGGGGGCAAGCTCGGGGACGGCCATGGGTGCAATCACACCGTCCTCTTCTTGCACCTCCTCACCAGGGTCCACCTTGTGGAAGAGTGGGGGTGCCGCGGCGGGGGGTTCAGGCTCCTCGGCATCCTGCGCCTCGTCGAACTTGTCGTCATCGTCATCATCGTCGTCCGCGTCGTCGTTCGCAGGCGGAGCACCGGCACTGTAGGGATCTTCGGCTGCAGGCGCACCATAGGGGTCGGACGAGTCGGGCACCGGCCCAGCGTCGGGCTCGCCTGGAGCATACGCGTCTTGGTCACCCTCGGGGTACTCACCCTCGGGGTGCTCGCCTTCGGGGTATTCGCCCTCGGGATACTCGCCTTCCGGGTACTCGCCCTCGGCGTATTCACCCTGGGGGTACTCGCCTTCGGCATATTCGCCTTCGGCATACTCACCCTGCGGGTATTCGCCTTCAGCATATTCGCCCTCTGCGTATTCACCCTGAGGGTACTCGCCTTCGGCATACTCGCCTTCGGCATAATCGCCTTCGACATACTCGCCTTCGGGGTACTCGCCTTCGGGGTACTCGCCCTCGGCATACTCGCCCTCGGCGTACTGGCCTTCAGCATACTCGCCCTCGGCGTACTGGCCTTCAGGGTACTCGCCCTCGGCATACTCGCCTTGCGGGTATTCGCCTTCAGCGTACTCGCCTTCCGCATATCCATCCTGGGGATACTCGTGCTCGGCATATTCACCCTCCGCGTACTCTCCGGCGTATTCGCCCTCGGCATATTCGCCCTCGGCATATTCGCCTCCAGCATACTCGCCCTCGGCATACTCGCCTTCGGCATATTCGCCTTCAGCATACTCGCCGGCATACTGCTCCGCATAAGCCTCTGGCGCATAGCCCTCGCCTTCTGGGTACGCTTCGTCGGCCGCGTACTCGGCCGCCTCACCCTCCGGCTCGGACAGCGCGTCCATGGAGCCTGCAAGGTCGGGTGTAATGGCACTGTAATGCGTAAATGCACCCACTTCCGGCCCGCTCGGCACCGGCGCCTGCTCGCGCGGTGCGTCTTCCTCGCCGGCAATAAACTTGGTCAGCCGCCCCTCGAGTGCACCCCAGACGCCATCGAGCGTCGGGCGCGAGAGTTTGCGGCCCCACGAGTTGCCGTCGGTACCGAGCTGCTGGCCGTGCAGCCTGCTCGAGACCTGGTGCAGTTCCGCAAGAAGCGCGGGGTGATACAGCTGCGCCTTGGTCTGGCGGCCCGCCGTCTCGAGCGCATCGCAGTACTTCTTGGCACGCGGCGCATTACCCAGCTCGTCGTGCACGACAGCAAGGGCAAGCTTGTACGGCGCAAGGGCAGGGATGCCGTTGAAGGCCTCCTGGCCCTTGGGCACCGGCGCAAGCGCAAATGCAAACTCAAGCACCTCGGTCATGAGCAACGCATCGAGGTCGCGCAGCAGCGCAGCGGGCATTGCGTTCGGCTTCGCGCCCAGCAGTGTGAACTGGGGCGAGGCCGCGCACGCGCGGTGCTGGCCGGCAAGGAGGTAGCACACATGCGCGGCCTCCGGCAGGCCCGAGGACATCAGACCGTCGCCGATCGCCTTGAGAACGAATGTGTCCGAGCTCTCGCGCTGGTTGGAAAGGAGTGTCGCGGCCGAGTGGCGCCACTGCGCGTGCTTCGCTTCCGCAGAGAGCGATGCATCGGCGTTCGGCGCAGTGAACAGGTTGGCAATCTGCTCCGGCGTCTGGCGCGTGTACAAGGCGTAGGCAACCTTGACGCTCGTGCGGTCCTTGAGCAGCGCCTTTTCCATGTGGTCGGCGCCATCGAGCTCGTGAGCCATAAACTGGCGCATGACCTCGTCGCGCACGCTTTGGTCGAGGTGCTGCGCAATGGCCATGGCATGCGCCCACATCTTTTCGTGCATCGCAAACTCGACCGCCTGCTGGCTTTGGCCCTGCTGCAGCAAGTTCTGCAGCTCGTCGAGGAACGACTGGCGCAGCTGGTAAGAGCGCAAAGGACGTGTCTTGTTCTGCTGCGGCGTCTGTGCATAGGTCGGCACAGCAAACGCAGAGAACTCGGAGCCTTCGGCCTTGCCTTGCAGCAACGCACAAATCGCGGCGTTGGCATCCTCGCCCAGGCGCCCATCGCGCTCGACGAGCAGTACCAAGAGACGCAGCAGAAGGATCTTGTCCTCGGTGCGGCGCCACTCTTCGACATCGTGGCTGTGCGCCGCAGCGTCGCCTTCGTTGCCTGAGAGGACCGATTTGCGCCGCAGGTAGCCGACACCGCTCGCGGATTCGTCAATCTGCTCTTGGAGGTACTGCACCACAGCCGCCTTCTTCTTTTGAAGAGCGCTTTTTTGCGTCGTCTCGAGGAGGGGGCCGGGGAACTTTTCGAGGTCCAGCGTCGAGAAGTTGCGCGATCCAAGCTGGGGCGCAAGCTTGCGCACACTCACCGAGCGCTGCACACGGGGGGCATCGTAGCCAAATGCATCGCCTTGTGCAGATGCCTTTGGCAGATGGACCACAAGCTTGCCACCGACACCGAACGACACGATGGGGATCGTGGCATTCTTGCGCTCTTCCACAGGGTCCGCCGCACCGTGCGCGCGCGGGATGTCCGCACGGCCACGGGGCTTTCCGCGGCCACGGGGGGCGCCACGGCCGCGTGGGGCCGGCGCACGCGCGGCCTTTGCGGGGGTGTACGAAGGCTCGGGGGCGTACGAAGGCTCGGGGGGGTACGAGGGCGCACCGTAGGGGTCCTGCGATGCAGGCGCACTGTAGGGGTCCTGCGAGGAAGGAGCTCCATAGGGATCCTCAGACCCGGCAGGCGCCGCATAGGGATCCTGCGACGGAGCCGCATAGGGGTTCTGAGCAGCAGGCGCCGCGTAGGGGTCCTCGCCTTGGGGCGCCGCGTAGGGATCGGCGCTGGGCGGCTCGGCCGCGTACGGCCCCTGCGCCGCCTCGTCGGTCTCTTCCGGCCACTCGTCCCAGCCCTCTTCGGCGACGGGCTCCGGCGCAGGGGGGGGCGGCGGGGGCGCCTCAGCACGCTTCGGCGGGCCGCGCTGTTTCGGTCCACGCTCGTCCAGACGCATCTGGCCCATCTGCTGATGCAACGGCTCAGGGCGGCGCGCAGGACCGCGGCTCGGGGCTGCGGCCTTGGGCGGCGACGCAGGCACGGCCTGCGTCTCGCCGAGGCCCCATGCATCGTCGCTCGGCTCACTTACTTGCGCAGCAGGCGCAAGTGCAGGAGGCTCGGCACGCTCAGGCGCGCCGGGGCGGCGCGACGGCATCTTGTCTTCCAGGCGGCGAGGCTCAACAGCCGGAGGACGCTGGGCACGCACAGGCTCGGGCCGGCGCGGCTGCGAAGGCCGGACAGTCTTGGGCGAGTCCTCGTGGAGGCTCTGCGGCGCCGACGGGGCTTCAGGCGCCTTGCGGGGCGCCGACTCGGACGATGCGCCACGCGCACTTGGCGGTCCGCGCGGAGGACCACGCGGGGCCTGGGAAGCCTGCGGCGGGGCCTGGGTAGGCGCAGGGGCCTGAGCGGCCTGAGCAGGCTGTGCAGCGGTCGGCTGGGCCTGCGTCGGGGCTGGCGCCTGAGCGGCCTGAACAGAAGCACGCGGAGGGGCCTGTGGTGTGGGGGGCTGCTGCTGGGGCTGCGTGGGAGGCTGCTGTTGAGGCAGAGGGCCACCACGAGGTGCCGGGCCACGACGATCGGCACGCGCGGGACCCTGCGAAGGAGCGCGCGGCGCACCCTGCGGAGGCCCTTGCGGCGGGCCCTGCGGCGGCGCTGGGGCCGGAGGCTGAGCAGGAGCCTGTGCCTTGGGAGGAGGCTGCGCCTTGGGAGGAGGCTGCGTCTTAGGCGGGCCCTGCGCCTTGGGAGGGGCTTGGGGAGGCTCCTGGGCCTGGGGAAGCGGTTTGGGGGGAGCCTGAGGAGAGGCGCGAGGGGGAGCGTGTGACTGCGGCGCCTGAGGGGCCTGAGGAGGAGCCTGGGGCTGAGCACCCTTGGGGCCACGCGGACCTTTTTGGCTCTGCGGTGGACCCTGAGGAGGTCCCATCGGCGGGACCTGCGGCACACCCTGGCTTTGAGGCGCCATCGGCGGGCTCTTTACAGCAGCATTCTGAGCCTCGCGGCGACCCGGAGGGCCACGCGACGGCGCGGGCGACTCTTGAGCCAGGTCGCGTATGCTGCGGTCGCTCGCCTCACTCGGCACGCGCGGCGAGGGGTTGAAGAGACCCTGCACATGCTGCGGCTTGGTCTGCCTCGAAGGCGGGCCCTGCGAGCGCGGGGGACCACGCGGGGGACCTGCAGCACCCTTGGGCGGCGCAGATGCGGCCGGGGCCGGCTCGGGAATGGGCTCGGGCTCAGGGATTGGCTCGGGAATGTATTCGGGTTCCTTGGGCTGGTACGCTTCCTGCGGCTCGGCAGGGTACTCTTCCTGGCCCTGTTCGGGGTACTCTTGGTCGTACTGGTCCTGGGCATAGTCGGGATACTCGCCCTGGAAGTCGCCTTCAGGAGCGTATTCGCCCTCGGCAGCATATTCGCCCTCGGCGGCATATTCACCCTCGGCAAGGTACTCGCCCTCGGCGGCATATTCGCCTTCGGCAGGGTACTCGCCCTCGGCAGGGTACTCGCCCTCGGCAGGGTACTCGCCCTCGGCAGGGTACTCGCCCTCGGCAGGGTACTCGCCCTCGGCAGGGTACTCGCCCTCGGCAGGGTACTCGCCCTCGGCAGGGTACTCGCCCTCGGCAGGGTACTCGCCCTCGGCAGGGTACTCGCCCTCGGCAGGGTACTCGCCCTCGGCAGGGTACTCACCCTCGGCAGGGTATTCACCCTCGGCAAGGTATTCACTCTCGGCGGCATATTCGCCTTCGGCAGGGTACTCGCCCTCGGCAGGATATTCACCCTCGGCAGGGTATCCACCCTCGGCGTATTCGCCCTGAGCATAGTCGCCCTCGGCGTACTCGCCCTGGTACTCGCCTTGGTACTCGCCCTCTTGTGCATAGTCGCCCTGGGCATATTCACCTTCAGGGTATTCACCCTGGGCATACTCGCCCTCTTGCGCGTATTCGCCTTCAGGGAGGAATTCGCCTTGCTGTGCGTATTCATCTTCGTTGAGAAACTCGCCCTCTGGAGCATACTCGCCCTCTGGAGCATACTCGCCCTCTTGAGCATACTCGCCCTGAGCATATTCGCCCTCTTGGCCGTACTCGCCCTCGGCAGGGTACGGTTCCTGGGCGTATTCGCCTTGCGCATTCTCTCCGCTCCATGCCTGATCGAGCTCGGCATCGTACTGCGACGGATCAAGGAATCCGCCGTCTTGCTGCTCGTACGCATAGCCGTCCTGGCCCTGTTCGTAGCCATACCCGGCTTCGGGGCCTACGGCGACGCCGAGTCCCTGCACGTTTTGCGCATTGCCCTGGTCCTGTCCGTACCAGTCGTACTCCTGCTCGCCCTGGGGCGCGGCCTGGTCGTACTGCCCAAACTGGTCATACTGTGCGTCGTCGACGTATTGCTCGTACTGTGCATCGTCGACAAACTCGCCTTGCGCGGCATAGTCGCCCTGCGCATACTGGTCGTACTGTGCATCGTTTTGAGCATACTGGTCGTCCCACTGCGCGTCCCACTGGCCGTCGTCATACTGGCCCTCGGTTGGCGCTTGGGCGTTCCATGCGTCGTGCGCTTGCTCCGGAATCGCCTGCATCTGGTCCTGGGAAGCCTGTGTCTCGGCAGGCTTGGACTGTACGCCCTCGTCCAGCGCCCCGAGCCACGAAGGCGACTTGGTCATGCCAAATGCATCCGTGCTCGGCGCTTCGCCAAACAGCGACGAAGCCGCGGCGACGCTCGGCTGGGGCTGGTGCCGCGGCGCAGGCTGGTGCCGCGGTGTAGGTCGTGCCGGCTGCGGCGCTGAGCCGCGCGCCGGCGGAGCACGCGGTGCACCCTGCATGCGGTTTCTAGGCGGGGCGGCCATCGTCTCCACGTCGTGCGCTTCCACGTTCCCTCGCCCGAAGCCGTGCGCCTCCACGTGACTTGGCGGTGCCAGCAGAGCTTTTGGCTATGGTGCGGCCCTTGGGCTGGGCCGAAGCTAATCGTCGTCGTCGTCGCTCATGAACTCGCCCTCCTCCTCATCGTACATCGCGAGGTCCTCAAAGGCCACCTTGTAGCGGAGGATACCTCCGATACCACCAAAGCCCTTGCAGAACTGCATGCCCTCTTGCGAGCGATCGGTCACGACTGCGTTAGTAGAGAGACGTACACTCTAGGTTGGTACCGAACTGCTTGTAGTTCTCTGCGATCCACTCCAGCAGCGGTTGGGGCTCCTCAATCGTCTCCATCTCGGTGCCGGTCGCAGAGTCGACGAACCGCGAGCGGTCCTGTTCCTGCTCCTTGTTGAGGAGCAGAACGTGCTCGGACCCGTTCGAGTCGCGCAGGTTGTAGCGCGTGTACTCGAGGTTCTCCCAGACAATGAGCGTCTCTACCGCACCCATCTCGAGCGCGCGGAAGGTGTCGTCGAGGCCGAAGCAGTACTTGCCCGACTCCATAGAGATTTCGTCAAAGTATTTTTGGATGAGGCGCTTCTCTTGGACGAACTTGACGTTCGCAAGCGAGTCCGCCGCAAGCTCAATGGCCTGGTTGAAACCGTTTTCACCACCGTACGACACGTCGACAATCTGGATGATCTTGGGTGCGAGACGGTAGTCAAACATGTCCGACTGGCTCAGCTCCGTCTTGAAGTCGGCGGAACCGGCGAGAACGAGACCGGTGACGTTGCACTTGTTGTCGGTAATAAAGTGCTGCGTCGCAAACTCGGCGACCTTGCGCACGTAGTTGTGACGGGCTTCCTCACGCAGACGCGAGAAACGCAGCGCGGACTGACCACCACGACCGTGCTTCTTGGGCAGGTCCACCGAGAACTTGTGCAGCACCTGGCGCGCGTTACCCGTGACCGTACCGAAGAGCGAGCCGTTACCATCCATAATAATGAAACCAAACCTGGCATCCGACTCGAGCAACTCCGAGAGCGCCTCGGTGTGGAACTTGTTGTCGCAGAGGTAGAGCGAGGTGTTGATCGGCTTGAAAGGCTCAAACGAAAAGTTGACCTTCTTCTCCTTGCCTTCCGGCGTGAGGATCGTGCCACAGTACACCACCAGACCATTGTCGGGCACACGCGTGTAGAGCTTCAAGCGCTGCTGCGTCGAGGTAATCGCGGCAAGAACAGACAGACGGTTGACGCGCGACTTGATGTTGCTCGCGGTACCGTATTCCTGCGTAAGCATGTTGGTGGCCTGCGAGAGCTGCGACTTAGGAGGAA
The DNA here is from genome assembly GCF_029542785.1 of Malassezia japonica. Classification (NCBI taxonomy): domain Eukaryota; kingdom Fungi; phylum Basidiomycota; class Malasseziomycetes; order Malasseziales; family Malasseziaceae; genus Malassezia; species Malassezia japonica. The sequence goes on along the minus strand of NC_083372.1, from coordinate 200,116 downwards.
GAATCAGACTGATCATCGACGTGCCGGCACCACGTGCACTGTCGAGGCTCTTGACGAGCTTCTTCACCTTCCAGATCTGGATGTTCGCATCGGCTTCACTGAGTTGTTCAGGCATGTTGAAACTATGCGCCAGCGAGGTGGCGCAGGAAGGTGCGTAGGTCGCAAAGACTTTTTTTGGCCAGGGACCGTGGAGTGCAGAGGCGTCGCCCGCTGCACGAGGGGGCATTTCTTCAATTTTCTTCGAAAAGCCGGCAAATTGATCGCCGATCACGACGAAGGCTTCGACTACGACATGTCTCGCGCGCGCATCGTCCGCAGCGCGCTCTCGACAAAGCCGCAGCCTGGCGGCGGGCTCGGTACTTTTACGCTGCCGTGCCGCAAGATGGTCATTGAATACTGCGAAAAGAGCGCGGCCAGCAAAGGCACGAGGGACTTTTTGCTGAACCAGCTCGCGCCGCTTGCGCGTGCACACCCCTCGGTCGAGTTTGTCGTCCAGCCACGCCCGCAGCGTGCACCGCTCCTGCGTGGATTCTACTGTACGTGCCATAACTAACGCAGTGAACGGCCGCACGAAAGAAATGTCGACGCACAACCTCCCGGCGACGCAGATCGGGCCCAAGGCGCAGCAGATCCTCGACTCGAGCGGCAAGAAGACGCATGGGCTCAAGCGCAACACGGTCGAGTCCTCGAGCGAGTCGGCACGCGGCATTTGGAGTCCGCTGCACGATGATCCCCGCGAACTTTAGTTTGTAGTATACCAAAAGTGCAGCTGCACATGGGCCACGTCACCCAACCAATACACTGTCTCGTAAGTAGGCATTTTGGCGCGGACGCTGCGGCTACCAGCGCGCTTCGCCTTCGCCCTCGCCCTCGCTTCGCCCTCGCTTCGCCCTCGCTTCGCCCTCGCTTCGCCCTCGCTTCGCCCTTCTTTGTCCCCCGCGTATGCCGCCGCCTCATCCCTCGGCCGAAAGGTTATTGCCCAAAACGCAGTGGATGCACGTCGGTGCAACACAACGACCCCAGGTCAGCCGGTGGATCACTCCCGCCTTCGCTCGACCAACCCGCAGCGGCGCAACCACTACAGCGGCGCGGCGGGATGGAGACACTCTTCGGCCGCAAGCGGCGCACACAGAAAGACGATGCGAATGTGCTGCGCGCCGGCCTCGAAGAGGGCCGGACGAGCACCAGCAGCATGCGTGACGTGCCGACCATCTCGCCTGTGCGCGCGTCTGCCATGCAGGGGAAAAGCAGTGGAAATGCGCACGACACGACACTGACCGAGGCGCTTGTCAAGCCGCCGTCCATACGTGCCATTACACCCGGCCTTGCTGCCACGGGAACGCCGCGCGACGCCGGCGCAGCGGCGCTCCGCCGCTCGGTCATGTCGCATCTGCCCGAGGCGCGTGCATCGCGCCCGCCCGATGCAGATGTAGAGCGCATGTTTGCCGACCTCATGGACCGCCGTGACCTGCTGTCGAACGCTGGCACCGCACCGCTCTCGAGCGATGCGCGACAAAACATGATGACATTCAGCGTCGAGAAAAAGTGGACGCTCGTCTACAACGACCTCTTGACCGAGCAGAGCAATGACCGCGAGCGCGAGCGGGCACGCCGTGTATTTCCAACCAGCACACCGAGTGCGCCGGCGCCGCAGTCGACCATGGTCCTGATGCGCAACTCACCAGAGTGGTTCATCAAGAAGTTTATGGACGGCACAGTGACGAGCAAGCATATCGAGTCACTTGCGGTCACACTACGTACGTGCGCCATTGGCTGGCTGCAAAACTTTGTCGAGGCCAAAGGCACGCCGGTCCTCTCGTCCTTCCTCGCCGGGCTGCACTCGCGTGTGCCACCCAGCGGGCAGGACCTAGCGCTGGAGTACGAGGTGCTGAAAGCCTTTCGCTCGCTCTTTAACAGCAAGCCCGGCGCACACGATGCACTGCAGCATCCCAAGTGCATTAGCGGCATCACGCAGTCGCTCGTCTCGACGCAGCTCTCGACACGAAAGCAGGCGTCCGATATCCTCCTCTTTTTGTGCCACTGGGAGAAGCCGGAAGGGCACCGCCTTGTGCTGCAAGGAATCGACGACCTGCGTGCGGTGCACAACCTCCCTGGCCGCTTTGACGGCTGGTTCTCTGCGCTCGAATCTGCGCTCGACGGCCGGGGGCGCATGGGCAGCCTCGTCGGTGCGTCGGACGAGGTGCGGCGGCTGCAGCTCACGAGCATGCCGGAATCAGGCCTGACGGAGTATGTCGCCAACAACATGTTCCTCATCAATGCGATTGTGAACAGCGACATTGTCGACTCGCTCCAGGTGCGTGTTCACCTGCGCAGCCAGATGACGGCGAGCGGCATCGTGCGTATCATGACCAAGATGCGCGCGCTGATGACGCCGGACCTCGATACACAGCTCACCGTGTACGAAAAAGGCGCGGCGGCCGACCAGGAGGAGCTCGTCGAGTCGATGGGCCGCGAAGGCTCTGCGCTCCTCGACCCACACGACCTCTTGCAGGCGGTCCTGAGCCGCGTCCAGGACACGCGTGCGCGCGAGTTTCTGCTCAGCGCACTGCAGCATCTCTTGCTCATCCAGCGCGAAGGGGCCGATTTGGTCCACTCCTACCAGCTGATCGACTCGATGGTGTCGACCGTCGCGATGGACCGCAACGGCGCCGCGACACAGGGCGACCTCGAGTCCCTCCTGGGCACATCGGTTAGCAACGTCCTCGGGCGCTTCGCCGAGCAGGACCTCCTCGAGCGCACGCAGGCTGAGCTGCGCGACGCCCGCGCACAGCTGCAGGCACGCGAAGCCGAGACGACGCGCCTACGCCACGAGCTCGAGGCGTCGCAAGGCGGCCTCGTCGGCCAGCTCCAGAGCCAGCTTGCCGAGGCGCAGCAGGACCTCGCCATGTCGCGCGAAAATGCCTCAGGCCTCCAGCGGGACATGGACGAAATGGAGCGGACGTACGTCGACCGTATTCTTGCCCTCGAACTGGGTCTGCGCGAGTCCAACGCGCTGCTCAAGCAGCACGAAGAGAACGCCAACGCGGCCTTTGCCCAGTTCGACCGCCAGGTGTTGCGCGACTCGCTCGAGCGCCAAGTCGAACGCAGCCGCACGATCCGCAAACTCGTCTCGACGACTGGGCGCCAGGAGCCGCTGCCCCCGCTCGACACGTCGCCGGACCCCGGGCAGGTGCCCCGCTTTACCGGCGCGCCGCCGCTCCCGCCCGTACCGCAGGGACCGCCGACACCGACGCCGCCGACACCGACGCCGCCCCCACGCGCTCCGGAGCGCACGACGCCGACGCAGATGGACCGCAGCATGTCTGCCGACGCGGAGCGCATCGGCAAGGCGGCGCTCGACCTGGACGTGTCCGACAGCAACGAGGGTACCGAGCCGCCTCCGCCGTCCTTTGATGAGCTCGACGAATGGAGCATGCAGGCTGTCTTGGCCTCGGGCATGGCAAAGAATGCGGATTTGCAGTCACGCATGAAAGAGGTCCGTGCGTCGCGTATCCGCCGCCGGAACGACTCGTCCCTGCCGGGCACGCCCGAAAAGGCGGCGCGCATCGAGCAGGACGAGGCACCGACAGATGAGGTACCGATAGACGAGGCACCGGCCAAAGACGCCAAGGAAGACGTCGGCGAGGTTGCACCGCCGCCACCACCGCCGCCGCCTCCTCCGCCACCACCGCCCGGCGGTGTCTCCCCGCCCCCTCCGCCGCCGCCGCCACCGCCGCCGCCTCCTGGCACGGCCGACAGTGGGATTCCGCCGCCGCCGCCGCCACCGCCTGCGCCCGGTGCACCCCCCGCGAATGCATCGCTCATGGCGCAGCTGCGTGCGCGCGTGAGCTCCAAGGGCGAAGGGGAGCCGAAAGACCGCTCGTCGCTGATGGACGTGCGCACGAGCTTTGCGTCTGAGTCACTGGGCCCTGCTGGCCCCGTGCACGCCCCGCCTGCCCCGCCGCTGCACGGCGCAATGCCCGGGAACTTGCGCAAGAGTGTGCTGGACATGGCCAAGGGCCGCATGAAGCAGGTGCAATGGGACAAGCTCTCTGCGGAGCATGCGTCGGCCACCGTCTGGGGCAAGACAGGCGTGGATGAGGAGACGCTCCGCGACCTCTTTCTGCACCAAGGTGTCTTTAATGAAATGGAGGAAGAGTTCAAAGCCAAAGAGGCCTCGAAAAAGGTCGCTGCCGCTGTCAAGAAGGACCAGAAAGAGCTGCAGACGCATCTCAACTATGCGACGCGCCAAGGCATTGAGATGGTGCTCAAGCGCGTCAAGAGCCGCCTTACGGACAGCAAGCAGTGTACGCCCGAGGAGGTTGCGCACCTCATTATCCAATGTGACCCCCAGGTGTGCGACCAAAGCATCCTCACCGAGCTTCTGCGGTACTACCCCGAGTCCGAGACCAAGGGCCGGTTGGGCGAATACAAGAATGCCTCGGACGAGCAGCTGCGTCTGCTGCACCCTGCCGACCGTCTGGTGGTGCTGCTGATGACGGTCCCTCATTTGAAGGACAAGGTCAAGGGCCTGCTGTACATGTCCAAGTATGCCGACACCATCGAGCTGATCCGTACCGGACTCACGCGTATCCGCCGCGGCTCGGAGGCGATGATGAATGCGCCCAAGTTTGCACAGCTCCTCTCGATCGTGCTCATGTTTGGCAACTACCTCAATGCAACCGGTATCAAGGGTGGTGCGTACGGTTTCCGTATCAGCAGCATCAACAAGCTCGTCGATACCAAGGCCGGCGACGGCACGACGCTCTTGCACTTTGTCGAGCGTACTGTCTCGCAGCACTTCCCCGAGCTTGACGGGTTCACCGAGGAGCTCACGGCGGCGACAGAGGCGTGCCGCGTCCAGCTCCTGGACCTCAAGCACGACCTCGCCGAGCTCAAGTCGGGCAACACACAGCACAAGAAGGAGCTCGATCGTCTGCTCGGCGAGCACGAAGAAAACCTCGAGGATCCCTACGCCAAGATCATGCTTCCTTTCCTCCAACAGACGACCAACGAGCTCTCGCGGCTCAACGACCAGATTCAGCACACGGAGCGCGTCTTTTGCGATGCACTGCGCTTCTACGGCGAGGGTCCCGACCCCATCCGCCGCGGCTTTGTCGCGCCCAAGTCCATGCCGACCGAGGAGTTCTTTGGCATCTTTAAAGAGTTCCTCACCGCCTACCGCAAGGTCAAGCAGGACAATGCGGTACGAGCACAGCAGCGCGCCGCTGAGGCCGCGCGCCGCGCCGTCGCCCAGGAGCGCGAGCGCGAGCGCAAGGAGGCCAAGCAGCGCAAAGAGGCCGGTGTCAACGACAATGCCGTGCTCGAGTCGCTCCTTGGCTCGCTGCGGGCGAGCGGCGGGACGCCGATGCGCCAGCGCCGCAGTGCGCGCCGCAACGCGCGCAAGCCCACGGGAGAGCTGCGGCCAGAGGATGCCGAGCCGCTTCCCGAGAGCCCGTCGAGTGTCGCTGCCGTGATGCTTGCCAAGCTCCAGGGCCAGCCGCGCGAGGGGGCCGAGGCCGATGCGCTGCCTGTCGCGCAGGCGACCGCTGCTGCGCGGGCCGACCGCCGCCGCGAGCGCCGCGAGCGCAACAGCGTTCCAGTGCTCAGCGACCTGCCGACGCGCACCAGCAGCCGCGCAGATACCCTATCTAATTCCGGCTCGCCGCCAGCGAGCCCCGTGGAGGACGACAGCGGAGCATTTGACTCGATGGTCGTCGCCGAGCCTTCGTCGCTGGACGAGGACCTGTCGTCCTTCCACTCTACGCTGCCTCATACGCCCGAGCACCTCGTGTCGAGGACGCCAGAGCGGCCGCGCACCGCGGGCACGACGCCCCGGGCGCCCTCGCCCGACTCGTTTTACGAGACACCCGAGCGTCCCTCTCAGCACCGTGGCGATACTGGCTCGCCGTCGAGTACGCACTCGGCAGACGTCCTTGTACCTCCCTATCGCTCCACAGGTTTTGAATAGGCGCATTGTACATTCTGAGGCTACTAGAAGATCACGTCGCTGTCCTTGCCGGCGCTAAGCATGTCGCCCTCGGCCTTCTCGATGACGGACGCTTCCGCACCTTGGATCTCTTCGGTCTCCGGCACGCCCTCGTCCTTGTCCTCGGCGGCGGCCTCGCGCTTCTTCTTGCCTTGCACCTTTTTCAGGCGGAAGAACTCCTCGCGGTCCATCTCATCGAGCTCCGAGACAATGTACTGGGTCAGTCGAAGCACGTACAGCAATCGTGTTCTCGAGCCGGGGAATAATGACGTGCTCAATCGCATTCACACGGCGGTTCGTCAGGCGGATGACCTCGTCGAGGATCACAAACGCCGTCTGCAGACTCGCGAGGTCGACGAGCACACGCAGCGCCTTGGCGTACGTCTCGCGGGCCTTTTGTACCTGCTGGCCACCGCGGCCCAGACCGGTGAGGCTGAACTCTTGCGGCGCGGCCGTCGACTCGCCCTCCTCCGTATCCTTGCTCTGCTCGCTGTTATCGCCCGAGGACTGCACGGCGAACGAGGGGAGCAGCACACCGCTAATGTTCTCCTGGCGTGCGCGCACCTTGAACGTAGCGTTCTTGACGTTCTCACGTACTGCATAGCCAATATCACCCGTCGCATAGCTCACTTCGACCATGCTGAACGCAGCGAGCTGCAGTACCTTGCCCATCTGCTTTTTGGCGTCCTGAATCTTGCCCGTGATCGTGCGGAAACGCTTCGAAAGCGCATCCGCCTTGCGCTTCAGGAGTGAGTGGCCATTCTGTGCGCCTTTCAGACGAAGCTTCGTGTTGCCCAGCGTCTGCCGCGTCGCAAACACGGCCTCTCGCTGTCCCGAGGACGACATCGTCTCCACTGGTCCGACCGCACGCACGCGGCTGACGCAACCCGCGCAGTTCGGCCGAGAGTGCCCGCTTTTTTTGGTGCGCGGCGCGCTGCGCGCACCTTGCGGAAGCAGGCAGGATGGGAAACGGCGCGCGGTAGGTAGCGCGTACTGACGCAGTGCACAACAGAAGCGTGAGCGTAACGCAAAGGCAGCGGGTGGCAAGGATGCCAAGTCGCAGCTCAAGGCCAACGAGGCGGCCAAGAGCGTAATCTGTCAAGTGTGTCGTCAGACCTTCCTGATGACGGTCCGCGAGCCTGCGTACGTCGAGCGACTAATCCAGATTGCAGCAGCATGCTGAGAACAAGCACAGCAAGGTATGCAATACGACTAATTCAGACGATCAAGGAGTGCTTCCCGACCTGGACGCCGGCGGCGTAGGGATATCGTGTGCTTGTAGATCTACAGGACTGAAACGGCGAAATGGGTGTTAGCCAGGACCGATCTTGGGGAGATCATTGATGTCGGTCAGCGTCTCGAGGTACGCGTTGAACGAGTCAACCTTTTCTTTGTGCGACTTGCGCGCCTCTTTGCGTACTTGGTCATGGAGCTGTGTGAGTGAAGAGAGATACGTACCCGCTTCAGACGCACTTCTTCGAATTTTTGCTCTGCCTTGGTTGCCGTACGCGCAGGCGCAGGCATCTGCGAGGCGGGCTTCACCGACGACGTGTCCTTGCCCTTGGAGGGCTCACCGCCTTCCGCACGCACCGCCGCCGAGGTGCTCGACTTTTTCTTTTTTCTACGTTAGCTTTGTAACGTACTTCTTATCATCGCCTTTCAATTTCAACGCCCCTCCGGGTTTGAATGCATACGGCGACGACATCACGCTCTCGCGCCCACCAGAGTGGTCGTGCGGCGTGGAATTGGAGGGGAATTATGTAATGCAGCTGCCCCGGAACGAGGCTGGACCAACACGTCTATGCGTTTTGCGGCTGGTCTGTTTTCCCGTCGCAGCTTCAGTGTTAGTTCTCGTGTACTCGCAGGTGCGCCTCCTAAACGATCTGCGCCAAAGTCCAACGGTCCGAACCCGCTGGTGTTTGTCTTGCTAGGAGCCATTTCTTTCGCTGGCCTCTCCTACGTTACCAAGATCCGCGAAGCCGAATCCCGTGACCCGACTCGCGAGAAACGCATTCCTGCTCCTAACCCACTGATTCCCACTCCGAAGAAAGAAACTGAGTAAAATGTCTACCCCTGAGTACGACGAAAACAAGGTCGTCGTAGTGTTTGTCCTTGGTGGCCCAGGATCGGGCAAGGGCACTCACTGTGCGCGCCTCGTCCGTGACTATGGCTTTGTGCACCTGAGCGGTACGTTTCCGTATACTAACAGTAGCTGGTGATCTGCTCCGTGCAGAACAGGCGCGCCCTGGCTCGCAGTACGGCCAGATGATTGCTGAGTACATCAAGGACGGCAAGATCGTGCCGATGGAGGTCACCATCGGTCTCCTGCGCAACTCGATCCAGGCTGCGCTGGAAGAGAATAAGAAATCGACCAACGAGGGCTGGGGCGAGGGCCGCGGTCGTTTCCTTGTCGACGGCTTCCCCCGCAAGCTTGACCAGTCGTTCAAGTTTGAAGAGACGGTGCGTTCTTTCCATGCTTATTCCAGGTCGTTCGCGCGCAGATGGTGCTGTTCCTGCAGTGCACTGAAGAAGTGATGCTCAAGCGTCTCTTGCACCGTGGCGAGACGAGCGGTCGTACGGACGACAACGCCGAGTCGATCAAGAAGCGTTTCCGCACGTTTGAGGAGACGAGCATGCCGGTCGTTGAGTACCACCGCGAGAAGGGCACCGTCATCGATGTCAACGCGGTCAACCCCGTGGACGAGGTGTATCAGGACATCTGCAAGGCCATGGATGCCAAGTTCCGCCAGATTAACAAGGCATAGACGTACTTAGGCGTGCGTAAACCAAAAACAAAAAAATAGGTCCATCCCGGGTTCGAACCGGGGTCAATGGAATTTTGCGAATCCAATCAAAATCCACTATACTAACCACTATACGAATGGGCCATATCTCCAACACAATTAATACACCGGCCGTTTAAGAACAGCACGCTGTTACACGCGCGTGCACAGATCACGACCTCGCGCCACTTGCGCATCACAGAGCAACACCTGGAAGGGGATGGAGACAATAGACGCCAACAGGATGCCGAAAGAGTCGCCGAGCTGCGTAAGATAGGGGACGTACGCCGACAGATCCGATACGGAACTCGTACTCTTGCCGTTGCAATGCGGTCGGTTGCGCTCCATTGGGCGTTGCGCGATCCGAGCTGCCGATACTGCTCATGACAGAGACACTTGTGTTAGTTGCGCAACGTACTAAGCAGCACCGCCTGCAAGGCCCTCCACGGCAATGAGTACAATGACCAGCGAGCGCGCAATCGACTCGCGGAACCATGCAAAGACACTCTCGGTGGTGAGGAAGAACATGAGCGACCCTTGCACCATCGCAGGCGCCCACAGCCACTTTTTGGGGATCGCAGGCAGTCGAAGTACAGAAGTGTAGGAGCGCGAGAAAAAGACAAACGTCTGCATAAGAAAGGTGGACATACCTGGTATGTGAGCTGGTATAGAGGGTAGTAATCGCGCAGCGTGTGAATCATGGTCGAAAGGAGCCAGTGCTTGCTTGCGTCAGGAACGGGGTACAGGAGAGTAGGTGCCTGCGTTAGTCACAGTACATACGATGCCTTGGTTGATAGTGTACTCTGCAAAGTAGACAGTAACGAGGGGAAGGATATAAGGGATGAACATGGGGCGTAGAAGCTGCATCTTGTACGCAAAGGAGAGGGACTCGGCAGGCTGCTGCCTTGGCTCTTCCACTGCATCATCCTCCCCATTGGTCTCGGGTCCCATGAGCGATTGAGCTGCCTCGTCGCTACTCTGACCCGACCGCCTCGAAGTCGACGACATAGGCGGAGTAGGCAAGAGGCCAAAGAAGGCAATCGCCATCCCAAACGGAAGAAGCGACAGTGCGCCAAGGCCCGTGCGCACGCCCAAAGGACGCACAATCCACCATGCCAAAGCGCCCGCAAGGCCCGCAGCTCCCGTACCACTGGCAAACCAGCCGACGCACTGCGCCGTGACATTGTATGGATAGCGCGTCGTGTATTGCAGGTAGGTGACCTCACCCAGCCCACTCACAAAGCTCGCAAGTGCAATTCCAGAGAGACGCACAATCAACGAACTAAACAACGCCGTGATCTGGGTAAGACGAAGCACGTACCAGCATGCCACTAAACGCGGCCGATACGCACGCCACAACACGGTGGGCATACCAAATCTCGCCTTTTAGAAAGTACGGAAAGATTGCCTTGGCCAGCAATGCCGGTGCAATATTCACAAACGCAAGGAGTCCAGTAGGTACATGCGAAGGAAGCAGCTCAATGGCCGCGGTAAGAATCACGACATAGGGCAAGTTGTTCAGCAGACCGAGAATGAACAAACCCACTGCGCCACCCGCACCCACTGTGCTAAGCGCTTGAGGAGCGGCCTCCTCTCTTTGGATTGTGTATTGCGCCTCGCTGGCCATGTCCCGCAACGGAATGCCTGCCTCCGCTTCACGCGCTTCCATGCACCCAGCGCGTGGATAAGTGGAGTGGCGCTGCACACCTCCATGCATCGGTGATCTACAGCCTATGTCTTGCGGAGGCGATCGAGGCGGTCCTGCAAAGCCGACTCGTCGCTAGCCGCTCCTGGCGCAGTGGCACCGCCGACGCCCTCGCCGATTGCGACGCGCGCCGGGGCGTTGGCCTGTGCCAGTGCTGGTGCGCTGTCGGGGACGTTGCCGAGCTGCGTCAGCATGAAAACGTACCTTTTGGTTGACCGACACGCCAATTTCATCGAGGACTTCCCGTAGAATCGTATCACTCTCTTCGTCTTCACCGATACCCTCGCCCATAGCATCATCTTCGCCCAGTGCGTCTTCCATTGTATCGTTCATCATCTCGTCTTTCATATCCATCGTGCTTGACTCGCGCTCAAATTCTTGCAAAATGCGCTGGACAGACATGATATTCATAGAGCGATTCATCGCACCGAGTGCCTGTATTAGCCAAGTCACATACCTTGGTTGCTCCACGCATCGCCTCAGACATTTGTTGCGAGCTGCGCAGCGTCTGCATGCGTAGCCCCACCGCCTGAAGCTGGGTGCTCATTTGGTAAAACTTGTGTACATTGCGGCGGATCCGCACCAAGTCACGAGCCATCACCTTGCACGCCGCCTGGGTGAGTGTGGGAACCTACCATCTGTCCTTGCCGTGCATTCTTTTTGATATCCGCTACGAGCGTCTTCTCCTGCGCCTCGAGTTTGGTACGCTCGCGATCTAATTCACGCCGTGCGCGCTGTAACGATCGGAGATGTTGACGCAAACGCTCTTGCGGCGTTTGAGAGCGCCCGAAAAGCGCCTCGAGCAATGGCATCTCTCGCGCCCTGGCCACGGATAAGTGGAGTAGCTTGCTTACATTAACGCGCGTGGCAGTGGGTATGGGGCAATAAACTTTTAGTCAATCGCGCCATACACGCTATGTATTGGTCTATCTTCATCAAGCTCGAGCGAGGAGTGGCATGGGTGGGGACTAACGAACCCTACCTACCATTCCCCCAACCATGACGGAAAGTGTGATCTATGAAGGGGATCAGGTGCCTATTTCTGCCGGAATGTACGACGAAATTCCCCAGGACTTGGAGAAAAAGGACAAGTATGGCTTCAGCCGCATTCGCATTGGTCCGCCCATCACGACGGGTATTGTCCCTGTGGACGAAAATGAATCGGCAATCAGCATTGGCGAGCAGATCGAGCAGGAGAAGGAGAATTCCATCAAGTACCGGTCGTGCAGCTGGCAAAAGACGGCCGCTCTCCTCTTCTCGGAGTACATTTGCCTGGCCATCATGTCGTTTCCCTACTCGTACTCCGTCCTGGGTCTCGTGCCCGGCATTATCCTGACTGTGGTTCAGGCTGGATTCGTTTTGTACACCTCGCTGATCGTGTGGGAGTTCTGCCTGCGCCACCCTGAAGTGCGCGACGTGTGTGACATTGGCCAGATGCTCTTTTTCAACTCCAGGATTGCGTGGTGGGGTACGGCGTTCATGTTTATCCTCAACAACACGTTCATCATGGGCCTGCACGTCCTTGTTATTGAGCGTTACTTGAATACCATGACCAATCACCCCTTCTGCACGATCGCATTTGGTGTTATTGGCGCTGCGGTATCCTGGCTGTGCTCGCTGCCGCGCACATTCAGTGCACTGTCGCGTCTGGGCACTGCTTCGGCGGTCTTTACTTTTGTCAGTGTGCTCCTTGCGACCATTTTCGCTGGTATTCAAGACCACCCGGCGGGATACAATCCCGATCCGAACCATGTTACGGCCGCCGGTGTCAAGATGGGTGGCGATCCCACCGTCCTCATCATTCCGGCTGTCGGCACAACGTTTGTGTCGGGTGTGAACGCATTCTTGAACATTGCCTATACGTTCATTGGACAAATTACTCTGCCGAGTTTCATCGCCGAGATGAAGGACCCGTACGAATTCCGCAAGTGTATTTGGGTGGTGACGATCTGTGAGATTATCGTCTTCAGCGTTGTCGGCGCTGTGATTTATGCATACACGGGAACGCAGTACAACACTGCGCCCGCGTTTGGCTCGCTCAGCGACGACGTCCAAAAGAAAATTGCCTTTTCGTTCATGGTCCCGACCCTAATTTTCCTAGGTGTGCTGTACGCCTCGGTGTCGGGTCGTTTTATCATGTTCCGTCTGTTCCAGGGCACGAAGCACCTGACGAGCCACACGATGGTGGGCTGGGCGACCTGGACTGCAATTCTCGCTGTGCTCTGGGTCTTTTCCTTCATTATCGCTGAGATCATTCCGTTCTTCTCGGATTTGCTGTCGCTCATGAGCTCGCTCTTTGATTCCTTCTTCGGATGGATTTTCTGGGGTGTGGCGTACCTCCGCATGCGCCGCGCCGAATACGGCCCGCGCTTCTATGCCGTTCGCGGTATTCGCGGCTGGGTTGGTTTCATTGTAAACATTTTGATCATTGTCGCAGGCCTGTTTTTCCTGGGCCCCGGTACCTACGTACGTGTTTTTACTGACTCCAGGCATCGGTCGAGAGCATTATTTTGGATTACCACGCTGGAAACGTCCGTGGTGTGTTTGACTGCGCAAGCAACGCATTGTAATGAAAACAAAGGGGGGATGTGTGATACATATTCTATGTATAGAAAACAAGCTGATATACAAAGCACAGGTTTTTTTAGGCATGTAAGTGCTTGTGGCGACAAAAAAGGATTAGGAAGGTGCATAAATGCACGGGCCAAGCCAGGTGGTGTCAACATCGCAGCCCTGCGTCCCCTCTCAGTCGAGAAGATCGGTGGTTCTTTTGACCGTGCCCCGCGGGCTATTTACACCCTCTACCTCATCCCCTGCAGAAATGACATAGAGGGCCTGAAATTGTTGGCAGTGCCCGTAATAAGATACTTGCATTCCACATGGTACCACGTGCTGAAAGTCTACGCGCTGATCTCACTGCTCGGGCCGAACCTCCACAACCCCGGCTGGACTCGGCCATCTCGTTGGAGCTGAACGGCGCAGCGCGATGGCGTCGCTAATCCCACCGAAGCGGCCCGCGCGCCCCGGGAGGCCGAAGCTGTCACTTCCTATGAGTACGTTTTTCCATGCTAAACCAGTCTCATCTCCCAACCAGGAGCGTGAACATTCGTGCGAGCGTAACGAGACACGCACCGATGACGCGACCATTATGCCTTTCCGTTCACAGGAGGCGCTGAATGAGAATCCTGGAGACTATATGGACGAACTTCAGCGCGTTGTGCAGCGAATGCATATTCCTGATGACGCTCGTGAGAGCAACGGCGGTCCGAACCGCCTCTCGCTGAGCTCTTTGGAAGCCAGCGACCTGAGTTCGAGCGATACGTCGCCTAACAAGCGTGCATCGTGGAACTCGAACAACTACTTTTGCCATACAGACGCACCGGAAATGCGCACCTCGGCGTCTGAGCCTGGTTACTCGCGTTCTGAGCCGATGGTCCTCGAAGGGAACTTGGAGGTGCTCGAATCGCTGGGCGAAGGCGCGAGTGGCGAGGTCGCCAAAGCGCGTGTTAAGAGCACAGGCCTGATTGTGGCTCGCAAGGTACGTCTTGCTTCTCATCCAGACCATTGCGACGTCGCCCGATCCTACCATCCATCGCCAGCTCCTCCGCGAGCTGAATGTGAACCAAACTTGCCGGAGCGAGTACATTGTGGAGTACTATGGCGCATTCTTTGAGCCGGAGAATGCCACGATTACCATCTGCATGGAGTTCTGTGAGGCGGGTAGTATGGATACGATCTACCGTCGAGTCAAGGCCCGCGGTGGGCGTATCGGAGAAAAAGTGCTCGTGAAGCTCGCTGGATCGATCATCCACGGCCTCGAGTATCTGCACGAGCGGCGCATTATCCACCGTGATGTGAAGCCCTCAAACATCCTCGTCACTCGCTCGGGCTTTGTCAAGCTCTGTGACTTTGGCGTATCTGGCGAGCTGATTGACAGCGTTGCCGGCACCTTTACCGGCACGAGCACTTATATGGCCCCCGAGCGCATCCTCGGCCACCCCTACACTGTTACGTCTGATGTCTGGTCGCTCGGTGTTACGATTCTCGAGCTGGCCATGAACCGCTTCCCGTTTGCCTCGGAAAGCGACGCGCCCCTGGGCCCTATTGAACTAATGACCTACCTTCTCCAAGCCCCCCTGCCGAAACTGGAAGACAATGAGGCTCAAAATATCAAGTGGAGCCGAGCGCTGCGCGACTTCCTCGATCGCTGCCTGGTGCGCGATGGAACTGTACGCCCCCCTCCCCGTGTGCTGATGAATCACCCTGTGGTGAAACGCAGCGAGGCAATCCCCAGCAGCGACATGGCGCGATTCGTAGCCAACGTCTGGAAATGGCCGCCGTCATAGCCACGTGCTTATAAATCCCTGGAAAAGGCGTGGAGGTTCCTTCCGACATGGGCGCCACGCAGTCCCTGCCTAACGGCGAGGGCCGTTTCCGCGCGTATAACAACCAGGATGCTGTCGCAGCAATGCTGAAGCACCACCATGGACTTGCACTTGCTAATACTCCGAGCAGCAGCCGCGCGGCGCAGTGCCCTATCGCCCACGACGGCGGCGCACTGACCCAGGGCGACGGACTCAACCCCCTGAACAACATGCCCGAACTGACCCAGGCGAGGGCTCCTTCGCAGATGGTCGAGCTGTCCAAGGAGAGGACAGTATCTTCCATTCCCCGTGCGCCGAGTTCCGCCGCGCCGGGCGCCGCACCGTACGATGCGCCCGCTCAGTGCCCGATTCCCCACGAAGCGCGCGCTGCGGAGAAGCCCGCTGCGTGCCCTGTGAAGCATGATGGCGCCGATGGTCAAGACCAGCCTGGGCACTGGGAGTACCCCTCGCCGCAGCAGTTCTACAATGCGCTCGTGCGCAAAGGATGGGAGACGCCCGAGGAGAGCATCGACATGATGGTGCTCATCCACAACTTCCTGAACGAGCGCGCATGGCAAGAAGTCGTGGAGTGGGAGAAGCTCGCTGGATCGGACGTCTCCAAGCTGCAACTAGCGCGTTTCCAGGGCCGGCCAGGCACGCTCAGCCCTCGTGCCCGCATCTTTAGCTGGCTCGGCTGGGCGATGCCGGACAAGTTCTCGGCGGAGCCGCCGTTTGACCGCCACGACTGGATTGTGCGTCGTGCGCCTACGGAGGCCAACCCTACGGGCGAGGAAGTGCGCTACGTAATTGACTATTACTCCACGCCCGACGACACGGAAGAAGACGAGGCGAGTTTCAACCTCGACGTGCGCCCCGCGATGGACTCGCTCGAGGCGTTCCGCACGCGCTGGAAAAAGACGTGCGAGGAGTACCACTCGGGTGAACTTCTTGCGCCTTTCCGCACCCCCGACGAAAACGCAGAGGCTGCGCGGGCGGACGCGGACGCCGCCGCGGCAGCTGCTGCCGCTGCCCAGGCCAAATAGTTGCACGTGGCTAGACAAGACTAACTCCGGTGTGGAGCAGAGCGGTTGCGTGCTCTGCGGCCACGACGTGCATGAACGGCGCTGTACCACCGGAGGCCGGAGCGCAGGCCAACGGCTCCGCGCCGCTCGATGCGTGCCTGGATGAAGCAATGGACCTAGCAATGCTGATCGTCGAGCGCGAGGCCAAGGCGCTTCAATACGTCTCCGAGACGCTTCAAAAGTCTCCGGAGAAGAAGGAGCGCTTCCGCCAAGCGCTCGCCCTGGCGCTAGAAAGCACGGGACAGGCTCACGGGGGTCCCAGTGGAAAAATTATTGTCGTTGGTATTGGAAAAAGTGGTACGTATCGGCTCTGATCCAGGTATCATCGCACGAAAGATTGCATCGATGCTCCTATCGCTTGGCACACAGGCCATCTTTTTGCATCCTGCCGACTGCCTGCACGGCGATCTCGGCGCCGTCTTTCCCGGGCATGATGTTGTTCTGGCCCTGTCCTACTCGGGCCAGTCGCACGAGACCGTGTCCTTTCTCGATCTCGAGCCGGTGCGCCGGTGCGTACGCATTGCGATGGCCGGCGATCCAAGCTCTCCTCTCGTCCAGAAAGCAGATGTGTGGCTGGACTGCAGCACTGCACCTCCTCCGCACACTGAAGCGCCCAGCGGAGGGGTATCCGGCGCTCTCGCTGAGGCGTATCCTGCGATCCCTGCGCCGACCAGCAGCACGACGGTTATGCTGGCTCTGGGCGATGCATTTTCCATTGCGTTGACGCGCGCCAAAGGAATCGAAAAAGCAACGTTTAAGCGGAACCACCCTGGAGGCAATCTGGGCATGGTCTTTCGCCAAGAGAAGGAATAACGGCTATGGGTCAGTGCGGTATCCGTTGTACATCTCCGCAGCGGCAGGGAGCGTAGAGTAGCTCATGTATGTACAAAATATGCGCAGCAGCTCGTTGGAGGCTGCCGGAAGCAGCTCTTGGGTGTCGCGGCTCTGTGTCACGGGCTTGACCTCGCCTACGTTCGACAGGAGGATGTGGCGCAGCTGGGAGTTGGGCACATCCTTGACCAGGAGCCAGCGCACACGAAAAAGACCTTTCCAGCGGTGTCCTTCCGCCCAGATCGAGCTGCTCTGGCTGTAGTCCAGACCAGACATCATCTGCGCCACACCGCAAAATCGGCCACTTCCGTTCACGGAGAAGAAGAGGTAGATCGGGCCGATGTGGCCACTGGTCGCCCACGCCTGATCTAGACGCCGGTTGCCCTTTTCCGTGCTCGTCCAGACGCCGTGAACAAGCGACTTTTCCACGTCGACGTCTGTGAAGCTTTTGATGACAAACGAGCGCACAGGTATAGAGAGAGAAGGAGAAGCAGGGGGCATGTAAGAGTAATAGTAGGGCATGTAAGGCGTGTATTCCTGCGCCTGCGCATCCAGCGCACCGGCGGGTGATGCGGGGTGCGAGTTGGTCCGGTCCAGGCCCATTTTCGACGTCGGCGACGTCATAGGAGGATCCGACAGCGACATGCGCGCAAGAGCCGCGACGGGATCCGAACCCCGCCGCTCGTCGCGCTCTGCCGGCGGCTCGTGGAGTGCAAGCGGCGGCCAGAGCGACGACGACGAGCGGATCGACGACGTACGACGCGGCGAGTCGTTCGTCGCCGACTCGGCCAGCTTGCGCGACGGCCAGAGCGACGCGGACGCGGACCGGGCGCCGACTCCGTGGGGAAGGGAATCGTTGAAATCGGTCGTGACTTGCAGCGATGCATTGCGGCGCGATCCTCGCGATAAGCTCTGCGAATGGTCCATGGGCATGCGCTTCGGCGGCGGCCACTGCATGCTCGGTGCCAGCGAGTCTGCCATCCACGTACCGTGATCGAGGCTCGAATGCCGCGATAAGGCGGCGCCGGAGCCGTCGCTTGCCGGCGAGTGCGGCAGGTGCGACGTGGGCGACAGCGGCAAGTGCGACGACGACGGCTTCGACAGTGGCGAGTGCGGCGAGATCGGAGGAGCACGGCCCCCGGATGGACGGCGGGAGAGTATGCCATTTTCCTCCGGCCAGGCAGGTGTCAAGCGATCTGCACGGAGCCGGGCTTCCGCGGCGTGTACCTCCAGTGCCGAATGCGGCGCACTGTGCCGCGGCACGCTAGGAACAGCGGTCGGCCACACCTCGCGCTTATCCGAGACAGAGGGGCGCTGGGGCGACCACGCCTCCTCGTCGCCCCACACATCCGGAGGGAGGCGCTGGTTGCATGCTTCCCCTTCGACTCCCACTCCGTTTTTTTGCGGCCGAAAGTTCGCGCTGGGAAGCGCTGCAAAAGACGCACGCGGGCGGTTCCCCCGCATAAAGAGACGCTGCAGTAGTGCATCGTGCTCCGCCTCGGGGTCCAGTGGCCTGGCACTGGGGCGTCCGTGCGGCGCATCCTCTTTTGGAGTCTTTGGATGTGGCTCAGCTTCTTCGTCCACCATGCTCATCAAAGCGGTATGGGATGGTGTGCGCCACGTGCCGCGGGCGTTGGCGTCGCGGGTGCGATGCGCGCCTTCGCTCATTGCGGTCGTGAAATGCCGGTGGGCGGCGGCGGCACCCCGATCCCGATGACAAAGCCCGATGTAGCCCGATTGTCCTAGTTGTCCGTGCGCATCGCGGCGAAGCGCTGGCGCAGGGCCTCGGTGGAGGCCGCTGGGCGTGCCTCTGTGCGGTCCGCCGCGGGTGCGTCGGTCTCTCTACGGAACTTGGCCTTGAGTTCGGCGAGGCGTGCATCCATTGCTGCGCCAGACTCGGACGGGCGCGCAGAGGGCGTGGGGCGCGGCGCCGGCGCCGGCGCCTTGGCGTCCTCCGCCGCGTGGTTCGCCAGGGCACGCTTGATGTAGCGCTGGAAGATGGGGCCCGTGTTCTGCAAGGAGCGGTCAATGTCGGGCTGCTTGCTGGGGTGGCGCTTCTGGAACTCGTACAGCTCGCGGATCGCAGCACGCGACTGGTCTTTCTGCGAGATCCGGTCAAAGATGCCGCGCAGCTCGACCGTCGCCTCGTCCTCGGCGGGGGGGGCAGCCGCCGGCGGCGACTCGCGCTCGGCCGCGTCGTCCGCGTGGTGGGCCTCCTCCGTGTAGAGGAGGCGCAACAGATAGCGATAGACGTGGCTGCCTTCGGGGTCCGAGAGCGTGTCGAGCATCGTCAGCGCCTCTTCGCCAACCGTATCGATAATTTGCTTCAAAACATTCGTCGCGGTGATCAGGGGGATGTCTTTGAGTGCCGCCTGGCGCTGCGCGCGGTGGCCCCATTCGACGGGGGGGATGGTTTGTAGGAACTCTTCCACTGTGGCCAGGAGCCGCGCGCCGTGGATCTGCTGCGACTGGAGCGCGCCAGGGAGCTTGCGCGCCACCTTCCACAGGCACTTGATGACGAGTTCGGCAAAGCGCGTCGCCCGGTCGAGCGCGTCGCCACGTTGGCTCTCAATGTCCTTGGTCGCATCGGCCAGCACGTGGAAGCATGCGGCATAGACGCTATTGGGGTCACACGTCGACAAGACGCGCAACACAACAGCATTCAGATGCTTCGAGAGAGTCTGCGACGCCTCGTCCGTCTCGACAGACACGTCCATCAAACGGAAGAGGAGCGCACTCAGCACGGCCTCGATCGCGGGCTCTGAAAGGAGGGGGGTGCCATTGGCAAGCTGCTGCGCCTCGAGCATCACTAGGATGGTCTGGAGGACATGCTTTACATAGCGGTGGTGGACCACAACGCCGTCGTCCGTGCGCGACACGGTATTGCCGAGCGCAGTAAGCACACTTTCGGCAAGCGCATCCAGAAGCGTCTGGGGAACAGGATTGATCAGCGCAAGGTGCTCCTGCATCGTCTTGAGCGCTGCAATGCTCTCTTCCGAATCGGCACTGCACACTTGCGCGAGGTCCGACTCGAGCTGGGGGTCGAGCGGCTCGGGCTCGGCAAGGCTGCGGCGGGGCGAGCGCGACGGCGTGGCCAACTCGCTGAGCGAGCGGCGGGGCATACGTGCGACAGGCATGACCGATGGCGTGGACGGCGCACCGAGCGGCTTGACCGGCGTCGGCGGCGCACTGACGTCGGCGGCTTTGGGTGGCACCGCCGCTTTCTCGACCGGCGCCCTCTCGCGCGGAGCGGCGCGGTCGCCCTTGTCAACGACGGCCGTGCGCTTGAGGCGCTCCTCGAGCATCGACTCGTCTTTCGGCGGCAGAGGGCCGACAAGGCGCCAGATCTGGTCGCCTTCGCTCTTGTACGCCTCGGCGAGCACCTGGAGCGCGGCGCTGCGCACCGCCGCGTCGCGGTCGCCAATCACCTGCGCAACGACAGGGAGCGTCTTGCTCGGCGTGCACACCTGCAGCCCGTGCCGCGCAAAGAGGTACTCCATCTCGACGAGCGACTCGGCGCGCGTGCGTGCGTTCTTCGACGCGAGTCCGTGCTCCTGGAGCATCTGCACATGGCGGCTCGGGGGGCACAGCAGCGTAGTGCGGTGCAGAATCTCGCGCACATGCTCGCGGAAGGCTGTCTTGGTGTCACCGATGCGTAGAATGAGCGCGAGGAGGAGCGTTTGGCCCTCTTGCTCGCTCAGGTGGTACTCGGCCTTGATGAGGACGTCGACAAGCGCGGAAAGCACTTCGAAACACTTGAGCGCGACGCTCGTGTTCTTGTCGAGCACGCGCAGGCAGACATACTTGACCAGCAAGTCCGTATTCGCCACGACACTCGCCACCATCTCGTCAGGGACGGGGGGCGCAGTGAGGAACTCGTACAGCGTGCCGAGGCCTTGCAGGTAGTCGCGCTCTGCACTGTGGTCCTTGCTAAAGAGCGCGTCAATCAGCGCAGGCGCACAGCACGATTCCATCTGGTGCTGCAGATGGTCAATCTGGTCCGGGCGCACCGTGCCGTCGCCCGCCAGGAACGGCGCCTGGCGCAACGCCGCCTTTTCGCGAATCACCTTGTACTTGGGATCCGACGTAATAAACGGCGGCGTATCGACGGGCGCCGGCTTGGCCGCCTCGGGTGGCGCTGGGCGGCGCACGCCAGGGGCAGGCGCGCGCAGCGTACGGCTCACGGCCGTCGGCTGCCGCACGCCAGGGCGCGGCGTAGGGCGCGCGGCCGGCTTCGCGGCTGGCGCAGGCGCGGCGGCAGGTGCTTTGGGTGCCGCCTTGGCGCCGCCACCGAGCGTCGCGGCCTGTGCACGCGCCGCATCGACAAGCGGCAGCGCGGTCGATTTGGACGCAGTCTTGAGACCATTGCACTGTTCGACCACGGCCTTGTGGCCAGCGCGTGCGACAAGGAACGGAAGCAGGCCTTGTGCCGACTTACGCACGCCGGGCGTTCGGTCATCCAATGCAACGACAACCGAAGGAAGCAGCGGCGTGAGGTCCGTGCCTGGCGCCGGCGCCTGCTCTTGCATGCGCTCGAGCAGCCATGTAAAGGCATCCTGTCGCAGCGTGGGGTTCGCGCCTTTCCCGTCGAGCACCGGCCCCATTGCCGTGACCATCACAGGAAGGCCGACCTGGCCGTAGATCGCGGTGAGGGACGCCGCAGCAGCAGCACGCACCGGCGCTTTGGCATCGGCCAGTACCTGCGTGATCGGAGGGACAAACAGGCGCGCATGGCTCTCAAAGCCCGCATGCATGCCTTGTGCAAGCTTGGCGGCAATGTCGAGCGCGAGCATGCGTACCATGATGTTGTTGTCCGCGTACCGTGCACGGAGCGGCGCGCTCAGCTCGCCCAACGAGCCCTTGAGGCGAGGATGCGGCTGCAAGGTGCTCTGGATAGTCTCGAGACCTTCTTTGCGCATCTTCCAGTTTGCATCGCCCAGCTGTGCGATTGCGGCGCTGGGCAGCAGCGCGTCGACGTCGACACGCGGCACGAGGCGCTCGAGCTCGGCCTCGTCGGTCTCGCCCCCGACTGGCGCCTCGGCCTCGTCTTCCGCCGCCTCTGCTGGGGCCGCGTCCGGCGCAGCTGTGCCACGTACGGTGCGTGTCGGCGCAGGCGGCGCGCCTGCGTTTGCAATCTCAGCCTCGATGCTGGTGCGCAGTTGGGGGTTGAGGTCGCCGAGCATCGCCTGGAGCGTCGTGCCGACGTACATCGCCAGCGTGCCCATCGCCTTGGTCGCATTCGCGCGCACGGCCGCGTTCGCCGACTTGAGCGAAGTGATGAGGAATCCGACGACGCCTTTGATGTCCACGCCGCTCGTGCCAAAAGCAAGGAGCAGCTGCTCGAGCCAGAGAATCGCCTCGGCCTGCGCCTTGGGCGCCTTGAGCGCGCCGAGTGCGGGCAGGGCGCGGCTCACGACAAATGCCGGCGTGACAATCTCGGCATAGACCAAGAGCGTCTCGCCCGCATTGCCCTTGAGCTTCAGGTCGCCGAGCTTGTCGCACAGCGGGGCAATCGTCAGCGCCGCTGCTGGGCGGTCAAATGACTGGTTCTGCTGCGCAAGCGCCTGCAATCCGCGGTAGATCTCGTTGAGCACCTGAAAGTTGCTCTCTTTCCAGCCGGGGTACTTTCCCAGGAATCGCGCCAGGAGCTCGGCGTCGATCGAGGTGTCGGACGACAGCAGCGTCGTCAGCGTTTGGGCGCCTTCTAGACGCTCTTTCCAGTTGCTGTTGCCGAGCTGCTCGCGGATCTTGTCCGGGACAAGATCGGCAAAGTGTCCTTCGGCGTCTTCTGGCGAGTATTTGAAGCGCACCTTGTCGTCCTTCGGCGCGGCAGCCTTGGCCGGCGCCTTCGCCGGCGCCTTCGCCGGTGCAGGGCGCGAGACCGGGGGGCGGGGCGCAGCGGCAGCGGGCGGCGCAGCAGGAGCCGCACGGGGAGCAGCCGGCGTCACGCGGGGCACCGGTGTCGCACGAGGCGCCGCCGGCGAAGGACGTGCTGCGGCTTGCGTCGGGCGCACCGGCGTGCGTGCCGCAGGAGGAGGCCGACCGCCGGCCGGGCGCGCGGGTGAACGCACCGTAGGCTTGGCAGATGCCGGGGCAGCCTTGGGCGGTGCACGGGCTGCGTGTGCGACTGCGGGTGCGGCGGCGGGTGCGGCTGCTCCTTTCTTTGCCTGAACCGTAGCCGAAGTAGCCTCCTCTTGCACCTTGCCTTTCTTGATATCGTCGAGCGTGTCGAGGTAAGGAAGCATAGGGCGCTCGCCGACGAGTTTGAGCAGCGTTCCGAGACCTGCTGCACCTGCGTCGCGGACGTCGCCAGCGCCGTCCTTCATTGCACCCAGCAGGATCTTGGCAATGGACTTGAGCTCCGGCGGCGTCGGCTGCACAGGCGTCGTCTGGAGGCACCGCACAAGGAAGCGCATCGCCCCCGCCTTCACCGCAGGGTTCTTGTGCGCCGAAACAGCCTCGATCGGCTCGAGGACGTCGCTCAGCGTGCCGCAGTGGAATAGAGCGTCGAGCGTGTTGCTCAGGACCTCGACAGGCCCTGGCTTGCGCTCCTTGAGCTTTTCGAGGAGCGCAGGAAGGACATAGAGATAGCGGCTCGCATCTGTACGCAGGCCCTTGGCAAGCGCCTCGAGGCAGCGGCATGCCTGCATCACGACGTTGATATTCACGTCCTTCACAATGCGGAGCTGGATTGCCTGGACGTACGGCTCGTAGCCGCCGTCCGGCTGCAGACGAATGGACTCGGTGAGTGCCGCATGCAGCGACTCGAGCGCCTCGAGCCGCTCCTGCCATTTGGCCGAGGCGATCAGCTCGAAAAAGTTCTTGGCAAGCTTACGGCTTTGGAGGGCGTCGTGGGCGTCCGCGAGCTCGTACGCGTCGACGGTCGCCGGCGCCGGCGCCGGCTCCGCGTCTTGCGTCACCTCACTCTCCTGTACAGGCGCGGCGTCAGGCGTCTCGTCGCTCGGTGCGGCTTCCGCGGGCTTCTGAGAAAGGAGGAAGCGCGTCGGCTGCCTTGTGCCGGCCTCGGCAAACTTGGCCTCGAGCTCCTTCACCTGGATCTCTTTGAGCTGTGCAAGGGTCGGCGCGAGTGCCGTGCCGAGGTACTGGTGCAGAGCCACGGTAAGCGCCGTGCCCTCTGCACGGACGTTCTTGTCGGCGTGGCTAAAGATGTCTGGAATGCGCTTGACGATCGGCTTGGCGCTCACTTGTGGTGTTCCAAACGCACTGCATTAGTATACAAACGTACCTGACCAGCTCGTGGAGCGCGGCGACGTTTGCCGCCACGACCTTGGGCTGCTTGGACGAGAGGAGCTGCAAGAGGTCCGTCTGGGTCAGCAAAGCAACGCACCGAGATGCCCTCGCACCCATTTTGGTCCTCGTTTTCCGCATAGAGAAGCACGAGGTCCAGGGCGGCCTTCCTCGTGCCGGTGCGCATCGAGCCAAGGCACTTTTCGGCGACCGCCGGCAGGACGTGCTCGCGTGTGCGGCCGGCCTTGCGCCCGCCGTACTGTACAAAGGCGGACACAGCCTCAACACCCTTCTCCTGTGCCGCTGCATTCGAGTCGAGGACCATGGCGCGCAGCGTGTCCGTCTGGCGCGCATACTCGCCGAAAACTGGATCGTCCTCCGACGCTGTGCGCGAAAAGACGCGCGTGAGCTCCTCGTAACCCGACAATCGCGCTTTCCATAGCTGGGTCAGCACAACGACCTACTTTTGAAGAGAGCCTCTCCTCCAGAGACAAGCTCGACAGGTCGTCCCCACCGCCGGAAGGGGCGCTCGCCTCCTCCATAGGCATCGTGGAGGTGGTGTCCTGTTTGGGAGGCGCGTCGCTATGCACGTGACAAAGTGGGCCTACTAGGTGCCGTAGGGCGTGGTATCAGAGAACAACACTAGCGGCCGGCGACGCGCTTTTCGAGCGGCCGGAGGAGAAGGTAGAGGAGGAAGCTGAGAACGAGGCCGACCTCGAATCCGAGGTCGCCGACGTTTTTCGCGAGGGGCCCCGTGTACCAGGTCTGGTCCATGAGAGGAATAACGAGGCCCAGCGACAGAATCGAGGCGCCGAGGGCGGCCGCGCCGGGCGGCAGGAGGCGCCATTGGTTCCAAATTGCGGGGTCGTAGCTGGAAAAACGGGTGCGTCGGATAATGACGTGGTCGGCCGTGACGACGCCGACGTAGAGAGCAGTCCAGTAGGCGATCATGCTGACAAAGTTTGTGAGTGTATCGTAGAAGCTGTCTTTCCCGACAATGGCCAGTGGCAAAATGATCGCGACGGCGACAATAGGAATGACAAAGCGAGGCAGGGCCGTGAGTGGTGGAAACATGGTTTGGCAGCACAGTCCCAGAGAGTAGAGCGTGGCCATCATGTTGCCGACCGCCGAGAGGGCGATCAGCACCGTGAGGAACTTGCCAAAGTTGCCGAGCCTCGTCGACAAAACGAGGTTCACGAGCGGGCCGGGCGACGGGTTTTGGGTCAGTGCATCGCTCCAGGCGGGAATCGTTTGGGCGGATGCGGCAAACGACGCGCCGAGCATCAGGATGGACGTCGAGGACAATGCAAAGGCAAGGAATGTGGCAACAAACAGCTTCCACGACTTGACGCGGCGGTTCAGGTAGAGGCTCATGTCGGACGCCGAAGCCGACCACGACATCTGGAAGCCGGCCAGGACGCAGCCCATGGACAGAATCACGCGCGATCCCGGCGCGGGCTCAGAAGGAAGTGTATGCAGGCCGCCTGGGCCGGTGCCCGCCTCGCCGATCATCACCGCAAAGCTGATCAGCACAGGTAGCCAAAAGAAGCGCTCAATCCAGTGGATCACACGGATGCCACAGAACGAGATGCACAGCGCAATCACCACAATAATCACGATACCGACCGTGGCAGAGAGCGACTGGTGTGGCGAGACTGCCTGGAGCGTCTCGCCTGCGAGAATGGCATTCAGAATCGTGTAGCCAAAGCCGGTCATGGCATTGACGAGCGCCACAATACTTGCACCAAAGTAGCCGAACGAATAGCGGCAGTGCACCATCTGGCGCATGCCGAGGTTCTGGCCAAAGGTGATAAAGTACGCAGGAACAAGGCTGCACGGCACGACAAAGCCCAAGATTACATAGAGCGACGTGCGCAGGCCCATGCCGAGCGTCGGCGCGAGTGTGCCGGTCGAGAAGCTCAGGACTGCGTCAGAAAGGCGACGTACCATTCACATTCGCACTGAACCAAATAAATGCGACCGACAAGAAACTGCGCTGGACCTGCTCCTCCTCCGGCACCGGGTCGATGCTGGTCCACTCCACCACGGCGAATCTCCGCCATGCGCGCTTATTGCCCAAGCGGCGGAACACGCCTTTTGGGCCGCGGTACTCCTCAGGGTCTTCATTAGCATGTATTTGCTCTTCATGGTATAATGAATGCGATTTTTCGTCGCTCGCTGCGACAGACGACGCCGGCGCCGGCATCGTATCAGTCATGGCGCGCCAAAGAGCGCCTCCACGCGCTATCAAGTTTTATTTATCACGTGGAGCCAAGTCGCGATCCGAATCCGTTTTGGTGTCTATGGCAAATTACGCTTCCGCGTTCTCAATCGTCTCCGGCATGTCGGCGTTATGCTGGGCCAGGAGCTTGTCAAAGATCTTGTCATGGCTGACGTCCTGACCGTTCTTGATGGCACGGTGGAAGACGTGGAGAACAGCGTCGACGTCCTCCATGGTCTGGTCCTTGATGTCGGCCATGACCTTGATACGGTTGGTGGCAGCCTTGACCTGGTCGTCGGTGAGCTCGAGACCAAGCTGCTGGGCACGGCTCTTGACCGCGTTCCAGCCAGTAAGACGGTGGCCAATCGAGACGTAGCGGCTCATACCAAAGTCCTCTGGCTTGAGGATCTCGTAGGTGCTGGGGTTGGCCAGAATCGCCTTGGCGTGAATGCCGGCCTTGTGGGTGAAGGCACAGTAGCCAGTCACGGGGTTGTTGAACGGAATCTGGACCTGGACGGCATCCGCAACGAGGTTCTCGACCTCACGGAGGGCCTTGAGGTTGTACTTGCTCATGACATAGTCACGGTCAGCGGCGTACATGCGCGCAATGAAGCCACCGAGCGAGGGGATACCGTTGCGCTCACCGATACCAAGCACCGATGTATCGACGTGCGTCGCACCGGCCTCGAGAGCAGTGTAGGCGTTAGCAATAGCACAGCCCGTGTCGTTGTGGAAGTGGCACTCAATGTCGCACGAGACGACACTG
Organism: Malassezia japonica; assembly: GCF_029542785.1. Taxonomy (NCBI): domain Eukaryota; kingdom Fungi; phylum Basidiomycota; class Malasseziomycetes; order Malasseziales; family Malasseziaceae; genus Malassezia; species Malassezia japonica. The sequence continues at coordinate 173,127 of NC_083372.1, read as the reverse complement.
CGCAGGGTGCGGACCAGGTCGTAGACCTGGCGGGGGTTCGCGACACCGACGGTGTCGGCAACACCCACACGGTTCACACCGACCTTATCGACGACCTGGTAGATGCTGAGCAGGTCGACGAGGTCCGAACGGAACGAGTCCTCGGTCGAGAAACGGATCTCGATACCCTTGCTCTTGACAAAGTTGATGACCTCGACGGCAGCCTTGGTAATGTAGGTCATGTCCTTACCGTGTGAGTACTCACGCAGGAACTTGGAGGTACCCATGACGACGTCGACACCGTCGACACCGGTCTCGACGGCAATACGGGCGTCGTCCATGTGGCAACGGATGTGGGTGATAACCTTGGTCTTGAGGCCAAGCTTGCAAATCGCCTCGCAGTCCTTGCGGCTCTGCTCCGAGGCGGCAGGCGACGTGAGCTCAATGCAGTCCACACCGAACTCGTCGAGCGCCTTGGCAATCTTGATCTTGGTCTCGGTGTCGAAGAAGGCGTTGGCGAACTGCTCACCCTCTGATGTTAGCTATACCAAATTAGAATACGCACCACGCAGAGTCGACTCAATAATCTTAAAGTTGGAGACGTTGCTCAGGAAGTCGCTGTAGCGCGAGGCGCCAAACGGCTGCGTGCCGGCCAGAGCCGCGTTCTCCGTCTTGGGCTGCGTAGCCACAGCACTGGAGCTGTCAACAGCAACGTGGGACTCCTTCACCTCCTCGGGAGCCTCGCCGTTAATGCGCTGCATCTTCGAGGGACGTTGGTCACAAGTATCACACATGGTTTCTAGTTGGTAAGAAAGCTTCGAAGAAACGGTCTCCCCGCAAAGATAATGCACGAGTCGGGCCTATTAGGTAGCGAAAATTGCATCAGCGCCGCGCGCCGCCTGAACGGACGAGTCATCGCCGGGGACCGGCTGTAAAGGGCACGTGATCATGACCTTAACGCCGAGCAAGGCCTCTCGCTGCGCCTTGGCATGGCAGGCACGTTTCCAGCGCCGCGATCGCGCTGGCGAGACGAATATGATAGGAATAGGCGCACATAGAGGGCCATGGGGCGTAGGCTGACGACACTGATGAATGTAAAGAATGCGGAAGGGGCACGCTGCAATACCATGCACGGACACACACAGAAACGAGCAGACGCGCACAAAGGCAGGCACGCAATGTCGCAAGTCCTCTGACGAGCAGCGGTTTTCGATCCCACGCTCGCACTTGCACCAATGGCTCGCGCACTTAAAAAAAAAAGAAAGAAAAACACGGAGCACCCCCAAGCACCAAGCAAAGCACGAGGAAAACGGCCACGCACACATTCGCACAACAGATGCAAAGCTAGCGTATCTACTGCTCAGCCTCAGGCTGCGGCGCCTTGCGCAGGAGCGACTGGTCCTTCTTCTTGCCAGTGTAGTCCCACTTGTCCTGTCGTTAGAAAAACCCACGCAGAGTACATACGTTCGTCTGCGAAATCATGTAGAGAGTCGCAGCGGGAACCGTGATACCCCAGAGAAGCAGCAGAGGCGTGTTCTTCGGGGTCCAGCGGAAGCGCTGGTACATCGTGTTGTGCTGCGGTAAGTCGACCGGATCCACGCACCATCTGCTGCCATCTTTCGATCGCAGGGTCGATCTTAATCGAGCCTGATAGGTTAGCACCCTACTCCAGTCGCAGAGTACGTACGGTAATGATGACCACCAGCCATATTGGATTGTGCTCGACGGTGAGAGCCACGGCACGGTGCCGACGGCGGATATGTCAGCAATCGGGGATTTGCGTCTGGGAATTAATTCTCCACCACCACAAAAGGTCAGTGCGACGATGAGCGGGCGGAGAGCGCCTGTGCGCTACGACGACGTCGACGAACAGGGCGGATACGACGCGTCAAGGCCATCTACCTACGATTACGACCGTAGTCGGGGTCCGCGCGACGACCGCGCACCGCCGAGCTCGACGCGGGGCCGCGACCATGACGAACGGACGCGTGAGGGCCACGATGGCTACCGCGGCGGCCGGGGATGGGGCGATGACCGCCGTCGCAGTGACTGGGACGACCGCCGCCGCAGTAACTGGGGCGACCGCCGCCACAGTGACCGTGATGACCGACGCCGTGGTGATTGGGACGATCGCCGTAGAGGCGACTGGGACGACCGCCGTCGCAGCGACTGGCGCGAGCGCAGCCCCGGCAGAGACCGATACCACAAAGACGACCGCCGCGACCGTCAGCCGGATGATCGCAATGATACCCGTGATGCACGCTCGCGCTGGGATAGGCGCGACGACCGCCGCGACCCTGCCCCTGAACCCCGCACGGAGCGCGAGAAGGATGCGCCAAAAGGGCCCGACCCCGACGCAGCTCCCGAAGAGCTCGATGCCGACCAGATTGCAGCCATGATGGGCTTTGGCAACTTTGGCACAAGCAAGGTATGTCGCCGTACTGACGCAGGGAAAACACGTCGAAGATAATGCCGAGGGCTTTGCCGAAGTGCGCAAGGAACGCAGCTGGCGCCAGTACATGAACCGGTACGTTGTTTTCCTAACGGTAGCAAGGGTGGCTTCAATCGGCCGTTGGATAAAGTCTAAGATAGCTACAAACTGTTCATGTCTGCTGCAAGACGGTCGAGCTCGTCGTCGTCTGTGCTCTGTTTGCGAGAGGGGGTGGGTTCGTTGTGCGCCGATGCGGCCAGAGGTGTCGGTGCCTCGGGGCGGTCCACAGGCTCCGGCGCGGGGTCCGATGCCGGAGGCGGCGGCGTCGGCTGGGTATGAAACTCAGGCGCAGCCGTCGGCGGCGGCTCGTTGGTCGGCTCGCTCGTGGGGGATGGGTCTGGCGGCTCCCGTCCCGGCACGTTTACGTGCGCGGCGGGCGTGTCCAGTGGCGCTGCCGACAAAGGCGTCGGTGCGGGCGGCCGCTCTGCAGGTGGCTCTTCTGCAGGCGCAGCCAGCGGGCCCTTAGACTCGGCCACGGCCGGCGGCGGCGCGTCCGATGCTAGACTCGCCCCCCAGCCCTCACGGAGGCCTTTGGAGTGTGCCGGCGTCGGCTCCAGCATCTGGTCAGGGACCCATCCCGGAGCCAAGCGGCGCATACGTTCTTGTGCTTCGCGCTCCTGCGTCACCTTGCGTGTGGCAAGGTACGTCGCCCGCCGGTCCTGCATCTGTGCGACGCTGCGGCTCGAGACGGGCGATGCGCTCGACGCTACGAGCTCTTCTGCTGCAAATGGGTATACGCAGTACGCATCGACGCCTTCAGGAAGCGGGTGCATCTCTCGAGGCCGCGTAATCGGCGGTGGGACCTGGCACTCGGGTGCGAGCACCATTGTAACGTGCTCCATCCAGCGCGCCCCCCCTGCCCCGTTCGCCGACATGGAGTGGGGAAGTGTGGAGGGGTAATTGGCTCTTTTTTTTTGTATGCTGCAAAGAGCCGTGGGCATCCTGGAGTCGATTGGTCGCCGGACGCTCGCCCCCCTCAGTACCAGCATGTCTAGCACCCTAGAAGAAACGCGCGCGGCCAAGAGACGGCATATTGACGTAGGCGAAGGACCCAGTTCCGTGCCGTTGCCACCCCCCAGCGACGCCCGTATGCCCGACTTTCGCAACGGCCTGTTCCTTGCGCCGATGGTGCGCATTGGCTCGCTGCCTACGCGCCTGCTCGCGCTCGAGTACGGCGCAGACCTCGTATGGGGCCCTGAAGTGGTGGACCGTGCGATTATGGGCGCGGAGCGCCGCGTGAACGCTTCGACGGGCGAGGTCGAGTTTATGAAAGACGAGAAGCAGGTCTTTTCGTGCCACCCAGCCGAGCGCGACCGCCTGATCTACCAAGTGGGCTCTGCCACGCCCGAGTACGCTGCCGAGGCCGTGCGTATCGTCACGGAGCACGACGACGTGGCCGGCGTCGACCTCAACTGCGGCTGCCCCAAGCCGTTTTCGACGCTGGGCGGGATGGGCGCGAACCTCTTGTCGACGCCCGACCTACTCTGCTCGATCCTGGTCGCGATGCGCCGCGCGGCGCCGCCGCATGTGAGCGTCACGGCCAAGATCCGGCTGCTTCCTACCCAGGAAGCGACGCTTGCGCTGGTCGAGCAAATCGTGCGCACACGCACCATCCGCGCACTGACCGTGCACTGCCGCACAAAGGTCATGCGGCCGCGCGAGCCGGCGCTGCTCGAGCGCTTGAACGAGATTGTGAAGCACGTCGAAAAGATCGCCGCGGAAACCGGGCAGGACGTGCCGGTGATCTGCAACGGCGACTGCTTCAGCGCCTCGGACGTCGAACGCATCCAGGAGCTTACCGGAGTCTCGTCGCTGATGCTCGCACGCGGCCCCGAAGCGAATCCGTCGTGCTTCCGCTCGCCCCGCAAGTGTGTCGCGCAGGAAATCGCGCCGAAGTGGGTGCGCTATGCGGCCTACTTTGACAACCCTTTTGGGAACACCAAGTACTGCATGACGCAGCTTGCTTTTAATACGGTCGCCGGCATTGGCGGCCAGGAACGCATCTCGGCGCTGAACAAGCGCGAGCTCATTTCCATCCGCTCCGAGCTCAGCCAGAGCCGGACGAACGAGGATATTGCCGCGGCGCTACGCATGGCGTGGCCCGTCGAGAGCGCGGCGCCGCTCATCGACGCTGTTGCGGCACAGGTCAAAAAGGAGCCCCAGTAGATAGTCACCGCAGCCTCGTCCTCCAGCGCGCTTTGCTGCGCTTCTCCACATTTCTTCTGACTCACGACCATGAGCGACGCCGGGGGCAGCAAGGTGCCTTCGTACCACGCGCCGCCACATGACTCGCCTGTGAGTGGTGCGACGATCCATGAGCTGCGGTGCCTCGATGCGCGCATCCAGCTCGGCTTCCACCTCATCCCGCATATTGTGCAGACGCTCCTGACCGAGCTTCCGTCGAGCGCCTATGTGCTGGTCACCGACACGAACCTGAAGCGCCTCGGCGTTGTGGACAAGTTCTTGAGCGCCTTTGAGAGCTACAGTACTACAGGTACGCCTGCACGCGTCCTCGTCTACGAGCTTGCGCCGGGCGAGGAGAGCAAGAGCCGCGAGACGAAAGCGGCTATGGAGGACTGGATGCTCGAGCACCGCCTGACGCGTGACACGATCGTGATGGCGTGCGGCGGCGGTGTGATTGGTGACCTGGTCGGCTTTGTCGCTGCTACGGTACGTACTTATTCTGACGCAGTTCATGCGCGGACTCAAGTTTGTGCAGATTCCTACCACCCTCCTGGCGATGGTCGACTCGGCGGTGGGCGGCAAAACGGCGATCGACCATCCCCACGGAAAGAACCTCATCGGCGCCTTTCACCAGCCGCAGTTTGTGTTTGTCGATGCAGCTTTCCTGCTCACGCTGCCCCCCCGCGAGTTTTCCAACGGCATGGCGGAAGTCGTCAAGACGGCCGCGATCTGGGACGCGGCCGACTTTGTCAAGCTCGAGAATGAGGCCGAGGCGATTCGTGCCGCGGTGCTCGGCGAGGAGGCGCGCAGCGCCGCTGACAATGCAGGCCACACACTCGCGACGCGCTCCGAGGCACAGAGCTTGCTGCTCGACGTGATCCGGGGCAGTATCGGCGTAAAGGCGCACATTGTCAACATCGACGAAAAAGAGACGGGTCTGCGCAACCTCGTCAACTTTGGCCATTCGGTCGGCCACGCAATTGAGGCCGTGCTCACGCCCGAGATTCTGCACGGCGAGTGCGTCTCGATCGGCATGATCCTCGAGGCAGAGATTGCGCGCGTCGAGCACGGCCTGCCGCAGGTCGCGATTGGACGCCTGGTGCGCTGCTGCCAGGCGTACGACCTTCCGGTGTCGCTCAGCGACCCCCGCATCGCATCCCTGCCCAAGGCGCAGGAGCTCAGCGTCGCGCGCCTCCTCGACATTATGCGCGTCGACAAGAAAAACGCGGGGAGCGCAAAGAAGATTGTGCTCCTCTCCAAGATTGGCGGCACGGCCGAGGAGCGTGCGTCGACGGTGTCGGACCCTGTCATTGCGCGCGTGCTCGCGCCGGCCGTAACGGTGCGCCCTGCGCTCCCCCTGCCCATGGCGCAGCACACGACGCTCACTACGCCGGGCTCCAAGTCGATCTCGAACCGTGCGCTGCTTTTGGCCGCGCTGGCGAGCGGCACGACGCGCCTGCGCAACGTGCTCTACTCGGACGACACGCAGGTCATGATGAACGCACTCCGTACGCTGCGCAGCGCCGACTTTTCCTTTGAGGACGGCGGCCAGACGCTCGTCGTCTCGGGCCACGGCGGGCAGGTGCGTGCGCCCGACGTCGACGTGCCGCTGTACCTGCAAAACGCTGGCACCGCCGCGCGCTTCATCACGGCGGTCTGTGCGCTGCTGGCGCCGTCGGGTGCGCCGGCTGCCGTGACGCTGACCGGCAATGCGCGCATGAAGCAGCGCCCGATCGGGCCGCTGGTCGACGCGCTGCGTGCCAACGGCACCGAGATCGCGTACGAAGAGAGCGAGGGGTGCCTCCCGCTGCGCATCCAGGGCCACGGTCTGCGTGGCGGCCGCATGCAGCTTGCGGCAAACGTCTCGTCGCAGTACGTCTCGGCGATTCTGCTCTGTGCGCCGTACGCCACCGAGGAGATCACGCTCGAGCTCGTCGGAGGCAAGGTCATTTCGCAGCCCTACATTGACATGACGATTGCGATGATGGCCACGTTTGGCGTGGCGGTCGAGCGTGTGGCGCAGGACACGTACCGCATTCCCAAGACCGCCTACCGCGCTCCGCCCATGTACGAGGTCGAGAGCGATGCGAGCAGCGCGACCTACCCTCTTGCGCTCGCCGCGATCACCGGCACGCAGTGCACCGTGCCTGCGATCGGCAGCGCGTCGCTGCAAGGCGATGCGCGCTTCGCGACCGACGTGCTGCGCCCGATGGGCTGCGTCGTGGAGCAGACCTCGACCTCGACCACCGTCACGGGCCCTCCGCCCGGCGAGCTGAAGCAGCTCGGCACGATCGACATGGAGCCGATGACCGACGCGTTCATCACCGCGGCTGTCCTCTTTGCGGTCGCACAAGGTGGCTCGACGCGCATTACCGGCGTCGCGAACCAGCGCGTGAAGGAGACGAACCGTATCCGTGCCGTGGTTGATGAGCTCGCCAAGTTTGGCGTGCGCGCCACCGAGCACGACGACGGCGTCGAGGTGTTTGGCACGCTGATCACCGACCTGCACAGCACCGACGTACACTGCTACGACGACCACCGCATCGCGATGGCCTTTAGCATCCTTGCCGCGGTCGCGCCCGCGCCCGGCACGACGCTCCTCGAGAAGCGGTGCGTCGAAAAGACCTGGCCGAGCTGGTGGGACGATCTGCAGCTGCGTCTCGGCGTCGCGGTCAGCGGCGCGCACCTCGACCAGTCGCTGGTCGCCGCGCCGACGCACGCGTCGTCCGCGTCGCCCGAAGCGCTCTCCCCCCTGGCGCTCGGCCTGACGCCGAAAAAGTACGCGTCGGACGCGACGATTGTGTGCATCGGCATGCGTGCGTCGGGCAAGACGCACGTCGGGCGCGCGCTCGCGACGCGCCTCGGCCGCGCGTTTGTCGACGCGGACGAGGTCTTTGCGCAGAAGCACGACCTGCGTGCGTTTGTTGCCGAGCACGGCTGGGCGCGTTTCCGCGAGGAGGAAACTGCGCTGCTTGCGCAGCTGCTCAAGGCGCACCCCACTGGCCACGTCCTCGCGCTCGGAGGCGGGGTCGTCGAGACCGAGGCGAGCCGTGCGCTGCTGCAGTCCTACGCCGCGTCCGGCCCGGTGGTGCACGTTGTGCGCAGCCTCGACGCGATCCTTGCGTTCCTCGCGACGAGTGACCGCCCCGCGTACGGCGAGCCGGTCGAGGACGTGTATGCGCGCCGCCTGCCGTACTACGCGGCCTGCTCGAGCGTCGAGGTGTTCAATGGTCCGAACACGGACACGGTCGAGGTGCTTGTGCGCCAGCTTGCGGCGCCGCTCGGCCTTGCGGTGCCCGTCGACCTGTCGCCCGAGCACGCGTCCTTCTTTTTGTCGCTCACGTTCCCCGACGTAACCGAGGCGCTGCCGACGATCGACGGCTGGACGGCCGGTGCGGACGTGCTCGAGGTGCGTGTCGATTTGCTGGATGCAGCCGGCACGCCGTCGTTTGACTATGTGCGCGAGCAGATTGCGCTGCTCCGTGCGCACACCGACCTTCCTTTGCTGTACACGGTGCGCAGCGTGTCGCAAGGCGGCCGCTTCCCCGAAGCCGAGGACGACCTCTACTTTGCGCTCGTGCGCCTCGGCCTGCGTCTCGGTTGCGAGTACGTCGACGTGGAGATGCACCGCACGCCTGCGCGCCTCGCGGCGGTGCGTGCGCAGCAGGGCCATGCACAGCTCGTCGCCTCGTCGCACGACGTCGCGGGCGCGGTCCCCTGGTCGTCGCCCAAGGCGCTCGCGCTGTACAAGCAAGGCGCGAAGCTCGGCCAGGTGGTCAAGCTCGTGAGCACGGCGCGGTCGATGGCCGACAATGTGCAGCTCGAGACGTTCCGCGCATCGCTCGCGGCGGAGCCTGTGCCGCTCGTTGCCCTCAACATGGGCGCCGCCGGCCAGCTCAGCCGCGTGCTGAACCAGGTGCTGACGCCCGTCACGCACGCCGACCTCCCCGCGAAGGCTGCGCCCGGCCAGCTGACGGTGCAAGAGATCAGCGAGGCGCGCCACCTGCTGGGCATGCTTCCCTCGCGCCAGTTCTACCTATTTGGCACGCCGATCGCGCACTCGCTCTCGCCGCTGATCCACAACACCGGCTTTGGCCTGCTGGGTCTACCGTACACCTACGCGCTGCACGAGTGCGAGACGCTCGACGAGGTCGCCGCGCTTATCCGCGCGCCCGACTTTGGCGGCGCGAGTGTCACGATCCCCCACAAGCTGCGCATCATGCAGCACCTCGACGAGATTGCGCCCGAGGCGCAGATCATCGGCGCGGTGAACACCATCGTCCCGGTCGACCGCGAAGGCAAGGCCGTGCTGCGCGGCGAAAACACCGATTGGCGCGCGATCCACGACCTGGCGCGTGCGCGCCTTGCGCTACCCGCCGGCTGCACCGCGCTCGTGATCGGTGCCGGGGGCTCGGCGCGTGCGGCGCTCTATGCGATGCACACGCTCGGCGCGGCGCAGATTTTACTGGTGAACCGGACCTATGAAAAAGCCGTCGAGCTCGCCGCGTCAGTGCCGGGCGAGTGGCGCGTGCAGGCTGTCGCTACTATGGACGAGGCCGCCGCCGCACAGCCCGCCGTGATCGTGAGCAACGTCCCCGCGGCCGGCACCGCGCTCGTCGAGGGCGAGGCGGACCTCGTGCTCCCTGCGTCGCTCCTGGCGCGCCCCGAGGGCGTCGCGATCGACATGGCGTACAAGCCGGCCGACACACCGCTGCTACAGCTCGCCGCATCTGTCCCGGGCTGGTCGGGCGTCGCAGGTATCCAGATCCTCCTGGAGCAGGCCTACCACCAGTTTGCCCTCTGGACCGGCCGCCGCCCCCCCCGCCTGCCGATCGCCACGCGCGTTCTCGCCGCGTACGCTTCGTAGTCACGTGAACTTCCCGGCTTTCTCCCTGATGTGGTCGGTGGCGCGCGTCGGCCTAGTGAGCCGCGCTCCGCGCCTTGCGCCGCTGGCGTGTGCTGTGCCGCGCCTTGCGCCGCGCGCTGTGGGTGTGTCACGCATCGCGCTTGCCGCGCGCGCGTTTCACGCTTCGCCGCTCGCGTACAATGCGCCGAAACAGGCGCCGGAACCCGGCACGGCGTCGCATATCCTCTCGACGCTGCGCGACATGGCGAACGCGCGGCGCCGTGGTGCGCAGGGTAGTGTCGGTGCGCAGTTTCCCGCGCTGCGCCGCCTGTACACGCTCATGCTGCCCGAATACAAAGGCATGGTGATCGCCATGTCGCTGCTGCTCATCGCGTCGGCTGTCTCGCTGAGTGTGCCATTCACCATCGGCAAGGTGGTCGACTTTTTCTCGTCGCCCGAGGCGAAGCTGCCGCTGGACCTGAGCATGTCGACCGTGGCCATTCTCCTGCTCACCGTCTTTGCGATCGGCGCCGTGGCGCGTGCTTCGTCCAATATTCTGCTCGAGCTGGCCGGCGTGCGCGTGATTCAGCGCATGCGCGAGCGTGCGTTTGGCAGTGCGATCCGCCAGGACGTTGCGTACGCGGACCGCGGCGTGGGCGACACTGTGTCGCGCATCAACATGGACTGCAACATTGTCGGCGAGGCGATCACGACCGATCTTGCCGATGGTCTGCGCTCCGCCGTGACGGTCGTCGCGGCGGGCTCAGCGATGTTTTACATCTCGACCAAGCTCACGCTCGTGATGATGTGTGTCATCCCCCCGGCGGCGCTCGGTGCGGCGTTCTACGGCCGCTTTTTGCGCAACCTGACGAACCGCACGCAAGAGGCCGTCGGTGAAATGACGCGCACCGCCGAGGAGCGCCTGAACCCCCCCGCGTTCCGCACGATCGCCGCCTTTAACACGCAGAAGGCCGAGTCGGCGCGCTTTAATCGGCGCGTCGACGAAATTGTCGCGCTGCAGACCAAGGAGGCGTACGCGGGCGGCATCTTTCACTCCGGCCTCGGCTTTGTCGGCAACTGCGCGATCGTTACGCTGCTCACCTACGGCGGCCACCTCGTGTCGCTCGGGCAGCTGACGGTCGGCGACCTGACGTCGCTACTGATGTACACGGCGTACCTCGGTGGCGGTGTGATGCTCATGACCTCGTTCTTCACGTCGCTCATGAAGGGTGTCGGTGCCGGTGCACGTGTCTTCCAGCTGCTGGACCGCACGCCCGAGATCGAGCTGGGCGTCGGCAAGAAGCTCGAGATTCCGATGGTCGACCGCCGCGGCGGGCACATCCACTTTGACCAGGTCAAGTTCCGCTACCCCTCGCGCCCCGACACCCCGATTCTGAACGGCGTCACGCTCGACATCCAGCCCGGCTCGAGCGTCGCGCTGGTCGGCGGCTCCGGCGCGGGCAAGTCGTCGGTGCACGCGCTGCTCCTCCGCTTCTACGAGCCGACCTCGGGCACGGTCTCGTTCGACGGCCAGGACGTGCGCACGCTCACCCCCGAGTCGCTGCGTGACGCGATGGGCGTCGTGTCGCAGGAGCCGACGCTCTTTGAAGGCACGATTGCGGAAAACATTGCGTACGGCACGCCGCACGCGACGCGCGAGCAGATCGAAAAGGCGGCGCAGTCGGCGAACTGCGTCGAGTTTATCGCCGCGCTGCCGAACGGCTACGACACCAAGATCGGGCCCCGCGAGCTGAGCGGCGGCCAGCGCCAGCGCATCGCCATTGCCCGCGCGCTGGTGCGCGAGCCGACAGTCTTGGTACGTTGCTCAACTAACCCAGCTTCTCGACGAGGCGACCTCGGCGCTGGACTCGGCGTCCGAGCTGCTTGTGAACCAGGCGATCACGTCGATCATCAACGAAGGCCGCGTCACGGTCTGGATCGTCGCACACCGCCTCAGCACGATCCGCGCCGCAGGCACCATCATGCTCCTGCGCGACGGCGAGATTGTCGAGTCGGGCTCGTTCGAGGACCTCGACCAGCCCGGCACCGCATTCCGCGCACTGATGTCGTCGCAGCTGCAGGCCACGGAGCCGACGCATGCCGCGGCACCCCACCATGTGCGTAGCCAGTAGTCGCTGATCCAGGCGACACGTCGGGGTTACCACACCCTTGCGGCTCCGACGGGTGGCGCGAGCGCGCCCCGCCCGGCGGCCCCGCGCACGACGCGCGCAACGCACAGCGCCGCGCGCGCTCTTCGCCACGTCCCCAACGCGGTGTGGAGCGTGGACGCGACGGTGCTTGCGGCGAAGAAAAAGCACGCGCTGCCGCTCAGCTGCGAGGTGCTCGAGCGCCTGCACAAGCTCGCGGCGCTCCCCGTGCCGGACGCTGCGGCACTCGAGCAGACGCGCGCGGAGCTCGAGCCGCTCGTTGCGCTGATCAACAGCATCCGCTCGACCGCGTCGCGCGTGCCGCACATTGAGGAGGTCGCGCTCCTCCCCCGCCGCCCGGCGGCCGAGGCACTCGAAGCACCGCCCGGCACCGAGCCGCTGGACCGTGCCGAGCTGGCGCGCTATGCGCCGCAGCGCTCGCGCAGCGGCTACTATGTTGCTCCGTAGCTACTTGATATGGAGATACCGCACCGCGTGCCGGCTGAATGCATAGTCGAGGCCTGTCCAGGTCGTCGTCGCAGCGACCAGCCACTGCAGCGCATCGCGCGTGCGTGTGACGTGGGGATGCGTCTGCCACTCCTCCGGCAGGCAGGGGTACACGGTGAGTGCCGCGACAAGCACCAGCTGCAGGAAGGTATTGTACTTGCTGATGCGCGTCGGCGTCACCTGCACCGACGGATAGCGGGGGTCCCAGTACCGCGCCCAGGTCCGGGGCTTGGGCAGCGAGCGGAAGCGCAAATAGAACGCGAGGAGCATCAGGTAGACGTCGCGCCCGAGGATCACCGCCGCGAGCGGCCACGGCATTTGGCCGCTCGCGGTGAGCGAGACGACCATGGTCGCCATCAGCAGCTTGTCTGCCGCCGGATCGGCGATACTGCCAAATACCGTGTGCGAGTTGAAGCGGCGCGCAATGTAGCCGTCCAGAAGATCCGTCGTCGCCGCCACGCCGAGCAGGCCAAGCGCCATGTACGGCTGGTGCGTCACGACCGCCCAGCCGATCACCGGGCACATGCCGATGCGCGAGAGGGTCAGCATGTTCGGCACGGTCATCAGGTCCTCGGCAATGCGCGGCTTCTCTTTCGGCGGCGGCGTCTCTTTGGCGTGCTGGGGAGGAACGGTGCCGCGGGTCATGGCGCTGCGCACATCCGTCGCACCGTTCACCTTGACGTCGTCGCGCGCCAGGCCGTCGTCTTTGCGCAGCGGCAAGCACACCGAGAATGGGCGCAGGATCGCCGGGCGCATCGCTACTCGCGACGCGAGGCCAACCTGCACAGGTACTCGCAGCGTCCGCGCAGCTCCGCGCCACGCTGCCCCACAAAGCATGGCGTCGTCGAAAAAGTGGCTGACTAACCACGACGTCGACGAGATGGTGCCGACGCAGGCGCCGCACACCGCGCGCTTCCAGCCGGTGATCTTTAGCGATGCCGGCTCGAACCTATATCCGCTGTGCGACATGCCGTCGGACGCGCTGCCCAAAGCGCTCGTCCCGGTGCTCAACCGCCCGATGATTGCGTTTCCGCTGCAGTGGCTCGTCACGGCCGGCTTCAAGAGCTGCCTGCTGGTCGCTCCGGTCGCCGAGCACGCGGCGCTCGCGGCAGCGCTGCGCACACTGCACCTCCTCCCGCCGAACGTCGATGCGGCGAACGTCGACGCAAACGCCAAGCCGAACGTCGCCGTGACCGTCGGCGTTACGTCGGCGACGCTCCCTGGCGCAGAAAACCTCAACAGCTCGCCCTCCTCGCCCTCGATCACGGTTGAGCTGCTGCCGTTCGGACCCAAGGTCGGCGAGAGCGTGCGCTCGCTCGCACAGCCGTCGGAGAGCGTGACGCGCGTCCGCTGGGGCACGGCCCAGCTCCTGTACTGGCTGGCCGCCACGCGCAAGCTCGAGCTCGACCCTTTGATTATGCCGGTCGACCTGATTGCACCGCAAATGCCGCTCGCATCGCTCCTTGCAACACACCTCGCCGCGACGCCAGAGCCGCCGACGATCTCGTGCCTCTTTTACGAGCGGGGCGCGGGCGAAGGCACCGGCAAGGAACGCGAACGCGACGGACCCGCTAACCTCTTCACCGCATACTCACGCGTCCCGGTGCGCGTCCAGGAGGGGATCCAGGCCGCGACAGACGGCTCGCGGCGCGACATTTCCGTGCACGAGCCGCTGCTCGTGATGGACTCGGACGACGTCAGCGACAAGAACGCGTCGGATCTCGAGGTGCGCATGAGCCTCTTGTGGAAACACCCACACGTCCGCATCAGCACCGCACTGCTCGACTCGTTCGTGTACGTGATGCGCCTCCAGCCCCTGCTGCCTTTGCTCGAAATGCACCCGGAGCTCAACTCAATCACCGGCCAGCTCGTGCCGTTCGTGGTCAAGTGCGGGTGGCAGACGCGCCTCTCGGAAAAGGCGCACTGGATGGTATCGCCTGCCCAGGCCGCAGACGAACCGGCACTGAATGAGCGCAACACGATTCACACACCGTCGCTGCCGCCATGGACGAGCGTCACAGAGGGCATGCCTGCTGCCCCGCAGCTCTACCGCCCACGGGCCGAGATGGTGATTGCGCGCCTGCGGCCCGAGGCGCAGCGGCCCCTCCCGCCCAACGTCCTGCCGAACTCGGAAACGGACAAGAAAGGCGCGAGCGCGCCGAGCGACGAGGCGTTCATCGCGCGTGCGAATACCGTGCCGACCTATTTGGAATGCAACCGTTACGTACGTCGTCCCACTCACCCAGCTTCTTCGCCAGTGCGCCGCTGGCTCGCCCATATTTGGCCAGTACCCTTTGCCGGTCGTCGCAGGAAGCGGCAGCGTGCCGTTTGAGCAGCCCCAGGGGGTGCCGGAGAATGCACCAATCCACCCCAAGGCGCAGTTGTCGATGGACTGCATCGTCGGCGCAGGCACGCGCATCGACGAACGCACCACCATCAAGCACTCGATCCTGGGCCGCAACTGCGTCATTGGTAAAGGCGCACGCATCATGCGCTCCATTCTCATGGACGGCGTGCACGTCGGCGACAATGCCAAGATTGAAAACTGCATTGTCGGCGCGCAATCCTCGATCGGCGACCGCAGTCAGCTCAAGGAGACGGATGTCGGGCCGCAGTACGCTGTGCCGCGCGGTGCAGAGTCCAAGAACGAAAAACTAGTCGCCTACGAAGACTCGGAGGAGGACGAGGAGGACGAGTAGCTAGTCCTGTAGCTCGCGATCCCGGTAGGCCAGTACGTACGCTTTGAGCTGCCGACGCTCCTTGGCCTCTTCCTCGAGCTGCTGCCGGGTGTGCACCGACAGAGCATTGTCCGAGGGAACGTGCACATCCTGGCTCTGCGGCCGGTTGCCACGGCGGGAGAGCAACGAAAAGACCATGTAGTCGCTCGACGCATCGCTCGGCTTGGGCGCTTGCATAAAGCCTTGCTGCGGCAGAGGCGCGGGCATCGCACCGCCGGAACCGGTGCTGCTCTCTGCCATGAGCTGTGCAAGCTCATTGTCCAGCTCGAGCTCCGCCTCACGGTCCTGCGCGGCCTGGCGCTCGCGCTCTTGGGCCTCGATGTCCTCCGCGGACTGCATAGGGGCCTCGGCGTCGCTGCCCCGGCGCCGGCGGCGGGGGCCGTCTTCGTCGTCGGAAAAGCTATCGCTCTCTTCGTCGTCGCTCTCTTCTTTGGCCGTACCCTCGGCAACGGTCTTTAGCAGGCGGCGCTGGTAGAAGGGGAGGATCGTCTCGAACTTGCGCTCGACCGCCTCCTCTTCCTTCTCGCGCCACACGAGCTTGGGGCGCAATGACTCGAGCGTGTGGCGCAGCTGGTACGCCATGTCCGCGGGCAGCGGCTTGGCCTTGCGATGCACATACAGGCGGAACACGACCAGGAACTCGTCCATGCGCCGGCGCGCAAGGCCCGTGTCGAAGCACGCGCCACACGCATCCAGCAGCGTGCACACGAGCCCGATCCGGAAATAGTCCTGTGGGCCGTCCGCAGTACGATCCATGCAAAAGAGCCACAGGTGATCCATAATCACGTTGCTGTTCACCACGCGGTAGTTGTACAGCTCGCCAAGATAGTACACCAAGGCGATGCGCCGCTGGTTCTCTTGGTAGTGATTGTGCTCGAGCCCTTGGTGGATCGCCTCACAGACATGGTCCAGTACAGGGACAAAGAAGTTGGTATGCATGGGGTATAACGCACGCATCATGTGCGCAAGCAAATGGACAAGATGAAACTTGAGCTCCCACGGACGTGTAAAGCGCGCAAAGAGCGACGCACGCACCTCCTCGTCCTCCCAGTCAAGGCGGCGAAGGAGCTGCGTCACGCGGTCAACCGAGTTCTTGGACAGCATTGTACCAAAGAGATGCACAATAAACTGCTGCAGCACCGACTGCTCTTCGCGCTGGATCGCGACACGTGGGGGCGGAATGCACTGGTAGTACGCATTGTCGAGGAGCAGCGCAACACGCGAGTCCATATGGTGCGCACTCCGCTTGCGCTGCACCAGCTGCAGCACGCCGTGCATCCGCTCGGCTGTGGCAGGGGTCCGCACTAGGTACCGACCACAGGTCTCCAAAAAGGTCGCCAGCACCTCGATCGCAGGCGCACTAAAGTCGTCGACAAGCGTCTTGAGACAGAAAAAGATGGTGTGCTCGGCCACGATGCCAAACTTGACCAACTCGCCGAGGAACACAATGTTGCGCGCACGCGCAAGCGCCGTGCCGGTGTCGTTCGAGCGCCGGCGGTGCAGCTGGCGGAACTCGGCATCGAGCCCCGAGAGCAGGCCGCTCGTCACATCGGGCATATATGGATGCACCGTTGCAGCGAGGCGCGCATAGTACGGAAGCAGATCGCGGCGCTCACGGGGCACAGCCAGCAAGCTCTTCACCAGACGCACACGCATCGTGCGCGTGTTGCACAAAGCGAGCTCAACCGCCGCCTCGTCAATCATGGTGCGGCTCGCGAGGCTGGGGAGGCGCGCGAGGAGCGCCTGTACCTGTGCCGGTGCGTTCACCGCGTCGCTCGTCTCGGCGTCGGTATCGGCCGGCGCCGCGCTGCTATCCTTGAGCAGGCTGGCAGGAACAATCTCTTTTAGGTCGCACACGTCCGTGTAAAAGAAGCGCGTCTCCTCGTCCTCCCACGGGCTCTGGCCCGATGCGAGCTCCTGCTCGATCTTGGCGCCCATCTCGGCGAGCGTTGACTTTGCATCGAGGTTCACGCCGAGGCGCGTCCCTTGCATCTTGCTCGCTCCAGCGAGCTCGGGAAGCTTGACCGAAAGGTACTCGGACAGCGTCTTGGCCGCCTCGTTCAGCTTTTCCAGCTCTTTCGACTGGCGGTCAAAGGTCTGCTGGCGGTCCTCAAACACTTCGCCCGAGCGAATGTACGCGTCACGATTCCGCTCTTCCTGCCGCAAAAGACGCTGCATTAGCCAGGATACGTACATCGTGGTCGCGCTGGATGCGCCGTGCGAACGTCGCATAGTACGTCTCAAACAGCTTTCGGAATCGGGCCTTGGCCGTGGGCGATACCAGCGACGTCTGCTCGTCTTTCTCGGCCTCGAAGCTTTCGCCAGCCTCGTGCAGTGGCGCAGGCGCAAGAAGGTGTGCACTGAATGACTTGAGCACATGGACGAGGATGCCGACATTGGCATGATCGCGGTCGGTTGCCAACTGCGTTAGTCGGGGCAACGTACCAAAGTACGCAGGGTGGTATACAGCCAGTCGTGTCCCATCGCCGCCACGGGCTCCACGCCAAGCTCCTGCACACCGGCGCCTGCGAGGCCGGTCAGCGCGAGCTCGGTCGCGCCGCGCACCAATACGCGTTGCCGAGCGATCCGTGTGGACTCGTCTCTTTCGCGCTGCTCCGTCGAGAGCTCCTGCAGCGCGGCTTGGTTAGGGGGTATCAATTGCGCCGCGACGCCCTCACTCAGCGGCACAGTAAACGCCTCGGTGCCGTACCGCCGATGGAGCGCCGAGATTAATTCGATCGCTGCGAGGCGGTCTTTTACCGTCGTGCTTCGCCAAAGCAGCTCCGGCAGGCTAGGCACGAGCTCGTCGAGATACTTGCCGAGGTTGAGTGCGTCTACATCGCGCAGGAGCGCGTCTTTTCCGTCGCCAATATTGCCTTGACGCACGCGTTTGATAAAGGTCGAGTTGCGCTTCAGCGACGAATCCAGCGATGTGGGTGCGGCGCTAGGGCCGCTAGTCCAGATTTCGGCATTCACAGTAAGCAGGTTCAGCCGTAGCCGATCGCGCTCGCTTGCCAGGGATGTATCGCCTCCATGCGCACGGTCCCCAGCCACCGATGCTGCTGTGCTCATGGGCGTGTGGCAGCGCGTGACACGAATCGTGTATTTAGTCAGCGTAGGGGACCAGGTACCAGCGCGTGGCTCCCGGTGCGAGGGGGCGCTGGCGAGCATGAGCGAGCATGAGCGAGGCAGTGTCGCGATGCGTACTATGTACAATATTCCTATTTCGAGACGACCCCATTCCTGCGAGCAATGGGCGCAATAAAACGGTGGTCGTTCTATTCACGGCTCCTGCACTGCCTTTCTAGCCGCCACGCGACGCTCGCGGCCCCTTCAGGGCCTACTCGCGTGAGATATGCCGAACAGCACGCGCTGGCCAATCCCAGGAGGCAATTATTTTTCGGCCGAACCCACTTCTCCCGGGCGCAGCTTGCATAGGCGTTGTGCCGTGGGGTGGTGAACTGCGCCGTTTTCCGCAAAGAGGCGCGTCTTCACCACCATCCCAGCCCTTCCTGGCGCTTCTCTATCGTAGAGCGTTGCTGCCCTACGCACCTAACCTCCCCTCTTTTCCCCATTATCTCTTTGCTCGTGGAAGGTAGGTTACCGCGCGCTCAACGCCACGCGTCAAGCGCGCGCCGCGACAGGATACTGACTCACAGCCTTTGCTCAGCAGTAGCCACCCCACTTCCCCTCTTGATCCGATCCAAATCCAAGATTACTTTTCATTATTCCGTTTTACCCTGACATTATGAGCGTTCACACCACTGGATCTGATCCCTCCTCTGAGCCTTCCTCCGCCGCGCCCGAATTTCAGGGGCGGGTGCACGACATGTCCCAGTCGGAGTCAGCTATCCCTTCCAATACATTCGATGTCACCCTGTCGCCCAGCGAGTCGTCGGCGACGCTCGATGCGGGCGTTGGTTCGGTATTGGGTGGAGAGGGCGCGGCAGGAAGCGCCATCCTTTCTCCCTCTATGGGTGGACACCACGCTGGAAGCGACCATCTGAGCAACTTCCCTACTCAGTCTACCTCCCAACAACCCACATATACCCAGGCTGTTCCTACCCCCATTGTCATTCGTGCCTTGATTATTACGAGCGACGCGAGTATCATCATTGGCAAGCAAGGGCGCCACATCAATGAAATTCGCGAAATGAGCAGTGCGCGCCTGAATATTAGCGAGAGCATTCCCACGAACCCAGAGCGCATCCTGACCGTTTCTGGCGCGTTGGACGCCGTGAGCAAGGCTTTTGGCCTGATTGTCCGCCGCATTACTGATGAGCCCTTTGACGAGCCTTCCCTTCCGGGCTCGCGTGCGGTCACAATCCGCCTCATCATCCCTAATTCGCGCATGGGCTCTGTCATTGGCAAGCAGGGTACCAAGATTAAGGAGATCCAGGAGGCCAGTGGCGCCCGTCTGAACGCGGGCGAGACGATGCTTCCTGGATCCACCGAACGTATCCTGAGTATCACTGGTGTGGCGGACGCTGTGCACATTGCTGTGTACTATGTCGGCACGATCCTCTTGGAGCACCAGGACCGTAACGCAAACAACCTGGCCTACCGCCCGGCCGCCACTACGCGCGCGCTAGGCACGCCGCCTTTCAATGCGCCTGCGCTTGGACCTGCTCCTGCCCCGGTGGCTGCTGCTGCCGCACCTGCTACATACGGCTACACTGCCCCGGGTACTCCCAACGCGCTTGCGTCAACCCTGGCTCCTGGCTCGCAGACACAGCAAATCTTTATCCCGAACGACTTGGTGGGCTGCATCATTGGCAAGGGCGGCCAAAAAATTAACGAGATCCGCCAGCTGAGTGCCAGCCATATCAAGATTATGGAGCGCGGCGCTGGCATCGCTGCTGGTGGCACGGGCTCTGAGCGCCTGGTCACCATCACGGGTCCCCCACCCAACATCCAGATGGCTGTCACGCTCCTCTACCAGCGTCTCGAACAGGAGAAAATCCGCCTGGCGCAGAGTGCCGCCGCAGGATTTTAACTTGCTTTCTATTGAACTTGACCTTCTTTCTTGTACTACCGTCGGTGTTAATGTATTTTTGCTTCCGATTTCCAATATAATCGTAGCCTTACCTCGAACGATCGGCGGCGCTTCCACGCGGCGCGCATCGTGCAGCCTCCCTCTGCACAGGCTGCGCACTAGGGCAAAACTTACGTCTAGCTTACTAAACATACGGCACGGATCGCAGCTCTCCCCGCTTCTGTGCGACACAGCCGGGCTCGCTCTTCATCATCCATCATGCCTCTTACGTAGGTAGCTTGGCTAGAATGGGACACGATACTAACCTATGCATTTTGAATGCTTGCCCAACTGTAGTGGTTCTGACTTCTTCAAGATCATCTTCGCGATCTTCCTGCCCCCTCTGGGTGTGTTCCTGGAGCGCGGTTGCCACCTCGACTTCTGGAGTATGTGATTGTTTTTTTCGCAGGCAAAATTTCGGTTTTGCCTGTGGACACTTGTGGGATTATGCTAACCATTCAGTCAACGTCCTGCTGACCTGTCTTGGTTACCTTCCGGTATGTATTGCCTTTTTCTGTTTTGTGGTCGGATTGCTAACACTGCACAGGGTATCATTCACGCCGTATGTTTTTTTATTCGCGTCCATGAGCACCGTACTAACACATCGCGTTTTTTAAAAAAATTGCGTCTTACTACAGCTGTACGCATTTGTTCCTTTCCGAAATCCGCTCGGGTGGCTCTGTCGGGCAATCGTTGAACACGATACTAACACTAGCGCTACTTACTCACGCCGTTCTTTTTGCTCACTTCTTCAGCTACGTGATGTACGTATAAACCACGCGATGGCGTCTCCACCCCGGACAGGTACTAACCAACAGTGTTACCAAATAATCATGACCACGTGTCGGGAAAATCCTCTGTGCGAGGTCCGATATGCAGGTTCCGTTCCCTGGCTCGATTTTTCTAATTCTGAAATAGCAAATGGTAATAAATCGTTTGTGCATATACAGGGCCCAGGCTTCCGACCTCGGGCTCTTTGGAACTGCATGGACTTCTTCGTACGCGCCAAGACCCTCAGGAACATCTCATTTCAAAGCTCATGATATTGCAGTTTGTAATTTGTCAACGGTCATAGACAAAATTCTCATAGTATGCTATATAGTCGTAATAAGTAACCCCCTCAATTGCGGATCGAGTGCAAAACAAAACGCAACGTTACGGAAAGATCATGTACAGCTGGGCGCAAGACAGAATGCGTATTAAGCGGACGCAATGTAGGGCATCTTGCTAGAGCCCTTAGGGAAGTCAAAGTTGGACAAGTGCATCTCGACAATGTTGGCAGCGGCAGTCGTGCCACCAGCCTGAAGGGCACGGATCTTCCAAGCAAGTGCGGTGTGCTTGAAAGTGCTCTCCTTGTCCTCGAGAATTTTGGCGAGCTTCGTGCTAATGTCCTCAGGGTCAAAGTAGGGCGACTTGTCCGCCCAAAGGCCAATGCCCGAGTGCACAATGTAGGCACCGATATCGTGCGTGTCCACCCACTGCGAAATGCAGAACTGGGGAACGCCATGGTAAATAGCCTCATTGTACGAGTTACCACCACCGTGGTGAACGCAAACAGCCACGGCAGGGTGCTCCAATACAGTCTCAACGTTGGGGATCCACTCTTCGCGGCGGATATAAAGGGGGAGCTTCGCCTCATCCGCGGTGGGAATCGGCTGCGAGGAGTAAGGAAGCTTGGGGACCTTCCAGAGAACCTGAACATCCGGGAAAAGGTCGCGCAAGCGCAAAAGGGCCTGAACAATGTTGTCATAGTCCTTGCGAGAGTAGTAGAAGATGCTGCCCATGTTGATGTATACAACACGCTTGCCGTTCACAAGCGCTTGGTCGAGCCAGGCCTTGACAGGGTCCGTGCGGGTTATAGCCTGTGCGGCAGACATCTCCTTGTCCAGAGACATGTCGACAACAGTAGGGGTCGAAGCAATGGACATGGGGGGCGAGCTCTCCAGAGGCGTCATAGGCGCAGCCATCGAGGGGCCAAGCTGCAACGCCTTCGGGCTGGCCTGCTGCGCAGGAGCCTTGGGCGGGAAGCAAGGTCCCACGAAATAGACAGACTTGTCGTAGGAAGTGGGATGGTAAAAGTCCATGTTGGCGACGTTGAAGGAAATAGTTGCGATTTGCTCCTTAAGCATACCAGGAGTCGGCGTCATGATCGAATCACAAACAATGTCAATCGGCTCGAGACCTAGAACCTTCTCACGGAAGTTGCGACGCGCCTTCGCCCAAGGGTTGAACAAAACAAACTTGAGCCACATAAAAATAAAAGCGATGTTGTGGAAAAAGGTCAAAAGGCCACCCGTGTTGGCACGGCCACCGCTCATGGGCATCGGCGAGTGCCAGAGACCCACATCCTTCGCAACAGCCGAAGCAGCACCAGGGGAAGTCTCAATGAAAGGACGCTTGCTGAGACGGACGCCGTCCACGGCAAAAGGACTAAAGTTGTCCACAATAGGAAGGTCGGGGTCGTACTTCTCAATCAGGTCGCGAATATGGAAAACAAGGTCACGGTACGAGTCCGCTGCCGGAGGCACCAGTTCGGTGAAAACTTTGAGCCAGCCCCAAATGTCACCGGGTGCGGAACGACCGCAAGTGTGGAAACGATCGGGATCACCAGCAGCCTCGGCGGTATAGTCGGCGAGAGCATCACCATCACCAAGGGAATAGAAGACAAGAGGTTGCTTCGACATGTATTCATCGCTGGGAACACACTCCGTCTGAGGAGCACGGCCCATACGGGTCTGAAGCTTCTGCACTTTCCTCAAAACATCTTCCGACGAGAGTAGGACCACCTGGTGACCACGGTTCACCAGTTCTTCAGTGAGCGCCAGAAGAGGGTTGAGTTGCCCAGTGGCAGGATTGCTGATAATGAAAAAACGCTTCATCGTGCGCTTCTGTGGGAAGGAAGTGGTGGAAGAACAGAGTGTGCCAAGAGGCTAAGAGTCCGTGCCTTTTGACTTTCGCCACTCTGCCTATGACACTATCTTGGGCAATTGATTGCGCAGAGAGTACGACGTGCGTCCGCAGTACCTGGCTCCATCGGCAGGCAGATAAAATACGGCTCGCTTACCCATCTGGCCAATCACGTAAATCATTTGGGGCGCAGCGTGCGCATGAGTTACTCAGGGTACAGCCGACATGCACTGCTCGCCTCTGTAAGAAAAATGAAGGTTGCCGCCATGTACGATAGTGATTGGCCTATCGCCAAGATTTGGGCGAGCCACAAGCGACATTGCAGAGATTGGCCAAAATTTTACAGAAATACGCACTCGATTCGTTCTTAAAAACGTGCTGATCTATTACTCTATCGGATAGCAGCATTTTTCTAAATGTATTAGTCAACTTCCGTAATTAGAGTGCTGAGATGACGCGGAGATGACACGGATATACTCTTGCTTAACACGGCCCCAAGCGAACTTTGCCGATGCTCGTGCGTCAGTGAGACTGAGCCCACCCTGGTCCAATCCACTCAAGGTTATTAGTAAATTTTTGATTTTCGAGGGGGTTATGACCGAGAGTTACATAATATAGCACAGTGTATCCAATCCACGGTATTTTCGGCAAGGGGCAATTGCGCGCCTGCCGCCCGCATGCCAGAAATGCTGTTCTCTGAGTGGCTGAGAAAATGTACAAGGAGAATCTACACGGCCCATGAAGTGACACCCAAATTGTAATACGCAGGTTGCAATGGCTGCTCTTTCGTTCATCACACCAGTCGAGGTCTCCTTAGAGAGCTAGCCCCTGACCGCGTGTGTATAGCATCATGTCGGCTGTTGAATCCCCCATGACTCTCGTTCTTCCGGCCATCAAGGTCCTCGGTGCTGTAGTGGCCCTTCTCGTGGGCGTTATCGTGCTCTTCTTGCTCAACCAGATCCTGGGTGCGGTGTACCGTGCTACGATCGGCGAGTGGTTCTCCGCCTGGAAGCACATTCCCAAGGTGAAGACCACGGACCCCTTCTCCCTCTTCTTTGGTGACTTCCGTGCCATCAAGGCCGCCCAGCCTGGTGAACAGCACGTCGAGTGGATGCACAAGCTCGGCCCCATCTACCGCTACCGTCACATGTTCTACGTTCAGCGTGTGCTGCTCGCTGACCCCAAGGCTCTTGTCCACGTCCTGAGCCCTGCCAAGGCGTACCAGTTCCCCAAGCCTGAGTACACCAGTGCTTTCCTCACTGCTGCTCTCGGTGAGGGTCTTGTGTCGATCGAGGGTGATGCTCACCGTCGCCAGCGCAAGATCATTGCACCTGCCTTTGCTCCTAGCGTCGTGAAGGAGTTCTACCCCGTTGTCCACCGCCACGCTAAGCTGCTCACCGACAAGCTCGAAATTATTGTCGGACAGGTCATTGCTCGCCAGCAGGGCAAGCTCCCCAAGGACACGCTCTTTGTCGGTGAAACTCCTCCTGACCGTGACTTCAAGGTGCAGGACCCGAATCACCAGGCTGTGGTGGACACGCTCTTCTGGCTCTCGCGCACGACCCTTGACATCATCGGTGAGATCGGCTTCAGCGCCGACTTTGAGGCCATTGAGAGGGGTAATGACCACCCCCTTGCCAACGCCATGGCTACGCTAATTGGTGCCATTCTTGACATTGAGCTCACGACCGCCATCTATATCATTCTCTCGGAGAAGCCCGGCCTGAAGTGGCTCCGTTACCTGCCCAGCAAGCGTAACAACCGTCTCCGTGAGTCGCAGCAGATTGTGCGTGAACACGCCACCAAGATCATTGCCAAGATGAAGGATGAGATTCTTGCCGAAGCCAAGGACGGTGTCACTTCGGATGTGCTCCGCCCCAAGTCGGTCATCTCGCGCATGGTCCGTGCCAACATGTCGACCGACCTCAAGCCCTCGGAGCGCATGTCGAACGAGGAGCTTATGGGCCAGGTTACCACAGTCATCATTGCCGGTCACGAGACGACTGCCACCCAGAACACCTGGGCTCTTTGGCTGCTTGCCATGAACCAGGACGTCCAGGACAAGCTCCGCAAGGAGCTCCAGGACCAGGCTGCGAAGGAGGCTGCCGAGATTGACATGCTTACCGAGGAGGAGCGTGCCATGTACGAGTACCAGCCCGTGCGCGACGTGAACTCGCTGCCCTACCTCGACAAGGTCGTCAAGGAGTGTGTGCGTATGCTTCCCTCCGTTCCCAGCACTGTCCGTGTTGCACTCAAGGACGAGGTTGTTCCCCTGTCGAAGTCGTACAAGCGCGCTGACGGCAAGGGTACCTACAACTCGATCGTCATCCCCAAGGGCCACGAGCTCTTCATCCCCCTCAACTGCATCCAGTTTTCCAAGGAGATCTGGGGCGAAGATGCGGATGACTTTAACCCCGACCGTTGGGACAACCTTCCTTCGTCGGTCATCAACGCCAAGATGCCCCCGGGTCACACCTTTGCTTTCCTGTCGGGCCCCCGTTCGTGCATTGGTAAGCAGCTTGCCATTCAGGAGACGCAGGTGCTGCTTGCTCACCTGCTCCTCAAGTTCAAGTACGACGTCGTGCCTGGTTGGGACCTAATTCAGCGCCAGCAGGTCGTGCGTCGCGCTTTCGTCGACGGCCAGAAGGAGCACGGCGTGCGCATGCCTCTCATCCTCACGCCGGTCGAGTAAATTTCCCGGTGCAATATCGGGTTTCTTCGTCTTGGCGTTCCGGATTCACTTAACTATCCCCATCTCTGCGTGTAAAAGGTTCAAAGGTCATAGAATTATGGAATATGTCTTCCCCCTATTGGTGTGCCCCTACTGCGACTTGAAGCCGCCGGTGGAGCCAAAGCCGCCGCTGCCACGGTCCGTGTCCTCGAGTGAGTCCACCTCCTCAATCTCCGGCGTGGAGATCTTTTCAATGATCAGCTGCGCGATGCGGTCGCCAGCGTGGACTGTGTTAGAAGGGTGACGTACACTGGAAGTCCTCGGCACCAAAGTTGAACAGCACGACACCAAGTAGACCGCGGTAATCGGCATCTACGACACCAGCACCAGTGTCGATTCCGTGCTTCACAGCTACGTAAGTACACTCGTTACATACCGAGACCACTGCGAGGAGCCACGCGGCCGTAGTGTCCTTCGGGCAGAGCAATCGAGATGCCCGTCTGCACCACGGCACGGCCGCCCTTGGGAATCAGCGCATCCTCACAGGCATACAGGTCGTATCCAGCGGCCTGGTTACTTCCGCGCGTGGGAATTTTGGCCAGGGGGTACGCAGGGTTGCGACGCACAAGAAGGCGAGCCGACGACATGATGGAGAAAGCGAGACGCGTCGCGCGTCATTTACGCGGTCGGCCGAACGCCTTTCTCCACAGTCGCTCCAGTGCGCCATGCGACCCATGCGGCGTAGCCGCAGCGCATGGGTGCTGGAAGCATGTCGTCTTCCAATCCATAGATTGTATAGTGTCCACGCTCCACCCAAGCAGAGAGAAACTCGCGCGTGTTTTCCGCTTCACGCAGCTGGATCGCGACCAAAACGGCAGTATGGTATGGCGCGCAAAAGGCATCCATGGTCGCCAGGAGCGCATCGTGCAAGCCCGGATTATAGACACAGTCGATGCATAGGACCAAGTCGAGGGCCAGGTCTTGATCGCCATCGCTTCTCGACAGTGGTCGGAGAACGTCGCGTACGAGCTGCTTCCGCGAAGCAGGCGAGCCACGCTGCACCTCGAACCAGTCCAGCTCTTCGACGTGGACGTGTGCTGCATCATTTTTGGAAAGTGTAGCGAGGTTCTTTTCAAGGAGGGGTATATTCACCTCGCGGTCGGATGCGATCCATTGCACGGGCGGGGCGTTCGGAGGCGCCCATGCCGTGTTGGTAAAGAGGCATGCGGGAAACGCACCTGTGCCTGCCCCCAGCTCGAGCACAGAGCGGCCCGCAAGCCGGTCGGGAGAAAAAAGAACAGAGGTATCATGCGGGAGAGTGTACATCTGGCGCAAGCAGTGCTCGGCGAGCAAGACGCTCGAGCGCCATACAACGCTGCCAGTGTCGCCCGTCGAGGACCGAAGCGTGGTCGTCTGCGTGAGCCTTGCAGCGTACGTTTTGGTGGATATATACTTCCAACTCGCGCACCCGTTGGCGCTGCTTTACTTGTGTCGGAAGTGCGCCGAGCGCGAAATGAAGCGTCAACAGATCCGACTTGCTGTCGACAAACCCCAGGCCAGAATTCGCGTGCACAGGATTGCGTAGGGTATAGAGCAAAAATACCTGGGTTAGCAGCTAAGCCTACTTCTTCGTCAACGTCTTCAACGCGATGTACATCCTCCTCTACAAACGAAAAGAGGCCGTTCGGCGATACGACAGGGTCGCCCACTGCAGCCATCGTGCACTGTGTGGAGAAATGAAATTGGGCAAATTAACACTACGTCCAGTCGCGGCCCTGGCGCCCTTCGCGCTTGATCTTTTGCTCTCTTGCTCGTGCTGCATGGTCGTGCACAGCAGCTTGTCCACCAAACCCTAGAGATGCGGCCAAATCACTCGTAGTATCGCGCGAGTCGACCACTTCGTAGTCGTGCACCGAGAATTTGTCGCTCGAGCCTGTCAAAGGCATGCCGCCCGAATCGAAGCTGGGTCAGCCAAAAAAAAAAAAAAAACGTACCGGTGCTCGCGCCAATTCTTCCCGTCGTCCTCGTCGTCGCTTGCGCCATACTCACGCATCGACTCCTCTTCTTCCCATACCTCGGTAGGCCGTTGCTTTTCGCGCGCCGGCGCCGCGTCCGCCTTGCGCATATTCTTGCGGAATTCATTGAGCATCGACAGAGTCTGGGACTCGCCCTTTTGAGGCTTCTTTTGGCGGTATTGATCGACCATGGATGCGAGAAAATCGCGTCCTGCTGGCGCCGCACGGGGCTTGGTATCGTGCGCGGCGCTGCGTGCGCCCCGCTGAATGGCTGCCTCTAGTTTTTCCACCTCTTTGGATTTCGGTGCAGCCTGCGGCGGCGACAGAGGTGCGGGTTCCGGTACTGGTTCTGGCGCGGGCGGTGCGGTTTTCGGCGGCTCTTTACGCTGGATCTCCTTCTTGCTGAGCTTCTTGTCGTGCAGCAAATCGTGGCTGCTGATCGGCTTGCGGGCGTTGCGCGGCACCGGCGCCGCCTCTTCCTCTTCGCCAAAGCTGAGCAGCGCCGTGTTCTTCTTTTTCCGCTTTAGCTCGTGTTCCGGCTGTGCGCGTTCCTCAGCGATGCGTTTCCGTGCCGCTGCCTGTGCCTCCTTCTCTTCCCGAGTAATTCGAGGAACAATGTCATGAAAAGGGTTGTGCACGACCTCGACGCGCAAGAGTTTCGGGGGATAAACGGGTCGGTCCGGCACTTCGGTCGACAGTTCAACTTCGGACAAAGCAAGGGCATTGTAAATCGTGGTGCCTGCCACACGACCAAAGATAGTATGCTTGTTCTGCAGCTCTGGCGTCGCGTCGAGCGTAATCTTGGTCAGCGCAATTACGTACAAAAAATTGGCTGTCGTTGGAGTTGCGCATGCCTGTATTGGCCATCGCAACGAGTCCGCGGCGGTTAAAGCGCAGACGCTGGTGCAGCTCATCGGCAAACGGATGGCCGTATACCGACTCACCCCCTGTGCCTGTACCCGTCGGATCGCCGGTCTGGATGCAAAAGCCAGGTACGATGCGGTGCCAAACGCACGTATCGTAGTATCCCTCGAGCGCAAGCGCAATGATATTACGGCATGCCTTGGGCGCCTCTTTCGCCCATAGCTCAATCTCGATCTCGCCCTTGGACGTGTGCAAGAGGATCTTGCCGTCGGTCGGCGGCTCGGTGACGTACAGCGTCGACATCGACGTGCTGAACAACCTCCACCTATTATTCCTGCTACGGAGCGGCGCCTTCGCCCTGGGGCAGGATGGGGCTATGGTGGGTCAAAATAGGGCCCTTGGGGTTCGCCTCGGAGGGAAGTATGATACTCCCATCATACACCGCGTTCAGTGCGGCATCCGACGGTCGCTGTTTATGCTGCGAGCCGAGGCGCGGACTGCGAAAACTCATCGACTGCACGCGGTCGCGAAGCGTGGCCTGTACGCTACCCGATTCCGAGTCAATACGTCCAAAGACGTCGGCATCGGGCGGAGACGAAATGAGGGTATGCTTGAAGATCGTGTCATTGTCGGAAATTAGGGCCAGGAGCAAATTAGTAGGCATCATCAATGTAGGACTCAGAACAATACCGAGGTTGTGCAACGTCATTTTGTTCTTGTCGGACGCTGCACTCACACGGAAAAAGTGGGCGCAGAGGAAGCGCAATAATGAATAGTTCTCGGGGGGGAGGGACGCAACAAGGCGCTGCAAGGCGTGCACGCGCTCGGTCCGCTCCGCGAGCTCGGCGGCATGGGCCATGTCGGAGAGCGCCGAGGCACAGATGTTTTCCGGGAGCGCGCGCAGGTACATCTTAAGCAGGCTGCTGAGGTTGTGCGGGTCGCTGGTGAGCGTGCGGATGCGTGCACCGCTGTCTGCCTCGAGATCCAGGCCGTGGCCCGCGCTGAAGCAGTCGTACAAAGCCTTGACTGCGGATGAGCTGCCGCTGATGCGGTAGATGCCCTCTTCTTCGATGCCACGCGTGTGCTCCAGGTAGTCGACGCAGCGGCGAACCACGGCCGGCACGGCGCTCAGTGTGCCGGTCGCGTCCGCAGGCAGGCCGGACTCTTGCACGGCGATGCGCAGCGGTGCGCCAAACGTCCCGCCTTCCGCTGGCTGGCTCGGCCAGTCCGGCGAGCCGTGGTGTCCGATGCTGAGCAGGCCGTGCCAGAAGCGCCGGCGGTCGTGGCCTGCGGCCATCCCCGGCTGCTCCGGCGTGGCATTCGCGCGAAAAAGGCTCGTGATGCCTTGGCGGTTGCGGTGCTCCAGCGGCCCCGGCGACGTCGACTGGCTCCGCTCTGGGCGCGGCGACGTCGAATGCGACGCAGAGATAAAGTTCGTACGGGGCGTGACCGGCACCTCGGCACTGCGCTGCGGCTCGGGCGTGTTCGCGACGCGCTCGGGCATGTCTGCGTTTGCTTCGTGGGTCTGCTGCAGAAGCGCTTGGAGCCACTCGTTGCACTCTTCGTTGCTCTCCACCGCAAGCAGGATCGACGGTCCGTCCGGCGGGGCGGCGTGTATGGCCAGCATAGCACACCGCGTCGTCGTGTCGCTGCCGGGTGGCGCATCCTCAAACTGGCGCCGAATGCGCGCATCGCCGAGGCGCATCGCCCACGTCGCGTGGTCGGAGCCGGGAACCTGCACCGCCAGCACATGGGGGTACAGCGAGCAGATACGCCACCCCCAGTTGTCGCTGTGTACCATCTTTTGCAAGAGGCATGCCTGGCGCAGGCACGGCCCGAGCGATGGCAGAAAGTCGATTGGCGCGGTGGTGACCAAGTGCGTGCTGAGAAACTGCACGAGCACGTCGTCGTACCACACCGGCAGACGCTGCAAGGCATGCAGGAAGGTATCGATCGCAGCATTCCGCTCCGCGATGCGCCACGGCGTCGGCGCGCGCTCAAAGAGGTCGGCGTCCGGCGTCGCGACAAGCACCGTCGTGTTGTCCACGAGGCCTTGCGCACGCGTGCGCAGACGCTCGCGGAACTGTACCAGGTCTGCATACGACTTCTCGATGAGGTACGGCGGCGGAGGGTCGTCGGGCACCTGGGGGTACACCAGAATGCGGAAGGCGACATGGCCTGGGGTACGCACCCACGAGTGGATCGTGCGTAGGATCGAGTAGCACAGCGGATCGTGCTCGAGCGGCGCCAGACCATAGACGTCTCCGCGCGAGCGCACCAGAGGGCTTGTCGGCCGGAAACCCAACACGCGCACGGTGCTTTGCGGGACGGGTGACGGCACCGTGCGCGTGTTGGTCAGGCCGCTACCTCGTGCCAAGCGGGGCGAGGCGGAGAGCACGGATGTGCGTGCGCTGCGGTCGCGCTGCGGCGATTCGGGCGCGAGCGACGCGCGAACTGCGCGATCGTGTGGCGAGTCCGGCATCACGGTGCGTCCCGAGCGATCGCGCTGCGGCGAGTCCGGGGCGCGGTTAATCGGTGCGCCTGGTGCACTGCTTTTGCGCCAGAGTTTCGGCGAGTGCGTCGGGGCCTGCGGGGGGGGCATGGCGCCAAACACCTCGCGCCTGTGTCCCTCGAGGCCGTCCATGGTGCTGGTGTACGCGGTGTTTGGCGTGGTCGATGCACTGTCCGACTGTTGCTGCGAAGAAGGCGTCTGTGGCAGCGGGATGCTGCTCGCGCTTGCTGGGCTCTTGGTTTGGCTCAAGACACCCGTCTCGCGCACGCTGCGCGTGCTGCGGCGGCGGAGCAGGCGGAAGCGGCTCTGCGGCGGCGGCGACGACGGCGGAATAACGTCGACACCGAGGCCCACTGGCTCGGATCGCTCGGGGGTACCTTCGGTCAACGCCCAGTACGCGTTCGAGAGCGCCAGGTGTTCGCTCACCAGTTCATTGTACTGCAGCAAGAGATAGGGCAATACGGCCGATAGGTCGCTCGTACCTGCATGGGTGAAACAGTCCTGGAGTGTGATCTGCTGCAGCGGAAGTCGTGCAGCGGGTGCCGTGTCACGCAGGTCAGTCCGCGTGCCGCCATCATCTGTGCGATGGTCCTGCATACGCGCAGATGGGGGCCGCCGCGCACGGCAATCCGACGGATCGCCGCAATAGGGTCCGCGGGCGTAACCACGTGGCCCGCGCACGGCCCGGCCGAGCGTGGAGGCTCTTGGTCGCGGCGAGCATGAGCGAGGCCGAGCAGCAAACCGAGCGCGCTGAGGCGCCCAGCGAGGTGCAGAACAACCCTCCTCCCTTGCCTGCGCGGAGAAAGCGCGAGCGCGAGGTGAGTGGGCCTGTGCAGGAAGAGGCGGCCGAAGCCGCGCCTGCGCCTGCCACCACGACGAAAAAGGTGCGTGGAGACGAATCGCAGCCTTCATTTTCCTCGTTTGCCTCATCGGCGAGTCCCTTTGCAGGTGTGAAAGGCAATGAGGAGAAGAAGGAGGAAAAAGAAGAGGAGGTGAAAGAGAAAAAGAGCGACGAGGCCAAGGCAGGCAGCAAGAAGGATGAGAAGGCGACCGATGTGGCCAACGCGGCCGGCGCCGACGTCCCGGCGGTCAGCATGCCTACGTCGACTCCTGCCGCGGCGCCTGCTGTAATGCCTACGACAGAAACACCCGGTGCGTCCGTGTCAAGTGCGTCTACGACGCCCGTCTCTGCACCGATTGCCACACCGATCACTGCGCCTGTCTCTGGGGCGACGGCCGCCCCGATTGCGGCCCCCGTGCCAGGTGGCCCCCAGCTGGGCTTTGGCGCGTTTGCCGCGCGCTCTGCGCCCTTCAAGTCGGCGACTGCACTCTCTGAAAAGGCCGTCGAGGCCGAAAAAGACACCTCGAACTGGACCAAAGCCGAGAAGGAGGAAGCGCTGCAGCCCGACGCGCAGGACATTGTCGTGCGCAAGCGCTCTCTGCGCAGGCCCGATACGGAGCTGACGACCGGCGAAGAGGAGGAAAAGACGATCTACTCGGCGCGTGCCAAGCTCTTTACTATGGCCAAGGACCAGTCGTGGAAAGAGCGCGGGACGGGTGCGATGAAGATCAATCTGCGCACGCACGAAAACGGCACGTCAGCGCGGCTTGGTACGTATTTATGCCTAACACAGTGATGCGCTCCGACGCCGTGCTAAAAGTCATTCTCAACGTCAAACTCTTCCCCGGTATGCAATGCGATTTGGAGCAGGAGCGTTTCATCCGCTTTGTTGCGATGGAGGAGGAAGGGCTGGTGCACTTTGCCATGAAACTCGCGAATGCAAACGAGGCCGCCGCCTTCCTGGAGCAGCTCCAGGAAAACATACCCGTGCGCACCTCCGCCGAGAACACGCAGACCGCATCGTGACCATAGCCTGTCCACCGGGTATCTACAGCTCTACGTGGGCAAATGCAATCTTTTCTCGTCCCCGTCTGCGGTGGAGAGCATGGCAATTGCCGGCGCAAGCTCGGCCTGCGGCTCGCTGCTGGCGCCGGCGTCGCTGGGCTGGGTGTCGACCTTGCGGCGCTCGAGACTCTTGCGGTTCAGACGGTTCAGGCGCTCGTCCTGCTCACGGCTGCGCTCGGCGCTGCGGTCGGTCGTCTTGGTCTCGTCCTCGTCGTGCTCGTGGTCCGTCGCATTACTCGACTTCTCTGTCACGGCCTGGTCGAGACGCATGTGGCGCATGCGCACATTGTTCACGACGTCCGCCTTGCCGCGAGGCAGGCGGGGCAGCTGCAGCTTGTTGTGTGCGACCATGACCGGCACGGACGATTTTTGCACGAGATAGTGGCTCATGCTGCCAAGCACGCCGCGGATCGTCTCGATGCCACGGCTGCCTACAATGACCATCGTCGGCGAGTAAAAGTCGATGAGGTCGAGGAGCATGTGCCGCGCATTGCGGGCGTGCAGCGCCTGGCAGGACACCTTCACGTTGAGGCACGTCCGCTGCAGCAGCACAAACGCTTGGTGCGCGAGGTGCACGGCCGTGTCTTGGCGGATGCGCTGGTGCATCGAGCGGCGCATCGGGTCCTCGTGCTGGTCCTCGAGCGCGTCAAGCTTTGTCTCGGTCTCCATCACAGACACGATCAGCGTCTCGTCGCCGTCGCGCAACACGGTACCCATGGCCCAGTTGATTGCGTACTGCGAGCCCTCGCTGCCGTCGCTCGCAACGACGTACCGCTTCGGCCGCCGCGCAAGGTGCGACCACTCTTTGTAATCGCCGTACTCCATAATCACCGTGCTCCGGTTGCGCTCAAACAGCGGGCCAGTCGTCAGCAGCCGAGGGCGGCCGGGTATCGATACCGGAAGGCCGGACGATGCATACAGCCCGCGTTGGCTTTCGAGCTCCTTCTCGTTGCGGGAAAAGACAATGTTGGGAGCGGTTTGAAACTCGTCCGCAGCTGGGTCGAGCAGGTCCTCGTCCTCGTAGTTGGTCACAGCGGAGCACTCGACCAAATCGCTCTTTCCGCAGCCGAGCGAGTGTGCATTGTACAGTGTGTTGCGCAAGGTATTCACGTCAAAGTCCTCGTTGGGGTCTTCGTCGTCATCGTCACCGCCGTCGTCGGTGAAAAGCACCGACTCGTCATCGGTCGAGTAGGTGCTTGCCGCATCATCGGCATCGGTCATGGCATCTTCGTCGTGCGCCTCGGCATCTTGTGGGGGCATCGGCGACGTGCTACGTGGGGCGTCTTGCGACGCCCGTCGCGCCTCGCCTTCTTCCTCGTCCTCTGTCTCGTGGCGACGAAGCGACAGGGTGCTGCGCCGGCGGCCAAAGCGGCTTAGCGGCGCGAATAGACGCGAGCTCCTGCGGTGCAAATGATCGCTCTCTTCGCCTTCGCCCGGGCCAGATCCATGGCCCGTGAGAAATGACATGGCGGGGCAAGCGACGTTGCCGCGCCGCGGGCGTTTGTCGGCTATCGGGCTGTAGGTCCCGATCTATTCATTCGCGGATCGGCACTATGAGTCCTGCGGCGGTTCGTTCTGGCTCCAGGTCTTGGCCTGTGCGCTCCAGGGGCCCTCGCCAAAGATGATCTCGAGCGCGGACCAGATGTTTGTCACGTAGTGCACGTCCAAGTCGTCAAGCACAGACTTGGGCACGTCCGCCTCGACGCTCGGGCGGTTCGGTGCAGGAAGGATCACCGTCTCGACGCCAGCGCGGTGCGCCGCGAGGAGCTTTTCTTTCAAGCCACCGACGGCGAGCACCATTCCGCGCAGCGACACCTCACCCGTCATGGCGAGCGTCGTGGGGAGGGCGCGGTCGGTCAGCAGGCTGATCAGACTCGTCGCAAACGCGACACCGGCCGAGGGGCCTTCCTTGCCGACGGCGCCTTCGGGCATGTGCAGGTGCACATCGCGGTTCTCAAGGAGCGTCTCTTGCGCCTCCTTGGTGATACCGAGATCGTGCGCGTGCGTCTTGATCCAAGAGAGTGCGATCGAAGCGCTCTCCTTGATCACGTCACCGAGCTTACCGGTGAGCTGCAGGCGGCCCTTACCGGGCATCAGCGTCGTCTCGATCGGCATCAGGCTGCCGGAGCCGTTGCCGAGGTACCCGAGACCGAGCGCAACACCGGCCGGCATCGTGTTCGTGTATAGCCGGTCTTGCTGGTATAGAGGAGGGCCGAGGTACTTTTGCAGACGCTCGGGCGTGATCACGACCGAGACCGAGGCAGGCACCTCCATCGGGCGCCGCGGCTGCGTCGTGACCTTGGGCGCCTCGTCGCCGGCGGCGGGCGCCTCGTTCGGTACCGCGTCCTCACTCGGCTCGGGGAAGACTTCCTCGCCGTGCTCCTTGACGATCTCGAATGCGACCTTGCGGTAGACCTTCTCGAGGAGCTTGCGCAGACCACGCACGCCGCTCTCGCGGGCGTAGCGCTTGATCAGGAAGTCGATCGAGTCGTCCGGCAGCTGGATATCCGTCTGCGAGAGACCCGACGTCTCCTTCGCCTGGGGGGCAAGGTAGTCGCGCGCAATGTGGCGCTTCTCCTCGGCAGTGTACGACGACACTTCAATCACCTCCATACGGTCCAGCAACGGCTGGGGGATCGTGTCGAGGGTGTTGGCCGTGCACACAAACAGCACGCGCGAAAGGTCCACCGGCACGTCGAGGTAGTGGTCCATGAACGACGCGTTCTGTTCGGGGTCGAGCATCTCGAGCAGCGCCGAGCTAGGGTCGCCGTTGTAGCCACGGCCGACCTTGTCGACCTCGTCAATGAGGATCAGGGGGTTCTCGGTGCCAACCTTCTTCAGCGCCTGAATGGCCTTGCCGGGCATGGCACCGACATAGGTGCGGCGGTGTCCCTTGATCTCGGCCACGTCGCTCAGACCACCGACACTGAAGCGGAAGAACTGGCGCTCGAGAGCGCGCGCAATCGACTTGCCGATGGACGTCTTGCCCACACCCGGCGGGCCCACGAGACAGATAATCTTGCCTTGGACCGTGCCACGCAGCTTGCCGATCGCCAAAAACTCGAGGATACGGTCCTTGACGTCGTTCAGGCCATAGTGGTCCTCGTCAAGCACACTCGTAGCGTGCTTGATCGCATAGTTCTCCGGCGAGTGGACGCCCCACGGGATGTTAGTGAGCCACTCGAGGTAGCCGCGCGTCACGTTAAACTCGCTCGCAGCCGGCTCGAGCGTCTGGAGCTTGCTTAGCTCTTCGTCAAAGACCTTGCGCACGCTCTCGGGCATACGCAACTCGTTGGCCTTTTCCTTGAACTTCTCGACCATCTTGTCCTTGCCGTCACTCTCAAGGCCCAGCTCCTTCTTGATACCTTTAAGCTGCTCCATGAGGTAGTACTCGCGCTGGCGCTTTTGGATCTTGTTCTCGACATCCTTGCTGATCTTGCTCTGGAGCTGTGCGTTCATCAGCTCTTTTTTCAGGACAAGCAGCGCTTTCTGCAGACGATCCTCGACGTTCATCGACTGCAGCACGCCTTGCAGCTCGTCGACCTCGCTGCTCGACACGGCGGCGGCAAAGTCGGCGAGCTTCTCGGGCTCCTCAAAGACGTTGCCCGCGCCCTGCGAAATGCTAAAGTTGGCAATCTGGTCGCGGAACAGGGGGTTGAGGTTGGCAATGTCTTTGAAAACGGAAATCAGCTCCGACATCACCGCACGGATGTACTGGTTCGGCTTGCGGTCATACGGCTCCATGGTCAAGTTCGAGACATTCACGAGCGAAACTTCGTAGTTGTGCAAGAACGAGGTCTGGAACGGCGACGAATGCGACGGCATGTCGGGGCCCTTTTCGACGTCGGCATCGTCGATGTGCACGTCGCCCGAGGCGCCGTACGTCTTTTCTGCGGTCGCCTTGGAGGTCACGTCGTGCTTGCCGTCGGGGCGCACCTCATTCTCGAGCTTGTCATGGACTTGCTCGTCGGTCGGCGCTTTGCCATCCTCCGGTTCAACATTCGTGCGCGGCGTCGCCTCCGCATTGCTGTCAGGCACACCCACGGAATCCACAAGCTCCTGCTCGTGCTCGATCGACGAGGGCGCCTGCGTCTTTCCTGCCGTCTTCTTCGGGGTCACGTCGTGTTCGCCGTCGGGGCGCACTTCGTTGTCAAGCTTGTCCTGGACCTCGTGGTCGGCCGGCGCCTTGCTGCCATCGGCCGACTCAACATTCGTGCGCGGCGTCGCCTCTGTATTGTTGTCATTGACGCCCACGGAATCCACAATATCCTGCTCGTGCTCGATCGACGAGGGCGTCTGCGTCTTTCCTGCCGTCTTCTTCGAGGTCACGTCGTGTTTGCCGTCAGGACGCACTTCGTTGTCAAGCTTGTCCTGGACTTGCTCGTCAGTCGGCGCTTTGCCACCCTCCGGTTCAACATTCGTGCGCGGCGTCGCCTCCGCATTGCTGTCAGGCACACCCACGGAATCCACGACATCCTGCTCGTGCTCGATCGATGAGGGCGTCTGCGTCTTTCCTGCCGTCTTCTTCGAGGTCACGTCGTGTTTGCCGTCGGGGCGCACTTCGTTGTCAAGCTTGTCCTCGACCTTTTGGTCGGCAGGCGCCTTGCTGCCATCAGCCGATTCAACATTCGTGCGCGGCGTCGCCTTTGCATTTCCGTCAGAGATGCCCACAGCATCCACGACGTCCTGCTCGTGCTCGATCGAGGAGCGTGCCTGCGGCAGCGGCGTAATCAGCTCATCAATGCGAATGCGGCGGTGGGGATACAACACAGCCGTAATACCCTCCTCTTCATCCTTGCCGTCTTTTGTACCGGTCTGCGCAGGGAAGATGCTCGTGATCTGGGCAAAGACACCAACGCGGTGCACACGGTCGAGGCTCGTAATGACGTCTGAGTCCTCTTCTTCGTCCTTGAGTAAAAAGGCGCCGACGTACGGCTGGCCGCGCTTCATTGCTTCTTTGATCGCAGCACACACCTGTTGGTTCTTGATCACCACAGCCTTGTAGAAGCCGGGGAACAAGGGGCGACGTGTAATTGGCAGCGCAAGTACCTGAGGGTATACAGCCGGCACTGTGTTGCGCGAGACGAGCGACGAGGACGGTGACGGCTTGTCGCCGTTCGAGTCATCATCGCCGTTGCTGTTTCCATTGCCTGCGCTGCTGCCCTCCCGGTGGCTGCCGCCCTGGCTCGAGGCACCGTTGCCGTCGTCCGCCTTGACCTTCTTTTCATTGTTTGGCGCGGCGGAGCGCTCGTTATCAGGCGATCGCTCATCCTCCTCCTCCTCTTCTTCAGGATGTGAACGGTAGGGCGAGTTTTTGTTGCGCGGCATGAGCGCCGCCGCCGATGTCTGCAGATGCGCGGCAGGCGATAGGATGCGGGGCGAGCGTTGGGCCGCCACCGGCGTGCGCAAAGCCGAAAAGAACGGGGAGACCGCAGAAGCTTGCCGAAGCATACGCCCGCCTGGGCCGGAACCCCAGACGCGCTGGAGATGATGTCTTGGAATCATCACCTAGTAGTCGCAAGTGGCAAGAGGGGAGCGATGAGGCGTCGTTCCTTCTAGTCGATCACTTAAGCCACGTGGCAAATGCGTGGAGGCGCGCGACGCGACGCGTCTTTCGCGCACGATGGCGGACGTCGAGTAGGTGCCTGTTCTAACGCAGCGCAAGCAATAAAAAGCGCAAGATCGACACAGAGGCGGGGTCTTTTACGGACACGCTCGCGAGCCTCGCGTCGAACGCGGGAGACGAGAGTTTGGGTACGCCACAAAGCTCACACAGTCGACCCTGCCTTGGCCTGGAAGCGCCCCGCGCTCGAGCCGATCGACGCGAATGTCGACAGCATTGGTATGTTGCTTCGCTAACCCAGTATTTCAACAGATTGATGTCGAGGAACACCAGCTGCCTCACGCCCCGCCGCAAATCCGCATGTACGGCGCGACGAATGAGGGGCATTCGGTCTTGGTTCACGTCCACGGATTCTTGCCCTACTTTTACGTGAATGCTCCTCGCGGATTTACGACGGCTGCGTGCAACGACTTTAAGAACTATCTGAATGTAGGTCTCGCCACTCACACAGACCACTTTTGGCAACGGCGTCGTGGCCGACATTAGCATGGAGAGCAAAAAGAACCTCATGCAGTACTCGGGGCCGGAGGACATTGCTTTCATCAAGATTACGGCGTCGGATCTGCGCAGCTTTCCGCGTGTACGAGATACGTATCAAGCGTGGGGCACGGGCTGACACAGCGTACGGTCGTTTGAGCGTGGCGAGATTTCCTTCCGCGACTTGTTCGTGCCGGGCGACTCGATGGTGTCGTTTGACAATGTCGCCTACACGCTGCGGTTTATGATCGACCATCAGGTACGTGGAGGTACTGACCTAGATCGTCGGCATGAATTGGATCGAGCTCAAGCCGGGGCACTACACAGTGCGCAGCAACAATGCGAGCATTTCGCGCTGCCAAATCGAGATTGACTGCAACCCCGACGCGGTGATCTCTCACGCGCCGACCGGCGAATGGCTCAAGATGGCACCGCTGCGTATCCTGAGTTTCGATATCGAGTGCGCAGGCCGCAAGGGCATCTTTCCGGATCCCAACATCGACCCTGTGATCCAGATCGCGAATATGGTGACGCGCCAGGGCGAATCTACGCCGTTTGTCAAGAATATATTTACGCTGGGCACCTGCTCACACATTATGGGGTGCCATGTGATGTCGTTCGAAGACGAGGTCGAGATGCTTGAAGCGTGGACCGACTTTATCCAGCGCGTCGATCCGGATGTGGTGATCGGATACAACACATCCAACTTCGATTTCCCGTACCTCATGGACCGCGCCAAGGCGCTCAAGGCGTCGGCTTTTCCGTACCTGGGCCGCGAGCGGAATACACGTACCGAGGTCAAGGATACACACTTTTCTTCCAAAGCGTACGGAACCCGTGACTCCAAGAACACGGAGCTGCAAGGTCGTCTGCAACTCGACATGCTACAGGTCATGCAGCGTGACTACAAGCTGCGCAGCTACTCGCTAAACTCGGTCTCGTTCGAGTTCCTCAAGGAGCAGAAGGAGGACGTGCATCACTCGCTCATCACCGAGCTGCAAAACTCGGGGCCTGAGGCGCGCCGCCGCTTGGCTGTGTACTGTCTCAAGGATGCCTACCTTCCCCAGCGCCTGCTCGACAAACTCATGTGCTTCATCAACTACACCGAGATGGCTCGTGTGACCGGTGTGCCGTTCAACTACCTGCTCAGCCGTGGTCAACAAATCAAGGTCGTGTCGCAGCTCTTCCGCAAGGCGCGTGAAGATGGTTATCTCATTCCGACGTACAAGGGCGACGGTGGGGACGAGCAGTACGAGGGTGCGACTGTGCTGGAGCCCAAGCAGGGCTACTACGACAAGCCCGTTGCGACGCTCGACTTTGCATCGCTGTATCCCTCGATCATGATGGCACACAATCTATGCTACACGACACTGCTGGACAAGCGCACCATCGAACGCATGAACCTCAAGCAGGATGAAGACTACATCGTGACGCCGAACAACAACTACTTTGTCAAGTCGTCCGTTCGCAAAGGTCTGCTTCCGACTGTCCTGGAAGCCCTGCTTGCTGCGCGTAAAAAGGCCAAGGCGGACTTGAAGAAGGAGACGGATCCTTTTCGCCGCGCCGTGCTCGATGGTCGTCAGCTCGCGCTCAAGATCAGTGCCAACTCCGTGTACGGTTTCACGGGTGCAACGGTCG
The DNA here is from genome assembly GCF_029542785.1 of Malassezia japonica. Classification (NCBI taxonomy): domain Eukaryota; kingdom Fungi; phylum Basidiomycota; class Malasseziomycetes; order Malasseziales; family Malasseziaceae; genus Malassezia; species Malassezia japonica. The sequence continues at coordinate 132,587 of NC_083372.1, read as the reverse complement.
GACGCCTACCGTGTCTCGAGATCTCGATGAGCGTCACTGCGTTTGGTCGTCAGATGATTGAAGAGACCAAGCGCCAGGTCGAGTCGCATTACACTGTGGCGAATGGCTATGAGCACAATGCCGTGGTGATTTACGGTGACACGGACTCGGTCATGGTTAAGTTTGGTGTTGCAGAGCTGGAAAAGGCGATGGAGCTCGGCGCAGAGGCTGCCGAGCGTGTGTCGCAGGTCTTTGTGAAGCCGATCCGGCTCGAGTTCGAAAAGGTCTATTTCCCGTACCTTTTGATCAACAAGAAGCGCTACGCCGGCCTGTACTGGACGCAACCCGACAAGTACGACAAGATGGATACCAAGGGTATCGAGACGGTGCGCCGTGACAACTGCCGCCTTGTGCGCACGGTGATTGAGACGTGCCTAAAGAAAATGCTCATCGACCGCGACGTGCAGGGTGCAGAACATTACGCGAAGCAAGTCATTGCGGACCTCTTGCAGAACAAGGTCGACATGTCGATGCTTGTCATTTCTAAGGCGCTGGCCAAAACGGACTATGCAGCCAAACAGGCACATGTCGAACTTGCGGAGCGTATGCGCAAGCGCGATGCCGGCTCGGCGCCGGCGCTCGGTGACCGTGTCGCGTACGTGATTGTCAAAGGCAGCAAAGGCAGTGCCGCTTACGAAAAGTCCGAGGACCCTCTCTACGCACTCGAGCACAACATCCCAATCGATACACGCTACTACCTCGACAACCAGCTGTCGAAGCCCTTGATGCGCATCTTTGAGCCGATCATGGGTTCGCGCGCAAACTCGCTGTTGGCCGGCGAACACACGCGTGTGCTGCAAGTGGCCACCTCAAACGTCGGTGCACTGATGAAATTTGCCGTCAAGACGGTGCAGTGCCTTGGCTGCCGCACGCCGCTCAAGGACCAGAACGCGGCGGTGTGCAAGAACTGCAAGCCGCGCGAAGCCGAGCTGTACTTTGAGAAACTCATGCGTGCGTCGTCGATGGAAGTCGAGTTTAGCCGTCTGTGGACCTGCTGTCAGCGGTGCCAGGGCTCGCTCTCACAGGACGTCCTCTGCTCGAACCAGGACTGCCCTATCTTTTTCAAGCGGAAGCGTGCGCAGAAGGATGCCGAGGATGCGAGTCGTGTGATTCAGCGCTTTGATACAGCGTGGTAATAGTCTACATACCCCTACACTGTGACGATCTATGTCCGCCGCCTCTTGGCCATGCGCTCGCGCGAGCGCTTCATAATCTCCTCGTCCTCGTTGGCATCGAAGGGCGACGCGTCTTCGGCCTCGGGCGCCTGGGCCTGGGCCTGGGCCTTGGTCTTGCGGGGCTGCTTGACGGGCGGCGCGGGCTCCATGAAGCGCTCGGCTTCCGCATCGATCTCGGCTTCCTCGGCCTCCTGGCGGCGCTTGGCGCCCTTGTTGGGCAGCTCGATCTTGAGCTTGCAGACGAAGAAGCCGTCGAGGTTGTGGGCGTGGGGGAAGATGCGGCGGCACAGCGGCATCTTTTCGTCAAACTTCTTGCCACGGAAGGTCTTGAAGCCGTCGCGGCCAAAGTCGATGCCGGTCGGAACGATGCGCACGTTGGGACGCTTGCGCAGCGCGTATTCGACCACCTCCTCGTTCTCTTCGATCGTCACCGAGCAGGTGCTGTACACGACATAGCCGCCCGTCTCCGACTTGGGGCTCACACTGTCAATAGCACAGAGGATGAGCTGCTTCTGGAGCTGCGAAAGAAGGATAAAGTCGCGCTTTGACTTGTTTGTCTTCACACTGGGGTCCTTGCTGATGACACCCGTACCCGAGCACGGCGAGTCGAGCATAACACGGTCAAAGCCGCCCATCACCTTGGGGAACTGGCGTCCGTCGTAGTTGCACACCACCACGTTGCGGCAGCCCATGCGGTGGACGTTGGCCGTAAGACTCTTGATACGCGCCTTGTTGCTGTCATTCGCAAAGACGCAGCCGGTATTTTGCATGAGTGCAGAGAGGTAGGTCACCTTGCCACCGGGCGCACTGGCCATATCCAGCACACGCTCGCCGGGCTGCGGCGCAAGTGCAATGCACGGCAGGAACGACGAGACGGCCTGGAGCATGTAGTCACCGACAAGGTACTCGGGCGTTGCGCCAATCGGCACGGAGCTCTCAAAGACCTGGAGACCGACCTTGCTCCAGGCACCAACAGGCTCCAGACTCACGCCACGGTTGATCAGCTTCTGCGCAAGATCACGGCGGCGCGTACGGAGCGTGTTGGCACGGATCGTGACAGGACGAGGGACCTCGTTCGCCTCGAAGAACTCAATCGCCTCATCGGGCGAGAAGAGCTCGAGGAACATGTTGGTCAAGAACTCATTGTAGCCATAGTAGGTCTGGACGTCCTTGGAGAAACGCTCGAGGTAGTCGGCACGCGAACGACCGGGCTCGCCGAGGCTCGCAAGGTCGCCTAGGATGTTGGCTACCTCGCGGATGCGCATCTGCACGAGCTGGAGGTCCAGAGGCGCACGCTCTTCTTGCTCTTCTTCCTCGACCGTCGGCAGGAGGAAACTGCCGTCGGCGCCGGGAGGAAGCGCCTCGTCGTCGAGCTCTTCATCGTCGTCGTCGTCGTCGTCTTCGTCGTCGTCGTCAAGCTCCTCGCCGTCAAGCTCGACTTCGTCGTCGTCGAACTCATCCTCGGGAAGGTCGTCGAGGGTCTCGTCGACGTCCTCGTCCTCCTCGTGGCCCTCCTCATCATCCTCGCCTTCCTCGAGGCCTTCCTCTTCATCCTCCTCCTCATCAAAGGCCTCTTCTTCCTCATCTTCATCACCCTCCTCGTCTTGCTGTTCCTCATCGTCAAGAGAGTAACCAGAGCTCTTGAGAAGGAGCTCGAGACGCTCCGCCTCCGCACGCAGCTTCTTCTTTTGACGCTCGGTAAGCTTCTTGCCATCCTTGGGCAGGCCAAGCTGGCTAAGGACATTGTCCGCAGAGAAGTTCTCTTCGTGGTCGTGGCCTTCGTGGTCCTGCTCGTCCTCATCCTGCTCGTCGACCTGTTTGTCTTCCTCGCCCTCCTCGCTCTCGTCGTTCTCAACATCGAACTCGTCGACGTCCTCGTCAATATCTTCATCGTCCCACTCGGCATCGTCGTCAAACTCCTCAACAGGAGCCGGGACGGGCTTCGCAGCCTTTTTGCCGCCACGCGTCTCCTTCACCGGCGCCTTGGGCGCCTGGCGAGCCACCGGCTTCGCGGCCGGAGCCGGTGCACTGGCTGGCTTTGCACCTGGCTTTTGCTGCTTCACACCCCTCTTCTCCTGCCTTTGTTTGGGTTCAGCAAACGGCTGAGGCGGGGCCTGCTTGTTCTTCTGACGACGTCCCATGGTGCAGCGAGGGAAGTGGACAATGCCTCGTAAAAAATCTTTGGCGCCACGTGATCGATCGGGCGCCCAAAGCTGTGGAGCGCTGCACAGTGGTGTAGGGTACAATTGTTGTATGGGTGGTGTCTAAGGTACATTCATGGTGCTCAAGTTACATAATCGCAAATAGATCAGAAATGCTCGGAGTGCCGCGATCGCTTGTACTGGTGTTCGTGTTCAAGTCCCTCGTCTGGCATCGCCGTATCCTGTGTGGACACAGCTTTGTCCGTGGCCTCCGCTCCACTAATCTCTTCCTCAGGGGGATCCGGGTACGCGTCTTTTTCCTCGGGTATTCTGTCAAAGGACAGCGGTTCTTCGTCCTCTTCAATGGTATCGGTTTCCTCGAACTGGACCAACCTAAGTCGCTCCGCCCAGCTATCGGCGCGGTCAACGACGTCGCCAATCACCTGGGCAACGTTGCGGATAATGTCGAGCGATTCGACGGCCAAGGTCAGGATTTTTGTAGCAGCCTGCTCGCATCGCGCAGTAGGCAGATAGGCCGGAATAACGCCCTTCTCACTGTCCGTAGGAGTGGCGCGCAAATCGGCTTCAGAGAGATGCAGAGAAGCCAGCTTATTGGACCAGCATTCTGGCAGGCTCAAAATAAACTGGCGTACCAGCTTGCACGCGTAATCCGGCAGCGCATCGCTCGCGTATCGACTGGCCACGGTGATCACCGAGCGAATGATGTTGGTGATATCCGTCTGGATTTGCACAAGCTGCTGCGCGACCGGTCCAACCACCGTGTCGGGGTTCTGGCGCATACTTTCAATAAGCGCCCGGAGCACAGCAATGTGGTGCTCTGTATGCGCAATCGCGTACTGCAGCCAGGAAATGCAATACTTGAGACTCCGCCGGCTTTCGTAACTCACGGCCAAGCTCAGTCCACTCGCTGTTGCGCCCAGCTCTAGCAAGACCGAAGCCCAGCGTGAGTTCGAGATGGGCGCGCGCTGCGCTGTACGATGAGGAGGGCGCCGCGTCACGCTGCTCGGTGTCGGAGGAAGAATAGGAGCCTCGAGCGCAGCCAACTCGTCCGTGTCCATCACCGGTCGGCGCTGATGCGCCTTAGTCTCGGCTGTACTGCGGCCATGCGGGAGCTTGTGTGAATAGGGGGCTGCGTGACCCAGTGGCGCTTTCAAATGTCCCTCTGCGTCGCGTTGTGGATTGGCGGTGCACGGCGCTCCCGCGGGGAGCGATTCTTGCGCACCTGTACGCTCGTCACGCTGTTCTGAAACTGGGCTATGGGCATCGCTCATAGCCCGCTTCCTGCTTGCCGTCATACCGACGCAGCCCCAAGGAAGTCAACGATTAGGGTTGCGTAGCTGACCGGGCAATTCCGAGTTTTGCCGGAAGACTCGTGACTTGATCGGGCCCGATATGTGGAGGCATGCTGCTCGTGCTACGGAGCTGGGGGAATCGCATTATGGAGGCGGACGGAGTATACAGAAGAGTCTCCGACAAATACAATGTGGTTGCGACTAGCAATCACCGACTCAAGCACAGGATTTTGCGGCTTGGGCGAAGAGGCACCCGAAGTCGGCGACTGGATGCCATAAGCGGGAATCGAGGGGCGGGGCATGCCCGGCACGCCGGCCATCGGCGGTGGGGACACGAAGCCTTGAGTGTATGGCGAGTTGGGCACGGGCGAGCCAGAAACCGAGCCGCGGCCAAATTGCGGCGGGACAGACGAAGTCGGGCTGGCAGGCCCAAAGGCCTCGACGGGCGTGGGACTGTACGGCAAGCCCGGCGCGGCAAAGGGCGCCATGGAAGCGTGGCGCCCAGGGAAGACCACCTTGCCCACCTGCGACCGCGCTGCACTGCGGTTCGAGCCAAGCGATGCGTTGATCGAGTCAGCAAAGATGCAATGCAGATTGTGACCGGTAATCACCTGGTGCAGCGCGCCGGTGTCGACGTGGCGCACCTCGACAAAGTTGGGCTCGAATGCCAGCACATAGGGGTGGTGGAGCGCAAAGGAAGTGGGGTTGCCCTCCCAGTTGATGATCCAGTTGCCCTTGGAGCGCCAGCCATTCTTGTTGACATAGAACGCAAATTCGTTGTAGCACAGCAAGAACTCACCGTCGATGCGGTAAATCGCGACCGGCTTTACATTCTCGCGGCGCTGCACAAAGTCGAGCGAAGTGTCGGCGGGGTCGAGCAGGCCCTGCGTGTCGAGTGTCTCGAGGTCCACGATTTCGAAGCCTTTGGTCGTGCCAACGCACAGCTTCGACTTCAAAAAGTGAATCGAGCTCGACTCGGTAGGGATGTAGAACTCCTTGAACACACGAAGCGTGTCCTGGCCACCTTGCAGGAGCTTGCGGAAAGTCGGCTGCTTCTTAAAGCGCACATTCTGCTCGATCGGCTCCAGGGTCTTGATCGTCGAAGAGAGCGGGCCCGACTTGACGACACACACCAGCGTACGGCCCATGCAGACACCGGCACGGAAAAAGGTGGTGTGCGACGAGATGCGGCGCCCGCGCTTCAACGAGCCGACGGGGTCTGCCGAGTCTAGCGCATCCAGTGTGAAAGTGTATACGGACTGCTCGGCAAGCACAATCAGGATCTGGTGCTCTTCGAGCACGTCGACCTGCGTCACGCCAATCAGCGGCAGGACCTTGACCGGAGGCTGGGCACCTGCACGCAGGTCCGAGAGGTACACACCATCGTCTTTGCCGTAGATGATCTGGCGGCCAAAGTCGAATGGCACGGCACAGGTGATGCGATTGCTCGGAATGTCGACCATGGTCGACAGCGGGACAATATCAAAGACAGTGCTGCGGTTGCGCAGCACCTCTTGCCGCGCCTCGATGTGCTCGAACCACTTTTCGCGGCTAACCACCGTGCTCGCCCACAGCGTGAGCGAGTAGCCTTTCTTGCCGAGGCACGTAAAGGTGATTGCGTAGCCCGTTTTGGCGTCCTGCTTGGACGTTGGCTGGCCCGGCGATGGCCCGATGCTCGTCCGCTTGCCGATCGAAGAGCGCGACATGACCGACTTGGTGCGCGTCGCATTGCCTTTGCCGGTGGGCACGTCCTCGTATACCGTGACTTGGAGCAGCTCGAGCGGGATCGGCTTACGGTAGACCTTGAGCAGATCATTCTTGTGCACGATCTTGTGCTTGACCATAAGCAGCGCATGGTCAAAGAGATACAAGTGGATGTCCGCATTGTCGCTTTGCGTCCCGCTGCGCTTCTTGAGCGTGCCTTTAAACACCAGCTCACGCTCATCGTCGCCCAGGCGCAAATCCACTGTCTCTCCCGGCTTGAAAAAGAGCTGCTGGCTGAGCTGCGTTAGCTGCATGCGGTTCTCGCTGCGACCCGTCTCGTGGTTAACACGTGAGAGCAATGCCTTGATCTTTTGAATGACGAGCGGAAGTAGCGTCTTGTCCGGATTCTCGTCGTTGGTATACTTAAGCATCTGCTCAAACAGCAGCGGGTAGCGCGCCAGACGCGTCGTGGGCTTCGTCAGGTATCCGTTCAGCTCGAGCTTGCGTGACTCGGCCTTGCGCTCGGTATCCTCGACAAAGAGAGCAAAGAAGGGATTCGTCGACTTCTCCGTCTCGAGCTTGTGCCGCGCGTACATCTGGTTCGCACCGTACTGCACAAACGGCTCAAACTCGCCGACCATATCCAGGTAGATATCACCAATGCACTCGATCACCGGGCGCTGCTTCTGCCGACGGGTCAGCAGTTCGCTCACGCGGTGATTCACAGCGAGGATGTCCAGGATATTAAAAAAGAGCGTCTTGACAAATGCGGCGCGCTGTCCACGGTTGATAATGTGCTGCGTGCTCAGCGGCTGAATCCAAAAGTCGCGCAGGTATTCGAGATCGTGCACAAAGCCACGCTCAGTGGCAATGATCTCAAAGATGACTTCCTGGCGCTTGCGCTCGCGCTCCGGCACACTCTCATACACCTCCTTCGGCACTGATTCGGCCCAGAGCTGGCTGGAAATGTCCACGGCACTCTCTTGCACCTCGCCTGCGTCGACTACAGGCTGCGGCACCATGTGCACGCGCGCCTGGGGGTCTAGGTGACGAGGGCATGCAATGCTGTAGCACGGCGTGTTCCGCGAGCAGGTCGGGCTGTAGCACGGCGTAAGTAGCGTAAAGACGCCCGTCGGTACACCCGGCGCGCGCTTCGGGGCGCCACTCATGAACCTCTCGTCGTCAAATACGCGGCTGTCGCCCATCTCGGTGGTCATTGTGGTGTCCATGTCGTGCTCGTCATCAGGGGCGAGCTTTGACATGGGCGCCAAATTCGCATTCATTGCCGAATGTGACGAGTCACGGCGCGACGTGACGGAGCGCATGGACGAGCGCGACGAAAGAACCTGCGAGTCAACCAGAGTCGCATCGCTGCCATCGCCCAAAAAGTGGCCCCCTTGGCCATGCTGCCAGCGGAATTGGTATAGCTCCTTGGCCGAGTCGCGCAATCGGTGGTCGTACGTCACATCGTGGAAGAGTTTCTGTGCGTCGAGAGCACGGCCCAGCAGCAGCGCAAGGTTGCGATCCGACGTGCGGATAATCGCCGCAAGGCGGTCCACCGCATGGCGACCGTCAAACGCATCCGAATACGACAGCCCATCCTTGGTTTGTTCGGCTGTATTGATGCTTTGCACAAATGCACGCGCCACCTCGGACAGGAGTGCAGGGTTGGCCACCGTCCGGCTGCGGCGTGCCACCGGGGAAGTGGCACTGTTCAGGTTCGACTGTCCGCTCGGTACGATAATGGGTGCGAGCGACGCACGCGAGCTCTTGCGCGAGATGATCGACGTAGCATCCGGCGGCACCGCCGTGGGCGACGACGCGTTCGACCGCAGCACCGCATCCATACCTGCACCTGTATCGCGCAGCTGCGACAGGGCGACAGGCGTGTCAAATCCAGTGCCATTCGCCGCATAGTTGGTACGAGCTGCACTAGAGAGCGCCTGCATCTTGGGATCGCTCGAAGGGCGCACCCGAACCGGAAGAGAGGCAAACTCGCCGCCGTTCAGCGAGCGCGTGTCATCGCCAAGCTCGGTCGTCGGTGCGGCGCTGTCGTCTGGTGCACCAAAGTCAAAATTCCAGTCGGCAGAAGGCTCGGCGTTCGCCGGGATGGTGAGACGGCCGTCGGTGTGGCCGGGCTGCGATACAAGCGAGGCGGTAGACGATGTTGCCTGTATGCCCATCGAGCTCGACGAGCCACCGCGGCTGCTGTCAGTCATAGATGGAGCAGGCGAACCGCTCGTGCCGATCCCGGGGAAGACCGAGTCCATAAAGTGGCCTTGCTGCATAACGACCGACTTGGGAATCGACGGCGGGGTATCTTGGATCGCCATCAGGCCCATACCTGCAGAGACGGAGCGGATCGGTTCAGCTGCGAGGCCTGCGTCTGCTGAAGCGACCGCCGCGCTCGCATGGCGTGTAATGGGAGGTGGCACAGGCGCCGACGAGTTGCTGACTGAGCCGTACATCCGCGTGCGTGTCACCGGTACCGCCGGCGTCTGTGGCGCCGGAGGATGGCGCGCCGGAGGGGCGTGCGGGCTAACGCTCGCATGGCGGATCGCCTCGCGCGCGCGCGCTGCTCCTGGAAGGGACGGCTGCGACTGAGCTCGGTACGGCTCATAACCAGCAGGTGGGCCATGAGGAGCCGGGTGTGCAGGTGGTGCGCCCATGGGATAGTTCCAGCGCGGATTTTGCATATAGCTGGGACGCACATTCGTGTTCTGATTTGGGGGTAGTGAACCTTGCGCACGGCGCGGCGGCTGCGCAGGCGTGCCGGAGAAGCTCGACTTTGAGCTGAGCGAAGGGCGCCCAAAGATGTCTTCGAACGCGGCCGTGCGCTTGTCCGCCGAGGCGGGCTCGTGTGAACCGTATGGCATCAGGGTCCGTGTCAGGCTATAACACAGACACCTCTCTGCCAGGAACTAGGCTCGACGCGTCAAGCTGCGCTCAGGCGCTCGACTCGGGTGGCAAGAGGTGCGCTGCTTCGCAACTGACGTAGTAACAGTCACAAAAACCACTGTACACGACCAGCTGGTAACGGCTGAGTACGCTGTTGTGGAAAGAGAAAGTGTCCCTCTCACAGACGCGCCACGAACGTCACAATGTGGCCCTGACCAGGATGCAGCCCTGCGCCAATTGTCCCGCTTTCGCATTTTCCCATTTCTCCACCGTCCTGCATTTGGTATATTTGAAATTAAGTTTTAACTGGCCGCCGGCATTGTGGAGCGGCAGGCATCGGCGCAGGGCTGGCACAAAGGGTTCGGAGAGCTTATTCTCTACTGGGAACTACGCAAGTAAGGAGCGCCTGTAAGCTCAGATGCGATAAGTAGTAAGACCACGATAGTGAGACTTCATACGTTGCTTGATCGAGCGGACGAAAATCATTGTTCTAATTTTGACACTGACAGTCCGACAAGAGAACAAACGGATTCTTACCAGTGCACCAGAATAGCGTGCCTCTCGGCTGCGCGACTGCGGCACCAATGTGGAGCCGATCCCCGGTCAACGCGTACCCGATCAGTCAGCACTGCCCTGATTTTAATTGTGTGGAGGCACAGCCGCCGGAAGTGCGTGGAACTGGTGTGCACGGCGCAGCCTGTCTTCCGCCGTCCTGGCGTCGCCGTCGAATTGACGATGGCAACGCCACAAACACAGGACTCCAATGCGTCTAGTGCAATCCTCAATAACCTGTCGGATAGCATTGTACGTTTCCCTCCCTGACCCAGTCCAAGCGCGGCTCTTCTTCAGCTGTGGGTTTGTTCATTGCCATCTTCTTTGGACTTGGCGTGGTGACACTTGGTGTCTTTTTCTTTTTGCGCCCACGGCACAAGGTATGTAGGGCGCCTAACCCAGAATTTATATGCTCCCAAGACGAAATACGCGGGCCGAGGCTATGCGCAGTCTGAGTTTTCTAAGACAACTTTCCGATGGCTGCCTTCAGTGCTGCGCAAGAGCATGCCAGATGTTAAGGCGGCGGCCGGGACTGATGCGACTGTATTCCTATACTTTTTGCACATGGTCCGGTGGTCGCTCACTATTATTGCAGCGCTCACTTGTGTGGTGTTGATCCCTGTGGACTTGTCATACAGCCTGTCCCATGTCAAGACAAATACGCAGCCAGATGCACAGGGCAATACAACCTCCCAACAAAATGACCAGGACTATCTCTTGTATGTCACGATGAACCAGGTCAGCGGGCCGCGCTTGTGGGCACACGTCACCCTCAGCTACCTAGCCACACTGATCGCCTTGACCTTCATCTTTTTGTACTACAGAAAGGTGATTGCGCTGCGCCAAGATTTTTTTACTTCGGTCCAGTACCAGCGCAGCTACTACTCTCGTGCCCTGATGATCACAGATATCCCTCCCCAATACCAAAGTGACAGTGGTCTGCGCGAAGCGCTCACAAGCGCCCACATCCCTTATCCTCTCTCGGAAGTTCAGATCGGCCGCTCTATGAACAATCTCCCTGAGCTTATGCACGAGCAAAAAGAGACAGTCATGAGGCTAGAGTCGTGCCTGAACAAGGTCCTGCGGCACAAACACGCAAAACGGCCGCTGGTTCGTGTGGGCGGGCACATGGAGAATCTCATGGGCGGCGCCAAAGTGGATGCAATCGACTACTACACAGGTGAACTCACAAGCATTCAGCGGGATATCAGCGAGGCACGTTCGGACAAGGTCGAGGGTGAGCCCATGTCGTACGGGTTTGCTTCCTTTGCTGCCATTGCCTACGCACACACGGTGGCCAAGGCACTAAGCAAAAAGCGGGCGCTAGGCATGCGGATCAAGCTTGCTTCATCTCCACGCGACATCCTTTGGCAGAACCTTGTCATGTCGCGGGAGCAACGCCGGAAGAACAAAACACTGGGTCTTGTGTACTACGCCCTTCTATTTTGTGTCAACCTTATTCCCCTCGCTGTCGTTGCATTGATCGCAAACATGAACGCGTTTCGCGATAATCTCACATTCCTTCGCGACTGGCAAGCTAGGAGCCAGCTGTCGTTTGCTGCTGTATCAGGTCTGCTCCCACCCGTTATCTCTATGCTCTTTGCATTGGGCCTGCCCATTATTATGCGGCAGATTGCAATGTACCGCGGCGTGCGTACGCGTGAGTCGCGCGATGCAGCGCTCTGTGGCCAGTATTTTGCCTTTCTTATCCTGACACACTTTTTGATCTTTTCATTAATCAGTGTGATTTTGGACGTGGCAGTGATTCTTATCGTCAAGGTACGCAGACACGAGGCGGCATCCCAAATTCTATCGGAGCTGTGGAAGCCACTGCTTGAACGTATCGCAAAGCGGTTCCAGGGCTTGTCCGGGTACTGGATGACGTGGATTGTCCTGAAAGGGTATATGCAGCTCTTCGAGCTGGCACAGATTTACCGCCTCGTTGTGGTCTGGATTCACAAACACACCGCACTTCGTACGCCGCGTGAGCTTTTCGAGATTGCACGGCCGCCTTTCTTCTTGTACTGGACGTACTATGCCGAGCTGCTATTCCTTGCCGCCATCGGCACTGTCTATGCACCGCTTGCACCGCTTGTCGTCGCATTTGTTGCGGCTGTATTTTGGATGGCATCGGTCGTATACAAGTACCAGTTCCTCTATGTGTACAGGACGAAAAGCGAAACCGGCGGTCGGTTGTGGAGTATCGTCATCAATCGCCTGCTCGTGGTGATTGGGTGCATGCAAATCATTATTGCGATTGTTGTCGGGCTGTACCAATCCTGGGTCGAGGCCGTGTCTTGTATCCCGCCTGTGCTATTCGTAATCGCGTTCCGTGTTTATTGCCACTTTAAGCTTGAGCCCAAGTTCATGTGGTACACCCCGTCGGCGATGGACTTGGCCAGGACTAAGGTGCATGTGCACGACGCCGACCGGCAGAGGCTGATGCGCCAGTTTGGTCACCCTTTCTTACACGAGCCCCTATTGACTCCTATTGTCCACGCCAGCATGATGAACAATCTGTCAGACATCTACGAAGGACCGGTTGAAAGCAGCTCGGTGCTAACTGAACTGGACAGCGAAGGTGTCACTTCGAAAGAAAATGATATCATGCTGGGTGACATCAAACGTGATTCTGTCATCTCGTTGCCGTTCAACCCATCCAGTGACGCGAATCATGAGATGGTTAGTGACCCGTACCAGGCCATGATACACCGTCAATATGCAACGACACCTAATGATACTGACAATGAATTTGACTTCCAGCCACCGGCTCCCTTTGCCAAGCGCCCCTCCAGTATGATGAGTTATGATTCTGGCTTTTCCGCACTTGCAAAGAGCGACGATGTCCCTCCCCTACGCCAAGGCACTTATGAGTATCCTATGCCACAATTCGTGCGCCAGGGATCGGACAATGGGCCACAGTTTGCGTCTGATTTGTACTCGACATCGCCCAAGTCTTCAAGCCAGCATCTACCTTTGATGCCAAGTCAAAGGGACGCTACGGCACAAGGTGCTTTGCAAGCTATACCCAGCTCCCTTATCCCGTCTCGGCCTACTGTGTCACCTCTGCCGCCCACGGCTAGTGCGACCGATTTGATCGCGTATTATTACGAGGACAACCAGAGCCGGGCCTCGCTCGTCAATCTCAGCGAAACACCATACCTGGCGGATGACGCGCCAGTGCGGATTAACCTTTCACCTGAACAAAATTACTCAGAGGCATTCCCTGCGCCCCATGAAGCTGGCACTGGTGCCCAGGTGGATGCTCGGCACGACACAGCCCCTCTCTCGCCGTACCGTCCCCCTTCGGGGCACACTGAGTAAATATCTCACTTGCCGATCTATTGTAGAGACAATGGTTCTAATGATAAGGGTTCTACACATCAAGCGGTTTTGCTCCGGTGATGTCTACTACTTGTGACGTATTAGGATAGGCAGGCAGCTGTAAATCATATTTGGCTGATACCGTAGGGTCAACAAAGCGGCCGCCAAGCCAGTGCTTCTCGCCTGCAAACGAAGCGACACCCATTTTGGGTGCGGTGAGTGACACAAGGACATTGGGCTGGAACGAAGAGGCCAGCTCGGATGTAGATGGGCCTTCATCGACGTTCCACGAAGATGGAATGTCGACCGAGACAATCGGCACAGCGCGCTGTGCCTTTTGAGCGCGAATCATCGCTTCAAGTGCAGAGCGGAACGGCTCGCGCGGCTCACCATGGAAAGAGAACCCGAATATCGAGTCGAGAACGACATCCGTCTCCTTGCTTACCTGCGTCTCAAATGCATTCGTGTCAATGAATGGGACAGAGAGATTACGGAGTTGTTGAACCAATCCCTGAATTAGCTTCAGCCACATACGTCAAATAGAGGGGCCTGTTTTGCCTTGGGGTACCAGATTGTAGGGCTGTACCCAAAGTGGTGCAGATGGCGCGCCGCTACAAGACCATCGCCGCCCTGGTTGCCCGGGCCACAGGCGACCAAGATGCGCTTGTGTTGGGCAGGCGGGTAGCTGTGGAATACAGCCTCTGCGCACGAAAGTCCGGCGAGCTCCATGAGCTGATCAATGCTAAACCCTCCGGCTTCCGACATCAGATCCCGGTCAATCTGCTGTGCAGCCGCGCTTGTCAAAAACCGCATCGCGAGCATAGTGGCGTTGTGGTGGCAGGGTCCAGGTGGTCTGTGCAACGATTATGTAATCATACATGCCCGGATTTGGATGCGGACATAGAGCCCGTTGCTTTGGTCAAGCAGGGACAGGCGCGTTCAGATCGTCACCTCCTATCCACGATGGGCGCTTGTGGCATCTGCTGCTGCGTTTTCGGTCTCCTCAATGCGGTCTTGCTCTATATTTATGAGTGCATTGAGGTGCTGATCTCGTATTTCTTCAGTCCCCTCCCCCCTGTTCCCCGTCCCGAGAACAAGTTTGGTCATGTGGCCGTGATCGGCGCTGGTCTTTCGGGCATTTCCACCGCTTCTCAACTGGTTGCGCAAGGTTTCCAGGTTACAATCTTTGAGGCCGCATCCGAGTCGGGTGGTATCTGGGCTAATGTGAATTCGACGAGTGGTCTTCAGATCAACTCGATGCTGTACCGCTTCCATCCTCTCGTGCACTGGACTTACTGGTATCCCCACCGTGACCAGGTGCTCCAGAACATCCGCAAGATTTGGAATGTTTATGGCCTCAAGAACCGTACCCGCTTCAACACTCGTGTCACCAAGGTCGAGCGTCATTCTTCTTCGACCAAGCTCGAGGGCGAGGAGGGCCATTCGCGCTGGGTGATCAACGGAAATCAGTCCGAGATCTTTGATGGTCTTGTCGTGACGATTGGAACGTGCGGAAAGCCTAAGATGCTCAAGCTTCCGGGTGAAGAGCAGTTCAAGGGCAAGATTGTACACTCGAGCCAGCTGGACAACATCGACTTTGAGGGCAAGAACGTGCTCATTGTTGGTGGTGGTGCTAGTGGTGTCGAGGCTCTGGAGCTGGCTGTGAACAAGGGTGCCAACAAGCCGACCATCCTGGCTCGCAGTGACAAGTGGGTTATTCCGCGCAACTTTGTCGTTGATTGTCTGCTTTCTCTCCAGCCCTTTGGCCGTGAGATGCCATTGTCGTTCGTCCCTGAAATGTTCCTGAAGACGTTCCACTACCGCGAACTTACGGAGAAGATGGCTCCTGTCCAGGGCTTCTACACTGGTACGCCCATCGTCAACAACAAGGTCCTGTCGCTCGTGCGCGAAGGCAAGGCTGATTACGAACGCGGTGACGTGCTAAAGGTCAAAGGCGATGGTATCGAGTGGAATGCTCGCAAGCGTGGTCAGAAGAAGGGCGAGGAAGGCGAGATGCGTTTCAGCGAGGCTGATATCATTGTCATGGCTGGTGGCTTCGAGCGTCCCTCGTTTGACTTCCTGCCCGACTATCTCTTCCCGGAGGGCTACTCTCGTCCTAACATGTACCTGCAGGTGTTCCCGATCAATGACTGGAGTGTTGTGTGCACCAACTCGACTTTCCACGACGCTGTTGGCACCGTCGGCCACTTCCACATTGGCGTATATGCCCGCATTCTTAGTCTGTTTTTGAACGACCCGAAGACACGCCCCAAGCCTCATGACATGCGCCTGTGGGTCGACGTGATTCGCTTCATCAAGGAGAGTGCACCGGGTGGCCAGCTCGAGTTCTTCACCTACATGGAACTGTGCCTTTGGTTCGTGTTATTCCTGTGCAGTCGCTTCGAGCGTCTTCAGTACGTCTTCTACGTTCTGAATGGCTATGGATTCTGGGTCAAGGACCCCAAGACGGACAAGCCCAAGTTCCGCCTCACGCTCAGCAACATCTTCTACCGCCTTCGCCATGGCCTGGTCACGCAACGTGCTGACCTCGTGCTGAATGCGGCCAATGAGTCGAAGGAGGAGGAGAAGGAGGAATAGGATAACACACAGCGCCTTACGCTGATTTGATTTGTAGTAAACTCAGAGCTCCTTCATTAAGACATTGCTTGCATGAGCTTTGAACCAGGGTGAAGGATAGAATGGATGGCAGAGACATGCACTTTGAGAATGCGATGAAATTTAGAGCATTTTACATCGGATAGGATTACTCGGAATGTACAGGGGCCCATATGATGGGAATGCCGGGGTAGAGAATGACACTGTCATAATCCATGACAATGTGATTTATTTTTTTGAAAGGTTGGAGGAGGGTAACACGACCAATTAACATTTAGACAGGTTGTAGGGCCGATTAGCCGGTTGTTTCAAGTGATCACAATAATACCTTAGGTGGACGACGCCTTGGTCGGATCGAGTATGTCCTGGGCGTGCTTTGCGCTAAGGTTGGCGCCCATACGATGCTGCTTTACACTGGCAACAACACGGACACCTGCGCGTAGAGATTCCAGAATCTCTTCGCGACGGTCTTCCTTCAGTAACTCATCCGCCACTTCCTTCCGGGCAAGAGCGGGGTCGCGGTTGCATGCAATAGCAGCAGCCACAGCATCCTGCTCACGCTTGCGGCACATCTTGGCATACAAGAGACCACAGGCGTTGCATAGCGTGCGCGGTCCGGTTGGACCTTTGCGCCATTCAGGCGTGGTAGTTGCTTGACAACCCTGGCACACATGGTTGCCCGAGTGCTTGGAGCGGCCACCCGTCTTACCCGTCTTGGTGAACTTGACCGCTGCAGGTCGAACCGGGGAGCCAGGCGATTCTGAGACACTAAGACGACGTTTGGCGTCAACCGTAGGACTCGAGTCCGAGTACATTTGTTGGGGACTCAAGGATTGCATACGCTCAGTGCGCTGAGGATGGGCGGGCGGCGCAGATCGAGATTCATTGACGGGATCATGGCCGTAGTCCGACCGGCGGAATGGAGGATACGAATGGTGACCATACCCCGAAGGAGACCGGAATTCACCGTACTTCGAATCCAAATAACGCGGCGAAGGGGCACGGGCGTCAGCACCCGGAGCCCTGGAGTGGAAACCCATGCCGTGGTTTGCATGTGCGTAAGCAGGGTCGTAACCATCGGCAGACGGCGAGATTCTTGTTTCGCGAATGCCTTGCCAGCGCAACTCTGGCAGAGGGGCGGGATAGTCGCGGTAGGGACTTGTATCCATCATCCAGTGGGAGCGGACATCACCCCGAGAGTGAATAATAGGCTCACCCAGATGAACCTTGGGCCTGTACGCGAAGTTTTGCAAGTCGTAACTTTCCAAATCCAGGTACCGGGAATTGGCCCTGGGGGGCAGAGGCACTGCATGCACTGCATAGGACTGCTCTCGGCGATCAGAGACTCTCATAGAGCGATCGTAGGGCATGCTTTGGAACCCTGGCCGAGGGTTACGGTGGACGGAGTGGTTGCTGGCATCATGGAGTTCATCTTGGGGAAGGCGTGAGCCTAGTTCGTGCTCCCTTGAAAGCATAGTCGGGTGTTTGTGAAGCACACCACAGGCAAGGTGAGAGTGATCAGCACTACCGTTCGCTTTCGGCGCAATGCTATTGGTCAGTGCAGACTCGCTCTCAGAGCGGGGTAGGGGGTTCGTGCGAGGCGTATCCCTGGCATAGCCATCAAAAGGCATTGCTGACTTGGTAGGGTGGCCCAAATCCGTAAGACTGGCTAGGGGGGGGAGCATAGTTCGCGAAGGAGGGCTGTAGTGCTGCAACTGTGCCCCCGGCCGTGTATTGCTCAAGATCGCCATGCTAGAAGGAATAGGATGCATGGCAACCTCCAACAGGCCCTCGATTCTAGGTCGTGGGTTGAACGCTTGCACGATTTGGAAAGGCCTCAAAAATCAAGAGGCGTACTTCGTTCCAGTTTAGGCGATTTGGATTGCTCGTGCGCCGGATTAAATAGCAACAGAGCAAATCCGATGTTTAATGTCTTGGGAGCGATTGGTACTAAGTACCTAGCGTATAACTTCGCCCAATCCCTGAGAACAGCGTGTATTGAACAATAAAACAAGCTGTGGTTGCTTCAACCCAAGCTGATGGCTCAGGTTCAAATATGACTATTCTCCGGGCTGCCGTGATTAAGCAAACCACACTCTTCCGCTGCGCACCAGATTATGCTCGCGCATGCAATAAATTGTAGGGCAGCCAATCACAGGAGGTCGATGCAATCATGATCGAGCAGCTTTCAGCGCCCATCGGTGCAGTGTCCCTATGAGGGCATCCGCGGAGTTTCTGACAGGCACACAAGTTCCCTGCCATCGCAGTCATCCATTGCGTATAGAATACTCTAATATGACTGGACAGACAATTTGGGGCAGATAATTTCAAGAGAGCGATTGGCGTACTTTTCTTGGCACTGGTAGCAGCTAAGCGAATCCATAGGAATTTTGGCCAATCAGAAACATGGCTGTGTTCGACAGAGAAAGACTAAATTGTAGTTTCCCATATTGCGGAACTATCACAAGGAAATAGCAAAGCGCAGTTCGGCACCCGCGCACCCCAGCAAGTCAAATGCACGCGGGCGTTGCAGTTATTATGCAAGCTCGGGTCAGATGAGTGTATCTTGTGTAAATCAGCGAATTACAAAAATGCCACGACAGGGATGGCCTACCAGATAGGGTAGTCAAGAAAATAAACCAATGTATAGCCTATCGCTAAGCCACATAACGCAAATTTTTTGCGAAGGTCACTCCCGCAGAGATCCTGCAGGAGAAATCTGTCTGTTTCGACTTTCATGCCTGCTATACTGGAATTTTTGGCGGAAACGCCAGCAGCCCTTGCGGCTATTCCGGTGACAGACCGGCTCTCCTTTGTGATGGGATGGTACGTTATATATATATATATATATATTTGAGTCGGGTGCTAATCATCTAGGGTCTCGTACGTATTTCCTGACGAATTGCGTTAGATGCTGACCGCGCCATTGGTTGTCACCTCTGACCGATTGTAACATGAAGTATTGCTTGCTGGGTAATTGTCTACACACCGTGAGTAGGGCCATGTTGTCAGGCGGATTTGTTCGCCGAGACTGTTTTGGACCGCTTCTAACGCTATTGTGCCGCGACTGTTCCTAACACTTGGATTCCTTCTCTTGACTTTGCTGTGACATTTAAACTCACTGTATCGTTTATTGACCTTCATTTCATTTTACGCAGGCCCTTCCCGTTTTCAGTCAAATTCACGAGAACTACGTCTTGAAGTCCACCGATGGATTGTCCATTTGGTTCATCCTAATTTGGTTAGGCGGTGATGCATTCAACCTGGTCGGAGGTCTCTTGCAGGGAGTCCTCTGGACAATGGTAGGTTGTTTTAATTTCGGTGCATACTGACACTGCAGATTAACCTGGCCGCGTATTACTGTGTCTGCGACCTACTCCTTATCTGGCAGTGGTGGTACTATGGAAAGTACTACCAAAGCGGTGCTCTTATCTCGCCGGGCGCAACTGGAGATGCCCCTACTGCGACTGAAACTACGCCACTGGTTGGCGGTCAAGTGGAAGTTGCTCAGAGCCGCCTGCGTAAGGCGTGGGAGCAGGTGTGCGAGTCAGTGACTGTTTTCTTCGACCAGTTCACCCCCCTCCAGTTTGCTATGTTCAAGTATATGATCACCCTTGGCTTTGTCATTGTTACGGGTGTGATTGCGTGGTACTCTGTGGACGAGTCCTCCATTCTGGCAGACCACACTGCGCTTATCTTGAAAAAGTCTCCGGAAGAGAACCCAGTTGTTCTGCGCTGGGACGCTCAGCTGCTGGGCTGGTTAAGCGCCTTGTTGTACATTGCATCGCGCATCCCCCAGATTTTCAAAAACTGCCACACCAAGTGTGCAGGCCTGAGTCTCGCGCTCTTCGTTTTCGCGGTCGGGGGCAACGTCACTTACGTTCTGGTGCGTGAATTTTTTCTAACCCAGTCTATCGTACTCAAGGACCATTCGCGCGGTTACCTCATTGAAAATGCTAGCTGGATTATGGGTAGCTTGGGTATGTCTGTGCGCTCTTACCTCAGGCACGATCATCCTCGACTTCATTGTCTTGGCCCAGTTCATCATTTACGCCCCCGCACGCCGTGAAATCGAGGCAAAATTCCCGCATCATCTGTAGACGCAGCTTGGCGTTTCAAATACCACGATCTCTGCATACCGGCCGAAACGCGAGGCGGCGTGAGTAATTACATAATCAATGAGCCCTGGCAAGGCGCGCAAAGTGTTTATCCCAGGCTGCGGGGGAACTCGAGGATCAGCGCCACGACCCTGCTCTCTCTTCAACCCTATTCAGCTCTGACAGCTGCCGCTGGGGCACCACGGGCGTTAGCATAGGCTTTTTTATTGGGTACCATGTATGCCCACTCTGCATTACCAGTGCCACCTACACAGGGTCATGCTGGCGTGCAGGCGTCCCCCCTCCTAGCTGATCATGGCCACATGGAATACACGGGGAGCGATGATGAACGCGATGAAGACGCGTACGGTGACCCATCCAGTGAAGAAGAGGACAATTATGGCCACGACGCGTACTCTCAGCCGGCCCCTCCACCGCCTGACAAGACGCGTTTAGACGATGACGATGCTCCGCTCGGCGCGCAAGCGCTCTCTATCAAGGCTGCTCACGAACGCATCATCCAGGCAGAGAAGCGGGCGCAGAATGACAGAGCGCTTCTGATTCTGGAAGGAAAACTCCCAAACGGATCGATGGCTGTAGAGAATCGCGCCGACGCGTCCGAACCCCCAAATGCTGCACGCGTTCCTCCGATCGCGCGTGAAAAAACGGTACGGCGCGAACAGCAAATGATGAGTGCACACAAACGCAGCAGCTCTGAATCATTTCCCCTTAGGCGCTCTGGCACGGTGATGCTGGCGCCCAAGCAGCTGTTGCGCTCCGCCACAAACAAGTACCACCGAGCGCGTTCCGATAAACATCCTGCCGAACCTCTTCCTTCTACGATCCCTGCCATTTTGCCGAGCACGATCCATCACAATCCTACGCCCATTACAGGCGCGGAGTACCGGTCCCATGTTTCTCCCACTGCGGCACCCCGTGCACAGCCACCGCCGTACATGGCACATGACCCTGCTGGTCCGAGCGTCGGCATGGGCTTGCCTCCGAGCCACCAAGGTGTCCATGATGCTACGCACGCCATGGGTCGCATGGGTCTTCGCACCCAAGCTCAGTCGTACCGAGTGTTTGTGCTGAATGTGCAGCGATACACAGTCGTGAGTCTCCCAGAAGAGGCCATGATCCGCCAGATGCTGCAAGCGACCGTGTCTCAGATGCACCTTGCGCCGTGTGCAGACCGTGTGAATGGCTGGGCCGTATTTGATGTGCTTCCTGACCTGGGAATTGGTACGTCTCTTTTTTAACGCAGAACGGCCTGTCCGTGAGTATGAACGTGTCCGTGATGTGATCAGCTCGCGTGGCCATGACGCAGGCTTTTTCCTGGTCAAGACGACCGAGTGGCCCACCCTCTTGCGCCCCGAGCACACACCATCCTACTCGGCTACACTGGGGGGATGGGTCTCTATTCAGAGCGAACCACGGAAATGGACCAAAAAATGGCTCGAGCTGCGTGAACACGCCCTGTTCACCGCGAGCTCTGAATCGGTACGTGACCTTGCTAACGCAGGGAAAACATGACACACACTTATGTTCCATGGTTGACGTCGATCTCTACCTCGTTGACCATGCCCGATCTGCGATTTCCAAGCCCTATGGGTTTGCCTTGCGCCGCCAGGGGACTAGCCTGGACACGGATCGCACCGTTGCGTATGTTACACAACCCGATGCGGCCGCACACCGCGATTGGGTCAAGGCGATTGTTGGTGCACACACCTACATTTTGCGCCAAGAGTCGCCAGATCTGTTTGTTGGTATTCGTGCTATTCCCCCTGTCTCGTTCCATCCTCCGCGTGATCCTTCGCCGCCTGCGCGTCGACACACCCCCAACGAGCCTCCACCACAGCCGCGGCGAGTGCGTTCTAACCGGCACTTACAGCATGCGCAAACGTCTAATGCGCCAGTTGGCGCACCGCTGATACCCAGCGACTCGCTATCTGTACGCTTCCAAAAGGGCAGCCTGCTCGCCGCTCGCGAGCGCACCCGCGGCCATATGTAGCCAGAATGATACCCTTAGCCCGATCCGATCGGGCTTCATTTTTCCCCAGATCGTGACATGCACGTCGCAGCGAGCCGGTCGTTGTGCCGTGCTGCGCAGCGCGTGACTAGCGTGCGGTTACGCTCCTTAGGGAACCGGAGCTTAAGCAAAACCTACATACAATATGGAGAGAAACGCAGTGACGCGCGGAGTCGCACAGGGCCGCTTGCTAGTCCCTCAAAGCAAGGCGAGTATGCGCGCTCTTTTCACGACCTATATCCCACACTTGGTGCGCATACCATCGGTGCACAGGAACGACCACTCGAGGTTGAGACACAGTCAGCACATACACAGGATGATGTTGCGCCATGCAATCCTGTCGGCGTGCAATTGCTTGAGCGGTCACTACACAGACAACTTTTCCCCAATGCGGATGAGATGCCGAAAGTCGATCCTATGGCCCTCGATATATGCTCTGCTCACTTAGACAAACATGAACTGCAGGCTTCACAAGCGTCAAAGCCAACTTCGACAGCCTTTCAGCTGCCGCCACTCCAAGGGAAGGATCTTGGCGAGCACTTTTGGACCATTGGACGCCGCGCCGCACAGCCATGGTTAGGATACGCCGAGACGTTTGCAACGAAGCGCCTGCCTTCCCCGCCTGTCCCGCGCGTCGAGGACCTCGGCGACGACTCGGTGTGGTGGAGTGCCAAGAACTGGCTCGACCTGGATCCTTCATTACGTGCCGGAGTGCCTTTGCAGCCGACGGCCTTTTCTACGGCACCAGGGTGGACTCGGTATCCCTTCCTACGTACTCTTGAAGGCGATGTTGCAGGGCTTGGCGACCCCGAGTCGGTTCCGTACCCTGACGTGAAAGAATCTGCTCTCGTATTCGACGTCGAGGTACTCATGACCGAGAGCCAGTTTCCCGTGATGGCAACTGCTGTAAGCAGTGAGGCATGGTATAGCTGGGTCTCGCCATGGCTTGCGGGTACAGGCGAGAGGAGCGAGACGGCAGAGCACTTGATCCCGATGGGGCCCCGCAACGGCAGTGCGCCCCCTCGCTTAATTATCAGCCACAATGCTGGCTTTGACCGAGCTGCTGTGCTCGATGAGTATACGCTGCACTCATCCAGCATCCGCTGGCTGGACACCATGAGCCTGCACGTCGCCACGAGTGGCATTTCGTCTCCCCAGCGCGCCGAGTGGGTCATGCATTCGCGAAAACGCGCAGAGCGAAAACTCAAGAAGCTGTTGGCTGCTGAGATGGTCGAGGACGACGCAAAAGAGCTTATCCGCGCGTTGCTTAATGACGGTGAGCTCGATGCGGATGCACTGGCCCGCCTTGACGTACATAAGCTGGACGGCTGGGCGGATGAGGTAAAGAGCAGCATGGAGGACCATCTTGCACTTATGGAAGCTTCGCTGGATGTCCATGACGAAAGCAGCCTTGCCTCGGACTCAGTCGAAGAGAAGAGCTCTGTCCTTTGGCAGGATGTCACCTCGCGGAACTCGCTGGCTGAAGTCGCCGCATTGCATTGCAACATCGAAATGGACAAAGAAGCGCGCAACAAGTTCATCGATGGTACACCGCGTGAGCAGATCCGCGAGGAGTGCGCGGCACTCTTGGCTTATTGCGCCAACGACGTTGCGACAACGCACTCTGTTTTTTGCAAGGTGTGGCCTGCATTCGTCGAGCGCTGTCCCCACCCAGCTACCATTGCAGGTGTGTTGGCGCTCGGAAGCACATTTTTGCCGGTCGATGAGGCATGGCTAGACTACCAAGCTAAGGCGAATGCCAAGTTTGATGAGATGAACGTGGCAGTCGTTGCCGCACTAAAGAATCTTACGTATGTGCTCAAGGACAGTGGCGTATGCGATATCGATGCCTATAATGGGAACCCAGAGCGCGTACAACCGTGGTGGAAAACTGACCCTTGGTATGCCCAGTTGGACTGGACGCCGAAGCGGCCGAAAAAAGGGGCGCTGCCTGTCGATCAACTTGTCCCAAAGTGGACGCGCGGAAAGTATGAGGACCCCAAGACCAAGCTGAACAGCCGCATCGCTATGGTAATCCCTCTACTCCGCCTACGCGTGGACGGCGACATTGTACTTCGGGATGACCGCCGTTGGGTCGTACGTCGCGCGGACGGGACGACCGAGGCTCTTTCTTCGTCGCCGCTCTCACAGGCAGTTCTTTTGAAGCGGAACGTTACCTCCGGGGCAGGACCGTCTGGCGAGGCGGCCCTTGTTGCGATTCAAGGTAAAAAAGATGCAGACACGATTGATGCACTACTTCGCCAAGTGGGTGAGGAAGCCATCCGTGCTGGCCCTAATGCGGCACTCGAGGACGAGCAGCTTGCTTCCCTTGATTGGACTATGGTACCACCTGCAGCTCCATCTGATTCCCAGGACTCGGTTTGGTGGCCAAAATGGTTCTGGGATCTGTACGTTGCAAAAGACCAGGATGTCGCTGTTTCAATCCGTGCCAAGATTGCCCCTCTCCTCCTCAAGCTTGCCTGGGACGAGTGTCCGCTGTATCGCTCTCGACAGCATGGCTGGGTTTACCGCACCGAGACTAGGCACTCTGACACTGAACAAGGACGCATTCCCTTGACCTTTACGGAGGAGAGTGATCCGCACATATGCGAGGTGGAGCGCCAGAATTCAATGTACGCTTTCCACAAACTTCCTCACGCCAATGGAGATGGGAGCAATGTCGGCAACCCCTTCAGTAAGAGCTTTTTACCCTACTTTGAGAGCAATCGCCTCAAGAGTCTGCACCCCAATGAATCTGGTGAACAAGCGGCGAAAGGTGCAGTGGAAATGAATGCCATGTGCTCCTACTGGATCAGTGTGCGTGACCGCGTGGAGAAGCAGATGGTTGTTTGGGACGGCAAGGCAAAGACGTCGATGGGCTTTGACTCGGATACCCAGCGCGGCCTGATTCTTCCTCATGTTATTTCCATGGGCACAGTCACACGTCGTGCAATTGAAAAGACATGGCTCACGGCTTCCAATGCCAAGCCGAATCGCATTGGCTCGGAGCTTAAAGCCATGGTCCGTGCCCCGCCTGGCTGGTGCATTGTCGGCGCTGATGTCGACAGCGAAGAGTTGTGGATTTGCAGCGTAATGGGTGATGCACAGTTTGGTGTGCATGGCGCGACAGCTATTGGTTGGATGACGCTTGAAGGATCCAAGTCACAGGGCACGGATCTGCACAGCAAGACGGCGAGCATTCTCGGTACGAGTCGCAACCAAGCCAAAGTCTTCAACTACAGTCGTATTTACGGCGCAGGGATCAAGCATGCGACGCAGCTACTGCTCAAAGCAAACCCCAGTATGCCGCTTGCTGAAGCAACTCATCGCGCCAAGCAGTTGTATGCGGCCACCAAAGGTAACACGGTCCGGTCGACCAACCTCTTTGGGCGCCGTTTTTGGTACGGTGGTACCGAGTCATTCGTTTTCAACAAGCTCGAAGAGATTGCGACGAGCGATACGCCCCGCACGCCGGCGTTAGACTGTGGCATTACAGCCGCGTTGTCCAAGAAGCATCTCCCGGATGCCGCCGGAGGGAATCAAGACTACATGCCGAGTCGTATCAACTGGGTCGTCCAGTCGAGTGGCGTCGACTATCTACACATGCTTGTCGCGGCCATGGATCACCTGTGCACGACCTACCAGATCAGTGCTCGGTTTATGCTAAGCGTCCATGATGAAGTGCGATACCTTGCTAAAGAGGAGGACAAGCACCGTACGGCACTCGCATTACAAATTGCCAACCTCTGGACGCGTGCCATGTTTGCCTACAAGCTGAACATGAGCGATCTTCCGGAAACCTGTGCGTGGTTTGCGGAGGTGGACATTGACCATGTTCTGCGGAAAGAGGTCAGTGATCCTTGCGTCACGCCGTCCCAACCCATGCCTATTGCTCCAGGCGAGTCATTATCCATTCAAGACATCTTGCAACATACCCACAATGGCTCGCTTCTGAAAGACCAAGGTCCTATGCCAAAGGACGGACTTGTACCTGGTATGTTTGCCACCGAGGACCCGGGAGTTCCTGTATACGTCCCATCCGACCAACAACACCGCTGTGATGGTCGTGATGGTCTCTTGTTTTTGCAAGCCCAGGCTGCCTCTGACATTAACGAGGTGCGCGCACTGGCTCGCCGTACGAGCCCGAATGCGTCCAAGCTGTCCGGCTCTCTCGCTGAGGCGTTCCATGCGCACCAGGCCAACCGGCCGACCCGGAAAGGACGCCGAAGTATGCATACCTCTGCCAAGCCTTGCTCCCGTTTCTCAGACTACTACGCGATGCTGCCGCCTCGTCCGGTGCGCATTCGGCAGCCGATGTACAAACACCCCGAATACCGCGCTTATGTCTTGCACTTGTACCGCAAACTACTTCGGGCCGTGTACCGCCTCCAGCCTGCTGTGCGTGAGTCGCTGTTCCCGCTCCTCCGTACGCAAATGCGACATAATAAGCGGATCACGTCGCGTGCGCAGATTTGGCATTGGTGTGCCAGTGGCAAGATGTTGCTCGAGCATTTGCAGACGTGCGCGGACCCTGCCTCGCAGCGTGCTATTGAGGCCAGTATGGAAAAGATGCAAGCGCTGGCAGACCGCCTTGCATCGCGCCGTCCTCCCGCGCCTGCGCCAAAGCAGTACCACCTGACTGGAGCGCTGCTGCCTCCTACGCTCTTTAATCCGCCGATGCTGCGGTACAAGCCTGACCAGCCCGAGTCAATGACAATGATGATTCGTGACCGGCGCAGGAGACGCGAGCGTCGCATGCAACAGTGGAGCAATGTCCAGGAAATGGCGCAGCTTGCCAAGGACGAATGTGCTTCCCTCGGTGGGCACGAGCCTGTTGGAAACGCTGGTGAATGGACTGCGCCACTTGTGGACGCCGAGCGTGATATGCAAGCGCAGTTTCAGCGCGAGTATGCTCGTGCGCGTATGGTATTTGACCGCGAGACGCTGCGCCGTGCTAAAGCAGCAAAGCACGCGAAGCGTGTGCAGAATAGCGCAAGGACACGGCAGCCCGTGCCGGACAAGTAGTCTGCGATTCCCGTGTACTATTTCTGTAACGAACACTATGCAACAGACCGGCGGCGGTGGTACAGGAGCACGGCGAGGAGTCCCAGAAAAACCATGATCAGCCATGCGTGCCCATCGGGATACACCTTGGGCGTAATGTCACTGCTATAGCCAGGCGTGTAGACCACATTGCCGGCGAGGCGCGCGGCCGAGTCGGGGTCGTGGGCAGGCAAGAGCACAATGGGCTGTTCGTGTGCAAAGGCCTTGATTTTTTGGAGCGATGCGGCGGCCTGCAGGGGGTTTGCATTGATGCCGTCCGTCCATTCCCGATCTAGCAGTTCTTGGTCGATGGCGACGTCGCCGCCCAGCACGTAGGTTGCATTGTCGCCATAGACGACCAAGCAAACATGGCCGGGAACGTGTCCTGGCGTATCGACTGCCACCACACGTCCGTCACTAGTGATGGGGTAGCTAGTTTTCCACGGGCCGACGGGCTTGTCTGTCTGGGAGAGCAGTTTCGGTTTCCATCCTTTGGGCCATTGCTTTGGCAGCGCGCCTTCCAGCGTCGCCAGGAGCGGATTTTTGAACGCGTTCCAGTGATCTGGGCTCACAAAGAAGTTCGAGTGCGGGAGGTCAGAGATGCCGTCTGCGTGATCGTGGTGCAGATGCGAGAGGACCACGGTCTTGACGTCCGCCGGCTCGAGGTTGCGCTGCTTAAGTAGGCTTACAATGCCGACATCTTGGGGTACATCCAGATCCACCGAGATGTGAAATACGGGATTCCACCACGGGAAAAAGCCAGGCTCTTTGCACCTAGGCGACTCGCCCGTGTCAAAGAGGATGTAGCCCTCGGGATGCGAGATCAAGTACGTGTTAATCGGCAGCTTTTCCGTCCATGTCCTGTCTGTGAGGAACAAGAAACGCCGGAGAAGAACACTCCGTGTTGCAGACTGTGTCCGGTGCGACGGGTGGATGCG
This sequence comes from Malassezia japonica, assembly GCF_029542785.1. NCBI lineage: Eukaryota > Fungi > Basidiomycota > Malasseziomycetes > Malasseziales > Malasseziaceae > Malassezia > Malassezia japonica. The sequence goes on along the minus strand of NC_083372.1, from coordinate 104,718 downwards.
CACCGTTCCCGTTTGCAGGACATCAACGTGGACCGACATCGCCGTCGCACAGACCTCGACGAGGGGTTCCAGCCATGTGGAGGCCAAGAAGTCGAGCTACGGACCGTAAAGGGTATCATTCATCGTCTGCGCGCCGCGGCCGCAGACGGGGAGCATGCGATCCGCCCTCCCAGTCCGGCGGCAGCGCGTATTGTGCATAGTACGGCGCGGAGTAGTTTGGCGCGTACGTGGGCTCGCTCTTTGTCGCCGAGCCGCGGAAGAAGGACAGCGTCGAGTTGGTCGCTCCGACAACAATCGACAAGGTAAGCAGCGAAAAGAGCTGCGTAAGAAAAGCGACCTACCATAGTCTTCCAGCTCACAGCATCCACGAATCCATTCAGGATCTCGGCAAAGGTCTCTGCCGTGACACGCGCGCGCCCCACGACGGTCGGGTCGCGCGCCGCACACCGCTGCCACGTCGCGCACGCCTCGGTCAGGGCCGGGGCCTGCATGTCTGTCCCGCAGCGGTTCGCCTGGTAGGCTGCATTGCATGCGGCAATCTCGCCGAGATATTCTGCGTAAGAGCGGCCACGTACCAATTTCGTACTCGTGCACCTTTTGCGACACGTCGCGCTGGATCGTGTACACCATGCAAAACAAGAGGTAGAGGAAAACGACGAGGATGCTTGCGTTAAAGATCACTTGCGCGTAGGTCAAGAGGACCTCGGGGCGCTCGAGCAGCTTGGGCCGCGGCTCGCCGTCGACGCGCCGTCCTTGCAGGTAGTCGCGCGCACGCGCGCTGAACGAGCGATGCTGCAACGCCTTGCGCGAGCTCGGGAGCGTAGGCTGTTTGCGCAGCACGAGCGTGCTTTCCTCCTCCGGCTCTTCCGGTGCCTCCTCGGGCGCCTCGGGCTCCTCGACCTTCGGCGACGGCACCTCTTTCGGGACTTCTTCCAGCTTTTTCTCTTCACGCGGCGGAAGGCGCATGCCTGGCACCGCCCCTTGCGCCTCGAGACGCAGCTCGGTAAACGAGGGCGCCTGCGTCGCTGGCGCGCTCTCTTCGACATCCATCAGCGAGACGTCGCCCACATCTTGCACGGGGCTATCAAAGATCGACGCTGCGTTAGCCCGCGCTACGTACGCCGATTGGGCTCCACGTCCATCGGCGCCTGTGTGCCCCGCACGTAGGCCATCGTAGGAAAGCAACAACACACACGTGACTTGAGAGCGTCCACGATGGGCCGTGTGCCGCTCGCGCCGCCGATCCGCTTTGGAACGGTGGCCTTCCCGCCGCTGGGCTATGACACAGAGTCCGAGACGAGCTCAGGCGAGCCTGCGCGCGTCACTACATTTTCCGAGTGTCTGTATCGAGGCGCATACCCCAAGCAGCGCAACCTGCCCTACCTCGAGACGCTGCACCTGCGCACGATCGTCTCGCTCACGCCCAAGCCCATCGACAGTGACGAGGCGATTGCGGCGTGGGCGCAGCAGCAGAATGGTGGTACTGGCGTGCGCCTCGTGCACGTACGCACCGAGAAGCCACAGGAAGAGACCGGCGGACTGACGCGCGAAGGCGCGGCCCGTGCTATTCTTGAGCTGCTCAACCGCGAGAACCTTCCTTTGTATGTACATTGCCTGGACGGCGTCGAGGCGACATCGACGCTCGTGGCATGCCTGCGCAAGATCCAGGGGTGGACCGACGCGAGCATCCGCGACGAGCTCGCCCGTGGCTCGCACCTCGCGGCCAAGCGCCTGTCCGGCGCACCGGCCGAGGTGCCCAAGCACCTCGCGCACTTTGTCGACCACTATGGCGAGCCGGACGGCGTGCTGCTCCCTCAGCGCGACCGCATTCCTGCGTGGCTCTGGCCGAGCTCGGGGCCACCGCTCCAAGATGCGTGGCTCAGCGAAAGCGCTACGGTGCAGCACCCCTCGCTGCGCATCCACTTTGAGCGCAGCGAGCACTATATTGCGTCGCAGCGTGCGCGGTTCGGTGCGGTATGGGCTGCGTTTGCATGGCCGCGCTCGCGCACGCCATCGAGCCTGTCCATGTCGGATATATCCGAGGCGCCGCCGTACGAGTCGAGCGACGAACGCAGCTCATCGCGGCGCCCATCGCACACGTCAACCCTGCGCCACACCTCCGAGTCGGGGGCCGCATCGCACGACGACACCGAGCTGCTGCCGATCGCGGACAAACCCGCGGTGCGGAGGCCGCCGAGCGACGAGCAGGACCTCCGTACGCCCCGTGCACGGCCCGTGATGGACGTGGACGAAATTCCGCCGCTGACCCCAAGTGAGCACGGCCGGATCAGGGCGAGTGGGCATTCCGACCCTGCCGTGCTGCCGCCGACGAGTTACCTGGCCGACACGGAGCGGACGCCGCTCGTGGTGGCCAAGGACCAGATGCGCGAGCGCTCTCTTGACGTGCAGGACGCGAACGAGGAGTCGATCCCCCCTTTCGATATTGACCGCGAAGAGGGCGACGAGATGGAGCACGACCAAGACGGAGGCGAAGACGAGGACGACGAGGACGACGAGGACGACGAGGATGACGACGAGGATGACGACGACGAGGATGACGACGACGATCCCAGCCAGGTCCTCGATGCACTGGACCTCGAGGGGTACTAATGCGTCATGTACTGTAGATACTATAGCTACTCGGCGGGCTCGCCATGCACACGCACCCGGTACAAACACGTAAAGTCGCGCAGGCCGTGGTTGCTCAGCACACTCAGCTGCACCACGCGAAAAGGCAGATCAAGCGCGGCGCCTTCTGCCGATACAGGGAAGGTCTGGATCGCAGCGCCTTGCAGGTCGTACGAGAAGGAACCGAGGTACACGTGTGACGGCGAGGGGGGCACGGGCGCGGGCTCGACGTCGTCGGCGTGCATCCTTGCACGCTTCGCGCGCCACTGCGCGAGCTGCCGGCGCTCGGCGTCGGTCTCGAGGATGCCCCAAGCCTCCATGTCGCGCGGCGCAGAGGTGAGGCCGTCCAGCGCAAGCACGGCAGGCAGGTGGTCGATGGTGATCGACGAGACGCGCACCTTGCGCACAAGCTGGATGCCGAGCTGGCCATGCGTGCCGGAGAAAGGCCAGCACATTCCGGGCGAGTTGTCGTGGTGCAGAGCGACGACCGGCATACGCCCACGCACCGCGTACGAGCCGCTCTTTTGGCCGGGCCACGCGGGGATCGGCAAGAGCGACTGGAGCATCGACAGGACGCTCTGCACATTCTCGCCGCCGAGACGCAGCTCGTGCGTCGGGCTGGTCAGCGCAGGGATCACGCGACCGCCTGCCGAGTACTGCGCATAGTCGGCCTGCGCGATCTGGTCGGCGGCAAACGTCGCGAGCGCCGCGTGGATCATCGACGAGACCTCGCTATTAGCACGGACGGACTCGTGCAGGAACGACGGCGCCTCCCACGAGCCGGAGCGCTCGTACATCTCCTGCTGCTGCCGCACCTTGCCGAGGATCTCGCTCTGGAGACTGTGCACATTCTCGTTAAAGCGTGTGCTGAGCTCCGTCTTGGCGCGGGCGAGCTCGGTTTGCAGCAGGGCGAGGAACGCGTCGCGGTCCAACAACGCCCCGGACGAGGTGCGTGCGTTCAGGTGCTCCTTGACAGTGCTTGCAAAGAGCGTCTCGAGCTCGGCACGGTTCGCCTCAAGGAACGACGACCAGCTGCCGGGCTTGGCCGAGGTGCGGGGTGCATCGCTGCCCAGCACCTTGCGCAGCTCATGGTACAGCGCAGGGTCCACGCGGAGCTGCTTCGTTTGGGGGTCGTAGCGGACCGGCATCTGCTCGGGAACGACGGCACGCAGCATATCGACCGCACTCTTGGCCTCGCTCGCGGCATGGTCGGCCTGCTGCGCCTGGCGCGCCGCACGAGCGATGCGCACTTCGAGCTCGCCGAGCTTGGCACGGATCGACTCGGCTGCATCGTTCGAAAGCGTGCCGGATGCGCTGCCGCCACGCTGCTCGACGACCGCGAGGCGCGCAAGAAGCGCCTCGGTCTGCTTCTTTTCTTCGGCCCACAGCGCCGCGCCTTCGCTGTGCGCCGCGCGCAGCGCACGCATCTCGGACTCAAGCGCCTGGACGGTGGAGCTGAGGGCCGTGCGCCCTTCGAGCGCACGCAGACGCTCGCTGAGGGTATGGTGCGTCTGCTTCATCTCAGCACCGACGTCGCCAAACGAGCGCCACACTTTGTTTACTGCGTTTTCCAGCGTGTCGACCCGTTTCCGGAGCTCGTCCACGGACGTTGACGATGAGGGCCACGGCTTTTCGACGAGCGGCGCAGTGGTCTCCTTGGACGGCCAGGGCACTGACACACCCGACAGGGACGCCATTAAAATATAGTACACCATGGCAAGAATGCCCAGAGCCAAAAGCACTTTGGGTATCGCGCCAAGAGAGGCGTGTGCTTTTGTCTCGGGTTCCTGCGGCTTCTCAAACATCGAGGCCCGTGACGGCTTTGTCTCGGGCTCGGCGCGGAACGAGGGCTCTTCGGTCGCCTGCGACTCGTTCGGGTCGACGCGTCGTGCGCGCCGTGCGGAGCGAAAGACGCCAGGGACATGCGGCGTCGGCATCCCTGGTGTAGCCGGGATGCCATTGCGTCCTTGGCATGCGAACGGGTGGTCGTCCGCCTCGGCGTTGTTATCCTGCCATTGGTTTTCCACCTGCGCCATAAACTGGTCCTCTTGGGTATAGTCGTCCGCTTCCCCAGACAAGATCGAGGCATTCCGCACGTACGACTTGGGTGTCTGCGGCGGACGCTGCGAGCCCCGCAAAAGGGACCCAAGGCCATTCCACGCGTCCGACGTGTTGGACTCGTCGGCGAACGACGTGCTTTCATCGAGAGGCGCCTCGGGCTGCGAGCGCAGGTAGTAGCTGCTCACCAGCGATGCGTCGCGTGATGTTTGCGCCGAGTACAAAGACGAGCCCCATGCTGACGCGTCGGGCGCGCCGGTGCTCGCCCTGCCTTTGTCCTGCAAACGCACGCGCGAAATGGTCTCGGAACGCGGTGTGCGCACGCGATCCGTGCGTCCTTGGTGTGGAGACGAACTGCTCAGCCGCGCCGAGCGGCGAAGCGAGCTGGGCGTATCTTGTCCCCAGCTCCTTGCACTCGTATCACCGACCACACTGGGCATTCGATCCGTATTGGCTTGTTCTCTCCCAACTGTAGGTATGCGGTGCACCGACACGCACCGTCGGTCGCCCGGGTGACAAACACCGATAATCCTCCCAATCGATGGCTGGCGCGGCGCGCCGCAGTAGCTCTTTCGGCCGATAGAACAAACTAGGACATGCGGCTTGGCCACGCTGCAGAAAATTGACCAGAGGCAAGATCACCTCATGCACAAGCCCACACATGATTGGCTGTATGATCTCGATCTGGTTCCTTACGATGTCAGTCTGCTGATAAATTTTGGGTAGTGGCGGATTTAGTGAGAGTACATATGGAACGGAAAAGAGCGTACCACCTCTATCTCCTCCCACTCGGACTACCAGTACAAACATGATCTCTTTCTTCTCTCGTCCTAGCACTCTTCTTGTCGGGTACGTTTTTTTCTCACCTCTCGAAGAGCAAGTACTAACCAACAGCTCCGCCGCCTTTGTCGCCGCTACGTGTGCCGGCAACTCCCGCCGCAATTCGCAGCTGCACGCTTTCACTGCCGGTAACCGCTCGGTCAGCGTGGAGCGCAGTGGTGGCGGCCTCTAAACAGAGGAAGGACAAGTTCCCGCAACACCGATCCAAGGAAATACCCATGACGACATGAACGAATGAACCGAAAACCTTATAAACCCAGGACCAGTTATGGATAGGTCCTGGTGAGGAAACACGTGTTATAGTTGCTGGTTTCAACTAAGACAATTAAACGCCAAATGCAGCTGCGCTGCCTAGGACCACGATCGTCCTAGCTTCTCATGCCCTTTGTATGACCGACGTTGATCGTATTATTATAGGATGAAAAAGACCTGATTCTGTATTGCTTAGCGCGCTTGTTATTGGTGACCATTGGAACAAGACTACGGACCTGTGCACCGGTACCTTTTTTTCGCAGCGACTCGGTACCACTGGGCTACTTGTTTGTCACTGCCCCTGCCGAGCAGAAAAGCTTAAATTGCTTAGTCACTATCAAGGTACCTCCACCTCCCAACACGCCGTCCGCCATGCTAGGACCACGTGTCGGCGCCGCACGCCAGGTCGCTCAAGCGAGCCTCGCCCGGCCCCAGCGGCGCTGGACGTCGAGCGCAAGGCAAGTGCCGGATGTTACATTGGCCATCATCAAGCCGACCGTATGTGTATATGAGCCCAATATCCTCCATGCCCTTCGGCGTCTGCGAGAGCATCCCAGCCTGCAAATCCTCCGCGCCAAGTCGTTCGCGTGGGAGGAGGAGGATGCGGCGCAGTTCTACGCGGAGCACCTAGGCAAGTTTTACTACGACCGCCTTATTCTCGGCATGACGGCTGGCCGTGCGATCGGCCTGGCCTTGAGCGGGCCCGGCGCCATTACCGAGTGGCGCAAGTTAATTGGGCCGACGAAAGCATACCGCTCCGCATGGGAGGCGCCTTCGTGCTTGCGTGCAGAGCTCGGTATGGGAGATACCCGGAATGGATTCCATGGCTCGGACTCGGACGAGTCCGCCCTCCGCGAGCTGGGGCTTGTCTTTCCTGAATGGGACGCACATGGCTGGCTCGAAAAGGCACGCATGTAGCGATGTAGAGCTCGCACGCTACCATTCTATCTACTCAATCTTGATTTGGTGCGTAGCCGCCTTCTCCGCCTCCTCGTTAAAGACATTAATGTCCCACAGGGGGTTGAAGGTGCCGTACGGCGTAAAAAAGCGCACATGGCCACCGCTCGACTGAATGATGTCAGAGATGGCCTTGTACTCTTCGTCCGTAAGCTCAATCTGCTTAAAGTTGCTCTCGATGCGCACAGGCGTCACGCTCTTGGGGATTACCGAGTAGCCGCGGTGCACGCCCCAGGCAAGAAGCACCTGGCCGGGGTCGGCACTGCGCTTCTTTGCGATCTCGGTCACCTGGGGGTAGTCCACAACCTTGGTCTTTCCGCTGGGGTTGTTGCCAAGCGGCGCGTAGGCCGTAATGTGGATGTTGTGCTCCTTGTGGTGCTTCACGAGATCGTCCTGAGGAAGGAGAGGGTGCGCCTCAATCTGGTTCACGGCAGGAGCGACACCTGTCGCCTTGATGATCGCGTCGACGACGTCGGTCCGGAAGTTGGAGACACCGATCGACTTGACCTTGCCTGTCTTCTTGAGCGCAATGAGCGCCTTCCAGGTGTCGACCACCGAAGTCTCGAGGTTGAGCTGGACCCTGCCGTCTTTGGCTGCGCGCAATTGGCCAGGAGGAGCGTCAAAGCCCACCGGCCAGTGCATCAAGTAGAGGTCGAGGTACTCCACGCCGAGCTCAATGAGCGTATTGTCCAGCGTCGGCTCCACGTCCTCTGGCCTGTGCGCATTGTTCCACAGCTTCGAGGTAATGAAGAGATCCTCGCGCTTCACAACCGACGGAACGAGTTGCTGAAGAGCAGCACCGACCTCGTGCTGGTTGCCATAGACCTTGGCGAGGTCCAAGTGACGGTAGCCGATCTTGACGGCGTACTTCACAGCCGCCTCGACCTCACCCGGCTGGGACTGCCAGGTGCCCAGGCCAATGAGGGGAATTTTGTTGCCGTCATTCAGCGTAGCGTACTGCTATGAGCGCAAGAAGACTTACCTTTTGGAAAGACATGGAGGAAGTTGGGAGGCCGTGCGGGGCCGATTGTAGCTTGCGTCTGTGCGACCCGATTAGGTCACCGCCGCCCAATTACGTGACGAGATCTTCACCGGATAAACTCTCGAGGGATCATCGTGTACTGTACTAGCACCATCGTACTGCTACATTACTATGTGATTACTCGATCTTAATCTGGTGCGTGGCCTTCTTCTCGACCTCCTCGTCAAAGACGTTGATGTCCCACGTGGGTGTGTAGGTGATGGGGGTGTTGAAGCGTTGGTGACCGCCGGCGGTCTTGATAATGTGCGAGACCGCCTTGTAGTCGTCGTCCGAGAGCTCAATCTGGTTAAAGTTGCTCACAATGCGTGTGGCAGTGACACTCTTGGGAATGACCGAGTAGCCACGGTGCACACCCCAGGCGACGAGCACCTGCGCGGGGTCGGCGTTGCGCTTCTTTGCCACCTCGGCCACCTCGGGGTAGTCGACAATCTTGGTCTTGCCCGCGAGGTTGTTGCCGAGGGGCGAGTAGGCAGTGATGTGGATATCGTTGTCGGCGTGGTACTTCACGAGGTCGTCCTGGGGCAGGAGCGGGTGCGCCTCGATCTGGTTCACCGCCGGCTTCACACCCGTGGCCTTGGTGATGGCATCAATGTGCTTGGGGCTAAAGTTGGAGACGCCAACCGACTTGACCTTGCCGGTCTTCTTGAGGTCGACCACGGCCTTCCAGGTCTCGACCAGCGAAGTCTGGAGGTCCAGCTTGATTTTGCCATTCTCCTGGGGAACGAGCTCACCCGAGGGGCCACCGTCCAGGGCAACAGGCCAGTGGATCAGGTAGAGGTCAAGGTACTCGAGACCGAGCTCCTTGAGCGTGTCGTCCAGCGCAGGCTCAACGGCCTCGGGCTTGTGCGAGATGTTCCACAGCTTCGAGGTGATGAAGAGCTCCTCGCGCTTCACAACCGAGGGAATCACCTTCTTCAGCGCGGCACCGACCTCGTGCTGGTTCTGGTAGATCTTGGCAAGGTCCAGGTGACGGTAGCCCGACTTGACAGCGTGCTCAACCGCCGCCTCAACCTGGCCGGGCTCGGAGAGCCAGGTGCCCAGGCCAATCTGGGGGATCTTGTTGCCGTCGTTGAGAGTGATCGTCTTGTTCAGAGACATGTTGGTGGGATGCGAAAGGACCGGGGCCGGAAGCGGATTTAAATACTGCACGGTGCCGATCGAGAAGCGCGTCCGTGCGGGAAGGTGTGCCGTTCGATCGAATTCCGTGGTTGTTCCTTCGCCAGAGCGCAGGCGCGCGGTGACACCATATTAGGTGCGATAACGTAAGCATCACCGTAGGCACCAGTGCGGAGCACGCATGCCGCGAGCGCACGGCTCTGGTGGAGCGGACCTGCATAGCAGCTGTTGATCCGTTCGAGAAATAGCTAGTTCTTAGAGAGCAGACGCCCGCTCCGCACAAAGCATGGGCCACCCCAGTGCAGTGCCACGTGGCAGATAACACCGACAATCCACGTTCGCGTCTCTTCGTATCGCTACCAAGATGGGATTCCGCACGGGTTTTGTGATTGGGAGCGTCATGTTCATTTACGGTAAGTAGATCATGCGTATCTGATACAGGCGTGTTGTTCGTCACCTCGACGTTTGACTTCCCGATCCTGTTCCAGGGTCGCGCGACGGAGCGCGCGATTGACCGCGCGGAGGAGTTCTACCTGTCCATGTTTGCGTCGCCCCTGACCATCACGGCGTTCTTCCACGCGGTGCTTGGTCTTGGCATGATTGGTATTGTCACGAAGCTGCACCGCTGGACGGAGAACGACCGCTACTTTGGCATGGGCAGCGTTGGTACGTCCCAACTACTTACCCAGTGCTCTATCTCGGTTCGCTGCTCATGTATCTCTCGGTGACGCTGCCCAACTTGCGCGCGCTTGCGCACCCCAAGGACGAGTACTACGTCGCGCGCGGTGTGTACGAGGCCAGCAAGGCACGCCAGGACGGCAACACGACCATGGCCCTCACGCAGACCGAGCGCATTTCGCTCGTGCAGGTCATCTCGGCGACCAACGTGATCATCGCCGCGCTCCTCTTTGGTGTGCTACTCCTGCAGGGCGGTGAGTGGTACGCCATCCGCCAGGACCGCAAGCTCGAGGAAAAGGTGCGCCTGGAGCAAATTGCCAAGCTCGAGGCGCAGCGCAACGAGAAGAAGCGGAGCTAGGAAATATAGCATCTACAGAAATGGTACAAGGGGGCAGATACCTGCTAGACAGTTGCGGTAGAATGCGTAAGAGCGGCGTCAATCGCAAAAGGGACAGGAGCGTCGCCAAACACGGCCGATGCCGGTGACTGCGTCGCGGCGTTCATCGAGCCTGCCGACGGGGGGGTGTTGTGCACTGGCACATTATCGTTTTTGTTGTTCAGAGGGCAGGTGCGTGAATTGTGCCCTTTTCCGTGGCAGTGGCCGCACTGGTACATGGCGCCAAGCCCAGCGCCACGCCCGCCGTTGTTCGAGCGAACAACACGGGGGCGACCACGGCCACGCTTCACGGTCTCAACCGCAGAAGGCGGGAGCAATGGCATCTCGGTCGGGATCACCACCGCATCGGGGTTCGTCGCTGCGTCGCCCACGAACCCGTGCTCTGCGCGACTCATCGAAGGGTCGTCCTGCGCTGGCACGGCATTCGCATCAATAAGGGCCATGCGGCGGCTGTAGCATCGTCGCACACTCTCCGTGAAATAGGAGGGGTGCACAAATTGACCGAGGCCGACTAACCGCTCGAGCGGCAAGCAGCGCGTCGCGTGGATACAAGGGAACGGGTGCTCCATCCATTGACCGCAGCTACAGGTGCGTAGCGCGAGGTTTACCTGTTGCTTCTCGTGTGCATTGACCACGAGATAGTCGGACGGGCCGAACGACGCCACTTCCCAACCGCTCGAGCCGACATTCAAGCGGCCCAAGATGCCGCCGGGGAAGACGCTGTGCTCCGTCTCGAGCTCAACGTAGCGCGCGTACACGAGCACGGCGACCTGCGTAATCCAACCGACCATGATGGTAAAGTAGCTGTTCGAGCACAACTGCGACAATTGCGTGTAGTACTCGTGCAACGTTCCAGACGCGGTCCAGTCTAACCGGGTAAAGGCTGTGCTGCTCCGCGACGTCGGCAGCACAGAGAGTTGCGCGTCGTTAATCGCTGCGTCTTTTGCGTGCGTCACCGTCACGCCCGGGCAGCCGATGATCGGCAGTGCGGTGAGCAACTGGTGAAAAAAGAAGCGCCAATTTTCCTCGTCCTCTTGCGGCGTAATGCCGAGCGCAAGAGGGACAAGTGCGCCTAGGCCGTCTTTGACATAGGCAATCAGCAAAGAGCCGCCGTGGAACGACGTAATCGGCATGGCTTCCACGTGCAGCGAGAAAGGACAGTCGCCAAACGCGCCCGCCAGCGCGCCGGGGCAAAGGAACGCGCGGTAGAAGCGCGCATCCGGTCGTTGCTCGACCACAGCCAGTGTCCCTGGATTCGCCTCGCGGAATGCGTTCAAGAAAGGAACAATCTTCTTAAAGGTCGCGTCCTGTCGCTCGCGCTCTTTGGTCGCCAGCAGATGCGAGGTACGCCACAGGGTCGAGTAGGACAGTTTGGTACCCGTGGCCTCGTGAACATACTTTCCAATCTCGCGCGGCGCGATGGTCGACGCATTGTCGTCCATGAGCTGCGCCATGTACGCGGACGTCGCCGAGGTCGAGAACGTAACCGGCGCGGTACAGTCTGGAGAGTGGTTGAGAATGGCGCGTGTCACGCAGACGCCACCCTCCTTGCGTCTCCGCGCGATGACGTTAAATGGGCAGGATGCCTTGCCAGTACCCCGCTGCATCGCGCCCTTGCTCGACTCGCCCCCAAAGCTTGTGTCCGGCGACTCCTGGCCATGGTCCTCCTTTTTCAGCTCGTTCATGACCGTGGGGCAGATGCCGACAAAGCGGCTGTTGTCACTGCGGCGCGCACGGTACGGGCACTTGTGCGTAATACCATACAGGCCGAGCTTTGCGCGGAACTGCTTCATGTTGGGAAAGAGATCCCCCACCTTGATCGACACGGTTTCGATCGGAGGCGGGACAGTCTGGGTAAGCACGGAATCACGTACGCCGGCCATGGGGACGCTGTCCAGCATCGCCGATGAAATGGATGGATCGCCCATCACGTTAATCTTGTCGCGTGAAGTCGCGCTACGCGTATGGAGGGAAAAAAATTGCAATCCAGGAGCGATGACCCAGGGATGGTATACAATTTGCAATGTTGCCCCAGCAAAATTCGGCGGTTGTCTGACCACGTGGTGCCACGTGCTATGTACGCTTCTTGGCGCCAGCGAGGCGCTTTTGGAACGCCTTGTGCCGCGGCTGGTCGTTGGCCAGAGAGCGGTTCATGGAGCGGTTGCGTTCCTGGGGTTAGTAGAAATACGTACCACATAGGACATGTGCTGTGCACCGCTCAATGCGTTGAGGCTGCCGGTCATCCGCTTGGCCTTGGGCGCGCTGCCGGGCGCGAGGCCCATTTCGCCCGCGTGCACGTCGGAGCCAAAGTCGGCGGCGCTCTCCGAAGCGATCAGCACGCTCTGCAAGAGTTCAATCTGCTCCGACTTGGTAGAGTAGACGAGGCCTGGCATCTCTTGCTGGCCCACCAAATTCATAATCACGCGGAACGCATAGCCCTGGTCGATCAGGAACTGCTGCCGCTTTGTCGAGTAGAACATCTCGGCCGTGTCCTTGCTCACGAGACTGTAAAAGAAAGCGTTGAAGCCCTCGTCATTGCGGCGCTTGGCACGCAGAATGCGGCCGAGACGCTGCGCCTCTTGACGACGCGAGCCAAAGTGCGACGAGATCTGGATGAGGCACGTCGCTTCCGGCAAATCGATCGACGTATCGCCGACCTTGGACAGGAAGATGGTATTGACGATCGGGTTGTGCTGGAAGTTTTGCAGAATGCGCATGCGCTCAATCTGCGGCGTGCCGCCGTGGATGTAGGGCTTGCCTAGCTTGATGGCGTACGCCTCCAAAGCGTACACATTGTCAGAAAACACAATGATCTTGTCGCCCCGGTTCTCGTGGTACTGGATCAGGTACTGCGCCGCCTGGAACTTGGTAGGGTTCATACAGTACAGTAGCATCTTTTTGCGGCTCTTTTCGCGGAGGTACTCGCGGTAGAACTCAGCGGTCATGGAGCACCATACCTCGGCGCACTGCACCGTCGCAATGTGCCCTTTCGCGGCGAGGTCCATCCAGTTGGCTTCATACAACTTGGGACCGACCAGGAAATTCAGTTCGTCAATCTTTTCGTCCTCACGCACGAGCGTCGCAGTAAGGCCGAGCTTGGCATGCGCCTTGATCTTGGTCAGGACGCGACGGAACATGCTAGCGGGCACGACGTGCACCTCGTCCAGCAAGATGAAACCCCATTCGCGGCTCTCCAAAAAGTTCATCATTTTTTGCGAGGTGTGCGAGCGCTTGCCGGTGTTGGCTACCATGGAGTAGGTCGACACGACGATACCCGACGCACCCGAGAACTTTTGCTTCTCGTCCGCAGTGAATACGCTGATCTGCGAGTCTTGCACGTTGCTCCACTGCAGGAACTGCTGCCGCCATTGCATGACACTCACGCTGCTGGTGCAAAGCACGAGGCACGACTTTTTGATCGTGCACGCAGCGGTAATCCCGACCAAGGTCTTGCCGGCGCCACACGGCAGCACAATAATGCCGCTGCGTGCGCGACTGTTACCAAACATCTTGGCAAGACTCTTTTCCTGGTACGGCCGGATATGCGTGATAGGCTTTAGGTCAATGTCCAGGTCGGGATTCAGCCGGTCGTTGCGGAAGTCGTACTCCTCAAGCATAGGAAAACCGAGCTCATTGCAGCGCCGCTTCACCGTCTCGATAAACTCTTCGCGGATCTCGAAACTGTGCACCGCGTCGTCCTCGTCGAGCTCGTCGGCATCGTACACGCCAATCACCGCGCTAAAGAGGTCCTGCTCGCCGGCCGGCTGAGCGCCCGGCGTGCCTGTGCCCTCTTGCTCGCCTTGGCTCGGCGCGGCAGCAGACGTCGCGGTTGGCGCTTTCGGCGCTGCTTCGGGCCGTGCCGGCGCCGCGGTGGCGTCGGGCTTGATGCGTGCTTCCGCAATGACTTCGTCGCGTAGGAGCATCTGCAGAATCTCGGGGTGCGAGCTCTCAACAAAGTACTTGTTTTGCCGCAAAACCAGCTTGATCTTGCCAAAGCTCGCCGTGTACTCGCGGATAAAATCGAGCACGGACTTGGGCACGGGCACCTTGGACAGGCGGTTCAGCACCTCGATAATGTCGTTCGGCTCCAAGCCGACCGAAACCGCCGCATAGAGCGAGTAAGGCGTCAATTTGTACTCGTGCACAAAGCTCGGGCTGCGTAAGACGGGGCACGTACCGGCTGACAGGCTCTGCGATCGCAATGAGAAAGTCTTGCGCCTGCTCGGCGAGCGTATTGAATCCTTCGAGAATGATGTGCCCATCGTCCGGCGAGATCCACAGGGGGCGGCTATTGTGATCAATCTTGAGCGGCATGCGCGAAAAGTCGCGGCGCACGATCGAGGAGACCGCATTCAGGCCCGACAAGGGGGCATCGTCCCCCGCACTGGCCGACATCGCCGTCGCAGCGAGAAAGCAAAATCGGCGTATTTCCCCATACATGCACGGTCCATCCTGGCGATGACCACGTACCAGTGCGCGTGTGCGTACGACGAGCTGCGCACCGCACGCACGCGCGGCCACGTCCCCAGCGTGTTGCCGGCGGTGACGCAGCCTGGAATATCGCTCGACGGCCTCTACTTTTGCGAGGAGTGCTACGAACTGCGCTGCAACGACTGCATTGCATGGGAACTCAGCAGCTGCTATTGCCCACACTGCTTGTTCGAGGTGCCGAGCACTTCGGTACAGGCGCAAAAAGGACAGTGCGCGCGCAGCTGCTTTGCGTGCCCCGTGTGCACACACGTTCTCTCTATCCACGGCTCGGATCCGCCGCGCGACGCGGCGCTGACGAGCGCCGAGGCGAGTCAGAGCGTGCCGCCGTACTTTTTCTCGTGCGCCGCCTGCCGCTGGGACTCGAAACGAGCAGGACTCGTAGCGGAAAAGGCAAGCACACTGAGCGGTACGTCGATCTTCTTACGCAGCCACGATGCCACCGGCAGACGCGCCGGGTCCTGAGCAGACAGCGCTTGACCAGGTCCGCGCACACCTCGCGCCGCTCTTCCAGCGTGCGCCCAAGCCAAGCGCTGCGCCGCCCAAAGCGCTCGCCGACCTCGCGCTTCCGCCGCGGTACTGGCAAGGAAAAAACGTCGCGCCGCCGCCGCCCGAGTCGGACGTGCTTCCTGCGCCGCCCGTCGACGCGGCCGGCGCACAGGCGCGGCAGGCGGCTCGCGAGGCGCAGCGTGCCGCGTTTGTCGCCGGGTGCACGTCGCTCGATGGGATACAGGGTCTGACCGACGAGGCGCAGCGGTACGCGATGCCGCTCGAGCAGCCGTATGAGGCAAGTGCGCTGCGCCCCCAGCGTGTGCGTCTGCTCGCCAAGCTGTGCAAGCGCTGCCGCGAGTGCCGGCACATTCTCGTGCGACCAGATCTGCGCACGAGCTCCAGCAACTACAAGCTGCGCCTGCTTGCCAAAGAGTTTCTCCCGACGCTGCGTGTCGTACGTGCCGTGGACGGCGTGACGCATGTCACGCTCGCGAATCCCCTCATGGACGCGATGCGCATCGAGCTCTACGCGCCGGATGCGGCGCTCTCTGCCACGTCGCTCACGCTCCCCGGCGGATCGGAGGCGTACGACGTGGAGCCGGCTGCGACGCCTGCTGCCGATACCGACCTCTTTGCGGCAGGCGTCGTTGTGTCGCAGCACACTGCCGTGTTTGGCGTGCGTACGACCCGGCCCATGGCGTCTGTGCGTGTCGCGTGGACGGTTTCCGAGCGTACACATACATTCTGGGCGATGCTTCCTGTCTCGTAGCTATGATGCATTGGGCTCGGCCGGTTGCGCCTCTGTCTCGACGAGGTTGGTGTTGGAGAGCATGGTGCGCAGCGTAGTCTGGTCGCGCTTCTGACGAATGCGCTCGACCTCGCGATGTCCTCCGGTCTTGCGCAGCGCCTTGCCGTCGACGAATCCTGCGAGCTCCGAGGCGAACTCGTCCTTCTGTCCCGCCTTGGCCTTGCGCGAGCGCTCCGCGGCCTGCACCGCGCGCAGGCGGCGCTCGTGGTCGATCGTCTGGCCGCGCACTTCGATCATCACGGTGCCGATCCCCTCGTGCTCCTCGTCCGGCGGCGGCGGGACGTAGCGCTGCAGGCGCACGCTGTGGTCCGACGTGTCGGCGCCGCCGACGTCGCGCAGCTTGACGACTTGCTGGATGTTGGCAAAGACGTCCTGCAGCGCCTTGTGGTCCTGCTTCAAGTCGACCAGCAGCCCTTCCTGGTAGTTCAAAAACTCTTGCTCGTCGACAATGTTTTGCAGCTCGGTCTCCCAGGTCTTCTTCCAACTGGGCTTGACGCTCTGGATGTACTGCTCGAGCCCGTCCAGCTTCTGTGTGGCATTGGCAATCTCGGTCGTGAGGCGGTTCATCTCGCCGGTCTTGGGCTTGACGCCGCGGTGGCTCACGTCGAGCTTGAGGTCCTCGATGAGGTCCTGCAAATCCTCCACGGTCGTCAGGACCTCTTGCGAGTGCCCATCGAGTTTGGTCTTGCCCGACTCGATCAAATTGCGGCCGGCCGAGGGGCCAAGGGAGGTCACCTGCTCCATCTCCTTGACCTGGCCGCGGATGTCGGCAAAAAGCGTGCGCATGTCCTGCTCGGCATCGCCGTGGACCTGGCGCAGGATTGCAAAGTCGCCGCGCAGCTTCTGCAGCGCCTCGTACTGCGTCTTGAGCTCCTCCGAAAAGTGCTGGCCGGCACTCGACGCGTCGCGCGCGGGGAAAGACCCTGTATCTGCGTGCGGCGTCGCGACGTAGCTTGACATGCGCTGGCCGGCTGCACGAAAGGCGGCATCGGCGATCGGCGTGCCTTTGTGCTCGGCACGGGGGGCCTCCGCCTGCGTCTCGTGCTGCTCGCGCAGGAGCTGCTTCAGCTCGCGCAGCTCGCGCGTGACACTCGTCATG
This sequence comes from Malassezia japonica, assembly GCF_029542785.1. Classification (NCBI taxonomy): domain Eukaryota; kingdom Fungi; phylum Basidiomycota; class Malasseziomycetes; order Malasseziales; family Malasseziaceae; genus Malassezia; species Malassezia japonica. The sequence goes on along the minus strand of NC_083372.1, from coordinate 87,863 downwards.
GACAGGTCGAGGTGCTGCTTGACCTGGTCAAGTGGCTCAATATTCAGCGTGAGCAGGCTCCGCGCTTGGACGTCATCGAGGTCCTCAAGCTGGTACTGCACACCGCTCTGGGGGTCCTTGATGTAGATCTCGGGGAAATCATCCATTCCGGGCGAGTACGCAAACTGGTCCACAAAGAGCATACGCAGTCGCGCCACCGTCAGGCCACGCGATGGCGCGCCGAGGTCGACGGCGACCGTCACCTTGCGCGTCTGGCGGCCGAGCTGCAAAAAGAGGTCGAGACTCGTCTCTTGGGGCGCAGGTGCCTCGCCTTCGGGCAGCGCATCGGCGACGCGCCCCCAATCCGGCGAAACGGGCTCTTGCGGACTCGCGGCGATCGTCGGCAGCGCACGCGCAGGCGCGCGCTCGGGCACGGGCACGGGTACAGCGGGCGCCTCTAGGGCTTCCGGCGGCCCCGAGGCTGCTGACGCGATCGAGTCGTCGGGCGTGTCCGAGATCATCGACGCGGGCCGCAGCTCGTTCGCATTCGATAGCGAACCGTGCGGCGTGTGGCGTACAAACGACGTGCGGTTCTCGAGCGAGGAGCGTGGGCTCGAGCCCAGCTGTGTTCCGGCGCCAGAAAGCAGGCCGGAACTGACGCCCATCTTGTTGAAGGTGTAGGCGCTAAAGCGCTTGCTCGCGCGGCGCTCGAGCGCATCGCGGCTCCGCAGCGCACGCAAATTCACGTCGTCCGGATCGCCGGTGTCGGCGCGGGGCAGCGGCGCCGAGGCAAACTGCGGCGCTTCGATCGGCGGCGCGTCGGGCGCGTCGGACGCAACAGGGGGTACAGCAAGCGCAGTCGGCGCGTCGGCCGCCGGCTTGGGCAGCACCTCGGGCTCCGCCGCGGCGACGGGCTCGGGGGCGGCAGTCTTTTCTGCAGGGACGTACGGCTCGGGCTCTGTAGCATAGCTCGGGGGAACCGAGGCGTGGACGTCGCGCGACGGTGCGCGCATCGACTGCGCTGCCTCCTGCGGCGCGGCGCGCTTGCCGAGGAACGGCAGCGGCGCGCCAATCGGCCGCGGCCCAATGCGTGACGCGTCCGGCGGGGAGCGGACTGCCTCGACGCGGCTCTCCTGGCGCGGCGCAGGCGCGCGCGGCCCCGTCACGCCCTGCACCGGGTGCGAGCGCTGTTCGAGGAGGAGCTGTTTGTAGCTCGCCTGTTTCGCCTTGAGGCCTTGCAAGAGGCGGATGATGATCTCGCGGATGCGCGGCAGGTGCTGCTCGAGCGCCGCGGGCGATGCGGGCTCGGATAGGCACGTCTCAAGGCAGCTGCGCAGGTCCGACGGCACCGAGAACATGTCGCTCATGTCGATTCCGTAGCCTGCAAACGCCGCGAGCGCCGCGTTAAAGTCGTTGCCGAGGCGGACGTAAATCTCCGATACCTGGCTCTCGGTCTGCTGCCCAAGCGACCAGTGCGTCAATGACTCGAGCAGCATCTTGGTCGCGACGAGCAAGCGCGTCACCGACGACTCCATATGGTTCACGGTGCTCGCCGAGGGGCCGCCCGGCGCCTGGGCACTCCGGCGCCGCTCGCCGGGCGGCGGCGAGACAATTGAGCGGGGATCACTGCGTGCACTACTTCCTGATGCACTCCGTGCAGGGCCAGGGCCGTCTACACCGTAAGGCGGCACGGCCCCACCCGCTGCATACTCCTGCCGTCCAGATTCCATCCACGCTACGCGACGGGGTCAAGGGCGTCGCACGGCCGGCGACAGTGCCTGGCTTGGTAAGCGTGCAGGAGAACCAATCGAATCTATGCAGCAAGACGAGGCTCGTGCGCGGAGCGATCGTCGGTGGTATCGGCGAGCGTCTCGTCGCCGTCGGTCAAGGAAATAGACTGATCGGCCCACGCATCGTCGGCGGGCATGGTCGAGAGCGTGCCGTCGGCAACCATCGAGCCGCGGCGGCGCCAGCCGTTGCTCGACCCGTCGACGGGGTAGCGCTGCACAATGCCGCGTTTGGGCGTGCTGTGGCTCGAGACAGGGCCGTCTTCGGCGCCCGAGTCGTCGGGCGTGCCGCCGGTTGCGGGCGAGTCGACGCCGTGCAGGAAGCGGAACCACTCGGGGGAGTAGGTCTCGAGCACACTGCTCTGGCTGCGTGCGAGGCCTTTGCGGAGTTCCTGCGAGCTGCTGCGCAACTTGCGCTTGGGGCGAGGCGGGCCGTTTGCCGACGGGATCGGGATCGAAGGGACCGTCGGCTCCGTCTCGCTCGCCTCGCTGGGCTCGATCTCGGCAGGGGAGTACTGCTGCGTGTCGTCCGAGGCATAGGTCAGCGTGCGCGACGGGCCGCCGAGCTCCTCGGTCTCTTTGCGCACAAGTTCGCGGCCACGCGCAATGGCACGCTCGATGTGGATGCGGTTGCTGATCATGTGCTGCGTGAGACGGAGAACGTACCATCTTGGGGAAGGTGACATTCTGGCCGACAAAGAGCATGCGGCTCAGCTCCTTTGCGTCGGGGTCCGTCAGCAGACGCGGCCAGTCCCAGAACTGGCTCTTGGGCCAGATCGTCGCTGCACCGTGGAAGGGCTGCAAAAAGACCGACGACCAGTCCTGACCGAGCATCTTGGGCAGCAAGTTGAGATCACGGAGGATTTCTGCGTTAGCTCGCGCACCTACTAAAGTTGGTCGTCAGGTTGAGCTTGAGCTGCGTGAGTAGGTCGACGTACAATGTGCTCTGCAGCGGACAGCACAAAACCGCCGCGCCAGCCCTTGCCTTTGCGGAAGGCCGTCGGGCGCCCAGGCGCGCCTTTCGAGCCATAGTGGAAGAGATGCACATGGGGGTTCACTTGCGAAACAATCGGATAGGTCACATTAAACAGCGAGTGCAGCTGCTGCAGCGGAATATCCACACGGAGACTGCCGTCGCGGAATCTGGGTTAGGCGGAGAAACGTACTTGTAGCCCCAGCTCCAGGGGTGCAGCGAGCCGTCCGGGAGCTTTTGCATCAAAAAGACGGGGTTCAGAATGCCCGGCACCGCCGCCGATGCAATCAGCGCGCTCCAGATAAGACAGTCGGGCGCGGTAATGTGGTTCAGCAGTTGCGCGGGTGAGTGCTGGTCAAACGGCACGACACTAATGTTGAGCGTCTTGCCGGTACGCTCAAACGCCTCGCGGAACGTGAGCGAGCCACGCGTAAAGAACATGGCCTTGGTCGCCCAGCGCACCGCGTCGAAGCGCGCGCCGGTGCGGTACATGCGCATGATCCACACGTACAGCGGCTCGTCACAGCCAGTGATGCGCGATGCAAGCTCAGGCACAAGTAGCGCCTTGAGCTCCTCGTTGGTGCGCGTACACACGAGCGCGGCGACCAAACCGCCGGCCGACGTACCGCTCACAATGTTCGGCAGGAGATTGGCGTCGAGCAGTGCCTTGACCACGCCAAAGTGGTAGTAGGCAAAGCTCGCGCCACCGCTCAGGCACAATGCCGTCTTGCCAAAGTTCTTGGAGGCGACACGGTAAAAGGTGCGCTTCACCTTGGGGTCCAGCGCCGAGTCCTCGAGGTAGTGCAGCGCGCGCTCGAGCTCGTGGTAGTACTGCTCGATGAGGTGCTTCGTGCCGTAGAACGACTGCGAGTACAGCGAAAAGTTCTCGACGCCGGCAAAGTTGTTCTTGAGGCAGAGATTCAGCACACCCATCAGCGCATTCGTGTCCTCCTGCTCGCGCGTCACTGTATTAGTTATACGACGTACCCTTCAGCGCCGCAATCACTCGCTGGATAATGCGCCAGTCGTAAAACGCACTGGCATCCTGTCCCTTCCACGACTCGTAGTCGCGCAGGCGGTCAAGGTCGAGTGCCGCGCGCTTCCACTCCGGGTATGAGGTCGCCGAGCGCATCCGGCGGCGAAGTTCGCGGCTCTTGCCGTGCCACGCCACGAGCGTCTCGATCATATTCACCACCTGGCGGATAAAGACGTACAATAAAAAGTCGATCACGATGAAGGTGCCCACGAGCCACAGCAGAGGCCAGCGCAGCGCCGAGTACATGAAACCCTCAGGGACACCACGGTCGACCGAGCGAAGCTTCACATCCTCGTCCACTGGACGCTTCTTGACTTTCTCGTGGATCGGCGCAAAGTCGGATGCGGCTGAAATGCGCATTGGAGGCGCTGAAGAGGGGTCACCGGTCGGCAGAACGTGCCCAACATCCCCCTCACTCAGCAGAGCATGCGCAAATGCTTTAACGTCGTCGGGGTTCACAAAATCCTCGCGCAGCAGCGCACCCTTGTCCGGGACCATGCTGGGACTTGTGGGGTTGCGCCCGTGCACGTCCAATCGACCACGTGGCGCCACGCGACCGAAGAAAAGCCGCGCGCGGTGCCACACCGCTTCCACCAAGCGCGATGGGTAGGTGGCAGAGCGCGACTGACTCTTTTAGGAGTGCCCAAATATTTCAGATGGCTCTCCGAGCGGTACCCAAGTAGGTGGTATGGCTAATCCAGTGATCATGCAGCTCGTGGAAGAGAACAGGATACCCGAGTTTGACAATCTATACCTTGGTACGTCGCTTGGTTAACGCAGACATGAATGGCATTGTCCACAACTGGTACGCGTGCACACTGACGCAGCTCGCATCCGCGCGACGATGAAGCAACCTTCCGTATTTCCGAGGAGGACATCTTTTTGGGGATATTTTCGTACATTGAGCACCTCTTCTCCAAGATCCGGCCACAGAAGGTCTTCTTCCTGGCGATCGACGGTGTGGCGCCGCGTGCCAAAATGAACCAGCAGCGCAGCCGTCGTTTCCGCACGGCGCAAGAGGCGAAGGAAAACGTCGCCAAGGCGCGCCAGCGTGGCGAGGACATCCCCGACTCGGCGCCGTTCGACTCGAACTGTATCACGCCGGGCACTATCTTTATGCAGAAGCTGCAGCTGCAGCTCGAGTACTTTATCGCAAAGAAGGTCGCCGAGGACTCCAACTGGCGCAAGGTGCAGGTCATTCTCTCGGGCCACGACGCAGTCGGCGAGGGCGAGCACAAGATCATGGAGTTTATCCGCACGCTCAAGGCGCAGCCGGACTACAACCCCAACACTCGCCACTGCCTCTACGGTCTGGACGCCGATCTGATCATGCTGGGCCTGCTCAGCCACGACCCGCACTTTGCGCTACTGCGTGAAGAGGTCGTCTTCGGCCCCCAGCGCGGGAAAAAGACGGCGACGCTCGAGACGCAGACCTTTTACCTTTTGCACCTCTCGCTCCTGCGCGAGTACCTCGAGCTCGAGTTTGACGGCTTGCGCGACTGTCTCCCGTTCCAATTCGACCTGGAACGGATCATTGACGACTACATCCTTTTGCACCTCTTTGTCGGCAACGATTTCCTGCCGCACCTGCCCGGCCTGCACATCAACGAGGGCGCAATCGAGCTCCTTTTCCGTATCTACGAAAAGGTCCTGCCGAATGCGGGCGGCTACCTCAACGAGCAGGGCACGCTGCGCCCGGAGCGTCTGCAGCTCATTATCAACGAGCTCTTTTCTCTTGAGCGCAACAACTTTATCAAGGAACACCCGGAACTGACGCGCAACAAGCCCATCCTGAAAAAGAAAAAGGGCAGCGCGCCGAGCGGCCAGATGGTCATTACGCCGACGCAGCGCGACTGGGTGACCCAGCTGCACCAGTTCGTGATGGCCTTTGACGCCCACCCGGACACGGCGCCTACCGAGACGTACTTCCCGGCGAAGCGCCCGGGCAGCGACAATGACTTTTTGACAAAACTCTCGCAGCGCCTCGGACTGCACATTGCCCTGAACGAGTACGACCCGGTGCAGGACACGACCGCGACCGTCATTTCGATCCCCAAGAGCAAGGTCGAGCAGTACCGCGCCGACAAGGCCACCGACGAGGCCTTCCCGGAGGAGCACGCGCTCGCCGTACAGCGTGCGCTCACGCCATATGTCGACGCGCGTGTCGACGGTGAGGCGCCGCCGCCGGAGGACGAGCCGCGCGACGCGGCCGCCGAGGAGCAGGCGGCGATCGCCCAGCAGAATCGCGAGATCGACGACCGCCTGCGTCAGTGGAAGGTGCACTATTACCGCTCCAAGCTCAACATGGACTACACGCCCGAGTCCATTCACGAGCTGACGTACAACTACATTGAAGGCATGCAGTGGGTGCTGCACTACTACTACGAAGGCAATGCGTCGTGGGGCTGGTTCTACAAGTACCACTACGCCCCGCAGGTGTCGGACCTGAACAACATCGGCGAGTACAAGTTTGACTTTAACCTCGGCAAACCCTTCCTGCCGTTTGAGCAGCTGATGGGTGTGTTGCCGCCGCTGAGCAAGCAGCTCATTCCTCCGGCGCTGCAGGAGCTCATGACCGAGCCCACGTCGCCGATCCTCGACTTTTACCCTGCCGACTTTGAGTCGGACATGAACGGCAAAAAGAACAGCTGGGAGGCGGTCGTCAAGATTCCGTTTATCGACGAGAAGCGCCTGCTGAGTGCGATGGAGCTGCGCGAGAATGGCCTCACGCAGGAGGAGCGCGTGCGCAACCGGCACGGGCCGCCCAAGTCGTTCCGCTTCGACCCGTCGCTGGACTACACCTATCCCTCGAGCCTGCCTGGCTTTTTCCCCGACATGCAAAATGTGCAGGTGCGTGTCGAGTCGTACGTGCTGCCGTCGATGGACGGCCGCGAGTACATCAAGACGCTCCCGCAAGGCGTGATGCTCGGTGTGGACGCCATGCCCGGCTTCCCCAGCATCAAGACGCTGCCTTTTACGCACCAGCTCCGCAAGGCGGGTGTCAATGTGCACGGCACGGCGAGCAGCCAGTCGTCCATGATTTTGACGATCAACCCCCTTGCCGAGGTGCCCGACCTTGCGACGCTATCGCAGAGCGTCATTGGGCAGCGTACCTTTACCGGCTGGCCCTTCCTCTTTGAGGGCCTTGTGGTGGGCGTCTCGGACCGTACGCAGGAGATCCAGGCGCAGCTCGAGAATGGCCAGGTGCAGCTCAGCAAGTACTCGACGAGCAGCCTGTACGAGCGTGCAAACAAGATCCGCACCAAGTATGCGACACGATACGGTGTCGTGATTGGCGAGACGCCGATGCTCCTGCATGTGCGTCCGCTGCAAGGTCTGCACCACCTGTCCAACGCGGCGCTCGCCAAGGAGTACGCGCCGTCGGCCCAGGGCGAGATCGAGTATCCGCTGCAGCTCATGGTGAACTCAGTGAAGCACGAAGACAGCCGCTTCCTCGAGCGTCCCGGCATGACGGTGAGCGAAGAGTACCCCGACGGCACCAAAGTGTTCTACCTCGGCGACAAAGGGTTCGGGTGCCCCGGCCGCGTGATCGGCACGACCTCGTCGACGGTCGCGATCGAGCTTGCGTTCCTCGCGGACCTTGCGCAGGAGAACATGCTCATGCGCAAGCTCGTCAAGGAGCGTGCGTCCGAAACCTATTTCCCTCTGGCACAGGTGTCGCAGCGCCTCAAGATCTCGTCGATCGTCCTGTCGCGCATCACCAGCTCGATGCTCGTGCACGTCGGCAAGAAGAAGATGAACCTCGGTCTGAACCTCAAGTTTGAGGCCAAGAGCCGCAAGGTCCTCGGCTACACGCGCCGCACGTCGCTCGGCTGGGAGTACAGCGAGAAGGCGATTGCGCTGATCGCTGCCTTTGCCAAGGCCTTCCCCGAGCTGATCAAGAACGTGGCGCGCCGCCCGCCGCAGGGAGACTTTTACTCGGACACGGACCTCTTCCCGCAACGCACCGACGAACGCATCGCCGCGCTGCGTGCATTTGAGAAGGAGCACAAGCTGCGCGAGCTCGAGGACGTGCCGGTGTACGTCGACCGTCTCGAGCAGCCGGTGATTGCTACGCTCGAGGCTGCGACGCGCATCATGGCGCGCAAGCGTGCCGAATCGGGCTCGATGGGCATCAAGCGCCAGATTCTGCGTAGCCTGCCGCGCTACGCGCTGCTCAAACCCGACCAGGCGCGCATGCGTGTGCCGGTGCAGCAGTACCAGCTCGGCGACCGCGTCGTGAACGTGCTCGACTTTGGCTCGGTTCCGCCCGCCGCCAAGGGCACGGTGGTCGGTCTCGGGACCAACAGCATCGACGTTGTGTTTGACGTGCCCTTCCTCGGCGGCACGTCACTCAACGGACTGTGCACTAACTACCGCGGCGCGATTGTCGGCCTGGCCGACGTCCTCAACCTGTCCACGCCGCAGATGGCGACCAAGTGGGGCGTCGAGGCGGAGCTCACCGACGAGACTAGCGCGCTGACACGCACGCTCCTTGCGCGCGACGCGAAGAAGTCGGCCCAGCCCACGCAAAAGGGCAACATGCCCAAGAACTTCTTCCATGCGGCTCCTCCGAAGGCGCCGAGCGCCAAGGGAACGAAGCAGGCCATGTTCAAGGGACCGGCAAAGGGCGCACACGGCAAAGCGCCGACATCGCAAGCTGATGCGGCCGCTGCGCACCTGCAGACGCTCTCGCTCGGCAAGCCACAGGCGCCGCGCAAGCAGGCGTGGCAGGGCAAGCCGAAGCCGAATGCGTCTTCATAGAGGTTTAGCGGCAAGGTTCAGCGGGCGCAAACGTGCTACAGTGCAAAAAACAGCGGTTATGTACGTCTAATCACCCTCTACCTGCGCGCTCCGACGAGCCATCCTCGAGGTAGTAGGCAGGGCGATACGTCGCGGTCCCCTGCACTCGGAGGTATGGGTTGGGGTGCGTATTGTGCGTGCTTCCCAGCGAGGTATAACCGAGATCGTACAACGAGCAGTACGGCACACCGTCCGCGCCGCCGCCGCCGACAAACTGGGGCAGTGCCGCCGCGGGCGTACCGAGCACCGGGCACCGCAAAAACGCCCACACCTCTGCATAGTCCCAGTCGAGGATTGGGTGCACACGCATAATCGGTGGCCATCCCGGGTCGCATGGCGAGCGCACGCCGATCTTCGAGCCGTGCGGGTCCGACTCGCGCACGCCAATGAACATGGCTTGCACGTCACGCTGCGCCGGCGGGTCGGATACGGGCGACATCGCGTCGCCGCTGCCGCTCCCGAGCGCCTCGCTTGGCGCCCCGGACAGATAGCGTGCGAGCGCCTCTTTCATCGGTGCATGCACCGAATACAGGTCCATATGATAGCCAGTGGTAGGGCTGGCTGCGTACGCAATAAACTCGTCGACCTCGCGGAAGGGCGACGCGCAAGCGACGTACAGTGCCGCCATGCGGGGTAGGCCGGCGTGCTTTGTGCGCCGCCGCATTACTGCTGCGAGTATATGCGCAAGAACCGTGCCTGGGTTAGTCGCGCGACCTACAGTCCTTGCCGCCATTGAAGCTGAGCGCACATCGCTCGAGGCTGCGTCAGCTCGTCCACGTACCCGTAGTCGTCGAGCGCCGATTCGCACGCGCGGATCGCGGACTCGACCTTGGCTGCGAGCTGGGGGTAGCTGCGGCGCACATCAGCATCCTCAATCAGCCGATACGTCGCGTCGATTGAGGAGATCCATGCCTCCGATGGCTCCCGTGCCATGCTCAAGGTCCCTGGCCAGAAGAGTGAGTGGTCTTCGGCCGATCCCTCCACTTGTCACAGCGATGGTGCGGAGTACCGTGCGTGTGCGCGTGAGCACGCAGGCGCCATTGCCGGCTGCGCAGTTTGTCGTGCCGGTGAGCGCGGGCGACGAGTCGCTCGAGGATGTGCGGGGGCGTATCCTAGCGTCGCTACGCCGCCACTATCCGGCGCCGGTGCTCGACGACGTGGAAAAAAGCGGCTTGGCACTCTATCTGGATGGGTACGAGCTGCTCGACGAGTTTGGCACGGAGCTGCTCAAGGACGGCGAGGCCGTGAGGTACGTATTATGGCTAATGTAGAGTTGCCTATCGCACGGACGAGGATACGCGGCCGAGCAAGCGGCAGCGCCGTGAGTCGGATGATGTCATGGCCGAGGCGAATCGTATTGCGCTGGCCATCCGCACAGAGTGTGCGCCAGGCAAGAAGGAAAGCAAGAAAGAGAGAGTGGTGCCTGATATTCCATTCCCAATGATGCCTAGTGGCCGCATAGCGGCTGCTATGGGTGCCTTTGAAGAGAAGAAGCGAGAGATGGAAATGGATGGAGCAGATGGGGGCTGGTTTGGGCAGCCGGTGGGGCTGGGAGATGAGGACGATAAGGACGAGGAAGATGAAGATGATGACGAAGAGGACGACGACGAAAAGGATGAGGTTGATGGCAGAGAGGAAGAGAACGGCGACGGAGAGGACGACGACGAAGAGGAAAAAGACAACGACGAGGACAGCGACGAGGACGATGGAAAAGACAATTCGGGCTCTGACTCGGACGCAGTCTCTAGCTCGGATTCTAGTTCGAATTCGGACTCGGACTCTAGCTCTAACTCGGACTCCAATTCGGACTCGGACTCGGACTCCAGTGCGAGCTCCAGTTCCGATTCCGATTCCGACTCGGACTCGGACTCGGACTCGGACTCTGGCTCTGGCTCTGGCTCTGGCTCTAGTGCGAGCTCTGAATCTTCCTCCAGCTCCGACTCGGACTCAGACTCGGATGCGCACTCTCCTGACGCACATACCTACTTCAAAGACCAGGATGCGTCGGACGACTCCGACGCCCCGAGCGTCGAAGAAGTGCACGCGATTCTTGCATCGCCCCGCCCTTCTTCTCCCCAATACGTACCTCCTGGCCAAGGCAAGGCACGCACAAAGCGCAAGAACCAAAAGCGGCGTGAGCGCGAACGTGCAGGAGCCGACCAACTCCTTCCGCCTCCGCACGACCTTCCCTATACGCAAGAAGTTACGCTTCCACCCGGCGGGGGCGCGCTCGACATTCTCCCTGCGCCCGAGCCTGTTCCGATCCCCGACCCTATTGCATCGGAGCCGCAGGACGCAAAGCTCGAGCAGATTGCCGAGCGCATGCTGGCGCGCACGACCGTCGGTCACCGCAAGCGCCGGAACCAGTCTACGGCGGCCCCTGCACTTGTGCAGCCCGCTGCAGCTCCAACTGCTGTTGCGCAGACGACTTCCACGACGCGGCGTGTCCCCCCGCCTTCGATGCGTCCCCAGCACGAAATTCCTCCTGGAATGACCATCAGCAGCACCGACTGCAAGGCGTGGTACAATGCGCAATGGGACGAAAGCGAATCCGTCGAGACCGACGAAGCTACGCAAGCCTACAGCGAGATGCAGCGCCAGGTGCGCCATGCGCTGGAGCAAGAAAAGCGGCGTGAAGCCGAGGCCGACGAGAGTATGGCGGTCGGCGACGATACGCTCGACCCCCTGCGCGCCGCGCTCCCCCTCTCGTTTGGCCGGCCGGCCGAGCAAGCCGTCGACCAAGACCTTCAGCGGCAGTCCATTCCTTCCGCCCCTGCGTCGGACGACCCCCCCGCCGAGCTGGACTATGGCGCGCCTGAGCCGCTTCCCCCTCCGCCCGCCTCCACAGCCAACGGCTCGGTGCTGCGCCGCCTCCGTTCCTTGCAGGCGGCGGTTTTTGGCAGCACGTGATAAAAAAAGTTCGTAGGGTACCACAAACGGCGATGGCGAATCCGAGGCAGAGGCGCAAGTCGCGCTCGTCGAAGTACTCGGGCGCGACCAAGAGCGCCAAGCGCGCACAGAATAAACGGATTCACCGCGGCCCCAGCGTCATGGGCCCCGAGGTGATGCGCGAGCAGTGGGACAAGTCGCTAACCCCCCGCCAAAAGTACGTTGCGTGACTAACGCAGCTATGCCAAGCTCGGCCTGGCCCCGTCGCTGGTCCCCCAGTCCGGCGGTCTCGACCGCAAGGATCCCTATGCGAATGTGAAGCGCGCGGAGCCGCAAGCCGCCGCCCCGAAGGCGCGCAAGGGTATGGCGCGGATCGTGCGCAACGAGCAAGGCGAGGTCGTGGATATTATCGAAGAGGACGGCGAGAAGGACGAGGACGCGACTCCGTGGGGCAGCGCGATGAATGCGGATGAGGACGAGCCCGCCAACCTCGTCATGCTCCCCCCGCGCCTCCACGCAAAGGACGGCGAGTCGGTCGAAGGTACGTCTTCTTTCTCACACAGCCCTCGCCAAGCTCGCAGAGGAGGACCGGCCCGTGTCGCGCTTCTCGTCGTCGAACGAATTTGCGTGGCTCGCCGAGCTCGTGCATAAGCACGGCGACGATATCGACGCCATGGTGCGCGACCGCCACCTCAATATCTGGCAAAAGACGGCAGGCGAAATCCGGCGCGCGTACGTCCCTAGCACTCACCCAGACTCCGCAAGGCAGGCGGCATCGACAACGTACGCATTGAGTAGTAGGCTTGTACCATAGTGTGGAGGATGGCCGTGCGGGCCTCCACCTGCGACCGTCGAGGATGGGGAATGCGCTGTCCGGCTCGAGCCACCGGCTGCCGGGCGCCGGCGAGCTGGTGCTCGATAGCCAGCTGCAGTACGAGTGCAGGTGGGTGGTGCGACTAATGTAGTCTTGGCTCGTCACGCTTCCTGCGTGCGACGCGGGTGAAGCACGCGCTCGGCCCGCTGGTCGTCAAGGCGTTTATCAAGCCCGACCCCTCGATGCGGCTCCGGGGCCTTGTGCGGCGCTTGCGGTGTACGTGTGATGGCTTATACAGTGGAACGCGAGGCTCTGGAGGATGTGCCAAACGTCCTGACCTACCAAGAGGTGATCGAGACCGAAGAGGCCGGCTACCTCGTGCGCCAGTGGCTCATGTGCAGCCTCTACGACCGGATCAGGTAGGTAGCGCACCTGACGCAGCACGCGCCCATTCCTCACGCAAATCGAGAAGCTGTGGGTGAGTTACCAGCTTCTGTACGCGATGCAAGCGTCGTCGCAGCGCAACGTGCGCCACGGCGACCTCAAGTGCGAAAATGTGCTCGTGAGCGGATCGCTGTCTGTGTACATTACCGACTTTGCCTCGTCGTTCAAGCCGACCTACCTTCCGCTGGACGATCCAGCAGACTTTTCGCTGTTTTTTGATACGGCCCGCCGGCGGACATGCTACGTTGCCCCGGAACGCTTCTACGACTCGCTTGCCGAGCTCACGACGCGCGTCGAGCGCGAGGGCGGGCACAGCCGCAGTGCGACCGACGTCGAAAACGTGTCGGATCTCTTGACACACGAGCCCTACCTTGAGCTCCTGGGCCTCGGGCGCCCGTCGGGGAGCGTCACCGAGGCGATGGACGTGTTTTCCTTGGGGTGCGTCCTCGCAGAGCTCTGGCGCGACGGTGCGCCACTCTTTACCCTCTCGCAGCTCTTTCGGTACCGCGAGGGAGAGTTCGATGTCGAGGCGATGCTCGCCGAGATTCCGCACGACGGCATCCGCGATTTGGTGCGCCGCATGGTCCATGTCGACCACGAGCATCGGCCCACGTTTGCTACGCTGCTCTCCGAGTCGTCCGAGCACGTCTTTCCTCTGTCATTCTCGCGCTTCCTGCACCTGTACCTCGTCGAGCTGCAGCGGCCGGCCCAGGGCGCGCCGACACACCCCGACCAAAGCGAAGCCGAGGCGCAGACTCGCAGGACGCACCTTGCGCGCATGGTCGAGCCAGACGAACGTATCGAGCGCTTGTACGAGGACTGGGCGACGCTGCTCCCGTTCCTCGGCGAGCCCGGCGCGAGGCTGCGTGACGAGGGCGAGCTGCCGCTCGGTGTATGCCTTCCACACGTCCCAGTACCTGACCCTGCGCCCCGCCGCGCACGCGCAGAGAAGGACGGCGAAGCACTGCTTGTGCTCTCCGTGGTACTTGCCAATGTGCGCAACTGCCAGCGTGCCTCGGCGCGGTGCCATGCCATGGAGATCATGATGCACCTCGTGTACGGCTGGCTTTCGGACGAGGCGTGCCTCGATCGTGTGCTCCCGTACTTTGTCGCACTCCTGAGCGACCGCAGCGCAGTGTGCCGCGCGCTGGCGATGCGGTACCTCGTTACGACGCTCGAGTGCGTGCAGTCGACGACGCCAGGGAATACCGGCCTCTTTAGCGAGTACATCCTGCCGCACCTGCGCCGCATGACGCAAGACTCCAATGCCAGCGTGCGCACCGTCTATGCCGCGCACCTGACGCGTCTCTTTGAGTCTGCGATCCGGTTCCTGCAAATGGAGCAGGCGCCGAGCGCGAGCGACGCCACGGCATCCGTGCGTGGCTACGACGAGCAGATGGAAAACCTGCGGCTCATGGCGCAGGAACAAACGCTCCTGCTCCTCACAGACCCTGCGTCGTGCGTGCGTCGTGCGCTGCTGGGCGACTTTGGGCTGCTGTGCACGCTCCTTGGCGCGGAACGTCTCGAGAACTCGGTGCTGAGCCACTTGCTCACCTACTTTAATGATCCCGACTGGGAGCTCCGTGCCGCGTTCTTCCACGCAATCGAGGCGCTTGTGCCGGTGCTTGGGCCCAAGGCGCTGGGGCGGTACGTCCACCCACTGCTCGTCCAAGCACTTGGCGACGAGGAGGAAATGGTCGTCGTCGAAGCCCTGCGCAGCTTCCGGCGCCTCCTTGCCGAGGGGCTGTTTGGCCCTGCGACGCGCTACGAGCTTTTGCGCCACGCCGCAGGGCTCCTGTGCCATCCCAACTTGTGGATCCGCGAGGCAGCGGTCGGCCTCTTTGCGCAGGCCGCATCCGAGTGCACGGCCGCCGAGGCGTGGACCAAGCTTTATGTGCTGCTGCGTCCCCGCTTGCGCTGTGACATTGCGAGCCTCACGGCGGAAGCACTCTACGCAAACCTCGCACCGCCGCTGCCCCGCCCTGTCCTTTCGGCAGCAACCAACGCCGTGGCAAAGAAGAACGAGGTGTTCCTTGCTTACTGGAAGGTGCGGGCGGAGAAAGCATGGAAAGATGCGGCCGACGCCGATGCACAGGTGCGCGCGAGCATCGACCAGATCGTTCGCCCGTCCTCCTTTGCGTCGCATACCGACTCGATGCATCCGACAAACGCGGACGAGAAGGCGATGCTGGCGCGTCTCGCGGCGCTCGGCTTTGACTGGAAGCACGATACCCCCAAGCTCATTGGGCTCTGGTGGTACATTGTACGCCTCGCGCAATCGCATGGCAAACGCGCCAAGGCAGGCCCGCCGAGCACCTCGCTCGATGGCGCGCCGCCCCATACCATATTTTTTACGCCGCACACCTCGCCGCAAGCACCTCCGTCCGAGGCCGCCATTCGCACTGCCAAGAAGCGCATCCAGCGTGTGAACCAGCGCAAGGCGAGTGTCGACGACGTGCTCGACACACAGGTCGCGCAGCACGCCGAGCCACCGCCGCTCCGCAAGAAGGACCCGCCGAGCACGCCTGAAAAGCCCCGGCAGCCGCTCGTCACAGCGCCAGCCAAGGCCGAGGCCTCGACGTCGGTCGTGCACGCGCACGCCCAGCGTGCCCGCACGCCTTCGGCCCAGACGCAGGCCGACGAGTCGCTGCAATTGCTGCAAGAGAGCGGCTCGGCGCCGCCTGCCGAGGCAACGTCGTACACGTCGACGTACGACGGCAGCGATCCCTTTATCCACGCGCATCTCGAGGCCGTGTACGACCGCATGGCGCATGGCCGCAGTGCATTGGGCGTGCCGAGCGTCCCCAGCGAGACGCCACGCGCATGGCCTGCGCCGCATATGCGGTCGCGTGCCAAGGTCCCGGGCGTGAGCAGCAATGTGCGGCCTGAAGGCACACTGATTGCATACTTTACCGAGCACAGCGGTCCGATCACTGCACTTGACCTCGCAAGCGACCAGCTCTTTTTCGTGAGTGGCGCACAGGACGGACTGGTCAAGGTGTGGGATACGTCGCGCCTCGAGAAGAATGTCACGGCACGCTCGCGCCTGACGTATACGGCGCACAGTGCGCCGATCACGGCTCTTCTCGTGCTGCACAATACCCACTGCATTGTCAGTGCCGCGAGCGACGGGTCGCTGCATGCATACGGCGTCGCGGCGTCGGGGGGCGCGTCGCTACCCAAGTACGGCCGCCCCCACCCCCTCGGCCGCAAGACGCTGCCGAATGGCGAGCACGTCGTGTGCATGGCGCAGCTCGCCGGCGGCGCCGCGCCGACCTTGGTGCTCGGCACGAGCCACGGGCGTGTGCTCTTTTGGGACGTGCGGTGCATGCAGTGTATACATGCCATGACCACCCCCGTGTCCCACGGCGCAGTGCAGTGCCTTGCGCTGGATCCTGCGCGCCACTGGCTGTGCACCGGCAGTGCGAATGGCGTGTTGTCGCTGTGGGACCTGCGCTTTGCGCTGCTGCTGCGCAGCTGGGCCGTTGGCGATGCGGACCAGGTGACGCCCGGGCACGTCTATGCACTGGCCGTGCACCCCACCCAGCCGCGGTGCGTCTTTGTTGCGTATACGTCTGGCGACGTTGCACCGCTCTTTGACGTATTCGATCTGGAGGCGAATCGTGTGCTGGCCATGTACACGGCGACGCAGAGCGATGCGGCGACGCAGAGCGAGTCGCGCAAGCACTATCGCGTGCTCCATCCCGACGCCCAGCGTCCCTCCGCGGCGCTGGCTGCGCTCGTGGCGCACCGTGCGCGCCCCCCCGTGCCTCCGCCAGTGTATGCGCTGTGCGCCGGTGCAGACGGATACGTGTCATCGGGTGCGCGGCCGGGGTACGTCGTGTGTGCCGGCAGCGATGCGATCGTGTGGTACTTGGACCTGGGCCGCGTCGAAAAGAGCGTCGCGATCGGCCTGCAAGCCCAAGGCGAGTTTGTGAGTGTCGGGGACACGCCCAACGCCCCCAGCGAGTACAGCCACCGCCGTCCGTCCCCCCGGGACAAGCCGCTGGCGAGCCGTACCCCCCTACATGCGCTGCACTCGACGAAAGCACTGAGCGCGTTTGTCAAAGCGCACAAAGACGCCGTGACCGCGCTGATTTTGATCGAGCACCCCTTCCGGTGCATTATCGCCGGCGACCGCACAGGAACGATCCGTGTGTGGGAATAGCTATGTATCTACACGCCGCCAAACACGCTAAACTTGCGAACGATGCTCGGCCCATGCTCCTCGTAATCCTTCTTGTCATAGCAGAACGAGTAAAAGTCGGGCAGCGACCCGAGGAGCGAGCCACCGTACCAGACGGCATAGCGCTGCATCTTGTGCGAGATGACATTCACATCGAGGCCCGACGAGCGCGCGAGGTTGCCGCCGGCCGCCTCCGAGGCGTGCAGGCGCTCCTGCACGATCGAGTTGAGGTCCTTTTTGAGGCGCTGGCCAAAGTGCTGGAACATGGTCGAGCCACCCGACAGGACAATGTTTTTGTACAGCCCACGGCGCACATCGATCGGGCTCTGTTGGATCACCGTGTCGACCACTTCGGGGAGCGGCGTGAGGAAGTCCGACGAGGCAATTTCCGGGTTGAAAAAGATCTCTGGCGCGAGGAAGCGCTCGTAGCCGATGTCCACCGAGTAGTTGCGGCCGGTGACCGAGTGCTCGCCGTCGTACCGTGCAAAGTACTTGTACGGGTCCTCGTCAAAGCGGCGGAACTCGCGCACAATGTCTTGGCACACGTAGCTGTAGTCCTCCTTGATCTTTTCCGCGACACGGCGGCTGTCCTCGGCCGGAATGTTGGCCGACTCGCCGCGCTCACGCAGGAGCTGCTGCACAAAGTAGGTGATGTCGCGGCCGGCGAGAGGAATGTGCTTGATCGCACTGCCAATCACGTATCCTTCGGCCACGGGAATGACGTGTGTGACACCATCACCGCTGTCGATCACCGTACCTGTGAGCGTGCGATCGTTCACCTTGTTGCTGGTCCAGCTCGCGGCGAGGGCGAGCACGGCCTGCACCGCAATGTACAGACCCTTGATGTTGAACGACTCAAACATGATCTCGGCCGTCGCCTCACGGTTCTCCGGGGGATTCAGCGGGGGCTCAGTGAGCATAAAGTAGTTGTCCTCCGGCTCAGCGCGCAGGTACTTGAAGATGCACTGCTCCCAGAAGCGCTCCATGTGGTCCCAGTTCTCGACGATGCCGTGCCGGATCGGCTGGTCGACCTGGTACGTCTTGCTGTTGGCATACGCTTCGTAGCCGATGTGGAAGTCGAGATCCTCGATGCCGCGCTTCGAGGCCAGCGACGAGTTCGTTAGGCCGCCGGGCTTGGTCGGCACCGCCGGACGTGCGCCGGTGCTCTTTCCGCTCGACGAAGGCGTAGCGATCGCCGTCGGAAATACGAACGACGGCTCCGAGTTACCGGCAAAGCCCATCTTGGTGTATCCTGTGCCATTGTCACTGGGTCAGCACGGAGACGTACAGCACAATCACGTTCGAGCGCGACATTGCCCCACAGATGGTCGCAACCAGCGGGCCACGGCGGGCCCGATTCGCACGTGCGAATCGGGCGCGACCATCACGATGCCAGACCATCCCCTTCCTCCGGCGGCGTACGCCGAGCGCGCGAAGCCCGCGGACGTAGCGCCTGTGCGCCGCGCCGTGGCGTCGCGCAGCGCAATTGCTATGGCGGACCTCACGCCGAACAACGTGGGGCAGCTGCGCATGCTCAACACAAAACTCTTTCCAATTCCCTACTCGAACCAGGTCTACGAGCAGGTGCTCGAGGAGGACATGCGCCCGGTGTGCAAGCTCGGCCTCTTTAACGATATCCCGGTGGGCAACGTGTGCTGCCGTGTAGAAGACGGCAGGGACAGCGCGCACTGCAAGGTGTACATCATGACACTTGGCGTCCTCGCGCCGTACCGCCGCCTGGGCGTCGCCTCGGCGCTCCTCCAGCAGGTGCTCGACCATGCCGCGCCGGGCATGCAGTTTGCGGGGCGCCGCGTCGAGGCCGTCTACCTGCATGTGCAGGTCGGCAATGAGAGCGCGCGCGCGTTCTACGAAAAGGCAGGCTTTGCCGTGGTCGGCACGGTAGAAAACTACTACCACAAGCTCGAGCAGTCGAGCGCGTGGGTGCTCGAAAAGAAGGAATAGTACATAGTGCTAAGGCTGCTTCTGCAACTTGCGGCGCTTTGCCTCGAGCAGCGCCTGCTCTTCGCGTTCGTCCTCACGGCGCGCGTACAGCGCGCTGCGCTGTTCCTCGTTGAGCACGTCCGATGCGCCAGCTTCCATATCGTCGTCGCTGTCCACATCACGCGACAGGTACTGCTGCCGCTTTTTGCCAAAGAGGGTCCATATCTCGTCCCGCATCGCGGAATAGGTATCTTGGTCGCTCTCCTCGTCCGACGCCGTGTCGTACTCGTCGTCGCTCGGCGCAGCGCGCTTGCGCCGCGCCTCTTGCTCGAGGAACGCCTCACGCGCCGTCTTGCGGCGCGGCGGCTCGCTGGGGCCGGCGCTCGGCGCCCGAGACGCGCTCGGCGCGGCCTTGGGAGTGCTCTGCCGCTTGAACGGCACACCGAGCTCTTTTGCGAGACGCTTTTGCCGCTTTTCTTCGCGCGTGAGCGCCGCATCGCCGGAAGGGCGCGCGAGCTGCGCGCGCTTGAGCGCCGCGTCGGCCTTGGCTTTCTCAAAGGCCGGCGTACGTGGCCGCTGCTCGCGCCCTTTTGCCTTGTCAACCGCCGCTTTTTGCGCCGCGGCCGCCGCGGCCGCACGCTTGGCGTGGCGCTGCGCCTCGGCATCCTTCCGCACCTGGGCCGCCTTGTCCTGCGTCTTGGCACGCTCGCGCGCGAGCCACTCGGCCCGCTCTTTTTGCCGCCGCTGCGCCTCGGCCTCGGCAGCACTGCGCTCGTCAGCGCGCTCTTTCATCTTGCGCGCAAGCTCCTCGCGCTGCGCCGCCGCACGCTCCTGCGCAGCGCGCTTCAGCTCATCCAGGTTCATGGTTGTGGAGTTGGCCTATGAGGGGCTGTTGCCTTGCCGCCAACATACACGCGTCGTGTTTGCATTCTCCATGCCGAGCGAAGCGCGAGCGCCGGACGCGGCTGATGTGCCGCACGTCCCTGTCGCGTTGTTTGTTGCGACAGGCGCCTTGCAGCGCCCGGCTGTACCTGCGCCGGCCCTAGCTACGGTCCAGGAAGAGGAAGAGGAAGCTCCGCCTACGACGCGGTCCACGCCGGTGGAAAAGTGCCGTGCCCAGGCCCTTGGCGACGGGTACGACGGGATTGTAATGGAGCTCGCCAACGCGCAATGGCACGAGCGCTGGGACCGACTGTGCCTGATTCCGCAGGACGCCGACACGTCAACAGACACGCTCCCCCGCAGCTCGAGCCGCGCGACGCTCGCGCCAGCCGCGCTGCGGCGCAGCGAGTCGCGCGTGCGGTGCGAGGCGGACCAGTGGCGCGCGCACCCGCACTTTCAGCGTGCAGAGCTGAACGTGACAAGGGCGAGCGAGACCAAGGACCTCACCGTGGTCCTGAGCCAGTGGCTCGAACTCGACTCCTCCGACGAAGGCGTGCGCCTCGATGCGGAGCTTGCGCTGCGCCAGGAGATGGCGTACGCGGCGTACCTCGGTGTAGCGCACGTCGTGGTCCCTGCGCCGAGCAGCGATCCGGCCCGCCGCAAGTACCTTGCCGACTATGCGCGGGCGATCCGCACCTGCTTGAGCGGCATTGCCGGCGACGTTCCGGCGGCCGGCGCGACGATGCGCGTGTCGGTGCGCCTCCCGGTGAGCTCGCCGCACATCCTCACGACGATGCTCATGCGCCAGGCGACACGCACGCCGAGCGGCGCGCCGGCGATGCCCGCCGCGGCCTATCTGCGCACCAACGACAACTGGGCATGGGAGACGTGGGAGACGATCCAGACGCTCTGCCAGTACCACCCCCGGCTGCACGTCGCGCTTGATCTGTCGATGCCGCTGCCCCCGACGACTTCCATGGTGCGCTGGAGCGCCGAGCCGGTGTCGCTCATGTGGCTCCCTTCGACGTCGTTCCTTGCGAATGCCAAAGGCTATCCAGTGCTGTCCAAGTCGGCGCAGCGGCTTGTGCGCCAGCTGCTGCCACGCACGCCGCTCGTGGTCCTCAGCGAGACGCACACACCCCCGCCGCAGCACACCAACGGCGGGCCAGGGGCGTATCTGCAGTACATCCGGCACCTCGTCCGCACGTCGCCGCCGCCGAATGCAATGGAGCGCTACGCGCGCGGCTACGGCGACCATCTCCAGGCGCCGCTGCAGCCGATGGCCGACGATCTCGGCGCGTCGACGTATGACGTGTTCGAGAGTGACCCGGTCAAGTATGCCCTGTACGAAGAGGCGCTCTTCCAGGCGCTCGTGCAGCACGGCGCGCCCGGCGCCGTGACGCGCGTGTGGGTCGTCGGCGCGGGCCAAGGCGCGCTGGTCGGCCGCACGTTCGCTGCCGCCGAGCGGGCGTCGCGCTCGGTGCACGTCACGGCGCTGGAAAAGAACCCCGGCGCGTGCATCTCGCTGTGCGACCGCCAGCTGAACGAGTGGGGCACGGACCGTGTTGCGGTCGTCCAGGGCGACATGCGCACGCTTCCGGTGCCAGACAGCGAGGCAGAGCGTGTGGATATCGTCGTGAGCGAGCTGCTGGGCAGCTTTGCCGATAATGAGCTCGCTCCGGAATGCCTCGACGGTGCGATGCGCTTTTTGAAACGTACGTCTTTTTTTGCTAACACAGCCAACGGCATCTCGATTCCCAGCGCCTATGTCCCGTACATTACGCCGATCGCCGCGGCCAAGCTGCATGCGACGATCGCAAGTGCGCAGCTGGCCCAAGCACACTCTCCTTCTGGCATCGGTATGGGCACGAGCGTCGCGGCGCCGACGTTTGACTCGCCGTACGTCGTGCATCTGCAGTCGATCAACATGCTGGCCCAGGACGGCTCGGAGAAAAAGATCCAGCCGTGCTGGCGCTTTGAACACGGCCCGATGAGCGCCAGTGGCCTCGTCCTCACGCCAAGCGGCCTGCCCGAGACCAACAACCACAACATGCGCACGTCTGTGCACACCTTTACGGTCCCCCACGCCGGCGTGTGCCACGGCCTCGCAGGCTACTTTGAGGCGCACCTCTTTGGAAACGTCGTCCTGAGCATCTACCCCGATCCGGAGCGCGCAAGCACGGATATGGTGAGCTGGTTCCCGATGTACTTTCCGTTCCGCGAGCCGCTCTACCTCCCGGCAAACAGCGAGCTCGAGGTGCACCTGTGGCGCCTCACGGACGAGCGCCGCGTGTGGTACGAATGGAGCGCCGAGACGTTCTTGGTCCTCGACGCAAAGGAGCGGTCGCCTGCGCCGGACGTGTCGCTGGCGCCTGCGCCGGTGATGCAGGGCGCGGCGTTTAGCAACGCCGCACACACGCCCATGATGCCTTCTGGCTCGACGTTCCTCGCGCCGCCGGACCAGAGCGCCTCGGGCCTCGGCCTGCACACCGGTATGTCGTCCGAGCCGGACACGTCGTTCGTGCCCCACGATACCGAGCTGCCGCCGCGCACGCGCATCAAGACGGGCCAGTCGGCCCTGATGAACTCGGGCGCGGTGGGGTCCTCCTTGCTCATCAGTACATAGTCGCATTTCCGGATCTACGGTCACGCTTGGTATCCTGGGAAGTCGTAGTCGATCCCCGCACTCTTTAGCTGTGCACGCCGCTTGGTCTGGCGTTGGAGCAGCTTGCTATTCACGCGCTGGCGCTCCTCCTCGGTGCGGGGGCGCGAGCGGCGCACACGCTCCACGCGGTCCGTCGGCACCTTGCGGAACTTGCGGTTGGCGCCGATCCACAGGTTGGGGTCGACCTGGTCGTTGGGGATCAGGGCCATCTGCAGCAGGTGGCCGTCCAGCAAGTAGTTGTTCATCGTCTCGACGACAATCTCGGCAACCTCCTTGCTCAGGAACTCGACAAAGCCATAGTGCTTCGAGTGGCCCGTCTTTTTGTTGCGCGACAGACGCAGGCGGCGGATATCGCCAAACTGCGAAAAGTACGCCTTGAGCTGGTCTTCAAAGAAGCCGTGGGGGAGACGGCCGACGTACACAATGCCGGTGTCCTCTTTCTCGGCGCTCTGCGCGTGGCGGCGCTTGGCCTGCTCGAGGCGCTGGCGCACCACCGCATCATCACGGCTGCTGGGGAGGCGCATCACCTCACCGGACGTGGGCAGCGCACGCGTCGCCAAAGCATCGTCCTCCTCGTCCTCCTCCTCTGAGTCGATCTCGTCGTCCTCATCGGGGAAGCCCTCGAGCGTCTCGTCCTCGTCCTCGTCCTCGTCGGCAGCGGTCGCACGCATCTTTTTGGCAATGTCGGCGTCCGTCGAGGCGGGCACCTCGTGGATACGCAGTACCTTGCTGGGCTTGGCACCGCCCTTGGCCAGCGCGCTCTTGAGCTTGGGCGCGGCCGTGGCAGCCTTGGGCTGCGTGGCCTCGGTGGCCTTGGGCTGCGCGGCCTGGGTCGCCTTGGCCGACTTGGTCGCAGGAACGGCCTTCGGAGCTTTGACGACCTCCTTCACTTTCTTCACCGGCGCCTTGATCGGGGTCTTGGTCGTGGCAGGCGCCTTGGCGACCTTGGCCTTGGCCGGCGCCTCCTTGGCCTTGGCCGGCGCCTCCTTGGCCGCCTTGGGCTTGTCGGCGACGGGCGCTTTTTCGGCCTTGACGACCTTCTTGACAGGCGCGGCCACACGCACCTTCTTTCCCGTTGCAGTCGCAGGCGGGGTAGCAGCGGCAGGGGTCGCCTTGCGCTTCATGCTTGCGTCGCGCACCATAGCGGAGACTCAGCCGCACGCTGCAGCACGCGGCAGAAAATTTCCTCGGCACGTGGTGGGTGCATGGGCCCACGTGGAATTAAGGCGATCTATCCTCGCATGTTCCACAGTCTTCGATCTGCGCGTGCGGGGGCCTCTTTAAGCCGACGTGGCCCAAGAACCGACACTCTTCATTTCCAACCATGTCGACTCCTACTGCTCCTGAAATCCGGTGGGCGCAGCGCAGCTCTGCCACTGAGGCTGAGAAGGTACGTATAATGCTGGAAGTATGTGCTTACACCTCAGAACGTTGTTCTGTTGACCATCAATGTCCCCAACCTCGAGGAGGGTGACAAGACCAAGCTCGAAATTAACCCGGGCCACCTGCACTTTTCGGCGGACGTCGAGGACGACGCCTCGAAGGGTATCAAGGGCCAAAAGTACCTCTTTGACCTCGACTTTTTCGAGGACATTGAGCCCGCGCACACCAAAAAGTCGCACACGGCCAAGGGCATTTACCTTGTCCTGCGCAAGGCCAAGGTCGATGAGGAGTACTGGCCTCGTCTGACCAAGGACAAGGTCCGTCTGCACAACGTCAAGACCGACTTTGACAAGTGGGTCGACCAGGACGAGCAGGATGAGAAGCCCGACCTGGACATGGGCGGCATGGGCGGCATGCCGGACATGGGCGGCATGGGCGGCGGCATGGGCGGCGGTGGCATGGGCGGCCTCGACATGCAGCAGCTCATGGCCCAGATGGGCGGCGGTGGCATGGGCGGTGGCATGCCGGACTTGAGCGCTCTCCAGGGTGAGGGTGACGAAGGCGACGAAGGCGAGGAGGAGGCCGAGGAGGCCAACGCCGAGTAAATGCCCCTTTCTACGATACGCCGCCAGTCTGTATATCTTCCCGCTGGCATGCAGGCCGATGGCTAGCTGATATGTAGAAATACAACTCTCACGATCTAGGGACGCCGCAGCTGATTGATCTCGGCCACAATTTCCTCTGTGGTTAGTCGAGCGACGCACCTGCTTTCTGGCGGTTGTCCGCCTCAAAGTCGTAGCGCTTCGTATCGCGCGTTTTTTTCACGATAGGCAACAATCTTGAATAGGTTCGGCATCCGGACATACTGCTCGCACTGCAGCACGGCCGAAATGGGGTAGGACGTGGACCGTGCGTGGAACATGCGCTTCTCGGCAGGACGACTGTCATGAGCAGCGCAACATACATAATGTGGATCCAGTCGCCATCAATCGTCAGTACACGCTCATGGCGGCCAACCGAGATGGGGTGGCGCCGGCTGACCGAATAGGCCTGCGTCAGTAAGATGACGTACCTTGTAGTTAGAAATCAAGTCCATCGCCGTCTTGTACTTAGGCTGCTCGGGCATGCTCGACGCGGGTCGCGCAGAGGGCACCGGCGCCTCCGCAGCACGGGGGAGCGTGGTCCGCTCCACGAGCACCAGGTCCGTACGGCCGTAAAAGTCACGCACGGACCTGTCCAAAGGAATCACCTCGTCGACATCGCGGTAAAGCAGCGCATAGCCACTGGGATCGCTCAAAAGGCAGTGACGGCATGCAATCGCAAGTACTTGGGCTGCAGTCGCACGGGGAGGGACTCGGATGGTCGTCATACCCATGGCCGTAGGGACGACCATGATCTGCAGCGACAGGGTATCAGGTTCCGACTCGCTAGGCCGGTCGCGTGAGGGTTGCATGGCAAACGTGTTGGGGACATCGGCCGCCGATGTCGGCTCTTCCGGTCGCCGCCATGCATCTGTGGTGAGCATTAAATACGTACGTCGGGGCTGCGACGTTGGGCAAATCGCAAATTCCGTTTCGCCAAAGCGGCCGACGACCAGGGAGCGGTCAATGGCTGGGTAGTCCTCGTCCACCTCGCCGTCCTCGACCATGTGCAGGGACCATGCGGTGGTCTCGAGATAGATGTCGAGCTCCTCCTCGTCGGCATCGGGGTGTTGCGGCGGCTCGCCGTGCCTTTCCACATAGCAAAAGAGGCCGTAGCCGATAAGCTCCTCCATCGTGGCGTCCTTCCGAATGCGCACAGGGAGCGGCGACGTAGCCTCGACACTCGTCTGGTTTGGGAAGTAGAGCGAGATAGTGATGCCATTCGCGTCGCTTTCGCCTGCACCCGCGCGACCGTACCGCGCGAGGTGGATTTGCGCCTGCGACTGACTCGTATCGTTCAACCCAAACTTGGAGCTCAGCAAGGAGGCGTTCGGTGGCGCAGGACGGATGGCATTGCGCTGGAATATCAGTCGGCCTGGATCCTCGGGTGCAGGCGAGCGGCTGGTCTGGCCGGGAAGCCGCTCGCCGAGGCGCGCTGCCGACCCTTTGCGTGACCGGTTTGGCCGCTTGCTGGACTGGGCCAGCGACGAGCTCTCGGGAACGGGGTTGATAATGAAAGAGCCTGGAATGTAAGGGCACAGCGTGTCACTCGCAAGTGTTTCGTCACTGTCCGATTCAAGGCTCGATGGCTCGTCTGAAACAAGGCTTTCACCGAGCCCTTCCGGCTGCTGCGAAAATCCAATGGCCTCGATATGGAACGAAATAGGCTCCATTCCTGCACGAGATGGGTTCAGGGGAACAAGCGGCGAGGTCGTCCGCCGTTGCCCGCCCGAATCGGCAAGTGCCGACAAGACATTCGCCCCAGCTGCACGGTCGGGCGAAGGGTGTATCATACCAGCAGGACCTGGCTTGGAATAGGTCGAATGAATGTCACTTGCACGCGGATTCACCACAGTCTTGACGCTTTCCGCTTCCATACTTCCTTGGTCCGCCTGGCTGTAATGCAGCGAGTTCTGGAAGAGCGTGCGGGCCAGGCTGCCACGCATGCTGGACTCTGGCACAGCTGTGCTCTCTGAGGCGCCAAACAGCTCGGTTGAGCTGCTTGTGCTTGTATCGGCACGCCTCTTTCCAGATACACGCATGCCAAGCATACTCGACTGCCGTGGACCGTAGATTGTCTGTGTGTATTGCAGTCTTCGCGGCTGTACGCGATAAGGTGCCGGCACTTCGTCCAAAGGAGAGTGGCGCCCTGGCGTCCCGATCGATTCCATAGGCGAGGGATGCAGCGCGCTCACGCCAGGAAGGTTTGCTTCGTCTTCCTCGTCGAGCGGCCATCGCTCCTGGGGCAGGTACTCCTCAAAGAGCCGCTGGACCGCGGCAATGTCCAATGGGGGCAGCGGCGACGAGGATAACACGACTCCATCATCGTCCTGGTAGGCGTCTGTGCCCTCGTACTTCTGCACGTTTGTACCCCTTGGTGATCCAAATTTGGTATAGACCCCACTCTCGCTGGATGTGGGGTGCGACAGATTTTCGCTCTCTCCGGGGGCGTGCAAGGGAGGGATCCCTTTGGTAATCACCCGCGAGACGATCGGATCATCGCAGCTGCGCAGGTATTCTATACGTAAATGCTGTATTGCCGCGCTACACGTTAATCATGCCACATACTCTCGGTCCACGGCCAGGGACATCGCGCAGGGCTCGACGCGTCTGCCACGCCGGAAATTCCTCCACACGAGGCTGTGAAGTGGAGGCAAACTAGTCGCGCCCCAGCCGCCCTGCGGCGGTCCCGTGGGCGGTGTGGCGAGTCCGCTATGCCAAACATAGGAGTCAAGCGATTCCGAAGAAACTGCAATCTATAGTACGACAAGCGTCTTGCGGTATGCGTGTACACGGAACCTTTAAGCGCGCTTGGCGGCAGCCTTGGCAGCCATCAGGTTGAGGGCACTGCCGGCCTTGAACCACTCGATCTGGTTCTCGTTGAACGAGTGAACCAGGGGAATCTTGTCCACAGAGCCGTCCTTGTGCTTAGCAACCAGGGTGACGACGCTGCCAGGGGCAAGCTCAGTCACACCCTCAAGGTCGACGAGGTCGTCGGGGCGAACCAGGTCGTAGTCCTTGGACTCCTGGAAGGTCAGGGGCAGCAGACCCTGCTTCTTGCAGTTGGTCTCGTGGATACGGGCGAACGAGCGGGTGATGATGGCGTAGCCACCGAGGTAGCGGGGCTCCAGGGCAGCGTGCTCACGCGACGAACCCTCACCGTAGTTGTCATCACCAATCACAACCCAGGGGTGGCCGTCGTCACGGTACGAGATGGCAGTGGCGGGAACCGCACCCCACTCGCCGGTGTAGTAGTTCTGGACGTTGTTGGTCTCGTCGTTGGCAATGTTGGTGGCACCAATCAGACAGTTGTTCGAGATGTTCTGCAGGTGGCCACGGTACTTGAGCCAGGGACCACCGGCCGAGATGTGGTCCGTGGTGCACTTGCCCTTCACCTTGATCAGAACAGGCATATCAGTGGGGTTCTTGCCGTCCCACTTCTTGAAAGGCTCCAGGAACTGGAGACGCTCCGAGTCGGGCCTGACAATGACCTCGACATTCGAGCCATCCTCCGGAGGAGCCTGGAAGGTGTTCTCACCGGGGTCGTAGCCCGTGGCAGGGATCTCGTGGCCGCTCGGGTCGCTGAACTTGAACTCCTTGCCGTCAGCGCCAGTGAGCGAGTCGGTAACGGGGTTGAAGGTCAGGTCACCAGCAAAGGCCATGGCAGTAACCAGGTCGGGCGAGGCAACAAAGGCGTGGGTGGCAAAGTTGGCGTCGTTACGGCCGCTGAAGTTACGGTTGTACGACGTGATAATCGAGTTCTTCTCACCCTTCTTCACGTCGGTACGGTGCCACTGACCAATGCAGGGACCGCAGGCGTTGGCAAGAACCATACCGCCGGCCTCAGTGAGGGTCTCCATCTGGCCGTCACGCTCGATGGTGGCACGGATCTGCTCCGAACCGGGGGTAACGGTGAAGCCCGACTTGGCCTTCACACCGTGGTCAAGGGCCTCCTGGGCGATCGAAGCCGAACGCGACATGTCCTCGTACGACGAGTTGGTGCACGAGCCGATAAGGGCAACGCGCAGCTCCTCGGGCCAGCCGTTCTCCTTGACAGCCTCCTTGAACTTGGACAGGGGAGTGGCAAGGTCGGGGGTGAAGGGACCGTTGATGTAGGGCTCGAGCTCGTCAAGGTCGATCTCGAGGTGGCGGTCGTACTCAGCGTCACGGTCGGGCAGCAGGTTGGCCTGGTACTTGGCAGCCTGGTCGGCAATCGACTTACGGCCAGTGGCCTCGAGGTACTTGGCCTGGCGGTCGTTGAAGGGGAAAACCGAGGTGGTGGCACCAATCTCAGCACCCATGTTGCAGATAGTACCCATACCAGTGGCGGAGAGCGAAGAGACACCAGGGCCCTTGTACTCGACAATGGCACCGGTACCACCCTTCACGGTGAGCTCACCAGCGACCCTCAGGATAACGTCCTTGGGCGAAGTCCAGCCCGAGAGCTTACCCTTGAGCTCAACACCAATGACCTTGGGGCACTTGAGCTCCCAGGGAATGTCAGCCATAACATCGACAGCATCGGCACCACCAACACCGCAGGCAATCATGTTAAGACCACCAGCGTTGGGGGTGTGCGAGTCAGTACCGATCATCAGACCACCGGGGAAGGCGTAGTTCTCAATGATGATCTGGTGAATGATACCCGAGCCGGGCTTCCAGAAGCCAATACCGTACTTGGCAGTGCAGGTGGCAAGGAAGTCGTACACCTCCTTGTTCACGTCCTTGGCGCGAGCCAGGTCCTCAACACCACCGGTGCTGGCAGCGATAAGGTGGTCACAGTGCACAGTGGTGGGCACAGCGACGTGGGGCAGACCAGCCGACATGAACTGGAGCAGGGCCATCTGGGCGGTGGCGTCCTGGCAGGCAACACGGTCAGGGCGAAGGCGCAGGTACGAAACGCCACGCTCAATGTCCTGGGTGTGCGGGTCGTCCAGATGACCGTAGACGATCTTTTCCGACATGGTCATGGGGCGCTTGAGGCGCTCGCGGACGACCTCGAGGTTCTTCTCGAGCTTCTCGTAAGGGAGGTAGTAGCCCTTGCCGGACTCGATGACGCTCATCTCGACCTTCTTCTTGAGGTCCTCGACGTTCAGGTTAGGAGCATCTTCAGCAACAGTGGCGAAACCACGGGTGGCCGCCGCACGATTCACCCTGAGGGCAGCCGTGCGGAGGGCGGGGGAGCGCATCGCGCGGGTCGACAGCATGTTGGTCAAGAGAAAACCTCCAGGTGCTGGAGAGAGTTTATAAGAGGGATAGGTAGCTCTTCTGCCGGGAAAATGCAGGCGCAGTCTCAGCCTGCAAGCACCCGCGGCACTAATCGGAAGAGGCGATTGGCAATTTTCCCAGCCTATGACGGTCGAGGAATATCGTCATCACCGTTGGTTACTGCTCGATTTTGAATTAGAGCTTAATGATTGGATAACTTTACGGGTCGCTTCGGCTGGCAGACCCTCTTGAATATGTACCACGTGACAAAAGCCGGCAACCGTCCCTGATTTGCCACCGGCTTCCGGCACATATCTACCCCGCGTAAGCTCGGCGCCGAGCAGAAGGGCTGTGACGCGTGGGATCGGGCACTGCCACGCGCGCCAATCCACGCGGCGCCTGGAAAGGTGTGGCGCGAGCAAAGCGCCTACCCCGCATTTCGAAGAGCGGCTCATAGACCCATGGCGGCATAACAATAGTACGACTATCTACTTTACTCGGCCTCCTCCTCAGCAAGGAGCCTCTCCGCCTCGAGAGCAGCAATGCAGCCCGTGCCGGCGGAGGTAACCGCCTGCCTGTACTTCTTGTCCTGAACATCACCAGCGGCAAAGACACCGTGCACAGAAGTCTGCGAAGTACCGGGCTTAGTGATCACGTAGCCGTCCTCGTCAAGGTCAACCAGGCCCTTGACCACCGAGGTAGCAGGGATGTGGCCAATCGCGTAGAACAGACCGTTGGCCTCGAGGTCCTTCTCCTCGCCGGTCGTGGTGCTCTTCGTGCGCACAGCAGTCAGGAGTTCACCGTCACCCTTCGCCTCGGTGGCCACCGTGTTGAACAGCACAGTCACCTTGGGGTGCGACAGGAGACGCTTGGCCATAATCCTGCTCGCACGGAGCTCGTCACGACGGACCAGCACGTAGACGTGGCTGCCGTACTTGGTCAGGTAGGTGGCCTCCTCACAGGCAGAGTCACCACCACCAATCACGACCAGCGGCTTGTTGCGGAAAATGGGGACAGCACCGTCACAGACGGCGCACGCACTGATACCGTTCTGCCAGTAGGTCTCCTCACCGGGCAGGTGCATGCGCTTGGCAAGCGCACCCGTGGCCAGGATCAGAGTCTGCGTAAGGATCGGACCCTCGTCCTCGGCCCATTCGCGCCAGATCTTGAAGGGACGGCTCGAGAGGTCGACCTTCGAGATGGTCTCCGTCTTGATGTCGGTGCCGAAGCGCTGCGACTGAGCGCGCAGCTTCTCCATGAGTTCAGAACCACCGATGCCATCCGGGAAGCCGGGATAGTTTTCCACATCGGTCGTGGTCGTGAGCTGACCACCGGCAGCAACGCCGTTGGCAAGCATACCCTATTATGTGTTAGTACGACTGTCCTTCTCTAGGGACGGGAGCCGGCCCGTGATGTAACGTACCTCGAACATGAGGGGCTCCAGGTTGGCACGCCCCAGGTAGATGGCGGCCGTGTGACCAGCAGGGCCGGAGCCGATGATCACCTGCAGTCAGTATGACGCTTGGCGATTCGTACGTACCACGTTGTGGATCTTCTGCGCAGGAGCGTCGTTGTTCTCCGTGTTAATAGGTGCCATTGTGCTGTACAAAAAGGATGCTGGTACGCCAGTAAAAAGTGGTCCTAGCGCTGGACGTTGGTTCTTCGTGTGAGTACGTGAAGAAGAATAAGCGCGGTTAGTCAACGAATAGGGTCGACTATGGAAAAGCGATGAAGAGAGCTTTCTGGTAGTAGTGCACTTGGTAAGAGTCAGAGAAAGTCGTGTCGGCCTTAAATGACTCAAGTACGAAGGGAACATGCACTGTGGCACTGAAGTTGAAGAATGGCGTGGTTCAGTGGCGGGCTATCTGCAATTTATCTATCTGATTCCTTGCCAGTCGGTTCGAGGCGTGCACTTGTTTTACTAAATAACTGGCCGTGCACGGAGCATGGCGTGCCAGGCGCGTAAAGTCCGCGCCAAGTCGGTTCGGGGCTGCGGTCGGACATTGCACTCGCGGAGCTAAATGAAGGCGGAGTTTTGATGCCCACAAATGGAGTCTGATTTTGACATTGCGATAGCCATGGTATACCAGTTATTTCCCTATTTTCATATGATGACGGTGGTCAGGCGAAAGAGCGAAGTAAGAGTTAGTTCGCCGATTCAGACCTGAGGGTAGGTTCAGGCTCCGCAGTCGCTTCGGAGTCTGCGTTTTGCTTGGCATCGAGAAGGCGACGCTCGAAAACGGTGCGGATAGTACCGTCGTCCATGACGGTCTCGACAGGCTCAAGCCAGTAGCGGCCCATCGTGGGGCGGAGCGTGTACCAGTTCGGCCAGTATAGACCAACCCTAGGAAGGAGGACGTACCACCAGCACCAGTACAGGGCACCGCCTGCGAAGAAGGCAAGAGCCACACCAGCGTGGAGCGCGTACCAGATATGGGTGTACTGTGCATCGACCTTTTCGGTGGGTGGAATCCAGGGCACGATAACCAAGAAAGCGGACACTAACGTGAAGAAAATGGTGATGGGGATCGTCGCACGGAATTGTGGGTTCCAGTCGTAGAACCAGCTGGGTTTCAGACCACTTGACCGCGGAAGGTACGACAAGCAAAGACCCAAGCCGACGGCCAAATTGACCACATTGAGCGGATAGGAGGAAAGGTTCAGGACAAAGTTGTAAGCATCACCTTGCGGGGGTGCAAGCATGAGAATCAGTGTGACAATCATGTGCCAAGTAAGGCCGGCGAGCGGGGTATTGAAAGGACGGTTGGAAGCAAACATTTTGGAGAAGGGAATAAGGTTGTCACGACCCAGAGCCTGGTTCAGACGGCCCTGGGAGAAGAGCACCGAGAATACATTTGCAACCGCCGAAAGAGCCACGAAGACAGACAGGGCGCGCGCCGAACGTTCACCAAACATATGCTTAAAGAAGGAGGCAGCAATAATTTGCTTGCTCTCCAGAATCTCGGGAATTGGCACCGCGGCAAAGTAGGCCACCTGTGCAAGTACGTAGAGAATGGTAAGGACGATCAATGCGAGCGGACCAGCGATCTTCATGGTGCGCGCCGGGTTATGGACCTCACCTAGTGCATAGAAGAGGTTAGAGTAACCAACGTAACTCCAAATCGCCTGTCATGTGTTAGTATTTGTCCCAGAAGGAAGTCGAACGTACGTTATACAAGCATGCTGACACACCAGAAATGTCACTCCGAATATGGCCATCATTTAGCGTCTGACTGGCGCCCGAGAAGGCATTCGCAAAGTTGTGCGGTGCCTCGCCGATCGTACGTCCCGCCAGCGCAGCAAAGCCAGCAAAGACGATCAGAAGGAGAATGACCACTTTGAAGATACCGAGGATGTTTTGGAACCACAATCCATACCTGAGGAAGCCGCCGTGCATAATCAGTGCAGCGACCAGGATACCAACACCGATACCCTTCGAGTTCCACTCGGTCGTCTCACCTCCGCCCGCACGGATGAAGTACTGGCCTGCAGCGTTGGCATTACCAGCAGCCTGACCCAGAAGAAGCGCCTGCGCGGCGTACATCGAGGCCACCATGAAGTACGGCTTGCGGAACGCGTACTGTAGATAGTTTAGCTCACCACCATTGCGGGGAATTGCGGTAGCAAACTCAGCGTACACCGCAAAGCCAGCGCCTGCGATGACACCACCGATGGCCCAGTAAATAATGCTCATACCAACACTGTTGCTTTGTTGCAGAATCGTCGAGGTTGTGGAAAAGGCACCCGTACCAAGCATACGGTTCACCATTAGGAAGATGGCCGAGATGACACCAACCTGACGACCTTGAGGGACTTCGCTGTTCACCGCCGCCTCGACGTCGTCGCCGCAGTCGGGTAGAAGCTCAGGGAGAATGTCTTCATGCTCTCCCATCTTGCCTTTATGATCCGTAGACAAGGGGGAATTCCCCCCTGTCATGTCGACGCCGTTCGACATGAGGAATAAGGTTTAAAGAGGCGTCCTTAGGGCTACTGCGTAGCTTTTAAGCAAGGAAAAGCTTCGCAGGAGAGAAGACGCAACACCTGCCCCAGGCCAAATTCTAGCCTCTTAGGAGTCTGTCCCTGCGCATAATGAAACGATGCGTTCAAAAAATCACGCCATCGAAAGGGTATTAGAAAATATTTTTGGCAGGCGTTTTTCTAATGGCGTGCGGTGCTCAGCTATGGCAAAACGCTGCTGAGCGGAAAGCATGGAAAGTATGAATCATGGGGAGCACGTCTTCTAGGCGACTATGGGACGTGAGGGCGAATCCAACTGCCAAACGGGATGCTCTCGAGATTAACACACCCATCTCATTATCAAAGCATTTCTTAGCAAATAGGAAATGATGAACCAATCAAGAGAGATTTACGGATCATCGTTCATGGGAATCCGGGCAGCCCTGGACTGTGTGATATGGTCTGTCAAAAGGGAGGATCCTTGCTGCAGCCCTTGGTCGTTGCCCAAGCCTCCACATGCCGAGCCCTTGCCGGCGCAGGGTACGCCAGCCTGCTGCAAGATTTACGCGACAAATCTCATGCACGTGCCGAGCTCAGCACCCGGCAAATAATAGCTCGCTTCGCGCGAGACGCGTCGCACCCGGTCCTCCCCTTGTCGAACACCATGGCGATTGCTAGCCTCTTCAAGATGAAGGCTCTCTTCGCCTTTGTGGTGCTTGCTGGCCTCATTGTCAACGTTAACAATGTTGCTGCGCGCGAGCACCACGTTGCGCACAACCTCGCAGTGCATCACCACCAGAACATGGCGCGTCGCATCAACCACACGAGCCTGGCTGAGAAGTGGAACCACCCGTCGAGCTCGTCGTCTGGCCACAAGAGCAGCTCCTCGCACGCGTCGAAGAGCTCTCCGCACGCGTCGCACGCGTCGGACAGCGCGTCAAAGAGCGCGTCGAAGTCCGGCTCCAAGTCTGGCTCCAAGTCCGGCTCCAAGTCGAAGAGTTCGAGCTCTAGCGCGAGCGCTAGCCAGACTGGCGGTTCGGGCAGCGGCAGCGACGAGTTCCTTGTCGTGCGCACTAACGAGGGTCAGGTCCGCGGTCGTCTGAACGAGACCTCGGGCGCCTACCAGTGGCTCGGTGTGCCTTTTGGTGCCGACACGGCCGGCTCCAACCGTTTCCGTCCTCCGCAGCCCGCGCCCAAGTGGGATGGTATCCGTGACGCTACGCACTACGGCTGGAGCTGCCCTCAGCACGGTAGCCCTGAGTCGGTGACCGCTGTGCAGATCTTTGGTCTTAGCCCCGACGTGTTCAAGAACGACACGCAGAGCGAGGACTGCTTGAACATGAACATTTACGTGGGTAAGAACTTCTGGGAGAACTACAAGAAGTCGAACGGCACGCACAAGGCTCCTGTCTGGCTGAACTTCTATGGTGGCTCCTATGAGTGGGGTTCGAACCGTATCGAGATGTACCGCGGTGACACGCTCGTCAGCAAGGACGATGTGATTTCCGTCAGCGCCAACTTCCGTAACTGGATCTTTGGTTACCCCCTGTCGCCCCAACTGCATCCCGACCAGCACGACGGTAAGGGCGAGTACACCGGTGGTAACCCCGGTCTGAAGGACATCGACTACGCCATCGAGTGGGTACACAAGAACATTGCGCACTTTGGTGGTGACCCGGATAAGATCACGATCGGTGGTACGAGCACCGGTGCCTGCTCGGTGGACAACTGGGCTTTCGCACACCACAACAAGCCTTCGGCCAAGCTGGTCAACGGTCTGATCCTTCAGAGTGGTTCGATGACGTCGCTCGGTCGCTATTTCCTGGCGAACAGCAGCGACACCTTCCAGGGACACAACAGCTCCTGGAACCTAGTTGCCCAGGAGGTCGGCTGTGGTACCTCGAATGACCACAAGCAGTTCCGCTGCATGCAACAGAAGCCTTGGAGTGCCCTGATGCAGGCCTCTTTCACGAAGAACGCCAAGTTCACGTTGGCTGTTGACCATGTGACGACCTTTGACAACTACTACGAACGTCTGGAGAACAAGCAGTTCGTCGATATCCCCATGCTCATCGGCAATAACAAGGATGAGGGTAATGCTTTCCTGATCCACACTGCCAACCTTGCGCCGTTCGTGGGCCCCATTATCACCGCTGAGGTGTGGGTGTGCCCGGCCGGTGTCCAGGCCGACCTCCGCCACGGTGTGGCTCCGACTTGGCGCTACCGCTTCGGCCCGTCGTTCTATATCCCTGACACGCCGGACAAGTACAAGGAGCTGCTCACCTACCACGGTAGCGACACGCCGTACGCGTGGGGCACCTGGAAGCAGCTGCACTTTATCGAGTCGGGTGCCTCGGCGAGCGACCCTGGTCCCATCGCCAACCTGCCGCCGACGACGGACAACAACTACATCCGTGGTAAGGTTGCTCAGGCCTACCGCGAGGCGAACGTCGAGTTCGTCAAGGACCCCCAGAACGGTCTGCGCCACTTCCGCGGCGGATGGCCCGAGTACACCAAGGGCTCCAAGAGCATTGGTGACTTTGGCCGCAACAACGACCCGCACCACCCCTTCCAGCTCGCTAGCAGCTGGGACACGGACTTGCTCTGTGGTTTGACCAACGCGCAG
This sequence comes from Malassezia japonica, assembly GCF_029542785.1. NCBI lineage: Eukaryota > Fungi > Basidiomycota > Malasseziomycetes > Malasseziales > Malasseziaceae > Malassezia > Malassezia japonica. The sequence continues at coordinate 51,649 of NC_083372.1, read as the reverse complement.
GTTAACCAAAACAACATGAAATACAAGCCCGGCTTCGACAGGGTCCGCTCGTACCTTGTCTAAGCGGAGTCTACTCCGCAATGCCTCATTGGCTTACTTTCTTGTTTGTTTCGCTCTTTGCCGTCTGGCTACGGCGCGCAAACCTCCTATGTCCGTAGCTAAACTCTCGTTAGTGTTTTTCCTCTAGGGAACAATGATCGCCGATAATGGCCTGTGTACGATTTTTTTCTTTCCAGCCGTTCCTGGTTTCGCATGCATTTTTTCCCTTCTGACGGGCACCAACTTATAGAGAGCAAATCTGTAGCATTGCGGTTTCTAGTCACTAGGATCTAACGCTGACTATATCCAGATTAGAAAGCTAGCAAGCAGTTTTGAGACGAAAGAAGACATCTGCACCAAAACACAGAAAGCCACGGGATGGCTCGCTAGTGAATGGGCTACTTCGTACAATCCAGCAGAGAAACGCGTGAACATCCCGTGAGCAACTGGCTAACCCATTTACGGGGCAAGGAGCTGCTCGAAGAACTCCGGGCTCGTGGTGGTACGGGGAGTCTTGGTGTTCTTCTTGAGCTTGCCAGCCTGGCGCTGGGCCTGCTCGCGGAGTTCGTTGCGGATCGAAGCCTGGGCGTAAGGGTTGAGGCGGAAGAGAACAGCGCGGTTGCGCAGAGGGTTCTTCTTCTGCGTGAAAGGGCGCTTGGTCTGCTTCGGGCCAGCCGGGCGAACGACGCTCTGGATCTCATCCGAGTTGATGAGACGAGTGACATCGGGCATGGAGATCTTGGCAGCGGGGAGGCGGAAGCCAGACTTGACCTCCGAGGCGGACTCGTAGGTGCCGAAGATGCTGTCAAGCTGCTTGAAAGCGTCCTCGGTCCAGATCACAAAGCGGCCAAGGTGGCCACCGGGGGCGAGCTGGAGGAGGTTGAGGCTGTGCACGCTGACGAGCTCCACACCGGGCAGGTTGCGGAAAGCCTTGACGAGACCCTTGTCCTCGTTGTAGATGACAAGAGGGCCGCGGCGCTGGGTGTGACGGCGGTTGCGCAGCTTACCAACACCGGCGCGGATCTTGCGCGAGTTCGAGACCTTGACAACGTCGTTGTAGGCGTTGAGGGCCTTGAGCACGGCAACAGCCTCCTTGGTCTTGGTGTACGACTCAACCTCGCTCGAGACGATCAGAGGAACCTCCTCGATCTCCTCAACACGGTGGCCGCGAGCGAGCACCAGCGAGGGGAGAGCAGTGGCAGCAAGAGCCGAGGCAGTAGCGTAGCGGCGCTGGGCCTGGTTAGTCTTGATGAACCAGCGGCGCCAGACCTTGGTGGGGGCGAACATGTGACCGCCGCGAGCCATGTTACCAAAGGCAGCCTGGCCCGAACGGTGGGTACCACCACCGCCAACACGGGGGATACGGGCGACAGCGCGACCAGTACCCCACGACTCAGCCGAGGTCTGGTGACCGGCGTTGGAAGCAACGGCGTAAGGCTGACGCTTGTTCTTGGCAATGTTGGCTAAAAAGTGTTAGTATTCGCGTTCGGGAAAGAGAGAGAAAACACAGCAAGGCATCTAAAAGTGTCGAGTGTTTGCTTGCAAGCGCGATACGCGACGTTGCAATATGGACTTTCGACAAAAAAGATGCCATCGCCATATTTCGTCTCTGGTAAAAGTTACTCACAGTGAATAGCCGCGACGACATCCGGGCGGATCGGGGCAGTGAACACCGCCGGAAGAGGCAGCGAGCCCGTAGCCGCACCGTCGACTCCTCGAACGTTCACAGTAGGACGAGCAGCCATTCTACAAACTTGAGGATGACCTGAGTGTAGGTTGAGGAAAACGTGAACACGAGCGCACTCGACTAGGAATGCCCGGCGCACAACTACAGAACTTCCTAGTTCTCACGCACACGTGACCATTTTCAGTTTTGTCGTAGACTGCGGAGCCATGTGGATCCGCATGGGGCCACGTGGTCGCCTTCGGAGCGAGCACGCCATATTTGCATCGGCGGTAGGGAATTGCTTCGGACACGGAGGAAGGGGCCTACGGAAATGCACGGCCAGTGGCGCGCTGGTGTTGCGTGCGGAGTATAAAGAACGGGCAGCGATGTTCTGATGTCCCGCAAAAAAAAATAACGACGAGCATGTCCTCGCAAGCGGCGCCGACTACTTTGTCCGCATCTGTGTACGCTGCAGACGGTGCAGACGTCAACACCCAGGTGCAACGCATCATTGAAGACCTCCCGAACATCAACGAGAAGCTCCAGAATGCTCGCCCTGAAGAAATTCTGGCTTGGTCGATGAACAACCTGCCGAATCTATACCAGACCACCGCGTTCGGCCTGACGGGCTGTGTCACGCTGGACCTTGTCTCGCGCATCAGCACCGAGCTTGCGCAAAGCAAGGGTGTGCCTGCTCAGCACCTCGTGCCGCTCATCTTCATTGACACCCTCTACCACTTTCCCCAGACTACGGAGCTTGCGAAGCGATCGTCGGAGCACTACAACGCTCCTATGCATGTGTACACCCCGGTGGGAAGCGCAACTGTGAGCGAGTTTGAGGAGCGCTGGGGCCCGCAGCTTTGGGAGCGTGACGAGGACACCTACGACTACCTTGTCAAGGTGGAGCCTGCGCGTCGCGCTTACGACGAGCTCAAGGTCTGTGCAGTTTTCACGGGCCGCCGTCGCTCGCAGGGTGCTGACCGCGCCGCCCTTCCTGCGGTCGAGGTGGACGAGACGGGCCTCATTAAGGTGAACCCACTCCTGAACTGGTCGTTCGAGGACGTCAACAAGTACGTCAAGGAGCACGCGGTGCCCTACAACGAGCTGCTCGACCTTGGATACAAGTCCATTGGTGACTGGCACTCGACGGCCCTGCCCTCGGACAAGAACGCGGGCGAGCGCTCGGGTCGCTGGGCCGACAAGGCCGGCAAGACTGAGTGCGGTCTGCACAAGGACTACTTCAAGTTCAAGGTTCTGGCTGAGAAGAAGATGCGCGAGGCTGAGCTCAGCCGTCGCGATGATGCCCGGGCTTAATTTAATTAGACTACCATTGTACTATAGCACACACCAAAAGTCACCGGCTTATGAGCGGGATACTGCACACGACTTTGCCCAGTCATTCATGTACGAAAATTCACGCGTTACGTAATCGTGCTGATAAGACGAGCACGGATCAGCTTGGCACACCGATAGGGTGAGGCGTTGCCTAGATCGCTCTAGCGCACCATGTCTGGAAGAGTATTTGTCGGCGGAATCGTAACCCCTGTGAGTATTACAGAGACCAAGATTATCGAAAATGGTATCTTGGGGGTGGATGCGCAAGGTATTATTCAGTTCGTGGATGACCTTGACGCATGTCCGGTTAGCACGGAGGGAGTTACCGCCCAAGGCAACAAGAGCAAGGCTGCTTCGTTTCTAGAGAGGAAAGGATGGTGCAAGTCCCCCGAAGTGATCTACCTAGCGAAGGGAAGCTTTTTGTGCCCTGGATTCATTGATACGCATACGGTATGTATTGACGCCATGTTTGGATGCTAACATTACAGCATGCAGCTCAAATCGTACGTCTAGAGGTACAAAGAAAATGAATACTAATACTTTTCAGGCCAATTCCGGGCTTGGTATGCAGTTCCAGCTACTGGACTGGCTACAGAAACTCACGTTTCCGGAAGAATCGAAATTTCATGACGTTTCGTACGCGGAGGCTACGTACGGCTCTGCCGTGGAACGATACCTCCGTTCCGGTACTACAACTGCATGCTTGTATGCAACACTTCACTTAGAAGGTACGTTGTTCTGCTGACGTTTAGCTTCAAAGGCCCTGGTAAGGGTCTGCCACGAGAAAGGACTCCGTGCCTTTGTTGGCCGGTGTCAAATGGACCGAAATGCATCGCCCACCTACGTGGAATCCAGCGCGTCAGAATCTTGCAACCACTCCTTGGATCTGATTCAATATGCCAAAGACCTGTGTGGTCCCATGCCCGACGCATTGGTCCAGCCCATTCTCACCCCTCGCTTTGCCATCTGCTGTACGGATGAGCTTCTTAATGGAATCGGCCACCTCGCACAGGAGAACCCAGACAGTACGTTCCCATTAGACTGACTGGCAGTTCGTATTCAGACGCATATGAGTGAGAACAAGGCCGAGATCGCCAAGACGCTGGAGTTGTTCCCTGAATCCAAATCGTATGCGGGCGTATATGACCATTACCATCTCTTGAATGACCGTACCATTTTGGCCCACGCCATCCACCTCAGTGAAGAAGAGATCGAGCTCCTTTTGGAGCGCAAATGCGGATTGTCGCACTGCCCTGTCAGCAATTTGAATTTGAGCAGTGGACTATTCCGCCTTGTCGAGCTCGCTGAGCGCGGTCTAAAGATTGGCTTGGGATCGGACATCTCGGGAGGATATGCAGTTGGGATGCTGTCGGTCATTCGCGAAGCCAGCACAGTCTCTCGTGGTCTTGCTCTCCAACAACCTTCATTACACGGGCGCTCCGTGTCGCTGGAAGCACTCTTTTACCTGGCAACACTAGGCGGCGCCCATGTCTGTGGCCTGGAGAACAGGGTTGGTAAACTCGAAGGAGGTTACGAGTTTGACGCTCTGCTTATCAACACCTATCCAGCCACTGCACGCCAGGCGCCTGTTAATCCTGGATTGTACGTTCACGAAGATGATACCCTCTCCTCCGCTTTTGAAAAGTGGGTCTTTTGCGGTGACGACCGCAACATCAGCTCGGTATTTGTGCAAGGACGTCTCGTGAGTGGTTCGCTCTAGCAACGATCCTATATAGCGAGAACTAATGAATGTCCTCCTATCACAATTGCTGGCTGCGCATGGGAAGCGCGACAGCATCGAGGTCGGCCACCACAACCTCGTGTAGGTGACCACGGAAGACGTAGCGGATAAATAGAGACTTCTTTTCACCGATGCAAGGGTCAAAGAAACCAACGAGCTTGGACTGTACTGTGAGCATAAAAAACATACCTTGGATCGCCCAGCGGGAATGACAAGCTGGCTCTGGTTCACAAGCATCTGGAGCGCGACGCGCACGTCCCACCACATGGGCTGGTTCTCCGACAAGGTATCGAGGGGCATCTCGGGGTCTCGGCTGACGATCTTCATGAGATCTTCTTTGTTGGTAAGGACACTGGCAGCAAGATCCATCGGCGCTGGGAACTTGGCCTTGTTGCCGTAGTAGCTTTGAATGATGACCACACCGCTCTTAGAAAATTCGGACTCGGCGCGCTTCAGCGCCTGGCCACGCAAGAGTTCACGCGTCTGCTCGGCGGACGCACGGCGCTGCTCAATAACGCCCATGTTCTCCTTGCGCAGCTTTGCCACGCGCTCCGCAATCATGCGCTGCTTCTTCGGAACGAAATAGAAGTAGTGCGACAAGGCGATTGCAGCGGCCGGGAGTAGGGTCGCCGCACCCGCAAGATCCGTGCGGAAATTGGGCGACAGAAGAATGGGAACCACAATGCGCTGGCCAAGGCGCGATACACGCACCTTGAACATCACACCGGTGAGCAGGCCGCACTCCATTCCGAGCATCAAACGGATGTTCTCCGTAATACGGCGCTCGCCATTCGTGAAAACGGAGAAGCCGTTGCCCGTTCCAAGTACAATACCGCTGCGCACCATGACGCCTCCCAATACGCGCATGTTCCAGTCGTATCCAAAGGACAGGTCCACCTCAGACATGGTCGTTTGGAACGTCCATCCCGGACCCGTGGGCTCTTGCTTGGTCACACCCACAATGAGCGCACCCGTATCATCAACCACGGGGTTTCCGTCCTTGCCCATACCCCAGTCTCCAATGGTATATGCTCCCGTCTTGTATGACGAGAATCCGGTCAGCGACGACTTGCTGGATAGACGTTGTCCCCATGTCATAGTCACCGAAGGCGGTGCTGCCATGGTTTGCGATACGATGGCGTACGTAAAGAACAGGTTGTCGTCCACGGTATACTGTCCTTTGGAGGTGAGAACATGGGGCTTTAGCATCGTAGCGCTAATCTCGGAGAAGAAGTGGGGACTCCATTGAGTCTTTACTGTGCCAATAAGGTTTCCACCGCCCATGTTGCCACGGCTGAGCATCTGTCCCGAGACAGATACGACGGTGCTGCTCGATGTCTGCATGTCGAATCCGTGCTTGCCCATAAGCTGCGTGCAATCCACGCGCTCAAGGCGGTCCGAGAAGGTCAGCGGTGCGCGGCGTGGGCGCAGCGGATTCACCACAGTGGGGTTGGGTGCGAAGAGCGAAGAGGCATTGATAGTCGCGCTGAATTCGCCGCGCGACTTGACGAGGCTCTCGGCATCGGCGGCCTGGCGCAGGCGCGACTGGCGCTCAAATTCAGCACGCATTTCGGCAGGCGACTGCCCGCGAACGGCCACAGACCAAGAAGATTGCAGACCCTCTTCACCAAAGTGGTCATACACTGCACGGCGCTCAGGGTCACTCAGCACTTCGTATGCCTTCTGGATATCCCGGAAAGTGTTTTCGGCCATTTCCTTATGCTTCGGGTCAGGATGTTTGTCGGGATGGAAGGCCACTGGTATCAGCATTGTCCAAGTAACTTACCAGCCAGCGTCTTGTATGCATCACGTATCTGCTCCTCGGTCGCATCTTTGTCGACATTCAGGAGCGAATAGAATACGCGGGAGTCGTCATCGTGCGTTGTTTGGTCCTCGCCGTGCGTATCCCGGAAAGGCGTGCCACCGAACAAGGGCTCCTCTCCATCAGGAACTCGCGAAGAGTTGGTGAATCCTTCGTGGTTAGCACATGTTGTGACACGTATACGTACCATAAGGACTCGCATCGGCGTCCATGGCAGCCGACATCCCAAGGAGGGCTAATGGCTCGAGTGGCTAACGATGTGGAGAAGCGTCGGAATTGTTCGAATTGGTCACATTAGGGAACGTGCGCGAATAGTAGGAGCCGGCGAGAACCTGTTGAGAACAAGGTCACAATTTGCAAAAGGCTTTGCAGTAAGGAAACACAGTATGATCCTGGCATATGGTGTTCTATATACTATGGCAATGTGCCGAGCGTTTGGGTATGGGCATGGCGCGAGAGCCCGAGCGAACGCTACCACAAACTATGAAAGCACATTTTTCAAGTAGGAGGATCCATTAATGGAATAGAGCAGATTCCCGAGCCCATTTCACACCACACTACGGATCATATAGCCACAGCTCCTGCTACAGCGAGCCGCAGTGCCTTCGCATGAACCACTAGGAAGTGGGCAATTTAGGAAATATTTCCTAGAGCCCAAGACGTTCGCCGTCGTCGTCTCCACCTTTCCAACGACATGGCAGACTTGACGCCTGCTTCTGCTGGAAGCGAGCCTACGGGCGATGTTGCAAACGTTGAAGCTAACGTGAAGTCCGGAAGCCCCAATGACTTCCTCAAAGGTACGTAAAACCGCGCGTTTTAAACACCAGAACGTATGCTAACGACTTTTAGGTGTGACTGGCAAGCGCGTTGCTGTGCGTCTCAACTCGGGTATTGACTACCTTGGTACGTTTTGATACTGGATACGCTTACCAAAAGGAACACTCTCCTGCCTGGACGGCTACATGAACATTGCCATGGAAGAGACGACGGAACATGTCGATGGCCAGCTGAAGAATCACCTGGGCGATGCTTTCATCCGTGGAAACAACGGTAAGCACATTCTCAAGAGGCAGTTTGCTAACCACTCAGTTCTTTATATCACCGCCCTGGATGGATAAACCAGCAGCCCCGGTACGAGGTGCTTGACTATCGAGATGATGTAGAAAAGAACAACGTACATACCAAACGGCGCGCAAATGGCTTGCAAGCGCATATGTCGCATTCCGCTGTCTGAGACCACTGGCAAAGCGAAAGAATGGTCCTGTCATGTTTCATCGCATCGCGCATACGATAGCGCATTTCTACGAAGCATATCGAAACAAACAAGCAGTTCAGGGTAACACAGAAGCTTACTTGAGCGAGGCGAACAGCTTCCTGAATGGTTAGTACTCTCTCCTCAGCGCATACATACGGCGCGGTGCACTCCAGGGCACAGTGAGCGAGGTGGACTAGGTCGTGTTAGTATATTGTTCTGCAAAGCGCGCCGGTACGTACAGCTGTTGGTTAGTCTGACACCTCGCATGATAACATACAATTCCTCAGTGCAGTCCTCGTGGGGGAAGCCCTTGCCACCAGTAACACGTTCCTGGCACTCCTCAAAGTGATGCCGGACACTGCCGCAGGCCGACGACTTTTCGCACTCCTCGTAGATGGCAGGCATGGTCTGTACAATATGTCAACAGTGCCAAATGTGGCATTTCATGGTAAGTATCCTGCTCTTGGTCGCTCGAAATAACGTACGTCCTCAGGCTCCTGCTCGTTAGTATTCTACTTTTTTCGAACAAACATACGTCATCGTCATCGTCCTCGTCCTCGTCCTCGTCCTCGTCCTCCTCCTTTTCGTCGGCCTCCTCGTCAGCCTCCTCGCTCTTCTCAGCCTCATCGTCGGCCTTCTCCTCGTCAGCCTCCTCCTTCTCCTCCTCCTGCAACGCGTTAGCATCCGTTCCACATTCATCCTTCGCGAAAACATACCTCGCTGTGCGCGACAGGGAAGACAGAGGCGAACCAGCTGGGAGCAGCGGTCTCCTCGGCAACCGCAGAGGAAGACATGCCAAAGTTGCTCAGGGCAGACAGCAGAGACATTTTCTAGAAGTGCAGTCGCGGACGCTGTCGCTAAACGGTGCGCTTGGATTTCACTGCACACCCACGAGAATGGGCCCCCGAACTGTCCCGAATTACCAAGCATCCACCACGTGATCTATGTGGAGGTCAGTCGATAATCAGGTCACCGTAATCGATGCGTGGCGTGTGCGCACATGCGGTTGGGCTTATAAAAGGCCGGTGAACCGGATCCCGGTTTACCTTCCTATCACTAACAATGGTGGGTGTCCCTACAGACAAAAATGAGAGCTAACACTCAGGCTACTGCTAAGGGCGCTGAGATTCCTAACACCACCTTCGGTTACATTCCCTGGACTCCGGAGCTTGACTCTGGTGCCGTCTGCGGTATCCCCACCACCTTTGAGACTCACAAGGAGTGGAAGGGCAAGAAGATCGTGGTTGTGTCCATCCCCGGTGCTTACACCCCGATCTGCCACCAGCAGCACATCCCCCCGCTGGTCAAGCGCTCGGATGAGCTCAAGGCCAAGGGTGTCGACGGTGTCTACGTGATCGCCTCGAACGACCCCTACGTCATGAGCGCCTGGGGCACCTTCAACCATGCCCAGGACAAGGTCGTGTTTGCTACCGACATCGACCTTGACTTCTCGAAGGCTGTACGTATTTGTTAATACTGACCGATCAGCTCGGTGCCACCATCGACCTGAGCTTCAAGAAGATGGGCGAGCGCACTGCCCGCTACGCTCTGATCAGTACGTATTTTGTTTTCTATGCATCGTGCTAACACATTGCAGTTGATGACCTCAAGGTGGTCGACTTTGCTGTATGTATCTCGCGGCGGTGGGACGAAATACTAACATACTTGCAGTCGGACGAGGGCGACACTGGCGCTCTGCAGAACGCCTCGATCGACACTATCCTGACCAAGGTCTAAAGGAAGAGTCGCGAGGTTCAATAGGCTGTTTGTTCTATAGCATCAACAAGCCTCAACTATAATACTTTTTTGTTCTACTAGGGGAGAGGGACTCAGAACTAGTATGGGATCCGTGGCTTTCGGGTACATGGGCAATGACGCTTGGCCCGGGCGCACACTGCCCCGGTCACACGTCGGGCACGCCACCCGTGCGCCGATCGTGGAGTGAACCGCGGAGAAGATTCCATGTTTAGTCATCATTATGGAGGCGGGGACGCGCACGGACGGTGGGGATAAAGGGCGCCCGACGGCGTTGGACTCCTGCCCACTTGCCACAATGGTACGTGCGCCGCGAGTACTAACGTAGTCTGCTACCCAAGGTTCTACTGTCCCCAACACGACCTTCTCATACGTGCCCTGGGCCCCTGAGCTCGACTCGGGCAAGGCCTGCGGTGTCCCCACTACCTTCCAGTCGCACGACCGCTGGAAGGGCAAGAAGGTGGTGATTGTGTCGGTGCCCGGTGCCTTCACTCCCACCTGCCATGTGAACCACATTCCTCCCTACGTGGAGAAGCTGAAGGAGTTCAAGGCGAAGGGCGTCGACGAGGTCGCCGTCATTGCCGCGAACGACCCCTTTGTGATGAGCGCCTGGGGTGTCCGTGAGGGTGGCAAGGAGGAGCCCATCTTTGCCTCGGATGTGAACGCCGCCTTCTCGCACGGTCTTGGTGCGACGCTCGACCTGAGCGACAAGGGCTTTGGTACTCGTACCGCACGCTACGCGCTGGTCATTAACGACCTCAAGATTGAATACTTTGCTGAGGACAAGGGCGAGCTGTCGCAGTCGGCCGCCGACGCTGTGCTCAGCAAGTTGTAGAATGTTTTTTTATCCTAAACAGACTGAAGATATGTGCGTTCAGCTATTAATAGTTGTCAAACAACCGGGTATAGTCGCGCTGGTCCACAGCCGGATCCATGTCCGTTTGATCTGCCTCCAGGCGACCCGCCTCGAGCTTGGCACGGTAGCGCTCGACATGGTGCAACCTGGTGACCCAGTTGCTGGTGTACGGCACCATGGACTCTCCCGTGTCAAGGTAAATCTGGCTCATCAGGTCGCAGTGCATCGCAAGGTTGCGCACAAAGCGCGGCAGAGCACCGAACGAGACCAGTTTGCCGTTGCCCACCGGTGAGAAGTCTGGGAGGCCGGGGCGGCGCTGGAGTTCCACGAAGACTGGGTAAGCAAAAAAAAGAAGACGTACAGAACATGTCGTCATTCACCTCGTACGCCTCGACGCCATTCTTGAGCTTCGAGTGAGGAGAAATCACGATATTCACAAAGTTGAATTGACTTGCAATCGTTCCAAATTCGTAGGGCTGGTTCGCTTCGTTAAAGATAATGTGCACCCAATCGTTACCGATCAGTGCCTTTTTGGCTGAGTGATTCGGGTCCGTGGGGCGGTTCGGCATCAGCGTCGCAGTGTGATACACGATTTGCTTGATATTGTCCTTCCACACGTACGCGTACTTTCCGTGCTCGTCCTCCTGGCGGTCCAAGCCACCTGTGTACACATCCTCCTGCCCACGCAGCGGGACCAGGTCGCCGAGACGCGACAAAAACTTCATGTACGCCGACGATCCATGCGTGTTGCTCAGGATCTCCTTCTCGGTGGTCTGTTGGAAGCCAGCGTAGAGCACACCGATTTTGTGGAAGTCGTACACGGGCGTCAAGTCGATCGCGCGAAGCAGGCGGTCGGTCGCCGGCTCTGCCGGCAGACGAATCGGAGCTTTGTCCACCACCATATCCGGAAAAGCGCTCAGCTGCAGCGCGAAATACGCTGGGTTCATGGCATTCTCACGGTTGCGCGCGGCACTGGCCGTCGACGAACTCGTATCCTGCGCTGCGGACGCGGGTGCCTCGGCTTCGGGCGCGGGCGCGGGCGTCTCGGCTGGCTTTTCTTGCGCTGGGCGCTCCTTGGCCAAGGCGCCCGGAAACTTGCGTCGCACCTCGCTGTCCTTGTCCTTGTAGAACTCCGAGTGCGTCAGCGGAGAAGGGGCGGTACGCGACGGGAGCGACAAGGCACTCAGTGCGCGCGTCCGCGCGAGCGTCTTGGGCAGCGCCTCGGCCATGCGCTCTTCGTCGACGAGGGTCGCCGACGGCTCGTTTTCGAGCTTGGCGACCATAGACGTCGTGCCCGATGGGCGGCGCACCACGAGCTCGAGCCACCCAGCACGGCGAAGCGAGGTGATGGTCACGAGCCCCTTGCCCATGACCCATGTCTGCGACGCATTCGAGTCCGCGTTGGGCGCCTTTTTCTGCGTCGGATCCGAGCTAGTGACGAGGAAGCGAATCAGCGAGCGAGTAGGCTTTGACTGCGCGTTGCTGTATGTAAAGCGCGCAAGGAAGTCGAGGCACACAAACGTCTGGTCGGTCAGCTTCTCGCGGCCCTCGTTCGCGAGCATCAGGCCGCGCGTGATGTACGGCACATGCTTGGCGCGGTCGCTGAGGCGCAGCGTGATAAACCACTGCGCAATGTTGCTGTACGCCAGCATCATGACGTACTGCGACAAGGAGAACTTGGCAGGACTCGAGCGGATATCCTCGCGCGAACTTGCTGCCGAGCTCTGGTGGTACTGGATGTACTGGAGAGCGATACCAAACACCCGCTTGTAGTCCGACTCGGTAAAGTTGGCGTAGAGCGCGGGCGACCCACTGATCTCGACAAGCAGCTCGAGGATGTGCACGCTCACCGTCATCGACGACATGATTGTCGAGAGCTTCACGAGGACACCCGCGACGAGGCGCGTAAAGGACTTTTGCAGCTCGTAGCTCGCGACGACCAAGGCACGCACGCAGGGCTGCGCGGTGTTTTGCGACTTGGTCAAGCCGGCGATAAACGCCTCGAGCAGCTCGTCGTGCTGCGTACGCGAGAGGAGGCGCCGGTAGCTCACAAGCACCATCATCGTCGCGTACACGACTGCGTACATGTCGGTGCGCTTCACGTCCTCGGGCAGGATCAGGTTGGAGAACTGTTTCTGCTGGAGAAGCAACGTGCAAAGCAAGTCGCTCAGCGCCGAGATCTGCTCGCGTGTGTGGGGACCGCAGAAGCACGGCTTGTTACTCAGCTGCGCAGGCAGGTGCGCAATAATATACGACACCATCTCCCAGTCCGCCTCACTCTGCAACAGGTTAATCAACACGCCGAGATACTCGGACGTGGGCATGACGAGCGGCTCACCGGCCCCAGGCTCGTGAGCAGGCAGCTCATTGTCGACGTGCTCGTGTGCATACACCTTCCAGAGGGTGCTGGGCCACCCCTCGTCGGGCAGGTCGACCTGGAGCGTCTCGGGGACGCTCCAGAGCATCGGGGCGTCTGGCGCGCGCGACGCACTGCGTTCGCGCGGCTCCGCCCGCCGTTCGCTGCACCCACGCTCGCCGCTCGGCTCGCGTGCGCGCGAGCGGCCGCGTGTCTCGGGCGCCAGGCGCTCGTCGCGCGCTCGCCCCCGCTCTTCGCGCTCGTCGGTGCGCTGGATGAGCTGGGCGAGCGGTTCAACGTCCTTGTCGACATTGTGCACAAAATAAATTTGGTGGTGGCGGTCCGCACGCAGGCGCATCAGCCACTGGAGGATGACCAGGCGCACTTGCGTCGGGATGTGCATCGTGTAGGGCGCGCGCGCATCGGTCGAGGTGTGCTCCGCGCGTACGTCGCCGGTGCCGCTCATCGAGATGCCGCTGCTCGTGAGGTTGAACGAGTCGTTGCACTGCACGAGCACGAGCAGATCGCGGAAGAGCGACACACTGCACGCCTGCGCACGGTCGCGCACCTCGTCCGAGTCGTGTACGTCGTACGGAAGCATCACTGCCGCGTTCGGCAAAGCAAACGACAACTGGTAGAAAATGGTGACCATGTCGCGCACCGAGCGGATCGCACGCTGAATACGTGCCTGCGTCTCGCGCGCGACATTCATGTTGCTCGGCCCCAGCGACTGCTGCCGCGAATGCTGCGCCCGTGCCTGCTTGCGCTCGGTCGTCGCGTCGAGGCCTTGGGCGCGGTGGATGCTCTCGACCAGGACGTGGCGTAGGCGCGTAAAAGGCTGGCCCTGGCCGACAGACGCGTCAAACGCCGAGACGGTCGCCGCGTGGCGCAGCATGGCGCGCAGCATCGCTTCGATCTCGGGGCTGTTTTCGAGGCACAGCGCACGCTCGAGCAGCGGGACGACCACCTGCTCGATCATTTCGTTGCGGAACTGCGGCATGTCTTGCACTGCGTCGTACATGTTGCTGATCAGCTGAACGACTTCGAATCGCGCCATGGGCGCGATCGCCGGCGTGCTTGCGTGCAGCTGCGGGGGATAAAAGGTATTCACAAGCTCCACCGTATTCTCGATCCAGTCGGGCGAGCTGGGGACGTAGGCGTGGTGCTGCCGGTTTTGGAGCACCATGTCCACCATCACATGGTCGGGCAGCAGCGGCGCCAGCGACCAGAAGAGCGAGGACAGGTGCGGCATCGCAGCCACGGTCCGGTCGCGCACGCCGGCCACCTGCTCGCTCTCGCGCGAGTCGACCGGCGTGCCAGAGAGGATCTCGACGAGGATGTGGATGATGATGATCGAGATCGTCGACGAGGGCGTCGGCCGCGCGCCCTGGGCGCTCTTCCACACAGCCATGTGGCGCTTCGCAAGGACCTGCAGGTCCAGCAGCAAGTCCCAGTCGGCCTGCACGTCGTTCTCGCGAAAGAGCGTGCAGAGCGGCACCGGCGCCTGGCGCACGCGCGGCTCGAGCAGCGGGTCGACACGCGCACCCATATCCACGCGGCGCTCGGGCAGGTAGTCGTCGAGGAACAAGACCGTCGCGAGGTCCAGCACCGCGATATCCTTTTCGAGCGCGCCCTGGACCGCACCGGCAATCGCAGGGAGCGACAGGAGCGTCGTGGCACCGTCGTCCTTTCCGGTGCGTGACTTTTGCATGCCGTTCTCGAGGCGGTCTTCCGCCGCCCAGATCAACGCTGCGTGCAGAAAGAGGAGCGCGCCGACCAGCACCGACGGCTCGGCGCGCTGCTGCGTCGAGGCAAACGGCAGATCCATCCATGCCTCCTTGTTCTTGCGTGGCCACAAGAGCTGGCACACGGTCCGCAGCACCGAGTTGGCGCAGTGGCTGCGCAAGAGATTTGTGAGAAAGGCCCACATTTCGCCCTGCATGCCGTCGCGGCGTAACTGCAGCGTGGTAAGCAGTGCATCGGCATCCACGCGGAGCGCCGGCAGGCCCTGTGCGCGGCACATGGCGTGCACGATCGGCGTGATGCACGCAGGAGGGAGGAACGCAAAGCAGATCGCCGCGTCCGGCACCCGGACGAGCGCCCGTACATCGCTCTCTTTGAGCTCGGGCATCTTGGCGTCGCTCACGGTCGTGACCCACTCCGAGGCGCGTTCCTGCGACTGCGCCCGCTTTTCCGGAAGCGGCTGCGCGGTCGCCTTGAGGCGCGGCGTGCTAAAGTATGGGCTCATTACCTCGAGGCCGTAGTAGGAGAAGCCGTGCGTGAGCGAGTCGCCGACGGGAGGGCTGATCTCGTCCGCAGTCACTCCCTCGTCTGCCGTCGACGACGGGACCGACGGTTCGAGGATCAGCTGCGTGACACTCAGCAGCGCCGCCTGGAGCTGGTCGCAGGACAGGCGCGAGGCGTGGAACTTGATCACGGCCGCCATGAGGTGCAGCACCGTGTAGGCGCATTGCTCGCTCGTCGTGAGCAAGCTGTGGTGCTCCGGAGAGTGCTCCAGCGAACGCAGATGCATGATACACCCCCACGCCGGCCCGATCCACTGCGTGAGCACGACAATGATCTCGCGAAAGGCGAGGATGTCGCGTCCGTCGCGCGAGAGTGCCTGCAAAGCAGTGAGCTGGCACGAGAGCGTGTAGATAGCGCGCCCTGGATCGCTCACGAGCGCTGCGGCCTCCCAGTCCTTATCGTCACGGAGCCCCACGATAAGCTTAAAGAGCAAAGCGCGATCGAGCGCGCTGAGCACATGCGCCGGCATCGTCGCGTTCCAACCTGTGAGCGCAGCGGCGTCGTGCGCCGGCATGCCTGACCGCGCCGTGCTCTCTTCTGCATACTTGAGTGTGGCGGTGAGCAGCTCGCAAGTACCCAAGCGCACGTCCAGCGCGTACTTGGGCCGCATCAGCCGCGAGCAGAGTACGGTGAGCGACGAGACAAGCGGCGTCGCCGTCGCAGGGTCAAGCAGTACCCCCTCATTCTCGGTGTGTTTCCGTAGCGTCTCGATCAAAAACCGGAGCTGCGGCGGGCGCTCCGGCGCATCCGGCTTGGTCTGGAGCAGCGCATCGATCGCACTATGTATGTCCGCAAGCATGGTGCCATTCAGCACGCGCACATCGTTTCCCGCCTCAGGGACCGACGGCTGCGTGGACGACGCAGTGCGCGAGCGAAACGAGCGCAAAAAGAGCGACGCCTTGGAGGCGCTGCTTTTGCTATCGTCCATCCCGCTGGTGCCCAAGACGGTGGGAAGTGGAGGTGTGTACAGGTGTGTGGGGACAGTCAGGCGCCCCAAGCGCCGAGGACGACGGCGTGCAGCGCGTCTTGTCTACGGTTCGGGAAGCGCGCAAAAGTGCGCGTCGCTAGCGTAGAGAGCTGTGTAGGAAGCGACCTGGGTAAGCAGAGCGGCGTACGTCAGGTCGCCGAGCAGGCAATAGTCCGGTGCCATTGTGTCCGCGAGTTCGCGCTGGTGGTCGTCCATCAGCGACGCGTTCGGGACAACCATCACACGGGGATGCGACGGCGTACGCAGGGCCTCGAGGATCGTGCCCGCGCCTGGGTCAGAGAAAATACGCTACGCACCGCCGTGGGCGACGACCATGTCGGACGCGTCCATGAACGCCTGCAGACTCGGCGCATAGCGAAATAGGTAG
Organism: Malassezia japonica; assembly: GCF_029542785.1. NCBI lineage: Eukaryota > Fungi > Basidiomycota > Malasseziomycetes > Malasseziales > Malasseziaceae > Malassezia > Malassezia japonica. The sequence goes on along the minus strand of NC_083372.1, from coordinate 35,162 downwards.
ACGTGCACGTTGTCCATTGTATATACCAGCGCCTCGACGCCGTGCACGATGGTGGGCTTGGCGTGCGCAGGAGGACGCACGTCGCTCCTGCCGTACTGGAGCAGGACGCGCGCGTTGGGCGCCAGGCTGCCGATGGCCTGCAGCACGTCGTCGTCCTGCACGCGCGCGACCAGCGCGTCGAAACGCGTGCTGCCGACAGTCACTAGCAAGGTAAGCTCCTCCCGTGCGGCCATCGCGGCAGGAAGCGGCCCGTGCTTTCCCTCCACACCATCATGGCCGGGGCGCTGGAACGCCCGTGGACGGCGTGCGTGGGCTTCCTTCCGTTGGCCGAGTATGTCGATGCGCGCGATGCAGACACTATCCTTTGGCTGGATATTGGTACGTCGCTTCTCTCACCAGACAATACGCTGTACTCCCAGGTCGAGACGCGGTACGTGCCTGCGCTGACGCAGGATTGCCGACCAGATGGCGGTGCTTATCCGCGACTACTTCCGGACGCTGGGCCTGGATAAGGACGAGGCCGAGGCGCTGCACATGCACTACTACAAAGAGTACGGCCTCGCGATCCGCGGCCTCGTGAAGCACCACACCATCGACCCGATGGACTACGACGAAAAGTGCGACGGCGCGCTCCCGCTCGAGGAGATCTTGCACCCGGACCCTGCGCTCATTGCGCTCCTGCGCCGCATCGACCGCAAAAAAGTGCGCGTGTACGCACTGACGAACGCGTACAAGCGGGTACGTCGCGATGCTCACGCAGCACGCCCTGCGTGTTCTCTCCTTGCTCCAGCTCGATAAGCTCGTGCAGGGCGTCGTGTACTGCGACTATACGATCACTGATTTGTACGTCGCATGACTCACCAGCTCCTGCAAGCCCGAGCGCGAATTCTACTCGGCGGCCGAGGCGGCGGTCGGCGCGCGGAGCGACGCGCACCACTACTTTGTCGACGATAGCCTGAACAATGTGCGCACGGCCCATGCGCTCGGCTGGCAGTCGTGCGGTACGTCTTACTACTGACCCAGTGTATTACGACGAGCTACATCCCAGCAACGAGGCGTACACGCAGCCCGACGGCATCGTCACCGTCTCCACCATGCATCAACTGCCCTCGGTGTGGCCCCGCGTATTTTCGTAGATGTGGAGAAGCTTGGCGCGCGGCGTCCTGACCGTTTTCTGCGATGGAGTCGCCGACGAGTGCCCTCATACGGCACATGGTCCGACGAAAGGCTGTGAGGATATGCCTCTTGTTGATACTTGTATTTCTATTTGCGCGTGTCGTGCTGTTTGTGCATGAGCACATGGCCTCGGACGGTCTGCCGACCCCGCGGCGTAGCCCCTTTGCGTCGTTCGACATGTCGGACTACCCTGCCGCGGCCATCGATCCGCAGAGCAATGTGACGCTGGGGGAGGACGCGTTCCCCCCCCACATCCCTGAGAGCATGCGCGGGCGCCCGCTGTCGACTCTGTACACCAAAGGCGATCCCCACCGCGGCGAAATACCAAGCAAGCAGATGCTGCTGCTCGAGAACGTGCCCCCGCTCGTACCCCCGCCGCGGCCGATCAGGGCACCCTCGCTGCCGCCCAAGTCCTGGAAGATCTTTCCGTGGACGCGCAAGGAGAACGGCTCGCGGTCCTCGGCAGAGGATGCGGCGCGCCCGGACAAGCAGCCGCTGGGGGCTGACTGGCGCCCTGCGCCGTACGATGCGTGGTCGCCGCCGCTTTCCGAGCTGATGCGCACGCCCGAGCCGGTGCCCAGGGTCCAGTACGCCTTTACGCACCCCCACCGCCACTCGGGGCAGGCGAACGACCACGGGCGCGATGCGATGCTGGCGTCGCGCCAGACGATGGTGCGCAACGCGTTTGTGCGCGCTTGGCAGGGGTACAAGGAGCACGCGTGGGGCGCTGACGAGCTGCGGCCCGTGTCGATGCGGCCGAACAACAACTTTAATGGATGGGGCGCGACGATTGTCGATGCACTTGATACCCTGCTGGTGATGGGCCTGCACGACGAGTACAACCTCGCGCGGCACCACGTCCACGATGTCAACTTTCACTATGTCGGCGGAGAGCGCAGTGCGTACGGAAATTCGGATGGGCGCGTGCCGGTATTTGAGACGGCGATCCGGTACCTCGGCGGCCTGCTGTCCGCGTACGACCTCACCGGCGACAATCTGATGCTCGATCGCGCAGAGGAGCTCGCGCAGCTCATCTTGCCTGCGTTTGATACGCTGAGTGGCCTCCCGGTCGGGCGCATGAAGATCGACGACCCGGCCAACTACACGGCCAAGAAGCCGCGGGGGCACCACGAGAGCATCGTGCTGGCCGAGGCAGGCAGCATGCTCCTCGAGCTCACGCGCCTCTGGCAGGTGACCGGCAATCGTACCTACTTTGACCGCGTGCAGCGCGTCACCGACTACTTTGACCGGAACATTACGAAAAAGAGCCGGATGGGCACGCTGGTCTCCACGCGAGTCTATCCGGAGTCGCTCGCGCTCAGCGGCAAGTACACGTTCGGAGGGCAGGCGGACTCGTACTACGAGTACCTCATCAAGGAGCACCAGCTGCTCGGCGGCCGCCTCGCGCAGTACCCGCGGATGTACAGCGACGCGATCGACTCGGCGATCGAGTACCTGATCAAGGACGTGGAAGTCGTGCCGAACGCGCCGTCGCTTGCGATCATCACCGAGACGTGGGGCCCCAACGCGCGGTACGAGCCCAAGCTCGAGCACCTCGGCTGCTTTGCGGGCGGCATGATGGGCCTAGGCGCGCGTCTCTTGCCGCACCGCACGACCGATATGAATGTCGCTCGGCGCCTCACCGAGACGTGCTATTGGGCATACAACGGCTCGCGCACCGGTATGGGGCCGGAGGAAATCATCTTCTTTCGGCCCCGCGACACGGACCGGTACCAGATCAAGCAGGGCGAGAACGGCACGCGCCACCGCGGCGAGGCGGAGGGTTTTCCCCAGACGGGCGTGCGCAACGGATTCGGGCCGCACTACAACCGCCCCGAGACGATCGAGAGCGTGTTCTACATGTGGCGCCTCACCGGCGACCCCGTGTGGCAGGAGCGCGGCTGGCAGATGTTTGCCTCGTGGATGACACACAGCCTCGTCACCGGCGGCGTGTCGGCGCTCGGCGACGTGCACCGTATTCCCGCCCTGCACACCGACAGCATGGAAAGCTTCACGCTCGCCGAGACGTTCAAATACTACTACCTGCTCTTTTCTCCCCCGGACCTGGTCTCGCTCGACGACTTTGTATTTACTACCGAGGCCCATCCCCTGCTTACGCCCCGCAAGGGAAAATATGCACGCGCAGGGGACATTCCTGCGAGCCTCCAGAAATGGATACCCCCGCCCCCGTGCGAGGGCGAGGCGTACTGCGGCGGCGAGGGCCTCTTGCGCGGCGGCCTCTCCAACGCCCAAAAACACGATCTGTACGAGCGGCTGCGGGCCGCATCGACAACCGCCGACAAGGAAAAACAGCGCGTCACAAAAGCACCCGACGCGGGCGTGCCTACCGACACGATCCCCAAGTCGGTCCGGGAAAAGGTGAGCGAGCTCCTGGACCACTTTCACGCCACCCAGCGGGCGGACGACCCTGCTCCTGCTCCGTAGCCAGTACCTCCACACGAATGAGCGCGCGGTGCGTGAAGCTGTATACGTCGGCGCTCGCGACCGGCGCGCCGACGACCGAGGCGGGCCTGCTTGCCGATCTCGTGTACACGAGCGCGCTGCCGTTTGTCTCGAGCGGCGACGAGGTGCCGCCGCTCGAGGCGGTGCGCGCAGCGGCGGGCGACGTGCTCGCGGCCGACGACCGGACGCAGGTGCTTGTCAAGCTCTTTTTCCTCGGCGCGCCTGCTTCCGACGGCGCGGCGTACAATGCGCAGTACGTCACGGATGCGCTCGAGCGCGTGCGTGCGCTGACCGAGGTGGCACACGTCGATATGCTCGTGCTCGCCTTTCCCGCGCTCGCCGACCAGCTCGATGCGCGGGCGCAGGTGCCGGACGAAGCGACCGCCGCTGCGCTGCGGCGGCTGTGGAACGCGGCCGGCGCGCTCGGTGTGCGTGTCGGCATTGCGGATCTCGCGCTGCCTGCGCTCCAGGCCGTCTTTTCCTCCGTCGCACCCGACGTGCGCGGCGTGGCGGACGACCGCGCCGTCTATGCATACCCCGCGCTGGTCTCTGCCGGTGCGCACCACCGCGAGTGCGCGCCGGATGCGGAGCTGTACCAGTGGTGCGCGGCGCACGATGCGCCGTTTGTCGTGCACCACGACGCGCAGCGTACGTCCCTCTCTGTCTGCTCACCCAGCCATGCTCGCTGCCGACGAGCTCGACGAGCTTGCGCCGCAGCTTGCGCCGCCCGCGCGGCGCCTCGAGCCCGAGTGGGTTGCGCGGTACACGGTGCTGGTGCCCGACCGCGGGATTGTCGCCAAGCAAGGGTAAGTCGATCGACTAATGCAGGTATATGGTACATGCACGCGCTACTTAGTTCACGGCCGTGCGTGTCGCTTCGAGGATCTCCTGGCGCAGTTCGTCGCCGCTCTTGTCCTCGTCGTCGAGCGTCGGCGACGTGTGCACAGGCGAGTGGTGTTCGTCGCTGACCTCGAGGGTCTTGGCCTGCCGGAAGACCTTGCTTTCCTCCGTCAAGAGCCCCTCGGCGCGCTGCGCGGTCGGGCTCTTGGGCTGTTCGCTCGAGGTGTTGGGCATCTCGAGCGAAAGAGTAGGGGGATTTTTGGTATCGCATAGCTGATGGAGAACCGCCTGCGCCTCCGCTGGGTGAGTCAAGGGACGTACGTAGGATCTTTTCGTCGGCGCTGGGCCAGTGCTCCACGGCGTGCTCGAGTGCCGCGCGTGCCGACGCCTGCTCGCTCTCACCCGCCTCCGGGCGCAGCGCGTGGCGCGCCGCGTCCAGCGCATCAATGTGCGCCGTCGACGGGGGTTGGATTTTGTGCAGCGCCGCGGCGAGCACCGAGCGCTCCAGCGCCTGGTGCGCCTGGTGCCGCGCCGTGCCGGTCGTCGCGCGCGCGTGTGCGGCCTCGGCATTGGCATGGCACACGTCGTAGATGCGCTGCGCCGCAGCGAGCTGCTCGGCGTCCGACGTGTCCACCGACACGTCCAGGCACCGCACCGACGCGTTCGCCGTGAGGCCCGTGTGCAGCGCGAGCGTGCCGACGAGGCGCAGCGGATTACCGGCAAGGTCGAGGTGCAGCAGATGGCGCGCATCCGGCAGGCACTCGGCGAGCGCCACGGCGCCTTCGGGCGTGAGCTGCGTGTTGGCCAAAAAGACACGCTTCAGCTTGGGGTGCACCGCGAGCGCCTCGCGCAGGCGCAGCACGCCGACCATATCCGCGCAGCAGGGGTTGTGGCTCACGTCGAGCGTCTCGAGTGTGGTGTTGTAGCGCAGCGCGTCGGCCAGGAGCGCCAGGCCAAGGGGGTCCAGCTCATTGTCGCTCAGGCTCAGCACACGCAGCGTCCGGTTGCGCCGCAAGGCTGCGGCGAGCGGCGCCACATTGCCGCGCACCATGTTGGACTTGAGATCGAGCGTCAAAAGCGCGCTGCACACTGGCAGCGGCGCGAGCACCGACCGAAAGGCGGCCGCACCGCGCATCAGCTCTGCACGGAGGCGCTCGTGCGCATCGGAAAGGCCGACCGGCGTGCCTTCGAGCAGCGCACGCGCGACGGGCGCATCGCCGTGGGGGGGATACAGCTCCGTGCCGCTCGCGAGGGGCGAGGCATGCTCGGCCGCCTCGATCGCAGCGGCAGCGTCCTCGGGGACGTCGCGCAGTACGGCGGCCAGGACCTCGACGCCGTGGCCGCCGATGCGGTTGCGGCGCAGCGACAGGTGGCGCAGCGGCGACTGGTGCACGGCGTGCGCGATAATGTCGAGCGACGCGGGACGCAGATCGCACTGCTCCATACGCAGCGTCTGCAGCTTGTGTGCGCCGCCTCCCAACAGCGCACGCACCGCGCTTTTCGCCAGGCTGTTTTCCGACACGTCGAGGTGCTCGAGCGTGCCTTGGGCGACGAGGTCGCCCAGCGCGTCCCAGCCCTGCGCGCGGACGTGCACGTTGCCGGCGAGGCTCAGCGAGCGCACGCTCGACGCGGTCAGCAACGCATCGAGGATCGCCGCGGCGCCGGCATCGGTCAGGTGGCAGTCCTCGAGCACGAGGCGCTGCAGCGCCATGGGCGCGCCGAGCATGTCGGCGAGCGGCTGCGCGTGCGCGCGCAAGTCGACCGAGGTAAAGTCGAGCGTGTGCTGGCCCCGCGGCCACGACGCCGCCTGGTCGAGCGCCCGGAGGATGGGGCCGCACGGCGCCTGTTCGCGCGCGCGGCAGCACATGCGGTACAGACCCTGCAGCTCGCCCGGCGTCCATGCACGGCCAAGCAGGCGGTTCATACGCATCTCATACTCCTCCTCGATCCGGTCGCGCGTCGCACGTTCGGCACCGGGCGCATCCGCCGTTGCAATCGGATAGGTGTGGGCGAGGTCCTCGACCCGAAAGTGGACGTGCCGCCGGCGGCCGGCGTGGGCCGGCGCTGGCGCGTCTGCTGGCGGTGCCTCGTGCGGTGCCTCCGCCGCGGCGCCGGCCGCGCTGCCCCACCGCCGAAAGACGCCGGTGAGCATCGACACGGCGCCGGTGTTGGGCACCTTGACCGGGAGCGACGGCAGATTCTGCTGCGCGAGGCGGCTGTTGAGGTTGTAGACAAGCTCCTTTCCGAGCCACAGCGCACTGCTGCTCCCCGGCGGCGGCGCTCGCAAAATGCCGCGCGCCGGGGGCTGGCGGGTGCGCGACGCGGCGAGCGGCGGCGCTTTGCACGCGCCGTTTGCGCCGTGCGCCGCCGCCGTCGGCGACGCACTGCCGTGCGCGTCGACACCGTCCGGCTCCCTGCCGCTGGGCCCCACGTCCGCGCGCCCAGCATGCGCGCTCGCGTCGGCCATGCTCGTCGTGGTGGACTACAGGCTTAATTCCTCTACGAACCAAAGGTCTTGAGCGCAATGCGCGCTTCGCTTTTCGGCGCGGCACGGGGCGGGCCGTGCGCGAGGCCCATCGCCTGCCGCAGTGCGTCGTGGAGCAGGGTGCGTGTGTGGGCGGGGAGCGAGGCGAGCGCCGTCTTGAGGTGCGTGGGGTAGCTCTGCGCGAGGCGCACGAGGTGTGCACACGCCTGCTCGCGGAGCGCCGCCTCGGCCGGCGGGCGCTCGACCGCTGCGGCGAGCACCGGGAGGACGATGCAGAGGGCCGCTGCCTTGTCGTCGAGTGTCGCGAGGATGCCGACGAGCTGGTCGAGCGCGAGGACCGTCTGTGCGTCGGGCGCCTTGGCGCTCGCCAGGACGTACGCGACGAGGTGCGGCAGGAGGCGGCCGACTGCGAGGCGCAGCGCGTGCCGCCGCTGCGGCGCCTGGACCATTGGCGCAATGCACTGCAGCGCGATCTGTGCGTCGCGTGCGTCGCCTTGCAGCTTGTAGGCGAGGAGGTGCGTAAAGTCGTCAATCACCTCGCTGCTCACCGGGATGCGGCTGTCGACCGACGCCACGACGAGGCTCACAGCGACCAGCGCATTGCGGCTCTTGAGCTCGGCGACGTCGCCGGAGCGCGTGCGCATCGCGTTCGCCGTGTCTAGCAGCGCGCAGAGGAAGCCGTGCACGGCCGTGCGCAGCGGCGCGTCGGCGACCTTGCACGCGGCGTGCGCAAGCGTACGCAGCACCGGCAGCGCAGGTGCGAGCACGTGGGCCGTGTCGTCCTCGCGCTTGGCCATCTCGGCAAAGACGTGCAGCGCCGAGGCGAGCAGCGGCGCCTGCACGCCGGCTGTGCACACGTGGATCAGCTCGGTGAGCGTGCTCCAGGCGCCGGCGAGCAGCGCGGCCTTGTCGGCACGCACGCCGTGCATCGTGGGAATCCGCTCGACGTAGCCATAGAGCAGGCGCACCATGTAGCCCAGCGGCGTGTCTGCAAAGTGCGTATCATCCACCATCCCGTCACTGTCTTCCAGCAGGCGCTCACGCAGGCTCTGCGCCAGCGCCGAGAGGACGTGCAGGACACCGAGTGCGATCGGCACGTCGTGCGTGAGGAACGCACGCTGCGCCACACGCAGCAGCTCGTCAAAGAGCGCGGGCTGCACAATAAACTCGCCGACGTACGGGCCCTGGGCAAGCACCGGCAGCGACGCAAGGACAATCGCGAGCGTGCCGCGGTCCGCGCCGTCGCCACGCTCGAGCTCGCGGCAGAGCGTCTCAAAGGCGAGCGCGTACAGCGACAAGAACGACACGTCTTTCGGCGCCGCGCCGCGCTGCAGCGTCGCCGTGATCGCCTGGAGCATCGCGGGCCATGCGTGCGCAAAGTGGCCCAACATCTGCTCCTGCACCAGCTCGCCCAGAGCGCTTTCCGCACGCATCGGCGGCAAAAACGCCGTGGTGCGCTGCGCGCTGCCGTCCTCGCGCAGGACGGCGTACTCGGCGAGCGCCGTGCCCCAGCGCTGCGTCAGGAGCGAGAGGTGCGGCTCGAGCACACTGCTCAGCGACGCATGCTCGCGGCTCGCAATCGCCAGGCGCGCCCACGCGTGCAGCACGGCAATCTGCAGGTAGGCCGCCGCATTCGGGCCGAGATTGGTCATCTCGCCGAGCGTCGTCATCGGCTGCGCATCCGTCTGGTTCAGCGACTGGACGAGGAGCTTGACGATGCGGTTCGACTGCGGCGCCGCATGCGTCACACCGGCGCCGACGTACACCGCACACACCGCAATCGCCGACGCAAGGACCTCGGGGAAACTCTCCGCCGAAAAGGCGGGCGTCAGCGCGGCGGCGAGCGGCGCTTGGAACTGCTCGAGGAGGCGCGCCTCGGGGAACGCGGGGTCGCGCGTCGCGGTAAACGACTCCATCACGTCGCGCAGGACTTGGAGGCCGTGCAAACGCACGGCACGGTTCGTCGCAGTGCTCGCGCTAAACGCCATCTTGATCAGCTCCCCGACACGGCTCGCAAGGCTCGCAGGGTTCGCTGCATCGGCCGTCGCACCGAGGTGCTCGATGTGCGTCGCACTCGACTGCACCGCGACAAAGACCGCGTGCAGGCAGTGCAGCACAAACAGACGCGTACGCCACCCGGTAATCGCACGGGGGGCAGTAGGGACGTCGATCGCGAGCGCCGCCGCCTCTTCCTCGCTGTCGCCCACGGCCGCGGCCGTGTGCGGCGTGGTGGCGAGCGTCTCGGGAGCAAGCAGCAGCGTGCCGCACAGGTCGATCCACGCACACGGCCGCTGCGGCGCCGACTGCCGCAGCCAGCTCAGTAGCAGCGCACGGATCTCGTCGAGGGACGCGGCGCGGTCGAGCTGCATGAGCAGCGCGTGCAGCAAGGGACTGCCGCCGTACTGCGCGAGCCAGCGCGTGCCGCGCTGCGCCATCTGGTAGTACGCCGCGGCGGCCGCACGCTGCAGACGCAGCGGCTCGCGCTGCAGCGTCGCATAGAGCAGCGCCGCCCACTGCCGCGTCTCGAGCATTTCCGGAACAATCAGGCCAAGGCGCTGCAGTCCATGCACGGCCTCGGCCTCGGCATACATGCCGGCGCGCTGGTCGTGCGCAAGCGCATTCAGCAGCGCGTACATCTGCCAGCGGCGCGTCGTGCTCTCGCGCAGATCCGCGCCCAGCACGCCGACGACGGCGTCCACGACGCACGCCACGCCGCGGTAGGCGGGGAGCGCGACACGCAGATTGCTCGAGCCCGCACTGCCGCCTTCCGGCTCGTGCGTCGGCATGGCGTACACTTCGCTCATCACCGCAAGCGTGCTGCTGACAAACGGCTGGTAGCCGAGGCTTGCCGCGTCAATGACGCTCTGCAGCGCAGCGAGCGCCGCACAGTGCACGGCGGGGTGAGGATCGCGCGCCAGCGACAGCAGCAGTCGGCTCACGGTCTTGGTCAGCGGCGAGGCGTTCAGGCCGCCGACACGCGCATACACCTCGCCGGCCGCGAGCGCACAGCCCGCGCGCGAGTCGGCGTGGCGATTGTCGACGATCTGCTCGATCAGAAACTGCACCTGGCTCGCAAGCGCCTGCGAGCCTGCGACGGCAGCAAGGCGGCCGTACAGCTCTGCAGCACTTGCTCGCAGCACCGCATCGCCGTGCAGGAGCGTCGTCTGGGCCACGGCACGCACCGCATGCGTCACGCGGTCGTTCGCAAAGCCGGACGGGCGCCGCGCGGCATTGTGTGCGTCCATCGCAGTGCGCAGCGCACCGAGAAGCGCAACGGTGCTGTTTGCCAGCACAGCGATGCGGCACCCCGCATTCTTTTCGAGACTCGGGGCACGGATCGCCTGCGCGAGGTACTCGACAGCAACAATCTGCGCATCGCGCTCCCGGAAGGGGAGCGTCGCGGCGATAAACTCCAGCGCCGCGTCCACCTCGGCGGTGGGCGCAGGCGGGGGGGCGGGCGCCTCGGGCACCTTGACGCGGTACTCGTCCAGCGGGGGATAGGGCGCGACGTACAGTGCAAACGGCTCGTGCTCCAGCGCACCGACGACCGGCGTGTGTGCGAGGCGGTCGAGCGTGGCGTGCACGCCGTCCATAGCAATGTCCATCGCGAGGTGCGGCGGGACGTACGCTTTGGGGCAGAAGGGCTGCGACCAGGCACGCAGCGCTGCGCCCTCTTTTTCGACCATGCTCGTCACGCCGTACGCGTACTGGTCGGCGGCGGACCACATCTGGAACGCGCCGCTGCTCTGCGAGATGGCCGCCTGTGCCGCGCTGCCGACAAAGCGCTCGGGCTGCGCGGCAAGCAGCAGTGCGAGGCGCATCAGCGTGGGCTGCAGCGGCTCGAGCGCAGGGCGGTCCGCGAGCTGGGTGCAGCAGCGCAGCAAGAGCGCGCGCACGCGCGGCTCGCGCTCGCGCGTCAGCAGCACAATGGCGTCCGCATCAGCCGTGCGGCGGTAGACGCTAAAGCCATTGAGAAACACGAGCACGTTGCTCAGCATGCCGACGACGCGGCGCGCGCTCTCTTGCGTGAGCACGCTTGCGCCGCCGTGCAAGAAGAAGGACAGGAGCGCACTCAGCGCGCCTTCGCGCACGCCAAACAGAAACATCCACGCACCTTCGTCGAGCGACGTGGGGTTCGGGGGCGCCGCGAGTGCGTTGCGCCACAGCTGCAAGAGGCGCGCAATGTGGGGGCGCGCAAACAGCGGCCCCAGCGCAAAGAGCGAGCCGAGGAGCGTCCATGCAGCGCTGATCGCCGCCGCAGCCTCGCCCAGCCCGTGCTCGGCGACCTGCTGCAGGAGGTCAGTGGCAAGAGCAAACACGTCCTCTGCGTCCTCGTTCAGCGCGTACAGGGGTTGTGCGGCGGCGATCGGGACGAGCGCCGCAAGCGCACTGCTGTGCCCCGCCAGGCGTGCACGCAGCGAGACACCGCGATCGTGCTGCGCGGTGCTGAGCGCCGCAACATCGCGGCGCACGTACTGCAGCAGACGCGTGTACGTTGGCGCAAGGAGCACGGGATGGACGTCGCAGGCGACACGCAGCCACCACGCTGCACGCACTTGCACCGGGCGCGAGGGGTGCGCGAGGAGCGTCAGCACCGGCTCGTACAGCGCATCGTGCAGCGGCCGAGCAAGGCCGCCGAGGCTCGCGATGAGTGACGTGCACGCATCGAGGCTCAGCGCCAACGCCGCGTCGCCAGGAGGGGGACTATTCGGCGTGCGTGGCGGCCACACGCCGAGGATATGCGTGCCGAGCTCGACGGCGGCGCGCTCCTGCGCGGGCTCGGTAAGCTGCGCACAGAGGTAAGTTTGCAGCACGATGCGCAGGCCGCTGCGCAGATGCAGCGCCTCGGCCGGCGTCAGCATCGCCGCCGTGTGCTGCCCAAGGGTGTTGACGAGGTGCATGAGCAAGAGCTCGTAGTGGCCCTCGATGAACGATGCACCCAGCTTGGCAAAGAGCGCAGCGTACATCTGCAGCGCGCCTGTTCGCCCTTGCCACGTCGTCGCGCGCGCGACGTACACTTGGAGCGTCTGCAGCATCTCTTGCGGCGTATAGAGCGGCGTGGCGACGGGGCCTTTGGCATTCTCGCCGTCACTGCCGCCGTGCAGCTCGGTCTGCGTAAGGAGCGCAGCGACAAGCTCGGCGAGCGACGTGCGCGTCGCCACGTCCGAGGTGTGCATCACCTTGGAGCACTGCAGCGCCACGCCCTCAATCTCGCTCTTGGCACGCAGCGCATCGTGCTGCGCCACGAGCGCACGCAGGCATCCGCATGCCGCGCGCACCATCGGCCCGGCCTTGTCGAGGAGCGCAGCACGCAGCGCCTTGTACAAATCCTTCACGCCGCTCGCCGACAGCGTGCCGACGCTGTGGTGGGTCAGCAAAACCTCGAGCAGGCACAGCGCGTGGTAGCGCGCGAGCACCGGAGCGCTCGACGTGCGCGCGAGCTTTAGGCAGATCGGAACGAGCGCCCCGTGCGACATGGCCGCGGCATTGGGAAAGGCGCTCAGGAGCGAAGCGCTTACATCGAGCGCAGCGACATGGCGCGACAGCGTATCGGGGCGCACGGCCTCTTTGCTCACCGCATCGCTGAGCGAGGTAATCGCGTCGTACAGAGGCGGCTTCTCCGCGTCCTCGTCCTGGTAGATGTGCACAAGGCAGCGGCTCAGGAGCTGCCGCGCACTGCGCCCAGTCGGAATGCTATCCAGCGCCGACGGCGCACCGTTGTGCGTCTCGACATGGGGCCGCCGCGCACCACAAAGGCACAGCGCGGCCTCGACAAATGCCGCACTTCCGGTACGGTCCGCGGCGAGGATCGACTCGGCATGCGTAAGCCACTGCAACAAGAACATGCTGGCCTGGTCACTGCGCACGGCCTCGGCAAGCGCCGCCGCATCAAGCGCCGTCGCAGGGATATAGGGAGTAGTCGTAGCGGGCGCCTCGCCGGCAGGCGCACTCGCCGGCGGCATTGGCGCGGCAGCCGGCGGCGCTTCCGCCTCGGCGGCCACCGACGAAACGTCTGTCGCCTGCACCTCGGCGTCGACCGCCTGGACTTCGGCGTCGACACTCGCCTGGACTTCGGCTTCAACACTCGCCTGCACAGGCGGTTCCGCGCTCGCAGGAGCGTCGCCCCAGCCCGCAGGCTCGTCCGGCGGCACTGTCATCTCCTCGCCCATCGTCGTGGGGACGTCGGACGGCTTACGTCATCGATCGGGCGCTCCCATGCACGACGAGGGCGGCGAGGGGTCGAGGTGGCCGGCGCGCGCGCGCGAAGTCGTGCGTACGCCGCGTGCACTCGGTGAATGTGGCCTGTTGGGTAGTGTAGAGTGCCCTGTGTATAGTCTACAGGTGGACGCGGCGCCGGGAAGTGCGCTCGGCGAGCATCTCGGCGGTGCACGGCCGCATCCCGACGCCGTGTTCGTGCCGGACCGTGCAGAGTGGGTGCTGCATATGCCGGCGACCGGTGAAAACGCGCCGCAGGACACGTCTGCTGTGCGCACGCTCCTTGCAGAGGAAGATGTGCGCGCAGAGGAGCACTACGTGACCGACGCCGTGCACGGCCCAGTGCCGTTTCACGACATGCTCCGGCACTCGGACCTAGGCAGGGACTGGGGCGTGCTCACTTCGGTCCCTGGACAGGTTCCCGCAACGCTCCCACGCGATGTCTGGGACGCGTTCCGTACGGCGCGCGAGCAGACGCCGGCACCGGGTATAACGCCCCGTACCGAAGTGGCGCGCGCGGTAGCGCTCTTGGTGCGCATCTTTGGCGATGCACTCGCAGGCACCGCTAGGGCCGTTCCGGTGCAAGGAAAGGCATTTTCGCAGCAGCTGCGCTGGGACGAGAGCTCCCAGGCGATTTTCACGTTTGTCGGGTGGCACACTGCGCCGCTCGAGGACGGCCGCGAGGCACTGCAGGTGCCTGCTTACCTGCACGTAGACGCACCCGGCGACGACGCGTTGGGTGAGGCGGAGGCGACGAGTGAGACGCCGCCTGATGATGCTTCTCGAAGCGACGCGCGCGCAGAGGCACCGGCTCCGAGCGAAGCGCCCTCTGCCGACGTCCTCCGCCTGATCCGCGTGTATCTTGAGCTTGCCGCGTGGTGCGTCCACTTCGGCGGCACACCGCCTGTGCCGGAAACCGGCATCGCGCTGCACGTCGCGCAGCATAGCGCGTTGACGCCGTTTGGCTCGTGCGCACTGCCGCCTACGCCGCCCCACGACCAAGGGCTTCGCCGCGCGTACGCGCGCCTCGGTGTGCCCTCTGACGCGACGCCAGAGGCGACCGTGCAAGGTTACCGTGTCAACGCGGCTGCATTTCCGCACCGCCTCCAGGAATTGTTTTTGGCACTAGAGGCTGTCCACGACGCACGGCCCCAGACCGAGGCGCTCGGTGTGCTCCTTGCGATGGAAAAGAGCAAGGGACTCTACACGCACGCCGATGTGCGTGCAAGCTACGAGCACCTCGGCATCGCTGTCCCGATCCTGGCTGCGCCAGAGTCGCTTCCCCTCTGGGACGACGCGCCGATGCCGGCATCGGACGACGCGGCCATCATTGCCGCGTACGACCGCCGTGTCCGCGATGTATTGGACCATGGCACGGATGATGGCCTGCGCGATGCGACGCTCGCTCTCACGATCCTCTCGCGCTACCACAACACGCCTGCACTGGCGGCGCGTCTTGCCAAGAGCCCTGTGGCGGACGTGGCGCAGGCCTACCGCCTGATCCAGGTCAGCGACGACATCGACGACGGGCTGGTGGTCGTTGCGTACGAGGTATACGTCGCCGAGACGACCACGCGCCAGGAGCTGCTGCGTGCGGCGCTGTACTGCATCGCCGAGAGCCGCGGCAGCAGCTACTTGCGCCGCTACCTCGCTGGCGATGCGGAAGAGGAGGCTGGGCCACCGTTCAGCGCGCCGCGCGGCCTCCAAAACATTGGGAATACGTGCTACCTCAACTCGGTGCTGCAGTACTTTTTCCGCATCTCGCTCCTGCGCACCACCGTCCTGGAAATGGGGCGCACGGCGCAGTCGATGGACGCGTCGCAGCCGCTGCCGACGATTGGAGGGCGCCAAGTATCGCTCGAAGAGCTCGAACGCTCCTGCCGATGTACGTGTGTAGGCTGACCCAGTCGTCCGACTTCTTGCCGAGCTCTTTTCCGAGATGCAGTCTTCGCCGAGCGCGGCCGTGACGCCGGCCAAAGAGCTTGCGTACCTTGCGCTGGTGCCACTGGCGTGGGAGCAGGCGTACCGTGCGAGCGGCGAGGATGCGCCGGACACGCTCCTGAACCACGTTGGCACGCAGCAGGACGTGAGCGAGTGCCTCGACAATATGATCTTTCAGATCCAGGCAGCCATGACGTGCTATCCCGATGCAACGTGGGCCGCACAGCAGGGGTCCGATGTCCATCGCCTGTTTGTCGGCCGCACCGCACAGCAGCTGCAGCAGGCAACTGCGAGCATGCACGTCAAAGAGGAAGAGTTTCAGAGCATTCCTGTGACGCTCCTCCCCGAAGCCGATTCGATGTACGACGCGCTCGATACGTTCTTTGACGACGAGGAGCTCGTCGGCGAGGACGGAAAACCCGTGCGCCGCTCGGTCAGTCTGGTGCATGCGCCGCCGCTGCTTCAAATGCAGGTGCAGCGCGTGCAGTACGACCGTGCGCGCCACCGCGCCGTGAAGAACCAGGCGGGGATCGAGCTAGAGGAGCATCTCTACCTCGATCGGTACATGGACCTGGCAGCGTACCCTCCCGACGAGGCCAAGCGACTTGCCACTGTGCAATCGGCAGCACGCAGTGACCGCCAGGAAATCGCCCGACTGCGCACGCGCCTCACACACGTCCTCGGCGACGACCAGTTGCTGCCGGGCCACATGGAGACGCTCGAAAAGGCGCTCACCTCCATTCCGGTCGAATCGTACGCTTCGCTGCCGGCGCTCCTCGGCGAAGACAAGCTCGAGGCGCTGCGCACAACCGCAGAAACGCTGCGTGGCGAGGCGGAGCAGATTCGCACCGTGCTGCATGCCAAGCGGCGCGAGCTGCAGGAGCGCTGGGCGGACGAGCGCAGCGTCTCGTATCGCCTCGCGGCCGTCTTTATGCATCGAGGTACGTCGCCATACTCACCCAGGCGAGGCATCCCATGGCCACTATTTCTTGGACCAGCGCGACTTTGCAAGCGACGGGTGGATCTCGTACAACGACGCCCGTGTGAATACCATCCCTTTCGGCGAAGTCCAGCGCGAGTACGTCCTTCTTCTAACGCAGTCCCACCGGCGCAACATCGTACCTGGTTGTCTACGTCCGCAGCGACGTCCAGGAGCAAGGGCTCCTTGAAAATGCACGTAGTGCTTCCTAGATTACTATGTACGCTACGACGAGCCGTAACGCGCTTTGCGCCCAATGTCAAAGGGCAGGTACTTGTACTGGATCATGTGCTGGATCTGGCGGCGCATGGTGAGTACAAACAGCACCATGAAGTAGATTACAAGCACAGGCCAGAACACGGGAATGTCAAAGGCCTCAAAGAGCGTCGCGAAAATGGAGATGACGATGGCTTGCGTCGCGTTCAGCCAGAACTGTGTCAGTCAGGAGGCGTACCTTGAACTCGGGCAGGCGCCGGATAAACGGACGGAACTCGTCCTGGTCACTTTGTTGAGAGGGATGGAACACGCTGCTCATCAGGCCCGAAGAGCTGGTGCGCGACGAGGTAGGGAGACCCGGCTCACCTTCCTCGACATCTTGCGCAGCGAGATCCGACTCAAACGCAGGGTCAAACTTGGGCGTAAGGAACGCCAGGAACAAGTTCAACAAGTAGATGAACAGTGCATAACACACTGCGTCAGTTGGAGCACATACCGATATACCACCCCTCGGCAAGGACAATGCGCAGCATGAACAGGAAAAGCAACGCGCCCGTCGCGCCCCAGCGCTGCAGCGTAAAGGGCGCCGTGCTATCAATGAGATGCTGCGCACGCATATGCAGCATCGATGCCTGCTGGAATAGCTGCTGCGGCGCAAACGAGGCAGCGCCGCCGCCGCTTTGGTCCCCTTCGTGCATCATCGCGCCTACGAAGCACCGCGCCCGTTCCGAAACGCCACGTGGCCAAAATCCTCCACGATGGTGCACCGAGCGCAGGGGGGTTACACGGGCTACGTGCCGTCCGAGGGCGACGTCGTGGAGAGAGAGCCGGCTAGTATCAGCGCAGAGCGCATGTGGCAAGAATATATCCATCCGCGGCGCCCGTGCATCCTCAACGGCCTGCTGGACGACGCAGACTGGAAGGGCTCGCGCTGGACAGACTTGGCCTACCTGCGCAAAAAAGCGGGGGGGGCTGTCGTACGCGTCGAGCCCGTCCATCCGGAGGAAGACTGCTTTGGAACATCGACCCCACGTACGACTATGTCGTTTGGCGAGTATTTGGACATGATCCAAGACACAGACGCCGCCGGGAAATATTACCTCACTACGCAATATGAGCTGGACGAGGAAGACGAGGACGAAGACGAAGACGACTTGGATGAGGGGCCACCGCTCGATACGCTGCTTCCTGCACCGACGAATAAGCTTGCGTCCGACTTTCCTCGCAACCCGCGCGTGCTGGGCAATTTAGTGCTGCAGCAGTGCAACTTGTGGCTGGGTAACGGCAGGCAGCGCAAGAGCTCTGGATTACACCACGACTTTCATGATAACCTGTACCTTTTGCTTTCGGGGAGAAAACGGTTCGTCTTGTTTCCGCCGTCGGCGAACGAATACTTGCACCTCCGGGGCAGCGTCCAAAAAGTGCATGCCAACGGACTACTCGTATACGAAGATCCTGGTAGGATCCGAGCAGATGGGCTGGACGCATTGGACGCGGCCCACTGGCGTGTTGCAGCATGTGCGCGACGGCTCCATGAGGCGCCCGCACCAAAAAAGTCTAAAAAAGCAAAGGCTTCAGGCCCTCAGCGGGAATACGACAATGCCAAGGAAGCGTACTTGGCCCTCCGTGAATCTTATGCCATGGGGGACGACGACGTGGATTGGGACAATGCAGACGCTGTCGACTGGGGTGATGAGGGCGACGTGGATGGGCTGGCGCTCGACGGTGAAGAGGACGACGAAGAGGACGACGATGATGGCGGCGACGATGACGAAGGAGTCGAGGAAGACAAAGAGGACGACGAGGAAGCCGCAGACAATACAGAAGCCAAGGACGATGCAAAGGAGCCGCCCAGCTTCTCCTTAATCAGGCCTCATATCCTTCACAAGTACTTTGGCGTCGAGCCACCGATTCCTCCGCCCACCGAGGTGGAACACGATGCGCTCGTTCCTGGCGCAGCATGCCCCAAGCCTCTTGTGGTCGATTTACGACCAGGTGAAATGCTCTACTTACCTGCATCCTGGTTCCATGAAGTGACGTCTGCTGCCACGGACGATGGACCGCATATGGCGCTAAACTACTGGATGCATCCCCCTGATGGTGACGCGGTGGATGCTCCTTATGCCGACAAAGATACCTGGGACGAGATCCGCAGGCGTGTAGCGGAGCACGACTAGTAGAACGTTCGAAAGAATGACGCTATGGAGCAACGATCTCTACAAAAACAGGCCAGCTGGGTGTCTTGTTGCTCCCCATGGATAGTTGGGGACCCGCGAGTATCTGGTGGAATGGGAAATAAGGAAATAGACATGTTCTGTCACACTTGAATGCAGTGCAATCAAGGAGTCTCCTTCTGCTTCAGCTTCGAGTTGAGAATGCTGTCACCCGAACCGATGCGGCCGCCAATCAAGTCCAGGACCTGCTGGAGGAAGTTCGAGACCGTGCCACCAAGGACGTTGATGTCCCACTCGGGGTTCGACACCGAGGGGTACTGGCAGTCATCGCCAAAGTTCTTGCCTTGGAAGCGATCACGCATGAAGAAGACGACATTCGGAAGGTTAAAGAGCTCCGTGTTGGTGTGCGCCATCTCCGCGCCAGTGTTCGACAGGAACTTGACCTTGGCACCCTGCTGGCACCAAGCATCAGCCGTGCCGATGGCCATGTCGAACGGCACCACCTCGTCATGCACAGCGTGGAACATGAAGACGGGGGCAATGGGAACAAACTTGCTGTAGCGACCAAGTTGGAGCTTGTTCAGAACCTTGGTCACATCGGGGTTCGAGAGGAAGCTCGATCCACCCGAGAAGACGGAGTCGTCAAAGATGCGCTGCTTGCCAACGCTCCAAAGGTTGACATACATGCAATGGCGCTTAGCTGCGTTAATGAGCTTACGACCCTTGTCGGTCAGGGCTTGCTGGACCCAAGCAAGCTGGGGGTAGCTCGAGGTAAGACCCCACAGGCTGGCCAGGGCAAAGCCCGCGCCGGTCGTGTTGTCAATGTAGTTCAGCCACTGGTTCAGGTTCGCGACCGTGCCGCCCATCGACCAACCAACAACGTTGATCTCGTGAGCGTACTGGGACTGGAGGCTGGCAGCCCAGCCAGTGGCAAGGGCACCGCCCGAGTAGCCGTAACCGACAACCTTGGCTTTCTTCTCAAGACCAAGCTTGTCAAAGTTCAGCGTAGCGCGGATACCGTCAAGAACCATGTGGCCCTCGAAACGGCCCGAAGTGAAAGCACTTTGCGGGCCCTCGTGGTCGGGGACCGTCACGATCCAGCCCTGGTGCAGGAGAGTAGTGAAGAAGAGCGACTGGTAAGCAATGGCAACGTTGCCAAAGACCTTCGAGCCCTTCTGGAGCGAGTAGCTCGGCGCGCAGGAAGACGAGGCCGAGTCCTCGTACACATTAGCCGCAACAAGCTTGTCCTTGTCGTAGTTATCAGGGACGAGGACCGTGGTCACGGTGTAGCTGGGGGTGTTTTGGTCAACACCGTTGGTGCGGTAGAGGAGCTGGTAGCCCGTAACGCCGTACTTGAGAAGACCGGACTGGCCAATAGTAACCTCACGCGTCTTCAGGATCGTACCAGGGGCCTCGTTCTGCCAGTTGCCATCCGGCGTATAGAAGCTGTCATCGTCTGGCGTCTGCACAGCACGGACGCCAAGGTGGCGAGCCACAGACATGCGCGCGAACGCGTTAGACGCGAGCGCGAGCACCGCAACTACAATGAAAAACAGCCGATGGCAGAACATCGTGTGCGGCTAGCTAGAGTCTTGAAGCCGTGGACGCGGGTTAGTTGGAAACGCGCGCGAGTGCTTTTGTATGGGCCAACTGGCTTGGCCAATGCTGACAGGCTTCTTGGTGTTTAGACATCTTCTAGCGCGCAGCCAGTACCCTCCATCTGTTCCACCCACTGGCATTTTGCGCCTATTCTCAGTTCGCTAAATATGCATTAATACCATCAAACCTAATATAAATGGGCCACTCATATTTCAAGAAATTCTACAAACCGATGACAAATTGAGGGTATCTACGGCACAATAGCCACGAAAAATGCATTCCGATGCATTCATGCAGGTATGTGCATGACTCGTGCAGCAAAAGTCACGGGAGTGATGCAACATTCCCAATGAATGTGTTAATTGGAATCAGAGAGCAATCAACACCAGGTCACGCATGATCACGCATAGGAGCTGGCAGCTAAAATTTGCCGCCCTGGATGTGTTCCTTCAGAATCTGATCGCCTCGGCCGACATCTGTCCCGAATAGATTGGACACGGCATTAAAGACTTCGGTTAATTTCGCGCCAAGAATATCGGGTTGCCAGAGGGGGTTGCTGGTGGTTTGCCATTGGCACCCCTTCACAAATGGTTGGTCATTCATCCGATCGCGGATAAACTTAAGCACGAAAGGCGAATTCAATACCTCCGTAGATACATGTCCCATTTCCAAGCCGGTAAAGCTTTGGAATTGTAGATTGGCGCCGTTGTCGCACCACAACTTCGCCGTGCGGTTGGCCATGGCAAAGGGAATGACTTCGTCATGAACAGAATGGTACATGTACACCGGCGCTTTGGGCGTGAGCTTAGGATCAGCGCCCATTGTCAGCGTCTGGAGTAGACCTTGAATAGCATCCGCGTGTAGGAAATTGTTTGTGTTGGACACAAAGGACTGGTTAAGAATATTCACGTTCCGCAGGCCAAGAATAATGTCGCCCATACATTGTTCACGCGTAAACTGAAGAGCCTTGTTGCCTTCCTCAGTGATAACAGAGCCAACATAATCGTTAGCTTCGGGGTACGAATCAACGACGCCAGCCAAACCAGCAGCGGCAAATCCGGCAAAGAGGCCTGCATCGAGACCGTAAAAGGTTGCAGAAAGGTTGGACGGCGTGCCACCAATTGCCCAGCCTTTGACATTAAGCTCGGGGGCATATGCAGACTGCAGAGAAGCCGCCCAGCCACCAGCAATAGCACCGCCAGAATAGCCCATACCCACAATGTCAGATTGGGAATCCATCTTTAGCGGAGGGAATGCCAAGGTAGCACGAAGCGCATCCAAAGAAGCATGTCCTTCCAGGATACCAGAGGAAAATGCGGAAAGCGGGCCTTCATGGTCGGGAATCGTCAAAATCCATCCGTCATTCAGAACCGAAGTCCACATAAGCTCTTCCATAGACTGAAGTGGATTCACCTCAGGGGGTGCACCAAGCTGGATCTTGTAACTCGGTGCACATTCAACAAAGTTGGAATCTTCGTATGGCATTATCATGACAAGCTTGTTAGAGCGTGCATTCTTCGGAACCAATACAGTCGTGATCGTATACGAAGGAATGTTATCAGCAGTGCCCGACGTCCTGTACATAATTTGATACGCAGATTGGAGGCTGATTTTCTGCGTAGTCGTAAAACCGGCACGAATCGTGCGAGAACCAAGAATGGTGCCTGGTTTGGTCTTCTCCCAGCCTTGCGGAGCAACGTAAAAGGGGTCTAGCGTAGGCGAGAGGGGTGGCGGTGCTGAATCACGACGCACATGCCGACGAGGCTCAGCCATGACACACATAACTGACACCAACGCGGCCACCACTATCGGCTTGAGGTACATATTGTGGAACGGTAGCAAAGGCTGTGTGGGTGGCGCTCAAAGCCCTGAGCCACTGACCATTTGATTGGACCTCAGCTGCACAGGGGAGAAAGGAGGAGCCCCTGACTTTGAAGGACGTGTAAAGAAATTGATTGGCTGAAATGCGCCTAGACTACATCATACTCGATTCGGTTTGATTTGTAAGCCAAAAAGTCTCGAGCCTTGGCACAAATCGCCGAGGTATCCAAGTGTGGAGGCTGCAGTTATGTGGAGGTCCTCCAGTGGACCGGATTATCTCGAGGCGCTAGTCCCTTATCTCTCCGATTACGTGGACATCGCCGTGAGTCCGTCCAGAACGCGTGCCACTGTGGAGCGAATAAAGTAACTGTGACATTGTGGCGTGAGTTGTACTGTTGCAGTCAACGGCCTCAAGAAGAGTTATAGTCAGGCCTTCTGTGTGCTCCTGGCCGTAATATAAGGAAGCTGGGAGTACAAGATACACAGAAGTGCGATGGCCAGCTTGGTTCGCAATAGTACCTTCGCCGGACTATTACACTTCGTATCGCAAGGGCGCTTTTTTAAACCACATCCTGTGGTGGGAACCAACTTTAAAATATATGAGCAATACTTCACTGTCGATGAAAAAACGGGAGTGATTATTGTGGGTTGGTATGGTGACAATGACCCCGAAAATCCATATAATTGGTCATTCACATACAAGCTCTGGGTGAATACCCTCCTCTTTGTGATGATGCTATCTGTGTATATGGGCAGCAGCATTGTTTCGCCGGGCATCCCTGATCTTGCAAACTATTTTGGCGTGCCCGAAACGGTTGGCATACTTTCGATGTCTCTCTTCATATGGGGCTATGGCATTGGTCCTTGTATTTTGTCTCCCATTACCGAGATATCTTGGGTTGGCCGCAATGGACCCTATATTATCGGATTGGGCCTATTTACGATCATGCAGATCCCCAATGCGTTGGTCGATAATGTCGCTGGCTATATGATCCTTCGGTTTATTAATGGATTCCTAGGTAGCCCTGTTCTTGCTACAGGAGGTGCTACAGTTGGAGATATTTGGCGTATTGAGGGTGGCTTTATGAACGGTTTAGCTTTCTGGGGATTGGGAGCGTATGGTGGACCTACACTTGGACCACTTATTGCAGGGTTTGCTGCGCAGAACCTAGGATGGCGATGGACCATTTGGCCACTGTTCTGTTTGAATGGTATTGTATGGACTCTATTGTTTTTTACATTCCCTGAAACAAGCAGCGAGACCATTCTGAGCAGGCGAGCGAGCCAACTGCGCAAACACACAGGGAATGAACTCTATCGTTCCCGAGGAGAAATCAAAGATCGCCAGTTTTCCATGTCAAAACTGCTTGTTGAAACGCTATATCGCCCGATGGAGCTCACAATCACTGAACCGGTGCTTTTATGCTCAAACATTTATATCGCATATTTATACGGTATTTTATATTGTTTCTTTGAGGCCTTTCCTCTGGCATTTAAAGCTAACCATCACTTTTCAACTGGCCTCATGGGCGTTGCCTATATCAGTGGCTTTGTTGGAGTTATCATTACATTTGCGTTGTTTTGTATTTATAACATGAAAAGTGTTATTCCAAGGTTCAAGCAAGGTAAATGGCGGCCAGAATATCGTATGGAACCTGCCTTCATTGGCGGCTTGTTCTTTCCTGCTTCCATGTTCTGGTTTGGCTGGACAGCATACCCATCTACGCACTGGATAATACCTGTCATTGCGTTCTCTGTCTTTCTAGCAGGAACATTTCTTCTTTTTCAAGGGTTTTTGTCTTACATCGGAGAGAACTTTCCTCGCTATTTGGCTTCAGCTTATGCCAGTAATGGGTTGTTTCGTGCCGCACTTGGCGGCGCCTTCCCACTCTTTGCAACTCCTTTGTTCAATCGACTTGGATTGCCTGACGGATGCAGTCTTCTAGGCGGGGTTGCCGCCATATTGGTTCCTATTACGATTGTTTTCTACATGTATGGCGATAAGCTACGTGCAATGTCGAAGCGTACGGGTAGAGAACCTGTACGAATCATGGGTGTTATTGACTCAGGAGCCTCTTCTACGGAAGATGAATTTGATGGCCTCAATGTAGCATAGATGACTCAGCCCATAATACTTTACCGTGACAAACTCGTTTGCAATGCACTTTCGGTTATACATTAGTATCACGAAAACGATTTTCGTGTATCTCCCGGACTAAGTTTGACCATCTATACTAACGCAGTTTGTTCTATATTACAATACGTGAAGGTTATGCTTATCAATTTTTGTGGTGCTTTGCTCCTTATTCGGGATTGTGTCCGTGTGTTGTCGCTGCACACTTCGATTATGAAAAGCATAAATCGTTCCTTGTAAGACCGTGACAGCAAGGCCCACGGCTACCATGATGATCATGGCCAGTAGACCAGTAGGGTAAAACCTAAGCAGTAGTTAGCATTTTTTATTTTTTCCACATTTGTGTGATACGTACTTCTTGGAATCTTCGGCTTGAAAAATTTGTGTGCCACACATAAGCCCGACCATAGCCGACATCACCCACATTCTTTCATTTGTTAGTAGCCGTTCACGACTAGTTCTTCACGTACGAAATAGAAATGCTTCTCTCTTCCAGGGAGCGGCAATTCAACTGCAGCCAGGCATTTTGAACTGGATGGTACCCCACTGCAAATGCGTTGACGAGAGTCCAAAGACCAAATTTTCCCCAGCGACCAGCATGTGGCTGCACTTCTCTCAGGATAATCAGCGTGATGAGGTAGACAAAAATTGGGAATGCGACAGAGAAGCCACGCCGCCCAGTTGCATCACTTAGCCAACCAAAGATATTGACCACAAGAAGAGTGAGACCACCTCCAACAGCAGTTAAGGCCGAAGCTGCAATTCGATTGAATCCCAAACTAACAAAGATACTGGGAGTGTAGGTAGTAACCGGACTCCAAGTTCCAAAAACAAGTGCTGTAGCCAAAAAATGAGGCCAGCGCTTCCAATAGGACATGGTCTTCACGACCAAATTCAACGTAATAGGAACACTCTCCGTACATCCGTCCACTTTGAGCCTTTCTTGCAAAATGAACAGGTCTCGGTCGCTGAGTCTGATGAGGGGATATTTGAAGAGAGACCGGGGCTTCTCTGGGGAACCAGGTAAAAAGAATAATATGATAAAGCTGGTAAACATGGTAAACACGCCTTCAATCAAGAAAATCCATTGCCAGCCTGAGAGTCCATTTGTCTCATGAAGACGCAAAATCCCTGCCGCCAGGACTGGACTAAGTGCAAAGCCTCCAAACATGCCGCAAAAAAAAAAAGATATCCTTCGTGCAAGCTCAGCCTCTTTGTACCATGTGGATAGGACGTATAATGAGCCGGGGATGTAGCCAGATTCACAAATTCCAAGTATCAACCGCGTAGCCAAGAATCCTCCGCGATTATGTATCAGGACTTGCAAGGTTGCAATAAGACCGAAAACTAGAATTTGAGCAGGAAGAAATATACGAGGGCCAACGTGGATCAATGTAATATTAGAAGGGATTTCCAAAATGATAATCCCCAAGAACATGAGGAAGTTCCCAACATTGACAGTTGACTGATCAATTCTAATATCTTCTTTGAGTCCTCCAGTAAGTGCGCTTGCAATGTTCATCCTGTCTAGCTGGAAAACCAGCAAGCCCAAAGTTAGTAGTGGTAGCACTGTAGCGTCGACTCTATCGTGTTAGTTAATCCATTTGCTTTAACGACTTACTTCCGTCTAGCACATTGCTCTTCTTTTGGGCTCCAAAGTGCTAGGTTGCTTTCAGCACTCAGAATGGACTCTGTTTGGTTGACCGATGGTACAAAGTCATACTTTTCGTCCGCCGATTTTTGACTCATCGTCAACAATGCGTAGTGGTGTGTAATGTATCCCCGTACCGGTCCAGCTACACACCGGTCTACTATATTTCGAAATAAGATCACTCTTAGGTTTGAGTTGCTCAGCGATTCCTTTCGGTTACATCATTGCAACCCTGAGCACCTCACTGTACGTCTTTGTCACCTCACCTCAATTTAACATCACGCAAAATAAGCTCGGTATGTGGAGGTATAGCGTGATTCAACCCCAGGTTCATCTGCTCGTACTAGACCGGGGACCGGCGAATTGGGCGTGGCGCCGATTGAGGAAGATTTGTGGATGAGCCTTTACACTCTAACAAGCATGTCGTTTGAAGGAAACGAAATTAAACGTGTTGCAGTCATTGGTGCAGGAGCCTCTGGAGCTATCACACTGGATGCTCTACTTCGTGAGCAACACTTTGATGTGGTTCGTGTATTTGAGCGCCGAGACAGGGCTGGGGGTGTGTGGTATGTATCTAATACTTTCTTTGGAAACGTCCTAACACGCAATGCTCAGGTTGTACGATGACAAGCCATCTAAAGAGTCGGTCCCAGTGAATGTTACCAGCCCCGCCGAAGTCGATCCACCACTCCCAGCACCACAGCAACTTCCTACTTATACTCCAAAATGCTCGAGGGAACGTTATGATCAAACTGCTACATACTCTTACCTTGAAACCAATATTGATGCCCACGTTATGGAATTTTCCCAGGAGGTTATTCCTGATGTGCGCTCGGACGCATCCGTCTCGATGTATGGCCCCACCACTCCGTTCCGACACCACACAGTCATGCAAAAGTATTTGCAAGACCTCTGTAATCGTGATGGATACTCTGACCATATTGAGTTTAGGACTACGGTGGAAAAGGCCGTGAAGAACAATGGTGAATGGGTTCTTACTTTGAGGCGATCCGGGGATAAGCGAGATTACTGGTGGAAGGAACATTTCGATGCGATTGTAGTGAGCACTGGTCATTACAATGTACCCATCGTTCCTGATATTAAGGGTCTTCGCGAAATTGAAAAAGAATATCCTGGGATCGTTGAACACACGAAAAATTTCCGTGGGCGTGAGAACTACCGTGGCAAGGTATGTTTCGAGTGAATGTTGACTAAATTAGAATGTGGTTGTTGTGGGAGGATCTGTATCAGCGATGGATCTCGCTATCGACTTGGTGGATGTGGCTAACACTCCAATTGTGGCTGTTGTTAGAAGCCCCCCGCATCCCTACTTCAGTGATATTGTGTTCTCCCACCCACATATCAGTCGCCGTCCAGAGATTAGCCATATCTCTCCAAAAGACAAAACTGTGTTTTTCAAGGATGGCACTCAAGTTGAAAACATTGACAAAATCATCCTGGGGACGGGGTACAAGTACAGCTATCCTTTCCTTGAAGGGTTGCGACTGGATGGGAACCGTGTCAATGGCCTGTACTTGCATGTGTTTAACATGGACGATCCAAGCTTGGTATTCATTGGAGCTGTAAGTGGATCAATCTTGAAATGAGCGCATTCTAACGCCAAAACCAGATTGCCGCGGGTCTAACATTCAAGGCTTTCGAATGGCAGGCTGTGCTAGCTAGCCGCGTCTTTGCAGGAAGGGCCAAACTCCCCTCAGTTGCAGAGCAGAGGAAATGGGAACAAGATCGTGTCAAGGTTAGGGGAAATGGGGCTAAATTTACGGCTCTTTTTCCTCATTTCGAAGAATATTTCGAAACTGTTCGGAACTTGGCGGGAAACGATGGTCCTGGGCGGAAATTGCCAAAATTCGAGCCTAAATGGGTTAAAGCATTTGAAGCTGGACATCAGCGTCGCATCTCGTTGTGGCGTGAGCGTATTGAAAAGGCTAAAGCTGAGGCTCGCAGGAGCAAGCCGATCGCACAGGCTCGCTTGTAAAATCATTTGTAGATGTGCATTGCCATATAAACGATGCTATTTATAAATGCGTTAGACATAGAAATACACTCCATCGTCTTTTTACAAACTTTATCCCTCACGTTCAGTAAGATGACAATGTGTGGTCGGTGATGAACCTATGGATATGCCCGTAATGGTTGGTAAAGCACATCATCCGAATGACTAAAGCGGCGGAGCGCCGGGGTTCCAGTCGACGGATAAGGACGGATATGAAAGGATATACACGGACATGGACGGAGATGATAGTGCAATTCTCGGCCGAACATATCCGCGGAAGCGGTCTGTGCGGAGATTTTTTGACATCGAGGCGCGCCACAGCGTGTATATAACGATGCTGTTACCAATCTTCGCTCTTAACCTCCAACAAAGCGCCACATGAGTGCTATCATCCGCAATAGTTCTTTTGCGGAGTTCATATACTTAGCGTCCAATGGGCGCTTCTTCAAGCCTCGAACACTACAGGATGACTTCGTCATCCCCGAACAGTACTTCACCGTCGACAAAAAGACAGGGGAAATCCTTGTTGGCTGGTATGGAGATGACGACCCCGATAACCCCCATAACTGGGCATTTTCATACAAAATTTGGGTGAACTTTCTGCTGTTTATTATGACGATGGCAGTGTACATGGGCAGCAGTATTGTGTCGCCCGCTATCCCAGAAATGGCAACGTACTTTGGTGTGCCCGAGGTGGTGGGCGTGCTTTCTATGTCGCTGTTTGTATGGGGGTACGGAATCGGACCGTGTGTATTATCTCCTATCACTGAGATTTCATGGGTGGGCCGCAACGGCCCATACATTGTGGGACTGGGTTTGTTCACGATCTTGCAGGTACCAAATGCTCTCGTGGATAATGTTGCCGGCTATATGATTATTCGCTTTCTTGCTGGATTTGCTGGAAGTCCGGTGCTCGCTACAGGAGGTGCGAGCGTCGGTGATATCTGGTCCTTCGAAGGTGGCTTTCCTAACGGCCTGGCCTTCTGGGGTTTCGGCGCCTGTGGTGGACCTACGCTTGGACCACTCATCTCTGGGTATGCGGTTCAGAATCTTGGCTGGCGCTGGTCAATTTGGCCATTGCTGTGTCTGAATGGGCTTGTTTGGATCTTGCTGTTTTTCACATTCCCCGAAACTAGCGGCGAGACGATCTTAACGCGGCGTGCACTTCAACTTCGAAAGAGGACTGGAAATCAAATGTACCGATCTCGTGGCGAAATTAAAGACCGACAATTTTCGCTGCCAGCTCTTTTGTACGAAACGCTCTGTCGCCCAGTTGAACTTACCGTGATGGAGCCAGTATTGCTATGCACAAACATCTACATTGCGTATTTGTATGGTATCCTGTACTGTTTTTTCGAAGCGTTCCCTTTGGCTCTGCAAGGAAACCACGGTTTTTCGACCGGTGCGCTCGGAGTCGCATACGTCAGTGGTTATATCGGAGTTGGCATAACGTTTCTGTTCTTCTGTATTTACAACATCAAGATTGTTATCCCAAGATTCAAGCAAAGCAGATGGCGTCCTGAATATCGCATGGAACCTGCCTTCATTGGAGGCTTGTTTTTCCCTGCTTCCCTGTTCTGGTTCGGATGGACCACATTCTCATCAGTGCACTGGATTTCACCAGTTATTGCCTTTGGTGTCTTTTTGGCAAGTGCATTCCTTCTCTTCCAAGGATTTTTGGCATATGTCGGAGAGAATTTCCCGAGGTATTTGGCATCGGCATATGCCAGCAACGGTTTGTTCCGCGCTGCAGTGGGCGGCGCATTTCCGTTGTTTGCAACGCCAATGTTTAAGCGCTTGACGCTTCAGGGAGGATGCAGCCTTCTGGGTGGTCTAGCAGTGTTGCTGATACCTGTAACGGCTGCATTCTACTATTATGGTCCCAAACTGCGCGCAGCATCGCGACGGGCGGGATACCTGGAACAACCAGATGATAAGGCAGATGCATCAGACGATTCCTCAATTGTCAAGGATCTGGATCCTGTTGATGCTGCATGATGACCACACTCGTCTTACCGAGTATATATGCAATTGAAACGGCAATACGAAATTGTTTAAACGGTACTTACTTGGCTTGTAATAGAGCTTGGATTAAGGTGATGTGGTAGTATAGATGGTGAAAAGACTAGTACAAATCTACAACCAAGATAAGGCTTTGATATTCAATTCGTATAGACACTATTTATGAAAAAGAAGTAAATCTATATTCTACGATGACTTATGGCGATAGAAGAGTGGCGAACGAATTCTTATAGCGACGGGCGCGAGTCCTCTCTATTATAATATGCAGGTGGGCCGGAACAAATGCCCATTACGAGTGGTCCTTGACGCTTCAAGATCGAGTCCGACGGACCAACCTTACCCCGATATATTATGGGCGCTCTTGGGTGTCTCATGGCCTCTAATCTTTATTGTTGAGGCTGCTTGGAGCTCTTCGTGGCGGTTCCCAGCGGGTTACAGAAGCATACGCTTCGAATAAATAGGCGTTTCGGTCCGAAGACATAGTTCAACCTGTCTTACGTAATGGAAATACAGCGATAGTAAAAATTGGTCCAATTTCCGTGATCATGCACATGGTCGTGTCAGAAAATCTACCAAGCTTCTAATCGATCATCTTGCTCCTTCAGTGACCACACAATTTTTGTTATGCACCTGGAGGCTTCGGATACAATTTTGAAGGAAGGAAATAGCGGGTGATAATGCAAACTAGGGCTCGGATAAGGAATTATCGTACGGCTACGACAGTCAAGCTACATCACGGCCCAGTTTTACCGTGCAATCTCAGTCTGATTTGATCCGATTGGCGCACCTAATACACAATGTATGACACGGACCACTGGTGCCTGACATTGTGCGAGCCAGGGATTGATTCCGGAATGGAGAGCCATGTTTCTTGGTACCTTTGAATTCAATGCACAGTCTATATTTTCCCTAGGCGCTGTGTACAGTCTGTATCGACCCTCGAAGCATGTAGAGGGGCGGAGAACGTCAGCACCGATGGCCCAGGGGAATTTAAAGAAACTGCTGAGCTCCATAATGATTGTCCGTGACCTGTCTTTGCTAGAGGTATGGGAGAGTGCCTTGGGCTTGAACGTCATGGAAATGACCGACGATAACTCCGGCGATATACGGTAGAGTAGAGAAGTGGATGCTGCACGCATTCCTACTACCTTGAATGTACCCAGTGCTGTCTACGCCACGCTCTGCTGAGCGCGCAACGCCTCGCCTTTAGTCTGACCCTTCGGGTTCGTCTCTAGCCTCTCACCAATGCTCATCGTGCGCACTCCGTACCGGTCCTTACCACTGTAGTCGTTCGTGGCACAATGAGCCGTGCTGCGGTTGTCCCAAATCGCAACTCCATTAGGATCCCAGCGGTAACGCGCCTGGACGTCATGGTTGTCGCTGATAATGCGATAGAGGTATTCGAGCAGGTGCGCCGATTCTTCCTGGGTCACGCCATTGATGTGCTTGGTATAGGAGCGGTTCACGTAGAGCACCTTCCACCCAGTAACCGGATGAGTGGCAATGACGGGGTGGACCGCGACCAGATCCTGGGTCGAGTTGTCGGGGTGGCCGCGGTTCTCCACCATGTTGCTGAGCGTACCAAAGGCCTTCAGCCAGCCAGAGTCGTGGGTAGCTGTTAGCGTTTCGAGATACCTCAGGAACGAAGGCGACAGCTTGTCGCAGCAGTCAAAGAGGCTGCACCACAGCGTGTCACCTCCACCATTTTCAGGCACGCGCTCGAGCTTCAGACATGAGTAGGCCGGGCCCACCACCTCAAAGGTGGAATCTACATGCCAGTATTGGTTGGCAAAAAGGTTGGGGAAGATATACTTACCCGCAGCCTCAACCTCCTTGGCCTTAAATTCGATCTTCTTGCCGCCATCGGCCTTTGAGCCGGGATGGACATGCAGGCCAGACTCCTTCGGCGAACCAGTCAAATGTGCCATCTTCACAACCAGGTCTTTCTGTTGGTCATAGGTCAGGTTCTGCTGGTTACGGAAAAAGGCAACGCCGCGCACTGAGATGCGGATAGCCAGATCGCGCAACTTTGCGTCTGCCTCAGGCGTACCGTCCAGCAACGAGCCAAGGTCCAGCTGCTCACCAAAGTCGTCACCGAGTTCAGTGGTAACCTTGATCGGCTTCAGGTCCGAGAGCGTATTACCCTCGGTAAGGTACGGACGCTCACCATTGTACTGTCGAGGTGCTTCGGGCTCCGACGTGAGGTTAACCTTGGTCATGGTGTTAGGGAACGCGATGTGACAAAGTCGTGCATTCCTGCCTATGTGTACAGAGTCATACACAGTTCCCCAAGTTTATCGTGCGGTAGTGTACTAGTGGTCGCGCATTTTGTCACCCTGCAGGAAATTCCCAACTAGGAACTGTTGTGCAGCCAGGCTCCCACAGGGATCCGTCCTCCACAATCGTAGCACAAGCAAAGGTCCGCTTAGATCAGCGCCAGGGTCCGCATTTAAGAATTTAAAATGGTAGTCTACGCAAGTGCCACTCCCGAACTGCGACATGCACAGGCCTCGCTAATTAATACACCAAGGCGAGCATAGCTAACAGCCACCGCCACCGCCGCAACCGCCACCACCACAGCCACCTCCACCACCACAACCAGCGCCAGCACAGCCACCAGAACCCATAAACCCGATTCCCATACCACCGATTGCGCCATAGGCGAGTGCAGGGCCCGCCACTCTCCGGCCTCTTGGGATTGAGCCGTAGCCATGTGTAACTGTAAATGGACATCCTCCAAAAGAATATGCTGGGCCCACATTACCCAAGCATTCGCTTCTCGCAAATGTAGGGTGGACAGGTGGCTTTTGGCCACTTTCTCGAAGAGTAACTTGCGACTTTAAGTCCAGCGGTCCGTATGTATGAATGCCCAATACACATGCGGCGCTTCCATTTCCCACTTTGTTCTTGCGCGAGGCACTGTCAGGTCCTTTTCCAGGTAAATTGCGGTCCTGCTTGGCTGTGAAGTAGAATGGCTCCAAATCTTCATAGCCCTTTGGTTCACTGAAAGGTTAGTTTCTTTTTTACAAAGTCGATCGACTCACTCAAAAATGTCCTTGTGTTTCTCTTTGGATTCCGGGCGGATTATCGCATTGTGCGTACTTGGGTTTGTATGATGAGGCTCAGTCACCTTGACATCGTCCGACGTTTGCTTGTTTTTGCCCTTCAACTCCTTCAGCTTCTCCTTGGCTATCTTGAAAGGAGAAGAATGTTCTTTGCAAGCGCATACCGAATAGGGTTGATTATATTCCTGTTTCCATAGAGAACCGGTATCGTCAAATGCGCCTCGCAAAAAGGTTTTTTCAACCTTGTCATTGTGGTCGAGAAAACGCAACACTGACCAGAAACAGTCAATGTAATATGCGTGGCTCAACTGGTGAGTGTGCCAGGCTAAATCAATGTCAAGTGTTGGGCACAACATTTTGGTGTGCTTGGACACAATATTCAACCATGCATGATACCGTACAATAGTAACATGATGATCCAAAGGTTCTTTGGGACGCAACCATCCAAGATCTCCAATATTTTCAATGAAACGGAACTGACGCTGTACGGCAGCGACCAGATCTAAACTTGCAGTACTGATCACATTCTGTTCCAAGAAAAAGCTCATCATAAGGCTCACTCGACGATACAAATTCTCTTGAGAAAGGTGATTTAAGTTTGCAAATTTGTCATTGGTTAGATTCTTGACCTTCGAATGGACTAGTTGTCCAATCTGTTCGATGTCATGATAAGCCGACTCATAAATCTCTTCAGGTGTGATGTGAGCTTTGTGAATCTTTCCATGAATATCAACGTCTGTTGAGGATCGAACATCACCCCTTAGATTCAACATCAACCCAGTCCCTGTCCGACGAGAGTCAAACAACCTCGCAAGAAAAGGGGAATACGGGTCACTCAAGAAGTAACAGCCTGTTACAGAGGAGATCGCAGCGCCTGGGAGGCGATATGAATTTGTGTTGGAATCGCCTTGCATCCATTGCTTGACAGCAACAAGCCATCGGCGACCAAGGAGCCTTGATTTAGTCGTTACAAAGGAACATTTCTCGCATTTAAAACTCCAGGAATCTGTCACCATTTCATCCCACGGCATGAACTTGACCTCATTACAGTTGTGGCAAGATACCGGGCAAGCTGTATTTCCAGACCGGAATGGATCAAAAGGCTCTCCAGTTGACATTTCCCAATGCTGTACGGCTTCAGGAGCGTGGTATTGGAGATCGACTGGGTCAATCCGTGATACAACGTCTTCCAGCGGAAATTGAATTCCAGCCAGGTTTGCTCTCGTTGTATTGTACTTTAGGTCTTCGTAGTATCTCGAAGGGTTCAGCAAGTATGAGTGCCAAACCATCAATACATCAAGAGGGGGAAGTAGATGGGGCCTGAGTATAACAGGGTCTGTCCGGTACTGATCAGCCTCTTCTCGAGTGAACAATGGAGGGACGTCAAGGGTAACAGTTTGCTGATCTGGACGAGCACCTGTACTTTCCGAGGTGACAATCTTTTGAATGTATATTTCAAAGCGCCTTAGCGCCTTTGTAAGGAAGATAGTCCATGATTTGTAAGGATCTCTTTCTCCTGATTGATTAGCGGGTGCCGGAGCAGGTGCTTTATCGACCGTTTCAGCATAAGAAGGCAAGCTACTCTCCTGATAAGCAGGCAGTGGCTCGGTACTTTGTGCTTCAGGATTTTCGGCATGGTCCTTCAATTTACGAAATGCTGCCAAAACTCTGAGATGGGCATTGATTTGATTGTCATTGACCAAGGCAGGGAATGGTCTGTCGCCAACGATGAGGCTGTTCCCTTCAGCGAGAGCCCTACTGGGTTGAAACGTGGAAGATTTGTTAGAAGCTGACATTATAGATCATAAGGTTGTCTTTCGACTGGTATCCGTACTGTATTAAATACTCGCCTTTATATACACATGGAACAGGAGATGTAGCGAGTTTGCGGGGGGATGCGGGGATGCGGGGCCTTTCGTAAATCATAACGTAATGGTGCATGTGACCCGTCGGACTCGATCCGAAATATCCGATGTTCATTTTGGTGCATGCATTTCGGATTTAGGATTAGGATTAGGATTAGGATTAGGATTAGGATTAGGATTAGGATTAGGATTAGGATTAGGATTAGGATTAGGATTAGGATTAGGATTAGGATTAGGATTAGGATTAGGATTAGGATTAGGATTAGGATTAGGATTAGGATTAGGATTAGGATTAGGATTAGGATTAGGATTAGGATTAGGATTAGGATTAGGATTAGGATTAGGATTAGGATTAGGATTAGGATTAGGATTAGGATTAGGATTAGGATTAGGATTAGGATTAGGATTAGGATTAGGATTAGGATTAGGATTAGGATTAGGATTAGGATTAGGATTAGGATTAGGATTAGGATTAGGATTAGGATTAGGATTAGGATTAGG